>NC_053391.1:381452172-382072807 GCF_905171765.1 Bufo bufo
TATCTCCTATCTATCTATCTATCTATCTATCTATCTATCTATCTATCTCATATCTATCTATCTATCTATCTATCTCATATCTATCTATCTATCTATCTATCTATCTCATATCTATCTATCTATCTATCTATCTATCTATCTATCTCATATCTATCTATCTATCTATCTATCTATCTATCTATCTATCTATCTCATATCTATTATCTATCTATCTATCTATCTATCTATATATCATCTATCTATCTATCTATCTTCTATCTATCTATCTATCTATCTATCTATCTCATATCTATCTATCATCTATCTCATATCTATTATCTATCTATCATCTATCTATCTATCTATCTATCTATCTATCTATCTCATATCTATCTATCTATCTATCTCATATCTATCTATCTATCTATCTATCTATCTCATATCTATCTATCTATCTATCTATCTATCTCATATCTATCTATCATCTATCTCATATCTATTATCTATCTATCTATCTATCTATCTATCATCTATCTATTTATCTATCTATCTATCAAATCAAATAAGCTTTATTGGCAGGACTAAATACATTTTAGCATTGCCAAAGCAAGTGGGAAATAATTGGGTAGGGTTGGGGGATGGGGACATATACAGGGTGGGGGTATAGGAGTCCATGGTATATCAGGCTCCTCTCAGTCTATGGCAGGCAGTAATATATTGTGCTGCTGTGGCCGCTGTGTTCTCCTCTTCCCCCAGCAGTATGGAGAGTCTCTCTTCCTCCTCCATGGAGATAAAGTCTGGGCAGAGATCAGACAGTCTCCTGAAGTGTGTCTCCCTCACTGCTGAGTATTTGGGGCACCACAGCAGGAAATGAGCCTCATCCTCCACGGTCTCCTGGTCGCACTGCTGGCACAGTCTGCTCTCCCTGGGCTTGTACCTCTGTCGGTGACGCCCCGATTCAATGAGCAGGCTGTGGGCGCTCAGTCTGTAGCGGCTCAGGATCTGTCGGTCTTTTGGATTGGGGAGTTTCTCCAGATATTGGGCCAGTTTGTACTCCCTCTGCAGGCTCTGGTACACTGTCAGCTTCTGTGATGTTCGTATGTCGTTCCTCCAGACGCTGATATTCTATCTCATATCTATCATCTATCTCATATCTATCTATCTATCTATCTATCTATCTATCTATCTATCTATCTATCTATCTATCATCCTGTCTGTCTATCTCTAGCTCACCCTTACACTTCTGCTTCCTCTTGCCATAAAGATGGAGCATATTACATGTTTAATGCTCTTATAAATAATAGAAGACAGGTATTGTGGTTTTCACCCTCGGTGCTTGTCCTTTATATTTTTGCAGATACCTTCAGCTTTATATAAGTTTACAATAAACGACAATCTGTCAGCAGATTTCTTTGCAGGGAATTAAGCCTTGTAAACAGTGGGGCCCGGTACAGGGAGAGGGCATTACGCTTTCCTGCTTGTCCGCCCGTATGCCTGCGACTGGACATATATTCACACATAGATTTGTTGTAGACATTTCTGAGACTGTCCTATTGATGTGAATGGGGTTTTATGGAAATTCATGTTTTTGTCAGTCCAAAACCGCCCCATTCAGATGAATGTACCAGGGATAAGGACAAATCCTCTGTAGACGTTAGAAAGGAGCAGCGGCTTTTTACTTTACCAAACTTTATCATGATAGTTTTAGTACAAGAACCCAGTGACATTTCCATAAGAAGGTAAGTCGGGGCACATGCCTCATAATTAGATTGTAGTAGTTACTCTTGAGACCAGTCACTTATTTCAGTATCCAACCTGCAATGGGAAAAGGCTGGGATTTGATGGGTTACCATTATTTTGTATATTTTCTTGTCACACAGACTTATGTCGGTATTACATACAGCGATAAAACAGCAGATTGTCTGCTTGCTAGCGGAGGAGACTAATGCTCTTACATGCAGCGATCTCCTCCTCAGTATGGGAAGGAGCGATCACTTTGCCATCTCTAGTCCCCATGCCGGCAGCAGATCGGGATTGTACAGTGCGATCTGCCGCCAGCAAACAATGATTTTTAAGCAAGTTTAAAAATCTGGATTGCCTGATGAACAAACGTTTGCTCGTTCTTCAGGTAATCGGCGGCAGTATTACTCTGCTAGATCATCGCTAACGAGCGATACTACGAATGATCATCTGGCAGACAATCGGCCAGTGTAATACAGCCCTAAGATCATTAGTGATGTTGAATCTGTGTGTAAGGCATCAGGTACACTCAAAAGCCATGTGCATGGAGCCTGTATGAATCCATACAGACTGCCTGTGGGTTCCTACTGTGCAGTCATAGGCACAGCATGGTGCATCCATATGGCACCATATTTTCACCTACAGTCAGTGCTCCTATATGTGGCATACAACGGAACATGGTACAGGTTATTTTCTACTGGATGCAAACGATTCTGTGAGGATAAAAGCTTCTTCTGTATAACATTGGAGGCACACAGAGGTACAATATAGATCCATGTGCATAAGCTCATCAAATAGAGAACTAACCCTTGAGGTTGGTGACCATACAATGGATTTCTTCCCTAAGAGGGCAAACTGATATCTGTGATACATTGTAGAGCCTGAATTATTTATTATTTTAAACTTCATATTTGACTTCGGCAGTATATAAAAGGCACCTTATATGTACATTTTCCAGACCTTGTAGGACAGTAAGACAGGGAGCCTAATGGAGCACACAGTTCTCAGAAAGGAAGTGCTCCTTCCTGATAACTGCCTGCTTGTTAGTGGAGGTGAGGCGCTGCATTTACATGCAGCGATCACTTTCACAGTATGAGAACCAGTGATCGCTACAGCCATCGCTCGTCCTCTGAATCATTGTTTTCTGGATCACGATCTGTTGCCCAGAAATTATGATTGAGGTGTCAGCATGGAAGATCATTTCACCCAATGAACAAGCATTTGGCTCGTTCATCAGGTGATCTGCGACACCTTTACATGAGCTGATTATCTATTCATATGAACGTTTGTTCCCGAGTATCAGGCCGTGTAAATCCGCCTTAAGACTGGCCATACATAGATAGCTGCTGGCCGTTTGACCAGCAGCTGTTTCTTCCAACTCCCTAATACGCACTTGTGCTCGGTTAATCCAAGCGTATGTATGTTAATGTTAAGAAAAGTGAAATACTGTAAGCCACTTACAGTAGTATCTCCATTGAAAACAAAAGAATTTACATTAGGTGGTCAGCCCATCCCATGGAAATTGACAAGTTTTGCTGACATTCATGCAATGTGTATGGACACCTTAAAACGACAATGCCGTCAAATTTTGTTTTATTTTACATTGAAATCCTATATTTTTATCTTTTATGGATTTATACAGTGCTCTTCTGTGGACAATGGATTCCCCATCTACACTGAGCAAAAATATAAACACAACATTTTCGATTTTGCTCCCATTTTTTATCAGCTGAACTCAAAGATCTGAAACATATTCTACATGCACAAAAGACCTGTTACTCTCAAATATTTGTTCACAAATCTGTCTAAATCTGTGTTAGTGAGCACTTCTCCTTTGCCGAGATAATCCATCCCACCTCACAGGTGTGGAATATCAAGGTGCTGATTAGACAGCATGAATATTGCACAGGTGTGCCTTAGACTGCCCACAATAAAAGACCACTCTGAAATGTGCAGTTTGATCACACAGCACAATGCCACAGATGTCGCAATGTTTGAGGGAGCATGCAATTGGCATGCTGACTGCAGGAATGTCTACCAGAGCTGTTGCCCGTGCAATGAATGTTCATTTCTCTACCATAAGCCATCTCCAAAGGCGTTTCAGAGAATTTCACAGTACATTCAACTGGCCTCATAACCGCAGACCACATGTAACCACACCAGCCCAGGACCTCCACATCCAGCATGTTCACCTCCATGATTGTCTGAGATCAGCCACCCGGACAGCTGCAGCAACAATCGGTTTGCATAACCAAAGAATTTCTGCACAAACTGTCAGAAACCGTCTTAGGAAAGCTCATCTGCATGCTCGTCGTCCTCATCGGGGTCTGGACCTGACTGCAGTTAGTAGTCGTAACCGACTTGAGTGGGCAAATGCTCACATTTGATGGCGTCTGACACGGAGAGGCGTTCTGTTCACGGTTTTTACTGTTCAGGGCAGATGGCAGACAGCGTGTGGTGTCCTGTGGGTGAGCGGTTTGCTGACGTCAACGTTGTGGACCGAGTGGCCCATGGTGGCGGTGGGGTATGGTATGGGCAAGCGTATGTTATGGATAACGAACACAGGTGCATTTTATTGATGGCATTTTGAATGCACAGAGATACCTTTACGTCCCGTCCGGCTTTGTTTATTAATACTATAGGATTGGCCCACTTACTTTTTGACTCCTCAATGACGTCTAGCTGGAACATTAGCTGCACCTCCTCCGATATGGCTCGTCGCTGAGCCTCGGGCACCCGGTATGGTTTTAACCCCTTAAGGACCGGGCTCATTTTCACCTTAAGGACCAGGCTCATTTTCACCTTAAGGACCAGGCCATTTTTTGCAAATCTGACCAGTGTCACTTTAAGTGCTCATAACTTTAAAACGCTTTGACTTACCCAGGCCGTTCTGAGATTGTTTTTTCGTCACATATTGTACTTCATGACACTGCTAAAATTGGGTCAAAAAAGTTAATTTTTTTGCATAAAAAAATACAATTTTTACCGTAAATTTTGAAAAATTAGCAAATTTCAAATTTTCAGTTTCTCTACCTCTGTAATACATAGTAATACCCCCAAAAATTGTGATGACTTTACATTCCCCATATGTCTACTTCATGCTTGAATTGTTTTGGGAATGATATTTTATTTTTTGGGGATGTTACAAGGCTTAGAAGTTTAGAAGCAAATTTTGAAATTTTCAGAAATCTTCAAAATCCCACTTTTTATGGACCAGTTCAGGTTTGAAGTCATATTGTGAGGCTTAGATAATAGAAACCTCCCAAAAATGACCCCATTCTAGAAACTACACCCCTCAAGGTATTCAAAACTGTTTTTTCAAACTTTGTTAACCCTTTAGGTGTTCCACAAGAGTTAATGGCAGATGGAGAAACAATTTTGAAATTTATATTTTTTGGAAAATTTTCCAATATAATCAATTTTTTCCAGGAGTAAAACAAGGGTTAACTGCCAAACAACACTCAAAATGGGTTGCCCTGATTCTGTAGTTTGCAAAAACACCCCATATGTGGTCGTAAACTACTGTTTGGCCGAACGGTAGCACATAGAAGGAGGGGAACACCATATGGGTTTTGGAAGGCAGATTTGGCAGGACTGGTTTTGTTTATACCATGTCCCATTTGAAGCCCCCTGTTGCACCCCTAGAATAGAAATTTCAAAAAAGTGACTCCATCTAAGAAAGTACACCCCTCAAGGTATTCAAAACTGGGTTTACAAACTTTGTTAACCCTTTAGGTGTTCCACAAGAGTTAATGGCAGATGGAGAAACAATTTTGAAATTTCTATTTTTTGGAAAATTTTCCAATATAATCAATTTTTTCCAGGAGTAAAACAAGGGTTAACTGCCAAACAACACTCAAAATGGGTTGCCCTGATTCTGTAGTTTGCAAAAACACCCCATATGTGGTCGTAAACTACTGTTTGGCCGAACGGTAGCACATAGAAGGAGGGGAACACCATATGGGTTTTGGAAGGCAGATTTGGCAGGACTGGTTTTGTTTATACCATGTCCCATTTGAAGCCCCCTGTTGCACCCCTAGAATAGAAATTTCAAAAAAGTGACTCCATCTAAGAAAGTACACCCCTCAAGGTATTCAAAACTGGGTTTACAAACTTTGTTAACCCTTTAGGTGTTCCACAAGAGTTAATGGCAGATGGAGAAACAATTTTGAAATTTCTATTTTTTGGAAAATTTTCCAATATAATCAATTTTTTCCAGGAGTAAAACAAGGGTTAACTGCCAAACAACACTCAAAATGGGTTGCCCTGATTCTGTAGTTTGCAAAAACACCCCATATGTGGTCGTAAACTACTGTTTGGCCGAACGGTAGCACATAGAAGGAGGGGAACACCATATGGGTTTTGGAAGGCAGATTTGGCAGGACTGGTTTTGTTTATACCATGTCCCATTTGAAGCCCCCTGTTGCACCCCTAGAATAGAAATTTCAAAAAAGTGACTCCATCTAAGAAAGTACACCCCTCAAGGTATTCAAAACTGGGTTTACAAACTTTGTTAACCCTTTAGGTGTTCCACAAGAGTTAATGGCAGATGGAGAAACAATTTTGAAATTTCTATTTTTTGGAAAATTTTCCAATATAATCAATTTTTTCCAGGAGTAAAACAAGGGTTAACTGCCAAACAACACTCAAAATGGGTTGCCCTGATTCTGTAGTTTGCAAAAACACCCCATATGTGGTCGTAAACTACTGTTTGGCCGAACGGTAGCACATAGAAGGAGGGGAACACCATATGGGTTTTGGAAGGCAGATTTGGCAGGACTGGTTTTGTTTATACCATGTCCCATTTGAAGCCCCCTGTTGCACCCCTAGAATAGAAATTTCAAAAAAGTGACTCCATCTAAGAAAGTACACCCCTCAAGGTATTCAAAACTGGGTTTACAAACTTTGTTAACCCTTTAGGTGTTCCACAAGAGTTAATGGCAGATGGAGAAACAATTTTGAAATTTCTATTTTTTGGAAAATTTTCCAATATAATCAATTTTTTCCAGGAGTAAAACAAGGGTTAACTGCCAAACAACACTCAAAATGGGTTGCCCTGATTCTGTAGTTTGCAAAAACACCCCATATGTGGTCGTAAACTACTGTTTGGCCGAACGGTAGCACATAGAAGGAGGGGAACACCATATGGGTTTTGGAAGGCAGATTTGGCAGGACTGGTTTTGTTTATACCATGTCCCATTTGAAGCCCCCTGTTGCACCCCTAGAATAGAAATTTCAAAAAAGTGACTCCATCTAAGAAAGTACACCCCTCAAGGTATTCAAAACTGGGTTTACAAACTTTGTTAACCCTTTAGGTGTTCCACAAGAGTTAATGGCAGATGGAGAAACAATTTTGAAATTTCTATTTTTTGGAAAATTTTCCAATATAATCAATTTTTTCCAGGAGTAAAACAAGGGTTAACTGCCAAACAACACTCAAAATGGGTTGCCCTGATTCTGTAGTTTGCAAAAACACCCCATATGTGGTCGTAAACTACTATTTGGCTAAACGGCAGGACATAGAAGAAGGGGAACGTCATTTTTGGAAGGCAGATTTTGCTGGACTGGTTTATTGACACCATGTACCCTTTCAAGCCCCCTGATGCACCCCTAGAGTAGAAACTCCATAAAAGTGACCCCATCTAGGAAACTACGGGATAAGGTGGTTGTTGTTTTGGGACTATTTTTGGGGTAAATTTGATTTTTGGTTGCTCTATATTAGTCTTTTTTGAGGCAATGTAACAAAAAAATGTAATTCTAAAATTGTTTCTACATTCACTATTTGGTTTTGTGGAACACCTAAAGGGTTAACATAGTTTGTAAAGTAACTTTTGAATACCTTGAGGGGTGTAGTTTCTTAGATGGGGTCACTTTTTTGGAGTTTCTAGTCTAGGCTACATCAGGGGGGGCTTCTAATGGGACATGGTGTCAAAAAAAAAACGGTCCATCAAAATCTGCCTTCCAGAAACCATATGGAGTTCCCTTCGTTCTATGCCCTGCCGTGCGGCTATATAGCCATTTACGACCACATATGGGGTGTTTCTGCAAACTACAGAATCGGGGCAATAAATATTTAGTTTTGTTTGGCTGTTAACCCTTGCTTTATTACCGGCAAAATGGATTCAAATTGAAATTTTGCCCAAAAATTGGTGTTTTGGCACAGTTTTTATTTTATATTTTTAACACCGTTCATCCGAGGCGTTTGGTCAAAAGTTATTTTTATAGCGACGACTTTTACGCACGCGACGATGCCCAATATGTATGGCTCTCAGACTTTGGAGACACTAAGCAGGCATCCTAAAACTGCGGCCCTCCAGATATTGTAAAACTACAATTCCCACCATGCCCTGCTGATGGCTGTAGGTTGTGGCAGGAGGGGTCTGGGTTAGGGTTAGATGGAAGTTTGGAAGTTTGGAATAAAAGTACTTTTTTTTTTTTTTTTCTAACTTACTTTTCCCTTCTTTCCCTGCCTAACGGTGCCTCTCCCTCACTGACCCTAACCTACCTGGGTGGCGATGGGTGCAGGAGGGTGATGGATGCCGATTAGGGGGACACAGGAGCTCGTTCTGGACGGTGCTGCACGGTCAGGGTGCTGGACAGGAAGAGGAGGGGAGAGAGGAGCGCAGGAAGTTTGAATCTCGCGCCTCTCTCCCCTGCACCAATCAGCACCCTGGACAGCGGCATTCAGCACCAGGGCCAGCACCGCCTCTCCAAATCCTCGGACTGCGATAGGTGGTGTATAATTACGCCACCGATCGCAGTCTTTTTCCGGTTCATCGGGTCACAGGACACCCGAATGGACCGGAAACGCAGAAAACCGCAGGTCTGAATTGACCTGCGGTTTTCTGCGATCGCCGATACGGGGGGGTCAAATGACCCCCCCCTGCATTGTTACGGGATGCCGGCTGAATGATTTCAGCCGAAATCCCGTTCCGATTAACCCCTGCGACGCCGGAGTTCCGATTTTAAGTCAGGACGTACCGGTACGTCCTCGGTCCTTAAGGACTCGGGAAATAGGGCGTACCGGTACGTCCTAGGTCCTTAAGGACTCGGGAAATAGGGCGTACCGGTACGTCCTAGGTCCTTAAGGGGTTAATCGGACTTTTGCCTGAGGCTCAGGGACAATGTCATGCTGGATTATGGAAGTGTGTCCAGGGAGGTCCGAGAACACATCCGTGTTCCGACTAACGAACTCCCTGGCCTCCTGAGTCTGTTTAGAGGAGAGGCTGTTAGCAATTTTTACTGTGGCAGCCGCCTCTCTTGCATCAGACAGAGGGGCCGGTACCTCTTCTCCTAGAAACCCAGCCGCGGGCTGTCTTCTGTCTATTGCTGCCCTGGCTGGTGTACCTTGTAGTTTAGATCTCCAATTTTCTCGAGTACCTCGTAGGGCACCTGCCACCTAGCCAGGAACTTACTGTCCACGGTCGGCACCAGAACCATAACCCGATCACCCGGGTTAAAGATCCGGACCCGAGCCTGCCGATTATAGACCCGACTCTGGGCTCGCTGGGCTGCCTCTATATGGTCCCTAACAAGAGGAAACACTGTCTCTATCCGATCTTACATCTGGGTAACGTACTCAATGACACTTTTATGTGGTGTGGGTTGTTGTGATGATAAATTCCCTTCCTGGTACATTTCTGATACTTACCTGTGACTTCTTTCTTCTCTTCTAAATAGGAGTTTATTTATGATGACATTTAATGTGTGGATACAGTTTTGCGGTAAATCATATTACAATTAACTCCCTAGTGTGTAATAGCTGACAGTTTAACTTCTATTTGATTTTTAATCAGTAATTCTCCAGCAACAATTACAGTACATTTTCCTTGCACTTCTAGACCCACGGCTGGTTGACGCAGGGTGAGATCTTCAGGGTGACACTTTTCCCTGCATCAATGCATTGGTCACTGTGAAACATGGCAAAATAGCTGGGAGTTCATAGTACAAGAGATTGTTCTCGGGCCCTGTGACGTATCTGTGAAATTGCATTTTTGATAGGGGACTTTATGGTCCTAAGCAGAGCACACATTTGCTTCCTTTGTTGCAAAGCAGTTGTGTATTTCCCCCTGTCTGTTACTTATGCATGTCTTAGATGTGTGTTTTTCCTGCAGCAGTAATTGGTGGAAGAACAGATGGCGAATGTTAAGCCTCTGACAATGTTTCTATTAAAGAAGCAGAGCAGAATTTTTAAGAAGGCTACAATAATATAGTAATCTCCCAGCAGTAATATATTACCAGTCAAAGGCACTGCTATATTATGCACTTTTTATTGTAGAGGTAATTAAAACTACGGTGCTATGAATTCCCTGCCGCCTTGTGCCATTTGTCATTTTTCTGTGGCGTATATTATTTGTACAGGGCGGTACATATTAATCCAGTGCCAGCAGCTGGTGCCAGGGCTTTAATGGCGGAGGAACGACTTGCCATTGTTTGCCGCAGTATCTAGTTTCATCGATGCCAGGAGGAATAGGAGTAGAGGAGATATAAGGGTACTTTCACACTAGCGTTTTTGTTTTCCGGTATTGAGTTCCATCCTATTTATCCTAATAAATTCTGAATGGAGAGCAATCCATTCAGGATGCATCAGTTCAGTCCCTCTTACGTTTTTTGCACGGAGAAAATACCGCAGCATGTTGCAGTTTTATCTCCGGCCAAAAATACTGGAATGCCGGATCCGGCATTAATTTACATTGAAGTGCATTAGTGCCAGATCCGGCATTAAGTGTTCTGGCAAAACAGATCCGGCTTTCCCATCTGCGCATGCGCAGACCTTTAAAAATGCAAAAATAATTAATACCAAATCCGTTTTTCCGGATGACACCGGAGAGACGGATGCAATGTTTTAATCCATTTGTCAGACGGATCCGCATCCGGATCCGTCTGACAAATGCCATCAGTTTGCGTCCGTATTGCCGGAAAGGTGGTACATACTCTGTACTGAGGTGGACATATAGTCATATATTACTTGAAGGGCTTTTAGCTAGAACAGTAAAAGACTTCATACAAGATGACAACTCTGGTATTACATATAGGGACAATAGTAATTTAAAGAACAAACAGTAGCGCTAAACAAGTATCAAAACTGCCATTTGTTCAGGGGGCTGTAATTTTCTCTTACCATGTTGGAATTTGAATGATTTTAGTCGTGAGGAACCATTAACATTATCAGTGGGCAGAATTGTACAGAATAGGACTGCATTTCGTGGCCAGTTTATTAAAGGGGTTTCTGGTCATTTTTAACTTTTGCTATCAGCGTGCACTACCTGTTGAAAAAAATCATACACCCCTGCTCCCTTCCGCCCCATTCCAGGTCTCTGATTCCATTCAGCAGTCTTCTGGTAACTGTCCTGTAACCATCCAGAGGGACAAGGTCTCATACAGCCGACGACTGGCCTCAGCAATGACATGTCCCCAAGCAGCATCTCATTTCTGAGTCATGTACCACTTGGGGACATGTTACCGCTGAGACCCATCATTGGCTACAGAGGCACATTTGACCCCATTCATATGGATTTCACAGGACGGGGACTGGAAGACTGTAGAACAGAGCCAGGAAGTGAATTGGAGCACAGCGAGCATGTGAGTATGACTTTTTCACTAGTTAGAGCATGCTGCTTGTGAAAGTTAAAATGTCTAGAAAGCGGTACAACCTCTTTAAAGCAGTAGCATAGTCAGTGTTAATGCAGGTAGCGCTCTCCTGGACACCCCCACCCCTCTCAATGGTGATGACAATTTTTCTGGTAGTGTAAAAATACTCCTCGTAGCATTGTTGAGAAGTATTTTCAGCCAAGGAGGAGTATGCCATAAAACGCCATTTTTATTTTTTATTTTTTTACACCATAACTTTTTATATTTTTCTGTCCATGTTGACGTATGATGGCTTTTTAGAGGGTGTATTGTATTTTTAGTGACACAATATAATTTATTAACTTTTATTACTTTTTAGGGTAGTAATTGGAAAGAAAAACTGTTCCACCATTGTTTTTTGCATTTTAAATTTAGGACTGTCACTGTGTGGCATATTCTCTGGGTCAGTACAATTATGGAGATAACAAATGTGTAGTTTTTATATGCTTTTTACTACTTTGGCACAGTAATAGCACTTTGCGTTATGTCCCTGCATTCCAAGAGCCAGAACTCATTCATTGTGGCTTTGTTGTAGCTGTATAGGGCTTGTTTTTTGCAGGGTGAGATGTTGGTACTATTTTTTGTGGTACATGACAATTAGTGATTAACATTTATTATTTTTGTAAGCTTGGTAATTAGGATTTTTTTTTTTAATAACATGTTATCTTTATTATACGGATTCTGGTAAGTGTAACACAGTAGCACACAGTAACACAGTTTCTAAGGCCAGAAAAAGACATTGGTTTATCCAGTTCAGCCTCTCATGAGGTAGAAACCAATTTCCTCATTTTAAAGGGAAAAAATTCCTTTCTGACTCCAGTCAGACAATTGGAATAACTCCCTAGATCAACGACCCTAGAATTCTAGTAACTGTAACCTGTAATTTTAGTGAACTCACCATCACCACCTCCTCAGGCAGAGAGTTTCATAGTCTCACTGCTCTTACAGTAAAGAATCCCCTTCTATGTCGATGGAGAAACCTTTACTCTAAATGTAGAGGATGTCAGTCCTGGGTATAAATAGATTATGGGAAAGATCTCTGTAGTGACCCTTAAAGAGGACCCGTCACCTCTCCTGTCATGTCTGTTTTTCTAATTACTTGCATCCCCCATTCTGAAGCATCTAGTGCCATGTGTTATTTCTACTAGAAGTTATGAATGAACCGCCAGCACTAGCGGCACTGATTGGACAGAGTCAGACACACCAGCTACTGGTAACGCTCAGCAGTACCATTACTGCAGACTGCTGGCAACTTATTTGTAAACTTCTAGCAGGGGGGCTTGGCCAACTGCCGACATGACCAGATGCGTCTAAGACCTGCTCCGGCTCCCAATTACTATCCTGTGCCATCCTGGTACATATCATACAGCCACCATAGCTTGGTCAGTGTACAATAGAAGGAGGAAGTCAAGGAGGCAAGAAATGAGGCCCCAGGAAAAGAATAGCGGTATTCTCCCACATTCGCAAATATAATCCCCATATACTTGGACTACAGGAGACACATTTAACAGTGGATACTGGGGGTAGGATT
Organism: Bufo bufo; assembly: GCF_905171765.1. Taxonomy (NCBI): domain Eukaryota; kingdom Metazoa; phylum Chordata; class Amphibia; order Anura; family Bufonidae; genus Bufo; species Bufo bufo. The sequence continues at coordinate 381,465,053 of NC_053391.1, forward strand.
AGAAAGCCCTGGGTTCAATGGGTAGAAAATGCATATGGGAATTCATATTCCAGAGGAGTGTCATTGTTAACACATTGCGCTATTAGTTGGGAAGCACCAAATGGTGATAGACCCTGATGGGCAATATATTTTCGTCTTTGCACACATTAATGGTGTCCCATATATAGTGATGAACATATATAGCCCCCCGCCTGCTAACATTTCTATCCTACAAGCAGCGACGGGATTCACAGCACTGTATCCCAATGCCAGACTGATATGTATGGGAGACTTCAGCATGGTGATGAATGGTCGGCTTGACAGATTTCAAAACCCGACATGCGGGAATGGCCAGCGGATGTCCAACACCATCTTAGCAAGGTTTGTTGCTGAAATGGGATGGGTAGATATGTGGACAGAGAGAAATCCTGAACAAGAAGAGTATTCATGCTTCACCCCATCAAGGGGAGCGCTATAAAGGATAGATTATATACTAGGCACCACTACCACATATTTAAAACTGATAGATATTCAGTATGGACCGCAAGGAATATCGGATCATGCGCCACTGATAATGAAACTGACATTACCTTATGTAGTGAGACAGAGCAATAAGATGCGCTTTCATCCCTTTTGGTTGACTATAATGTCTAATAACGATCATATCCCAGACCAACTTAATATGTTTTTGGAAATACATGATGACGGGACAGATTAATTATTGGTATGGGAGACTCTGAAAGCTTATTTACGAGGGTGTCTTAAATCCTCTATATCTTACATCAAAAAAGCTATGCAGCGTAAAAAGGAAGAGCTGAGCGGTAAATGTAAAGATGCGGAGAGCCGCTATACTTCTAACCCTACAGAGGATAATAGGAGGGAATGGATGCAGAAGGGGAGGCAATACATGTTATATCTTAAGGAGAAAAGTGACCGTAAAATGTTCTTTCTCAAACAGCAAACATTTGAGCTAGACAATAAAGCAGGAAAGGTTCTAGCGCACGTAGTACGTAGGAATATGGCAGCGCCGTCGGTGCTACACATACACACTGCAGAAGGTGAGCTGGTGGAGGAGGTTAATGGCATAACAAATCGATTCAAAGAATTTTACCAAGACATATAAATCTATGGTACAGTACACTAACCCTGAACTAGATAGATATCTTCAGGAAATAACATGTCCGCAGTTAGGCAACCAGGATAGAGAACTTCTAGACGAAGAGATAACACTAGAAGTTATAATGGCCATCAAAGGGTTGAACCTGGGGAAATCTCCTGGTCCAGATGGCATTCCTTGGAAGTGTACTCTAAATACATAGACATTCTGGGACCACAATTACATACAATGTACAAAGCATCACTACAACATGGTCGCTTTCCAGACTCATTGTATGATGCTTCATTAGTAGTATTATTGAAACCTGACAAAAATCCACTAGACTGTAGATCTTACAGGCCCATTTCCCTATTAAACATAGATTAAAAAATACTCACTAAGATATTAGCTAATAGACTGAATAAAGTGATAACTTCTATAATACACGAGGACCAGAATGGCTTTATCCCGGGCAGGTCTACATCCAGCAATATCAGAAGAGCACAAGTCATAGCACAAATAGGAATGGAAGAGCATAAACAATGGGCCCATGCCTCATTAGATACAGCCAAGGTGTTCAACTCAGTGGAATGGCCATACTTTATAGAAACACTAAAATGTTTTGGATTTGGCCAGGTATTTATTAATTGGATCCATATAATATACAAAAATCCTAAGGCCAACATATTGGTCAATGGATCGCTTTCACCAATGTTTCAACTAAACAGAGGAGAACATCTAGCTCTTAGAATTCGACAGGACTCAATATTTAAAGGAATAGCTATGGGAGAAAGGGAAGACAGGATAGGATTATATGCTGATGACTTAATACTGTATATGGATGATGTAGAGAAATCTTTGCCAAGAGCGATAGAACTTATGGAGCGTTATGGTAGTTTTTCAGGTCTCCGCATAAATTTGTCTAAATCTGCCCTTATGCCACTCTGGTCACCTGACTGGCCATCAATATACAACAACCTAGTGGTAGTGGAGCAATTTAAGTACTTGGGTATAATCATCACCAAAGATCCATTCTTGTTTTACACTAAAAACTTTGCTCCCATAGAATATTTTTTTATTGATAAATTCAAAACCTGGAAAACCCTCCCCTTATCGATCATGGGGAGATTAAACTTAAACAAAATGATCCTACTGCCCAAAGGTTTATATTTACTAGAACATGCATGTACGCTTATTCCACTTAGTTTTTTTGATCGTTTACACGCCCTGATGACGGCCTTTGTATGGGGAAAGAGAGGGGGAAACTAGCTTTGGGCACGCTACAGAGAACGTGGCAGCAGGAGGCGCAGATCTGCGAGAATTTTATTGATACTTTTTTGCTGGACTGTTGAGGTATTTGTCAACTTGGGTGACACAACTGAGTTACCAAACACTGAATATTATTTAAAACACTACCTACATCTTACTACAATGTAGCCAATATTTGAGAATATTAAATTGTTCCCCAAACAGGCCCTACAAATACATAGACTAGCACACCAGGTATGGAATGCTGCGAAACTCCAAAACTATAAGGACTTTGCCAATATTATTCCATTGTGGGATAATCAAATATTCCCGCACCTAAAAACATGTGAAGGGGCAACAATATGGAAAGAATATGGAATACTCACCTTGAAGGATCTATTTGACAATGTGGTATTGTATTCATTTATTCAGTTGCAGGAAAAATTGGGGATCCTACGAACTCACTTCTTTAGGTATTTAGGACATGCCCTCCAAGCACAATTCCAGAGCACTAAAAGAGCTATCTCTACATACCCGTTAATAGGAATACTCAATACCCAAGGCCCAAGGGGCATTATATCAGCCCTATACACATATCAGTGGAGGATAAATGGAGAGCGTGCATTCCCCAGCTTACCACAGAAGAGTGGAGGGAGGCATTGGAAGCGCCCACAGGAGTATCACCATCTCTTAACAACAGATTAACTCAATTATTCATACTACACAGATGTTATTGAACTCCTACCAGACTATATATAATGGGCAGAATACCTCATAATAGGTGTCATAGATGTGCACAAACAAACGCCGATTTCTGGCACATGATATGGGAATGCAGCTACATTAAATCCTTTTGGCAGGAAATTATAACTGTCCTGTCCACCATGGTCCCAAATCCAAAACCGATATGCCCTAAAATATGTTTACTAGCGATACTGGAGGATGAGATATGGACACACCTCACTAGTATATTCTGAGGAAAGCCTTATTCCTTGCTAGGAAAGAAATAGCACTCAGGTGGATGGCAGATAGACCACCTACGGTGGGACAATGGAACTCTTTAGTGAATCAGGTTGTTCCCCTAGAGAATATAATATTGCAAAATAGGAGATGTTCATGGATAATTGATGTGAGAAATTATAACTTCTAATGGCAAATTGTAATCACGGATAGGGAAGGAGATGCTAAAACTGCAACTTTATTAGGTATGCGCTAAAAAAACCTTCTAAGGAAGGGAAGGAAAACCTTTATCAAATCCCTATAATGAAACTCCCTAATGGCCGCAGAGCTAGCCTCCGCTGTGTACAGAGGACTTGAATGGATAGGTCGTGAACCAGCGGGGTGGATACAGTATGATGCTAGTAGGTAACTGCCACCATTGCTATTGCAACATGGGAGTACTTCTTTATTTTACTTAACTTTGTTCTTATTGGTAAACCACTGAACGCAGGGTGTGTAGTACGTCAAAGCACCCAATACGTATGAAGATTAGACCAAAATAACAATCAGGTAAGAGAGAAACAATGTAACTTCACTGTTGTCAGCCCCACTCAACCCCTGTATGTAGGAAACAACAGAGGAGGAAGGTGTGTAGGTGATTATGCACACCTGAGGCTGAACTAGCTCAGTGAGCACACTAAACAAGTGGCAGTAAAATCCACCAGGGATCCCAACATGCACCATGGGATTTGATTTCTTACCCTGTAGGTGGAAGACTTAGAGGAGCACTACACCATCTGCCTACTAATAATTCCCTAGACCGGGTGTAGGACGACACTCCTGACTGTCACTTGCACACTGGAGCTATATCGCTAACTCAGCTTAAACTCAAAGCAGGATGTATATGCTCGACACGTTTCTTCTGAAAGGAGTCATAAGGAGCTATTACAACTGCCTAGATTAATACATTTGCTGAGATTCTGCTGTCCCACCGACGTGGTGACAGCCTCCGGCGCTAGTTTGGCCGTGTTAACCTGGCGACCGAACGTGCGGGCTTAAAAAGAATTGCACTGGAGATAAGAGGTACAAAATAAGGGGTACAGGGCTCTTAATAAATTTGTCGGGCTGTGAGAGACTGTGTCCATTCCTGTGTGGTAAATAAGAAAAATGTCTCAAATGTTTGGACAAAAAGCCACTTGTGCAAAAATCTTAAACTTTTCTTCTCCACAATTCTGGTATTCAGTCCTTGAAAGGGTTGGCCTATCTCACACATTGTTTCGCTTTTCACTAGGATATTTTGTAAGTAGGCTGGGGATCGGAATGGCTCTATGGTATGGATCGCGGTGACGGCCGTTTCGCGCGTGGCTTGCGCTTCCTCGGACCGCTATGACGCACGAGCGCACCGCCGTGCATTTAAGGGCGAGCCCCCGATCATCACCATGGTGACCAAAGGACGCTCCACAGGCGCGCAACTGTGTGTGAGAATAGATACAAAAGAGAAGGACACATTGTGCCAATGCAATGCAATACAAATACAATAGAGCAAACGGAGACTCTAGAGAAATACAGCAATGTCATTTTTATCATTTAACCCGTGCGGACCCATGGCATTAGCCCTGATGATCCATCGAGCCTCCCGCTGCAGCAGGAGGCGGTGGCGATCACCACCCCTAGGGATGGGTCCCACGGCCTCGATGCCAGCAAAAGAGAGGCTAGATGGATCACCATCATGTTCCGCGCGGACGTGGTCAATCAGGCGGGGAGAACCCCGACCCGTCCTAATGGAACTTAAATGCTCCCTTACTCTTTCGAATAAAGGTCTTATAGTTTTACCAATGTAAAACCTGCAGCAAGCACACGTTATGACGTAAACTACGTAAGATGTACGACATGTAATGAAGTCTTTGACTTAATGTATTACCCCCCCTATGGATAGTATTTTTCTCTGCGAATTTTGGGAACAGAAAGAACACATACCGCACTTGTAGTTACCCTGCGGTTTTCTATTCTGTAACCAGTTCGTCTGTTTGGGATGTCTCAACACACTGTGGACTAATCTATCACTAGGATATGCCACCAATGTAAGATAGGTGCGGGTCCCACCTATAGGACCCACATCTGGAATAAATATTACTGCACATTATTGATGCTGGCGATTGTTGGGAGGGAAGCATTCCTTCCCGGCAATCACCTGCTCGTTTGTGGAGGAGACCGTGTATATTAAATGCAGCAATCACCTCCAGAGTATGGGGAGGAGTAGTCGCTAATGCCATTGCTCGTCCCCATTCTGATTAGTTGTTTGCCGGAAGCAGATCGAGATTACACAATCTGCTGCTGGCAAACAATGATTTTTAAACTTTTTGAAAGATTACAAATGCCCGAAGAGCATGCATTTGCTTGTTCATCGGGTAATCAGTGGCAGTATTACACTGCCAGATCATCACTAATGAGTGTTACTACGAACGCTTGTTAGCGATAATCTGGCAGACAATCTGCCAGTCTAATATACCCTTGAGATAAGAACTGAGCTATAATGAGTATTTATAAGGTCAGAGAGCAGAAATAAGGAGCCTGTCAGGCGAAATGGCTGATGGAGCAGAGAGAAAATTCAGATCCTGCTACTAGATAAACTCAAAGCTATGCAGGGAAAAAAGCTCAATTTTTTTTAAAAATAAAGACCAATTAAAAAAATGATTTGTAGCTCAAAATGAGTAAAATGCAACAACAGCAAAAATTGCTCCAAAAGGTGTACATAGCCTATAAGGACAACTCTGTGGATTTCCTTGAGTGGCCCAGCCAGAACTCTGACTTGAATCCAGTTGAACATCTCTGGAAAGACCTGAAAATGGCTGTTCATTCCCATTCCACCTGACAGAGCTTGAGATGATCTGCAGGGAAGAATGTCAGCAAATCCCCAAATCCAGGTGTACAAACCTTGTGGCATTAAGACTGGGGGCTGTAATCACTGCCAAAGGTGCTTCAACTTATGAGTAAAAAGGTCAGAATATTTATGTCAATGCAATATTTAACTTTTTTCTTTTCAATAAATTAGCAACGATTTCGAACATTCTGTTTTTGAATTACTGCCATATCGTTGGCTGTTCAGATATTTGCAGTAAAAGTACTTATTGTTTCCAATATCTTACAACATGGTTAAAATGTTACTACTTCTTTGTTAAGCCAGTAGTAATATTTTCAGAATTCCTTTAATGGCACTGCTTTAGGAAGGTATTGAGTGACCTAACCTGCAGGAACATGCTGTACCTATGGGTTTTTCAATTTTTTTTTTTTTTTACTGATGACCTCGTCTGGATAGGTCATCAGTATCAGATCGGTGTGGGTCCGACAACCGGGACCCCTGCCCATCAGCTGTTTGAGAAGGCACTGGTACTCGCAGTGCTGCGTCCTTATCTCAGCTCACTAAACACAGTGCCATACATTGTATAGCGATCATGCTTGGTATCACTGCCCAGCCCCATACACTTCAGTGGGACTGAGCTTCTTCTGGGCCATGTGACACATGAACGTGACGTCCCATGGCCTAAGAAAAGGTGAAGAAGGCTGTGGCACTAATGCAGTCGCGGCTGCCTTATCAAACAACTGTACGGTGGGGGGGTCCCGGGTGTCGGCCCAGAGGATAGGCCTTCAGTAAAAAACAATTGGAAAACTCCTTTAAGTGTCTAATAGCAGCCTTTAAGGCTTTTGGTATGCAGTTGCAAATTTCTTTGTAGGCCTACCTTCAAATAGTCACTTAAACTCAAAACTATGACCATTTTAGTGTGCCAGTATTGCATTTGTCCGACCACAACCTACTCACCTTCCCTTCACTGGTCTCTTCTGCTTCTCCCCCGGTCCACACACTAACACACCCCTGCAGGGACCTTAAACATCTTGACTTTTGCATGCTTTCTGACTCTCTTCTGCCACTCTCTACCATTTGTTCCCTCCAAGACCCAGATACTGCCACTATCCTGTATAACACCACAAGAAGTAAAGCTCTTGACATTGTTGCCCCCCTCACACACAACAAAACCTGAAAAATCAACATCATTCCTCACAGAGCGGACATTTAGCGTCTCCCACTCTCACACCACCTCCTCATCTCATTCCCTCTTTGTTGGTGTCCCGCAAGGCTCTGTCCTAGGACCCCTGCTCTTCTCTATCTACACTTTTAGACTGGGGCAGCTCATAGAGTCCCATGGCTTTCAGTATCACTTTTACACTGACGACACACAAATCTACCTCTTTGGTCCAGACATCACCACCTTACTATTCAGAATCCCACAATGCCTATCTTCCATATCCTCCTTCTCCTCTCGCTTTCTAAAACTTAACATGGATAAAACAGAATTCATAATCTTTTCCCCATCTTGCTCAACCCCCCCCCCCCCCCCAAACAGCCCTATCACGATCAATGGCTGCACACTCTACCCGGTCAACCTAGTCCGCTGCCTTGGAGTGACCTTGGATTCTGCCCTCTCCTTCCGACTGCATATCCAAGCCCTTTCCACCACCTGCCGCCTTCAACTCAAAAACATTTCCCGCATCCGCGCTTTCATTAACTTTTAAGTCTGCGAAAATGCTTGTACATGCCCTCATCATCTCCCGCCTAGAGTACTGCAACATCCACCTCTGTGGCCTTCCAATCTATCCTCAACTCTGCTTCCCGACTAATCCACCTCTCACCCTGTTACTCCTCTGCCTCTCCCCTCTGCCAATCCCTTCACTGGCTCCCCATTGCCCAGAGAATTCAGTTCAAAATACTAACAAATACATACAAGGCTGTCCACAACCTGTCCCCTACCTACATCTCTGAGCTACTTTCCCGATACATCCCCACACTCAATCTCCGATCCTCACAAGACCTCCTTCTCTTCTCTCCTCTTATCACCTCTTCCCACAATCGCCTCCAATATTTCTCCTGTGCATCCCCCACACTTTGGAACGTGCTACCCCAACATATCAGACTCTCACCTACAGTGGAATCCTTCAAAAGAAACCTAAAAACCCACCTCTTTAGACAAGCCTAGTGACCCTGCTGCCTCTATACCGCCATGACCAACTTTAGCCTCTCCTTCTGTGTCCTTCTCCCATACCATGTAGATTGTAAGCCCTCACAGGCAAGGTCGTCTCTCCTTCTGTACCAGTTTTTAACTCGTCTTGTTCATGCTTAGTGCAATTGTCTGTATTATGTATGTATACCCCTTTTCATATGTACAGCGTTATGGAATGAATGGCGTTTTAATAATTAATAATAATAATTTGTCACAGGCCAATTTACTGACAAAATGCAGATGAGCAATACAGAGTAGGAGTCAATGCAATTAGCTTTCCTCTAGAAGTGGGGCATGGAAAAGAAATGTCTGATTGCCTTGTTTTCTATGGGCTGCTGCACATTTGTTTTCCAAGTAAATAGCCCCTAGAGACTTTTGTAGCTGTCAAGAATCTCTGATGCTTAAAACAAGGAGCATTCCAACAAACATTTTTATTCTCCAAAAAAAAAAAGATCTCCAGAGAAGAATACTGAGCAAATAAGGAATCCTCAAAGCTGGAATATTTCTTGTTATCTGAGACAGAAAGCAATATACAGGACAGATCATTTGTCTTAGCTACTTTGATGTATTTCATACTGTATAGCCTAGCTATATATAGCACCAACATATTCTGCAGCACTGGCCTCAATATCTCAGTCCCCCAGGAAGTCATGTTTTTGGAATTCAGAATAAAACAGTAATTTCAAAGGAGAACAAATCTGTCTAATGTGTTATAATGGCAAATGCGATATCTCTGTATCCATCTTGGTTTTATACTTTTTTCTACTTTATACATAAAACATATGCTGGCAGCATGATACCACCTATCTAGTACTAGGTTTCTGCCCCACAGGTGCAGAATTTAGATGTGCAACCTAAAAAAAAGACAGCGACAAAACACAAGGTCCCAAACATGTATAATCATATTACACAGAGCAAATGGAAGAAGTTCTTTATACACAAACTCTATGCAAGGGAAAAGGGGTTGGATTACTAACATCTAAAAATATGTAGATATATTCACATATTACTATAACCTCATCTAAGTTTGGTTCATTAGAAGCGTGGTAGGTCCGTTGGTGTGCCATTGTATGTCCTATAATGGCTGTCCATACAGTATAATAGGTCATACTCAAGGTCTCACAGACCAGATATGGCTCATCTCTTGGCATCACTGACCTGGCCCTCTCCTGGATCACATCATTCCTCACAGAGCGGACATTTAGCGTCTCCCACTCTCACACCACCTCCTCATCTCATTCCCTCTTTGTTGGCCTGTATGGCTCTAAGGTTGGCCATACACATAAAATATCTGTTAGCCAAGCACTTGTTTGGAATACAGGTAGCAATCCTGAAGGGGAGGAAGGCATTGCCAAACTCCTCTGACAGTGTCTCTTCTCTTCGAGAACAAATGGATCAGGCAATTGAAATCCAACTTGCCCGATTCTTGTCTACCCTGACATCTGTTAGGTTTGGTCTATATGGTCAGCTTAATGCAATAATTGACCATAAAAGTAAATCACTTGTTACTAAAATCTATTTCTAATTGGTTGACTAACCAATAACCTATTAGATGTTTTTGAAGAATGGGATCTTTGTATAGATGGAACATGTCACAATAAAGCTCCTCAGCAGCCTGGGGAATGACCCCTGTCTGCTAGACAGCCATTACTATTATTAAATTGGTCAGTCAAGTCGGCAGATAAGCAGATAAGCCATCCCAAGGGGTTTTCTGTGTTTAGGGCCGATCTTGGTAATATGCTGCTCTTTATTTCTAGCCTGCATATTAGTGTAGCATACAAGCATTTCCTTCCTCCGATGCTGTCCCTTGTTGCGCTGCAATCATGCAGCGCAGGGATGTGTTTTCATTGTGCCAGGAATGTCTGGGCTTCTTCAGCGTTAGAAATCACCTGGGCTCAGTGCTCGGCGGAATTCTCGGTTTGCCATCATGATGAGAAGCCCGGTATGTTGCTGGCACAACGAAAACACATCCTTGCGCTGCACGATTGCAGCGTGACAAGAGGAGCATCGGAGCACGGAGCAAGGAAATGCTCATATGCTCTACTCATATGTAGGCTAGAACTAAAGAGCAGCATATTACCAAGATCGGCCCAGAACCTTGAAAACCCATTTATTAATATCCTCTGGAATCATAAGCTAACACTTCTTATATTGGTTATATGTATGGTTCACCAAGGATCTGCTCTGCAGTGTGTAGTGCCACTGTGCCTAAGCAAAACTCTTTTGGAAAGATGCCAATCATTCTTTGAGCACTGTTACAAGTATACCGTATTTTTCGCCCTATAAAACGCATAAGACGCACCTAAGTTTTTGAGGAGGAAAATAAGAAAAAAGGTTTTTTAACCAAAAGGTGTGCTTTTGGTGGGTTTTGAACTAATGGTGGTCTGTGCATTACACTATTATGGGGGATCTGTGGATGATGCACTGTTTGGAGGGCATCTGTGGATGGCACTGTTATGGGGGGATCCGTGGATGGCACTGTTATGGGGGGATCTGTGGATAGCGCTGTTATGTGGGGGAGCTGTGGATGGCACTGTTATGGGGGGGATCTGTGGATGGCACTGTTATGGGGGATCTGTGGATGACACTGTCATGGGGGAGATCTGTGGATGACACTGGTATATATGTGTCATCCACAGATCCCCTCCCATAACAGTGTCCCCTAATACACCGGCCCTGCCGCTCACAGCAGTATTTCTAAACAGTAATCCTTAACCTCTTAATAACTTTAACTAAAGTTGCGCTCTCCCCTGTATCAGCACTTACTAACAAGCATCCGTAGCAGGCAGAGCGGCTGGCAGCGCAACATCACTTACTGTCGTTGCGCGCCTGCTCCGCCTGCTTCATTCATTAAGTGGGAGGAGCAGGCGCGCAACGTCAGACTGCGATGAAAAATTGCAGCATTCGCCCCATAAGACGCAGGGGCATTTTCCCCCCACTTTTGGAGGGGGGAAAAGTGCGTCTTATGGGGCGAAAAATACGTTAATTATGATCCTCTCGGTTCTCTTGAATGATCATTTTTATGCCATGCTTTATACAGCCGGATATCACATGTTTGACTAGAAGTTGAAACAGTAGGAATGAACTACAGCTAGTTTGTTTCACAGCAAAGGTCCATTTAAATGTGTCTAGTATAGTAAGCAATGATCAGAGTGTTATATCGTCAATGATTTTCTTGTCTCATTCTGGGTACATTTCTAAACTCTATAAAACATGTTCAGCATCTCGCTCCATCCTTTGCGATTTCCAATTTACTATAGGGTCACTAAACCCCAGCAGCATCTGTATAATGCTTGACTTGGCAGCATTGAGTGTAGCTGATAGGCAAGGCTATCTGAGGGCACATTGGAAGCTTAATTTGGTTGGCTGACAGTCTTTGCTGGAATTATTTCATTGGCATAGTCCCTGGTATAGTCCCCTGCTGTGTTCGTAGCTTCACAACCACATTGAAAAGAGCTATCAGTGGATGTGTGTCTATATAAAGAAAATCAAGGGCATGAAAAAGTAGCCTGTTTTAACGTATAGGATTTTGAACCATTTGAATACGTTTCTAGATGTGATGACTGTATATACAGTATATCAATGCATTTTTTTATTCAGTGTGTGCTACTGAAAAAACTACATGGAAACATATCTCGCTAGTTTCTGTCAAAATGACCTATTATTAAATGCTTCCATAAAAGAAAAGAAAATAACATATAGCAGATGAAGCGTGAAAGAGAGTCTATGACAAAGCTGGTTCATTTCACCAGTCCATCAGTCTTTTGCAGGTTGTTCTTTCACTAAACAACTACATAATACTGTAGGTCTTTACCAGTCCTTTGTGGTACAGCTACATGGGGTCATCTGTCAAACTGGTGTAAAGTAGAACTGGCTTAGTTGCCCATAGCAACCAATCAGATTCCACTTTTCATTTTTCACATCTCCTTTGGAAAATTATATGGGCAACTCAGCCAGCTCTACTTTACACCATTTTTATAAATGACCCCAACAAAGGTTATCTGTGCTCCATGCAGCGCGGTCCATATAGGGATCGACTGATATTTTTTTTTTAGAGCCGATACCGATAACCTGTGAACTTTCAGGCCGATAGCCGATAACTTATACCGATATTCTGTGCATTAAAATTTTTGCAATTTTTTTTTTTCTGTTACGCGTTCACCATATAGGATATTTTTTTTTAACCACCTCAGCTCCCCTAACTTAAACCCCCTTAATGACCAGACCACTTTTTACAATTCTGCACTACACTACTTTCACGGTTTATTGCTCAATCATACAACTTACCACCCAAATGAATTTTACCTCCTTTTCTTCTCACTAATAGAGCTTTCATTTGGTGGTATTTCATTGCTGCTGACATTTTAACTTTTTTAATATTAATCAAAATTGACCGAAATTTTTGCAAAAAAATGACATTTTTCACTTTCTGTTGTAAAATTTTTCAAATAAAACTACATTTCTATATCAATTTTTCTCTAAATTTATTGTTCTACATGTCTTTGATAAAAAAAAAATGCAATAAGTGTATATTTATTGGTTTGGGTAAAAGTTATAGCGTTTACAAACTATGGTGCAAAAATGTGAACTTACGCACTTTGACTTACTGAGCACCTGTCATGTTTCCTGAGGTTCTACAATGCCCAGACAGTAGAAACACCCCACAAATGACCCCATTTCAGAAAGTAGACACCCTAAGGTATTCGCTGATGGGCATAGTGACTTTTACAATTGAAGAGGGTCAAACAGGAAAGGCAGTGAAGCCCCCCTGAATACTGCTCTTAAATTGCAACAAGGAAAACTATAAAGGGGCAGTATACTAGAATAAAACTTTACTTTTAATAATATATAGGAGATAAAAAGGCCCCTACAGAAAAACAAACAAGTAAGACGCAGCCACCAAAAAGCTCAGCCACATACTGACTGAAGCAAAGCAACTGTACAGGTTATTCCCCAGCTATCGGGCTATATGCCGGCGGGGGTAACCATCATTTACCCCCCCGTGTCCCCTGAAGAATCTTGGGGCCTTTATCGAGGAAACGCGTCGGGACACTTGAGTATTCCTCATCTAATCCTCTCTGGTTTTTGGGTGGGGTATATCTCCAATAATTTGCATCAATGTTTTGTTCCAATGTACGGAAGGTCCTTTTTTGTTACTGGTTAGGGCCTCGTTAGGGCTTCCAATACAGGATCAGAGTTCCAGTCTGGGCCACCCCTTGCGGGGCTTTTTGGAACCCGTCCTTTGGGCACACTTATTAGGGTGGACTAGGACAAGTAGGGAGGCATTAGGGCTAGCGGGTATTTTATACCAACTTTATACCAAAAAAACCCTCCCCTGACCTTCTACGTTTATATCTGTCCAGCCCACCACTAACATTTATGGTGTTATTGTAGCTGTCAGTATTCTCTCCCTACACCACGCTGAGGGTATGCACGTCTTACTTGTTTGTTTGTCTGTAGGGGCCTTTTTATCTCCTATATATTATTAAAAGTAAAGTTTTATTCTAGTATACTGCCCCTTTATAGTTTTCCGTGAATATGAGACTTTGTAAGAAAAAACAAAAAAACAAAAAAAATAATCAATTTCCGCTAATTTGTGCCCAAAAAAAAAATCTTCTATGAACTCGCCATGCCCCTCAAAAGTGATCTTTATAGCCCCGCAGCGATTTTACGGTGTTTTTGCAGTGATCAGAAAAAAAAATATTTCTGTCACTGCGGTGGGGCGGACTGAACGCAAGTGTGCGCACAAGATCAGGCCTGATCGGGCGAACACTGCGTTTTTTGTAGAGCCTATAGAACATGTCCTATTCTTATCCGCAATTGCGGACAAGAAAAGGCATTTTCTATATAGTTCTGGCAATGTGCGGATCTGTAAAATGCGGAAAGCACATTGCCGATGTCCGTGTTTTGCGGATCCGCGGAGTTCGTGTTTTGCGGATCCGCAAAACACATACGGACGTCTGAATGGAGCCTTACAGGGGGGTGATCAATGACAGGGGGTGATCAGGGAGTCTATATGGGGTGATCAGGGGTTAATAAGGGGTTAATAAGTGACCGGGGGGGTGTAGTGTAGTGTGGTGCTTGGTGCTACTTACAGAGCTGCCTGTGTCCTCTGGTGGTCGATCCAAGCAAAAGGGACCACCAGAGGACCAGGTAGCAGGTATATCATCTGACGCTGTTAACAAAACAGCGTCTGATATTCCTTTCTGGGGTTTAAAAAAATCGCATCTACAATGATCGCCGCTGGCAGGCTGTAGATCAACTAGTTTACCTTGCGCTCCTGTGAACGCGCGCTCCTGTGTACGCGCGTTCACAGGAAATCTCGCGTCTTGCGAGATGACGCGCCGATGCGTCTAGGAGGAATAACCCGGCCACCCGCAGGACGCATCCCTGCGTTAGGCGGTCGGGAGCTGGTTAAATATTTTAACTTGGACTTTTCGGACGTGGCAATATGTGATATGTTTATTTATTTATTTATTGTTTATATATTTTTTATGTAAAATTGGGAAAGGGGGTGATTTATACTTAATATTTATATTTTTTACTTTTTATTTAATAACTACCGTATTTCCCCCTTTAGGGGCTAGAACCTGGGATCTTTTAATCCCTTGTCCTATTCACCCTAATAGATCTCTATTAGGATGAATAGGACTTCACACTGTCCCTGCTGCCCTGGGCTTTGTGCACACAGCAGCAGGGAGATGATAACCGATCGGATTACACTGCTGGGGCTCCAATCAGAAGCTGCCATTGCTACCAATAAAGAGGAGGGGACCCTTTGGCCACTGCCACCAATGACTAATACTGGGGGGATTGGGGGGGGCGCACTGCGCCACCAATGATTTTAATACTGGGGGTGGGGGGGGGGCGCACTGCGCCACCAATTTTTTTAATACTGGGGAGGGCACACTGCGCCACCAATGTTTTTAATACTGCGGAGGGCGCACTGAGCCACCAATGATGATTAACGTTTAATACAGGAGGCGGGTGTGTCGGCGCAGAATCACAGAGTCAGCACCCTGCCTCTGACCAGGAGCTGCGATCAGCGGCACCTGAGGGGTTAACTGATTGCAGTTTCCTGTCATATAGGCTGGGCACCGCCTCCTGTATTTGTATTAGACGTTAATTATCATTGGTGGCGCATGGCGCTCATGTTCTGTGATAGCGCGCTGGACGTATTATCGGCATATCGGCAAGGTTAGATGCCGATACCGATAACTTTAAAAATCATGAATATCGGCCGATAATATCGTTAACTCTGATAATCAGTCGATCCCTAGTGCCACCATAAGAAAAACACATTGTTGTTGCTATATCAAATGCTGTATGGCCATTTCTTCCTGTACAAGTCTCCTATAAGTAGCATTTTAATCTTTAAGCTAGTACTGTAGTAAAATGAGACCATACTGTACTTAAATGAGAACTTCAATGGTACAGTTTCTGCATTCATATGCTGTATGGTACTGTACAGTATTTCTCATTTGTGTCCTTGAGGTCAAACCCATCCTCTGATACATTACAAGTATGTGAAAAATATTTCTTTGTTGATGTAAACTATATATATTCAAAATATATATATGCACAGTAAGTGCTCAATATTTCTGCACAGTATTTACTATATTGTAGAAGGGATTTCTGTATTTTTCCAGTGTATAAATTTCAAAGTAATAAATTGCATGTCAATGAACATGACTTTTAGAATAGGAAGAGCCAAAGAAAATAGTGTTACTGAATAGTGTAATTTTATTTTCAGATATTAACAGGTTGTTTTGTTCAGATAAATGCGAGGTTGGTAGTCAAATAAGGAACAGATGTGTAGAAAAGCATTATATATATATATATATTGTAGCGGGATTAGCTCACGGGACCGCCGTCTCCTGGGATAGACGGGCGCTATAGGCACATAAAACACAGTCCAGTCCAAGCAAGTATGGTGCAACTGGCCTCAGCCAGTTTTATTGACTTTTGCAGAAAAAGAATTAAACAAAACAGTTCAAAACAAATGAAATACCTGGCCGTCTGGCCACTACTTCTAGACAGGTAGTAGTCCCTAACTACATGAAACTGAGCCTTGTGCCCAGCTCCATCAACAAAACACACTGTTGTTTTTACTCACACATAAGGGTTCTTCCCAGGAGCAGAGAGATCAGCTAGTGAGCTGTTTGCCCTTTTATAGCACACTCAGGTTGCAAGGTGATTAGCCACAGTTACACTGAATACCTGGAGTGGCTAATTGGAGCAGGGACCCACCCAACTCTCCCTGCTCCAAGCAGCCAGGCCCTTCTAACCAGGTTTTTAACAAAACCCTTGCAAAGAGAAAACCTAGTTTTCCTTGCTGTCAATTCCCTGGCTGCTTTTTAGAACGTATAGGACAGGAACCTAGGTGAAATGTAGACTCCTTCCACCACTTTCCCCCTGGTCCTGTCACATATCCTCCCCCCCTGTTTCGACCTTGGGGTAGGAACACTCTGTGCCCTTAAACAGTACATCCTGGACAGGGCATCTGCGTTTCCAAGCTGACGCCCGGGCCTATGTTCAACTGTAAAACTATAATCTTGAAGAGACATGAACCATCGGGTCACTCGCCTGTTTTTCTCACGGTTTTGGCACATCCATTTAAGGGGGGCATGGTCAGTTACCAGTTTGAATGTTCTCCCTACCAAATAATACCTGAGAGCTTCTATGGCCCACTTAACTGCCAAACACTCCTTTTCTACAATGGAGTATTTCTTTTCATGTTCATTTAACTTTTTACTCAGGTATACTACAGGATGCTCTTCCCCAGCCCTTACTTGCGACAACACAGCCCCTATACCAACATCCGAGGCATCTGTTTGCACAATGAACTCCTTTTTAAAATCTGGTGTGACTAACACTGGGTGGGCACATAGAGCCTGCTTCAGGTTCTGAAAGGCCTGTTCCGCTTCCGTGGTCCATTTGACCATGGTTGAATCCTTCCCTTTTGTAAGGTCTGTTAAAGGGCTCGCAATGCTGGCAAAATTTTCAATAAAACGCCTATAATAACCAGTTAAACCTAGGAATGCTCTGACTTGTTTTTTGTTCAAAGGCCTTGGCCAGCTCTGGATGGCTTCCACTTTGTTTATTTGAGGTTTTATAACTCCTCGCCCAATCATGTACCCCAAGTACTTTGCCTCTTCTTGCCCAATGGCACATTTTTTTGGATTCGCTGTTAACCCTGCTTCCCTAATAGAATTCAGGACGGCTTCTACCCTGGGTAGATGACTTTCCCAATCCGTGCTATGGATTATCACATCATCTAAATAGGCAGCTGCGTATCTACGATGTGGTCTTAAAATTTTGTCCATCATCCTCTGAAATGTGGCCGGGGCCCCATGCAAACCAAAGGGAAGGACTACATACTGAAAATGGCCATCAGGGACACTAAAAGCAGTTTTTTCTTTGGCCCCCTCAGTCAACGGTACTTGCCAGTAACCTTTTGTAAGATCTAATGTGGTAAAGAACCTAGCATTACCAAGCCTATCAATCAGCTCATCCACTCGAGGCATTGGGTAAGCATCAAACTTTGAGACAGTGTTCAGTTTCCTGAAGTCATTACAGAAACGTATGGTGCCATCAGGTTTGGGAACCAAGACTATAGGACTAGACCAGTCACTATGGGACTCCTCTATAACCCCTAACTGAAGCATTGTTTGGACTTCTTGGGAGACAGCTTTACGTCTAGCCTCAGGTATTCTATAAGGCTTTTGGTTGACTCTGACCCCTGGTTCGGTTACAATATCATGTTCAATTATATCTGTTCGACCAGGTAGCTCAGAAAATACATCTTTATTTTTTATTACAAACTCCTTTGCCTCTTGGGTTTGAGATCCTGACAAAGTGTCTGCAATTTTTACCTCTGGTATCTCAAAGCTACATTCCTTTTTCCCACTGCTGTAAGCTGCTAACACCTCTCGGTCCTTCCAGGGTTTGATTAGGTTCACATGATAAATTTGGTAGGGCTTACGTCTACCTGGTTGGTGAACCCGGTAATTCACCTCTCCGACCTTCTCAACTATTTCATAAGGTCCTTGCCATTTGGCCAAAAATTTACTTTCTACTGTGGGGACAAGGATTAATACCCTATCCCCAGGGTTGAAGTTTCTTACTTTAGCCGACCTGTTGTAAACCCGGGACTGACTCTCCTGGGCCTGCAGCAAGTGTTCTTTTACAATGGGCATTACTTTTCCAATCCTTTCCTGCATTTGGGACAAGTGTTCAATCACACTTTTGTAGGGTGTAGCCTCACTCTCCCAGGTCTCTTTGGCAATATCCAAAAGACCCCGAGGGTGCCGACCATACACTAGCTCGAACGGAGAAAATCCGGTAGATGCTTGAGGCATCTCCCGTACAGAAAACATAAGATATGGTAAAAGACAATCCCAGTCTTTCCCATCCTGTGCCACCACTTTTCTGAGCATCCCTTTTAAGGTTTTGTTGAACCTTTCAACTAATCCATCCGTTTGGGGATGATAAACTGAGGTACGCAAGTGAGTTATTTTCAACAGTTTATACAACTCTTTTGTAACCTTTGACATAAAGGGTGTCCCCTGGTCAGTGAGTACTTCTTTAGGTATGCCCACTCTAGTAAACATCTGGAACAACTCCTTGGCTATCACTTTTGCAGAGGTTTTCCTTAGAGGTATTGCTTCAGGATAGCGGGTAGCATAATCAAGGACAACCAAAATGTATTGGTGACCTCTGGCAGACTTAACAAGAGGTCCCACCAAATCCATTGCAATCCTCTCAAAGGGAGTTTCAATAATCGGGAGTGGTACTAACGGACTCCTAAAGGTCGCTACCGGGTTGTGTAATTGACACTCTGGGCATGAATCACAGTATTCTTTTATCTCTTTATGTACCCCGGGCCAATAAAACCTCTGCAAAATCCGGTCTTTGGTTTTTTCATAGGCCAAGTGCCCTCCTAGCACATGTGAATGGGCTAGATCCATCACCTTTTGGCGATGCGATTTTGGGACCACAAGTTGCTCCACAACCTGCCCATTTTGCTCATCAACTCTATATAAGAGTTCATTCTCTATAGAAAAATGGGGAAATATTTTCTCTACCCCAGTATCTTGAGGTACCCCATTGACTACTTTCACACTTTGCCATGCGTGGGTTAATGTTGGGTCCCTGAGTTGAGTTGTCCCAAAGTTATCATTGGAGACTGGCAAGTCAGGGAGACCAATTTCCGGGACATCATCAGTATCACCTGCAAGCACTGCTAAGGGAAAATTATCGGTTTCACTCTGGGTCACCCCTACTGTTTGCACATTTTCAGTCTCAGCCAGGGGAATGGGATCTAGAGCAGACCCACTTAAACACTTATCAAGCATATTCCACATTTTCCAAAACAGAGGAAAATCACACCCCACAATGACAGTATGCAACAGACTGTTTACAACCCCCACTTCATGGGTTACTTTCCCGCACGGGGTTTCAAAAGAGACTATAGCAGTGGGGTACTCTTTTGTATCCCCATGTATGCAGATGACCCCCATCTGTCTCTTTTGCAGCTTCCTAGTGTCCACCAGGCTGCCATGCACAAGAGTCACTAGACTACCAGAGTCCAACAGAGCTTGAACTGAGTGTCCTTCAATCACCAAGCTGCAAGTTTGTCGCTCCATATCTGGGGTCGGCAAGGCAGAGTAGGCAGGTCCCGCAAACAATGACCTCCTCCGCCCACTGTCACACTCCATAGGCTCAGCCAAAGGACAGTTGGCAGCCACGTGGCCCAGTCCTTGACATCGCCAGCAAACAATGTTTTTGAACGCCCAAGGCTGTCTAGGGCTAACTGGCTTAAGAGGTCTGGCTAATAGGTCGGTCTCAGTTCCTACTTTACGGCCCTCCCTCGCCCCCTTTAGATTAGGAACAGTCTTACCGCGATCAGTAGACTTCTGGCTCCCTGGGGCCGGCCAAGTAGGAGAGAGGTCTTGGAGATACTCCTCGGTGTTCAGATACCGCTCCACTAGGGCGACGAGCTGATCCACATCCCTGGGGTCCGCTTGTCCCACACAGCGCTGTATCCGAACTGGTAGAGCACAAACAAACCGGTCCAGGACCACTCTTTCTACCACCTGAGTGGCTGTAGATACCTCTGGCTGTAGCCATTTTTTAGCCAGGTGAAAAAGATCATACATTTGCGACCTCGCTGGTTTATCCAATTGGAAAGTCCAGTTGTGCACTCGCTGGGCTCTGACCGCAGATGTTACACCCAAGCGAGCGAGAATTTCTGCTTTCAGTTTTGGGTACTGTCTGGCATCCTGCTCACTCAAATCATAGTAGGCTTTCTGTGGCTCCCCACTCAGGAAAGGAGCAAGGGTGTCTACCCACTGTTCGGCTGGGAGTTTCTCTCTTTCAGCGGCTCTTTCAAAAATGGTGAGGTAGGTCTCCACATCATCCCCTGCTACCATTTTTTGAAGGGAAGCTTGCACTCTCCTCCCCACAGAGATGGATTCCTCCTGGACATGGGGCCTTTCAGCCAGCACCGCTATCTGCTCCACCAGACTTTTATTAAGCGATTGCTGTTCTCTGAAACCAGCTTGCGTAGTCTCCATGAACAACCGATTGGTTTCCTGCTGGTTAGCATTCGCCTTTTGGAGCTGTATGTTAGCCTGGATCAGCTGTTTCAGCACTTCCTCCATATCTGCACTGTTTGTTTTTTTTCAGAACAGCAGACTTAACCCAGGACATAAAACTTGCTGGATTTTTGTGCCAGCGCAGCCTCCACCATATGTAGCGGGATTAGCTCACGGGACCGCCGTCTCCTGGGATAGACGGGCGCTATAGGCACATAAAACACAGTCCAGTCCAAGCAAGTATGGTGCAACTGGCCTCAGCCAGTTTTATTGACTTTTGCAGAAAAAGAATTAAACAAAACAGTTCAAAACAAATGAAATACCTGGCCGTCTGGCCACTACTTCTAGACAGGTAGTAGTCCCTAACTACATGAAACTGAGCCTTGTGCCCAGCTCCATCAACAAAACACACTGTTGTTTTTACTCACACATAAGGGTTCTTCCCAGGAGCAGAGAGATCAGCTAGTGAGCTGTTTGCCCTTTTATAGCACACTCAGGTTGCAAGGTGATTAGCCACAGTTACACTGAATACCTGGAGTGG
Organism: Bufo bufo; assembly: GCF_905171765.1. Taxonomy (NCBI): domain Eukaryota; kingdom Metazoa; phylum Chordata; class Amphibia; order Anura; family Bufonidae; genus Bufo; species Bufo bufo. The sequence goes on from NC_053391.1 coordinate 381,486,509, forward strand.
CTAATTGGAGCAGGGACCCACCCAACTCTCCCTGCTCCAAGCAGCCAGGCCCTTCTAACCAGGTTTTTAACAAAACCCTTGCAAAGAGAAAACCTAGTTTTCCTTGCTGTCAATTCCCTGGCTGCTTTTTAGAACGTATAGGACAGGAACCTAGGTGAAATGTAGACTCCTTCCACCACTTTCCCCCTGGTCCTGTCACAATATATATATATATATATATATACACTGCTCAAAAAAATAAAGGGAACACAAAAATAACACATCCTAGATCTGAATTAATTAAATATTCTTCTGAAATACTTTGTTCTTTACATGTTGAATGTGCTGACAACAAAATCACACAAAAATTATAAAATGGAAATCAAATTTTTCAACCCATGGAGGTCTGGATTTGGAGTCACACTCAAAATTAAAATGGAAAAACACACTACAGGCTGATCCAACTTTGATGTAATGTCCTTAAAACAAGTCAAAATGAGGCTCAGTAGTGTGTGTGGCCTCCACGTGCCTGTATGATCTCCCTACAACGCCTGTGCATGCTCCTGATGAGGTGGCGGACGGTCTCCTGAGGGATCTCCTCCCAGACCTGGACTAAAGCATCTGCCAACTCCTGGACAGTCTGTGGTGCAACGTGACGTTGGTGGATAGATGGTGGATGATGTCCCAGATGTGCTCAATTGGATTCAGGTCTGGGGAACGGGCGGGCCAGTCCATAACATCAATGCCTTCGTCTTGCAGGAACTGCTGACACACTCCAGCCACATGAGGTCTAGCATTTTCTTGCATTAGGAGGAACCCAGGGCCAACCGCACCAGCATATGGTCTCACAAGGGGTCTGAGGATCTCATCTTGGTACCTAATGGCAGTCAGGCTACCTCCGGCGAGCACATGGAGGGCTGTGCGGCCCTCCAAAGAAATGCCACCCCACACCATTACTGACCCAATGCCAAACCGGTCATGCTGGAGGATGTTGCAGGCAGCAGAACGTTCTCCACGGCGTCTCAAGACTCTGTCACGTCTGTCACATGTGCTCAGTGTGAACCTGCTTTCATCTGTGAAGAGCACAGGGCGCCAGTGGCGAATTTGTCAATCTTGGTGTTCTCTGGCAAATGCCAAACGTCCTGCACGGTGTTGGGCTGTAAGCACAACCCCCACCTGTGGACGTCGGGCCCTCATATCACCCTCATGGAGTCTGTTTCTGACCGTTTGAGCAGACACATGCACATTTGTGGCCTGCTGGAGGTCATTTTGCAGGGCTCTGGCAGTGCTCCTCCTGTTCCTCCTTGCACAAAGGCGGAGGTAGCGGTCCTGCTGCTGGGTTGTTGCCCTCCTACGGCCTCCTTCACGTCTCCTGATGTACTGGCCTGTCTCCTGGTAGCGCCTCCATGCTCTAAACACTACGCTGACAGACACAGCAAACCTTCTTGCCACAGCTCGCATTGATGTGCCATCCTGGATAAGCTGCACTACCTGAGCCACTTGTGTGGGTTGTAGACTCCGTCTCATGCTACCACTAGAGTGAAAGCATCGCCAGCATTCAAAAGTGACCAAAACATCAGCCAGGAAGCATAGGAACTGAGAAGTGGTCTGTGGTCACCACCTGCAGAACCACTCCTTTATTGGGGGTGTCTTGCTAATTGCCTATAATTTCCACCTGTTGTCTATCCCATTTGCACAACAGCATGTGAAATTGATTGTCACTCAGTGTTGCTTCCTAAGTGGACAGTTTGATTTCACAGAAGTGTGATTGACTTGGAGTTACATTGTGTTGTTTAAGTGTTCCCTTTATTTTTTTGAGCAGTGTATATATATATATATATATATATATATATATATACACTCACCTAAAGAATTATTAGGAACACCTGTTCTATTTCTCATTAATGCAATTATCTAGTCAACCAATCACATGGCAGTTGCTTCAATGCATTTAGGGGTGTGGTCCTGGTCAAGACAATCTCCTGAACTCCAAACTGAATGTCAGAATGGGAAAGAAAGGTGATTTAAGCATTTTTGAGCGTGGCATGGTTGTTGGTGCCAGACGGGCCGGTCTGAGTATTTCACAATCTGCTCAGTTACTGGGATTTTCACGCACAACCATTTCTAGGGTTTACAAAGAATGGTGTGAAAAGGGAAAAACATCCAGTATGCGGCAGTCCTGTGGGCAAAAATGCCTTGTGGATGCTAGAGGTCAGAGGAGAATGGGCCGACTGTTTCAAGCTGATTGAAGAGCAACGTTGACTGAAATAACCACTCGTTACAACCGAGGTATGCAGCAAAGCATTTGTGAAGCCACAACACGCACAACCTTGAGGCGGATGGGCTACAACAGCAGAAGACCCCACCGGGTACCACTCATCTCCACTACAAATAGGAAAAGAGGCTACAATTTGCACGAGCTCACCAAAATTGGACTGTTGAAGACTGGAAAAATGTTGCCTGGTCTGATGAGTCTCGATTTCTGTTGAGGCATTCAAATGGTAGAGACCGAATTTGGCGTAAACAGAATGAGAACATGTATCCATCCTCTGATGGCTACTTCCAGCAGGATAATGCACCATGTCACAAAGCTCGAATCATTTCAAATTGGTTTCTTGAACATGACAATGAGTTCACTGTACTAAAATGGCCCCCACAGTCACCAGATCTCAACCCAATAGAGCATCTTTGGGATGTGGTGGAACGGGAGCTTCCTGCCCTGGATGTGCATCCCTCAAATCTCCATCAACTGCAAGATGCTATCCTATCAATATGGGCCAACATTTCTAAAGAATGCTATCAGCACCTTGTTGAATCAATGCCACGTAGAATTAAGGCAAAAGGGGGTCCAACACCGTATTAGTATGGTGTTCCTAATAATTCTTTAGGTGAGTGTATATAAAACATCTCAGAAATTTACTTAAACATCAAAACACTAGTTCTAAAAAAAGTGGAAGGGGTCGGGCCTGTTTTAGACGTGGAATATGGTCTAAATGTAAGACAGCTAGGAAGCTGGCGTAGATTTAGATCAGCGGTGGATGTGCCAAAGTTATGTAGAGGCCGACGCCAATAGATTACTTCGGCAATCCACTGTCAGAGCAGGGGCTTTATTAAGACCAGTGTCTAAAACTCTGGTCTTAATAAATGTGCCCCTATATTACCATATCTACTGAGTATGCTGTATGCTATAGAACTGATGCTGATGAGCCCCCTGAAGGGCATATTGTCATAAAACCTCTCTATTTGGAATTCTCTTCTGCCATGTTTGTCGGCATGCTGGGGGAATGTACTTGTACTAATATCTGTACAACAGAGAGGGATTCCTAATGAACTATAGAAGGAGAAAGTAGAACAAGAATGAGGCTGTACTGATCAGAGCTAGTGAAGCCAGCAGTATCCTGGATCCACAGACCTTACATCCAGTTGTATTACAGATATAGGGACATGCCAACATATTCAAAGTGTTTATCTGGTGCCTAAACATAAGGGTCCATTCACATGTCCGCATAATGGATCCGCATCCGTTACACAATTTTGCAGAAGAGGTGCGGACCCATTCATTTTCACTGGGGCCGCAAAAGATGTGGACAGCACACTGTGTGCTGTCCGCATCCGCACTTCCGTTCCCGCGGCCCTGCAAAAAAGTAGAACATGTCCTATTCTTGTCCGCAGCCACGGACAAGAAAAGGCATTTCTATTATAGTGCCGGCCATGTGCAGTCCGCAATGCGTGTTTTGCAGATCCGCAATTTGCGGACCGTAAAACACTTGCGGACGTGTGAGTGGACCCTTTATGAAAGAACAAAGATTGCAGCCTGAAACTCAGTGTGACTTTTTAAAATCTTTTAAAATATATTTTCTTATCATAGATGTCTTATCAATACAGTATGTCACCCCTTGAAGAGTTCCATATAAAGAGATATGTTACAGTGGTGTACAGTAGGTGTTTTTTTCTCTTAAATTAGTTGTCTGGTTTATAAAACTCATTTTCCAATACTTTAATAGAGAATTCCCATTACTTTACTCAGACTGCCATATCTATTTCCATAGTGCTTCATTTCCCCTTTGCTGGTGCTTTATGAAAACTGAACATTTGTTGATAGCTTCCAGCAAATTATAGCTGATTACAGTGGGACAATGTGCAATTAGTTTATTGTTGGGAGACAAGTCCAATGCAAGAAATAGACATCTACAAAGGAGAAAAGAGGGGGCAACCTCCTGAAACTTTCCATTGGGAAGTCTCTGCTTGTTCTCAGTAAAAACGAACAAACGGCAAATTCAATCAAAGGTAGAATGTAATTTTAACCCTTTATTGCAACACACTATACATTTATGGCGCTGGAATACCGCTTTTAAAGGCCAGTGCCGTAAATGTATGATATAGGGCCATTGCAGACGAGCGTGTCCAGATTAGGTCCGGATGCGTTGCGTCTGCGATCAGGAAAATCGTGCGAGTAGGTACGCAATTGAAGTCAGTTTTGACTGCGATTGCGTTCCGATGTTCAGTTTTTATCGCGCGGGTGCAAGGCATTTTGCACGCGCGTGATAAAAAACTGACTGTGGTACCCAGACCCGAACCCGGACTTCTTCACTGAAGTTCGGGTTTGGGACCAGTGTTCTGTATATTTTATTATTTTCCATTATATCATGGTTATAATGGAAAATAATAGCATTCTTTAATTCAATGATGCTAAGTAAAATAAAAAAAAATGTAACTCACCTCATCCACTTGATCACGCAGCCAGGCTCGTCTTCTTTCTTCTTCTTCTTGCAGGACCTGGCTGGAAAAGGACCTTCGTTGACGTCATCGCGTGAGGATTTTTATTTTTAACCCCACATTGGATCTTTTACTTAGCCTTCTGGATTAAAGAATGCTATTATTTTCCATTATAACCATGTTATAATGAAAAATAATAAAGTAAATGGGGTTCCGGGTAACTCATCCCTATCATCTCCTTAGCAACCATGTGTAAAAATCGCATTGCATCCGCACTTGCTTGCGGATGCTTGTGATTTTCACGCATCCCCATTCGTTTCTATGGGGCCTGTGTTGCTGTGATTTTAACGCAACGCACAAGTTAACTTGCGAAAATTACCTCTCATCTGAACAGCCCCATTGAAGTGAATGGCTCCGGATTCAGTGCGGGTGCAATGCGTTTGCCTCACCTACCCCCTGATGATCCCACAACGTGGGGGAAACGCGTCGGGGTATTATTTATGTTTTGTGTATGATTATAATGCACTGTGTACCTAGCTGGCTACAACTAGCAGCATAAGGGTTGTATACACAGTCCATTAGTAGACCCTTTCATCAGCAGGGTTATTATATGTGGTTTTGTTGTCGTTTGATCTTGTATGTCTTTCCTGTTTTACTGCCTACCTCCCTAGCACCTATACCTAACCTATTTACCCTCCATCTCCCTAGCATCACTTTATTAGGGTTAAGTAAGGGTTAGATCAGCCTAGGTTCGAGGACAGGGAGTCCCCACCATTAGGGGTTGTCCCTGGGCTGAGCAAGACTAGGGCGAGACGATAGGGACTGTTTTCCCCTTATCTCCTATACCTTTTGCTGGTGCTTTGGGTGGCATATTACCTGAGTTTATTCTCAGTAAGTGTTGTCCGAAATCAATCTGATAAGAATATTTTAAGGAGTATAATTAAAATATATGAGTTTTAATGGGTTAATTATTTGCTGGAAGCCCTTGAGTGCAACAATGCCCTCATTGCACTAAATCCTCATTTGCATATTGCCAATAAGTAGAATGCTATCTCCAGAACTACTGATCTCGAAACCAAGGGAAGCATTGTAATCGGGTGAGAAAAACTAATTTTACACTTCCATTGGTTACTTAGGGACGTCACTGGCAGGGTTGCCAGCCAGAATGTTTTCGTTTTTCTGGACAATTTAACCAAAAATCACGGACAGTCAACATTTTTTCTGGACAAATTGGAAAACCATAATGAATGATAAAGATTCTAAGTGATACTTGTCTTTAGCTCAGTATACTGAGTGATAACAACTCATTACCGGCACTTACTGTGAGCTTTAAAGTGATGATCAGTGGCGTAACTACCGGGGAAGCAGCTGCTTCGGGGCCTGGGCTGCCAAGGGGGCAGCGTGTGTGACAGTTTATTTTCAAGTTAGTTAAATATCAATTCTTGTCTTAATGTTCAGGGCCCCTTCACAGCAGCAGCGGCTGACCAGGCCCCCTCGCTAATGTGATCTAATCTTACTGTCTCCTAAAGTCTCCTGATGTGTCTGGGATTTGAACCCACAATCTCCAATGTATCAGTGGCAAAGCATTTACCCACACAGCCATAAAGGCTGCATTGCAACTGATTGAAAAAATATGAGACTTCTACTGTTATAGCTGGCTAAGTGTACATCTATACACATGATAGCTGCCCCAACACATCCAGCACTGCGATATCTCTATATGACAGCTGTCCCAGCACACTCAGCTCTGCTATATCTCTATATATGAGCAGCTGTCATGTGTATAGATATACACTTAGCCAGCTATAACAGTAGAAGTCTCATATTTTTTCAGTCAGCAGCAAGGCAGCTATTATGGTCTTGTGGTTAAGTGCTTTGCCTCTGATACAGAAGGTCGTGGGTTCGAATCCCAGCAGAAACTTTTCTGAAATACAAGCACTGACTCCATATATGGACATACAGGGCGGGACACAGGAAGAGGCTGCATCGCATTGCTGACATGGAGGTAAGTAGAAGTGTTTATTTTTTTTTTTTAATACCCGACTGTTACTGCCATGGGGGGAGCGGGGGGAGCGGGGGGCACTTGATACTGGCACATGGGGAGGGGGGTTGGCACCTGATACTGGCACCTGAGGAGGGTTGGCACCTGATACTGGCACATGGGGGGGAGAGAGGCACCTGATACTGGCACATGGGGGGGGGGAGAGGGGTTGGCACCTGATACTGGCACCTGGGGGGGAGGGGGGGTTGGCACCTGATACTGGCACATGGGGGGGAGAGAGGCACCTCATACTGGCACATGGGGGGGGGAGAGAGGCACTTGATTTTTTTGTGGGGGGGGGAGATGGCACTATGATACTGGGACATGGGGGGGAGGAGAGAGGCACTTAAAACTGACACCTGGGAGGGAGGGGGGGTTGGCACCTGATACTGGCACATGGGTGGGAGAGAGGCACCTGATACTGGCACCTGGGGGGGAGGGGGGTTGGCACCTGATACTGGCACATGGGGGGGGGGAGGGGTTGGCACCTGATACTGGCACATGGGGGGGGGGAGAGGCACTTGATACTGGCACTTTTTTTGTGGTGGGGGGAGATGGCACTATGATACTGGGACATGGGGGGGAGGAGAGAGGCACTTGATACTGGCATGTGGGGGGGGGATGGCACTTGATACTGGCACATGGGTGGGTTTGGCACTATGATACTGGCACATGGGGGGAGAGAGGCACTTGATACTGGCACTTTTTTTGGGGGGGAAATGGCACTATGATACTGGGACATGGGGGGGAAGAGAGAGGCACTTGATACTGACACATGGGGGGGTTTGGCACTATGATACTGGCACATGGGGGGTGGGAAGGAGAAAGGCACTTGATACTGGCACATTGGGGGGGGGAGATGGCACTATGATACTGGGACATGTGGGGGGGCATCTATGGGGACACTTACTGGCACATTATTGGGGGGCATTATGGGGGGGACACTAGGCCGGCAGCCTATCAGAGGCCGGACACTGAGGGGCATCTACTGGGGTACTATATATGGGGCATTTTATACTGGTACATTATGGGGGGCACTAGCAGGAAGGGGGGAGAGGAGCACTATGGGGGAATTTACTGGGGCACTATATAGGGGTATTTTATACTGGGACATTATGGGGGCACTATGGGGACATTAGCTCAACTGGGGGCATTACAAGGGGGTATTTTTGCACTGTCACATTATAAGGAGAATTATTACTCCTGGGGGGGGGGCATTATAGTGGGCTTTATTACTCCCCCATGGTATGACCCCCTAGTAGCAGCACCAGCCTCTCCCTGCTCTGCTATCCCTCTTCCCCTTCTCCAAATCCTTATTATGAAATCTTTCTCATTAGGATAAAGCACAACATCAGCTCCGCCGAGCCCCCGGCCAAGTGTTGAAGTGGTGTCCGAGATCCCCAAGGGTCAAGTAACTGTAAGTTTTCATATGAAATATGTTTATGTTATACACATATAGCCTACACTGTGCCACACAATATACAGTATACCGCTACACTGTGCCAAAGGAGTGGGGTTTACACAGGAGGAGGGAGGTGCGAAGCGCGCTGGAGGGGCCCTTACAAATATTTGCTGTGGGGCCCAGTCACTTCTAGTTACGCCCCTGGTGATGATAATCACCACCAAAATAATCTATTTTTTTTCACAGACACAGGAAAAAAGTTGCCTATTTTTACGGACTTTCCAGAAATTTCTGTACTGTTGGCAATCTTGGTGTCTGGTACCTGAATCCCAATGTCATAATTGGTTATGTGCTTACTTGGTTTATTTAACCTGCTGGGTAAAAGGTGCTATGATGAGTGAAGACTTTAAAGTAGAATCCACAGCATAAGGGCTCATGCACGCGACTGTATGTATTTCACGGTCCACAAAAACAGATCCGCAAAAAATATGGATGACGTGTGCATTTTGTATTTTACGGAACAGCTGGCCCCTAATAGAACAGTACTATCATGTACTAACATGTTCTATTTTTTTGCGGAACGGAAATACGGACATACGGAAACGGAATGCACACGGAGTAACAGGGACAGGGAAAGAAAATAAGTTTGTGTGCAATTCAGAATTTCCTGTTCCATTTAAGAGCTTATTATCTGTGTAATCATCATTTCCGAAGCAGGCATTTTGTTGGCGAGTTGTACATCACTAATGCTGTGTGCCGGAATTCTGCTTTGTCAAACAATTGATCTTGCCAGTGACGTTAAATAATGAAACTTTTAAAGCACATGTGATATCCAGCCAAGCATACAGCATTTGCTAAGTAATGGCTCCTTCTAGTTTGCAATAAAATTGATCTAATCTCTGGTAAAGCTTCCGCTTATTTTACATGATCTTTACAAATCATTTCTATAAAACGCTCTCAGCAGGTAAATAAGGAAGAAAAGCTATCATTGACCTTTATAGAAAAATCCATGAAAATAAAAGGATGGATGAATGCCTGTATCTATAAAGTCTTCCAAACAAAGGTTAAGATCAGCAATATTTAAGGCCACTTTACAAGGTCACTGTTTCTGGGCAAAAGATCCCTTTTTACATCGCGATCTGCTACCAGGAAATGATGATTGAGGTCACCGCACCAGCAATGCTACCACCCAATAGCGTTTGCTCATTCATCGGTGATCTGTAGTTTCTTGGCATAAATGAGAACTGAAATCTACTCCAGCTAGGGGCTGGAGTGGATTTAAACCTAAGAGCACAGACTGCCAGAGGATGCACCGGATGTATGATGAGGCCTGCACCTCCAGCAGTGCAGGGGTCATCAAATGCAGGTCTTTGATAAATGACAGTAATATGCATTGTATATTATAAATGAAGGAAAACATGCAATATATACTGTATGTCAGAAAATGTGGTTCTCACCAGCAGGGCCGGTTCTAGGTGAAATGGGGCCCTGGGGCAAAAAAAAATAAGGGCCCCCCCCCATGACACTTGATGACTTTTACAGTAGAAACTGTATATTTTGGGGCACAGTGTAGCGGTATACTGTATATTGTGGGGCACAGTGTAGGCTATATGTGTATAACAAACATATTTCACATGAAAACTTACAGTTACTTGGCCCTTGGGGATCTCGGACACCACTTCAACACTTTGGCCGGGGGCTCGGCGGAGCTGATGTTGTGCTTTATCCTAATGAGAAAGATTTCATAATAAGGATTTGGAGAAGGGGCAGAGGGATAGCAGAGCAGAGAGAGGCCGGTGCTGCTACTAGGGGGTCATACCATGGGAAGTAATAAAGCCCACCATAATGCCCCCCCAGTAGAAATAATTCTCCTTATAATGTGACAGTGCAAAAAATACCCCCTTGTAATGCTCCCAGTTGAGCTAATGTCCCCATAGTGCCCCCATAATGTGCCAGTATAAAATACCCCTTTATAGTGTCCCCAGTAAATGCCCCCATAGTGCTCCTCTCCCCCCTAGTGCCCCCCATAATGTACCAGTATAAAATGCCCGATATATAGTGCGCCATTAGAGGCCCTCAGTGTCCCTCATAATTTGTAAGCATAAAATACCCCTTCTCAGTGCCCCCGTAGATGACCCCATAGTAGTCCTTTCCCCCCTTCCCCATAGTACCCACCACAATGTGTCCCAGTATAAAATGCCCCAATACAGAGCCCCATATAAAATAACCGTTCTTTGTGGCCTCAGTAGATGCCCCTATAGTGCCACCAATAATGTGCCAGTAAGAGGTGCCCCCATAGATGTTCCCCAATAATGTGCCAGTAAAATGTGCCCTCATAGATGCCCCCAATCATATGCCAGTAGCCTGAGCCCCCATCAACATGTGCCAGTAGCCATAGGCGACCCCCCCTATCATGTGCCAGTAGCCATAGGGCCCCCCTATCATGTGCCAGTAGCCTGAGCCCCCCATCAACGTGTCCCAGTAGCCATAGGCGGCCCCCCCTATCATGTGCCAGTAGCCATAGGCGGCCCCCCTATCATGTGCCAGTAGCCATAAGCGGGCCCCCCCTATCATGTGCCACTAGCCATAGGGCCCCCTATCATGTGCCACTAGCCATAGGGCCCCCCCCTTTCATGTGCCACTAGCCATAGGGCCCCCCCTATCATGTGCCACTAGCCATAGGCGCCCCCCCTATCATGTGCCACTAGCCATAGGGCCCCCTATCATGTGCCACTAGCCATAGAGCCCCCCTATCATGTGCCACTAGCCATAGGGCCCCCCTATCATGTGCCACTAGCCTAGCCATAGGGCCCCCCTATCATGTGCCACTAGCCATAGGGCCCCCCCCCCATCATGTGCCACTAGCCACCAGTATTGTACAGAAAAAACAAAACAAAAAAAAAAACACTTATACTTACCTCCTTGGCAACGATGCAATGCAGGCCTTTTCCAGCCTGTGTCCCGCTCTGTGTACGTGTCATGGTCTTACCTTCTTGCTGTTCTCCTTCGTTTGACATGTGCTGGCGGCCATCTTGGTTTCTGGGTTTCTTGTAGCCTTCCACCCTGCGGCTCCTCCTTCCTACTGGGAGGAGCTGGATGCCTAGCTCATATATATAGGAGGTCTGTGGCTTCAGTTCCTTGCTTGGTCCTCCTGTGTTCACATGCTTCTAAGACTGCTGCTGCTTCTGGTTCCTGATCCTGGCTTCGTCTGACTACCCTGCTGGTTCCTGATCCTGGCTTCGTCTGACTACCCTGCTGGTTCCTGATCCTGGCTTCGTCTGACTACCCTGCTGGTTCCTGACCTCTGGCCTCTCAAGACTCTGCTTCGGTTTCACCATCCGTTTGGACTTTTGCTTTACAGCTTTATTTTCAATAAAGCCTTCTTATTTTCACTTATCTCTTGTTGTACGTCTGGTTCATGGTTCCGTGACATTAGGACCAAGCCATGAATTCTGACGGTACAGGGCCATCCTCGCTACCCATGCTGGTTGCCAGACTTGATCAGCAGGATCACCTGTTGGGTCGGTTCGCTGTGGCGTTGCAAACCCTGCTTGAACGCACGGCTCATTTCGCTTCCGTTGCCGATGGGTCGGTTGTCGCTCCTACTGCCGCTCCGGTTGTTGCGCCAGAGTCTACCCCGACACCTGTTGTTGCGCCTGCGGTGTTTCGGGGTATGTCCGGTTCTGCCCCTCTTCCACAGCGCTTTGGGGGAGAGCCAACTCAGTGCCGAGGTTTCCTTAACCAGGTGGGCATTTATTTCGAGTTGCTGCCACATGCCTTTCCTACTGAGAGATCAAAGGTGGGCTTCTTGATCTCGCTGCTCTCGGACAAGGCCTTGGCCTGGGCCAGCCCTTTATGGGAGAACAACAATCCGGTGGTTGCCGAGTTTTCCGGTTTTGTTGCTTCTCTTCGGAAGGTATTCGATGTGCCGGCTCGTGCTGCCTCTGCTGCGAAGCTCCTTATGTCCATCAGACAGGGTTCACGATCCGTAGCTGAATACGCCATTGAGTTTCGTACCCTGGCAGCAGAGGTGGGCTGGAATAATGAGGCTCTGGTCGCTGCTTTCTCTCATGGTCTCTCGGATGCCTTGAAGGATGAGGTTGCAGCTAAGGACCTACCAGTGGAGCTCGAGTCTCTTATTTCTTTCCTGATTTTGATTGACACCAGATTCAGGGAGAGACCTTCCTTTAAGGAGAGCCTGCGGAGGCCTTCTAACAGATTGGCGCCTACGTTTGCTGTCCCACCCGTGCCTCCCTCTCCTCCCACGCCTCCTGGGGATGACTTGTCTGGGGGTGAACCCATGCAGCTGGGGTTTGCTCGCCTGTCCGAGGGGGAGAGGGTACTCCGGAGACGCGAGGGCCGATGCATGTACTGTGGTCTCGGTGGGCATTTTCGGTTGGCATGTCCGAACCGTCCGGGAAACGCTCGTACCTGAGATCCTGTCGGGGGCAGATCTTGGGTGGAGTCTCCTCGTCCCCGGTTTCCCGTGTTGACAAACCACTGATCACTGTTGTCCTCTCCTGGGTCGGGGGCTCGGTGACGACCCAGGCGTTGGTGGACTCTAGTGCTGGTGGTTTGTTCATTGATAGTGTGTTCGCTGCCGCCAATTCCATTCCTCTGCAGGCTCGAGGTTCCCCACTGGCTCTTGAGGCGATAGACGGCAGACCCCTTCTGCCGCCACACGTGACTCATGAGACCCTTCCAGTGGGGATAGCCATTGGTGCCGTTCACAGAGAGTCGGTCTGCCTCCAGGTTATTTCGTCTCCACACTACTCGGTGGTCTTGGGGTACCCCTGGCTCCAGAAGCATAATCCGACTTTCGATTGGAGATCGGCCGAGATCCTCTCGTGGTCACCGCAGTGTGGGGCTAGTTGCATCCATGGGTCTGTCAAGTTGCTGTGTACTTCCTCGGACTCTCTGTTGCCTCCTGAATACGAGGAGTACCGGGATGTATTCGATAAGGTGCGCGCGGTTGCCCTACCACCGCACCGCCCATACGATTGTGCCATAGAGTTACAACCTGGTGCCGTTCCTCCTCGTGGCAAAGTCTATCCACTGTCGGTAGCGGAGAATGAGGCCATGGAGGAGTACGTGAGGGAGGCGCTTTCACGCGGACACATTCGCAAATCCTCGTCCCCGGCAGGGGCTGGATTTTTCTTTGTGAAAAAGAAGGGCGGTGAGTTGAGGCCTTGCATCGATTACAGGGGTCTCAATCGCATCACGATTAAGAACGCTTACCCGATACCCTTGATTTCCGAGCTGTTCGATCGCCTTAAAGGGGCCACGGTCTTTACCAAACTCGACCTGAGGGCGGCATATAACCTGGTAAGGATCAAGGCGGGCGATGAGTGGAAGACCGCGTTTAACACCAGGACCGGTCATTATGAATCCTTGGTTATGCCCTTTGGGTTGTGCAATGCGCCCGCAGTCTTTCAGGAATTCATCAACAATGTTTTCCGTGACCTGTTGCAGCAGTGTGTGGTGGTCTATTTGGATGACATCTTGGTATATTCTGAATCCATGGAGGCCCACATTCTGGATGTCAGACGAGTGTTGCAACGGTTACGAGAGAACAAGCTGTTCGGTAAGCTTGAGAAATGCGAATTTCACCGATCCCAGGTAACCTTCTTAGGTTACATCATTTCCGCTGAGGGGTTCTCCATGGATCCTGAGAAGGTTTCGGCTGTCTTACAGTGGCCCCAGCCCAGTGGTCTTCGTTCCCTGCAGCGCTTTTTGGGCTTCGCCAATTATTATCGGAAGTTCATCAGGGACTTTTCCATGCTGGCCAAGCCTCTCACGGATCTGACCAGGAAGGGCAGTAATTCCCAGGTCTGGCCGCTCGAGGCCATCCGAGCTTTTGAGGCCCTAAAGTCCGCTTTTGTGTCGGCTCCGATTCTGTCGCATCCCAACCCTGGGTTGCCCTTTGTCCTCGAGGTGGACGCGTCTGAGACGGGAGTAGGCGCCCTTCTGTCTCAGCGTAGAACACCAGAGGGTCCTCTGCTTCCTTGTGGGTTTTACTCCCGGAAACTGTCTTCCGCGGAGTGCAACTATCAGATTGGTGACAGGGAGTTATTGGCCATTGTGCAGGCCCTTAAAGAATGGAGGCACTTGCTCGAGGGTTCGGTGGTTCCGGTTCTCATCCTGACGGACCATAAGAATCTGACCTACCTTTCTGAGGCCAAGAGATTGTCACCACGTCAGGCCAGATGGGCTCTGTTCTTGTCACGTTTTAATTACGTGGTCTCCTACCTACCCGGTTCCAAGAACATCAGGGCGGATGCCTTATCACGGCAGTACTCCGAGCTGTCCAGGGAGGAGTCGATTCCGACTTCGGTCATACCTCCGAATCAGATCCTGGCCGCCATTCGCACCAGCCTGACCTCTCCCCTGGGTGAGCAGATTTTGGCGGCTCAATCTGGTGCTCCCTCTGGGAGACCCAACGGCAGATGTTTTGTGCCTGAGGAGTTGCGCACTCGGTTGTTGCGAACCTACCATAACTCCAAGACCGCGGGGCATCCTGGAAAGAATCAGCTGTCCTGGGCTGTTTCACGTCTGTTCTGGTGGCCTTCCCTACGTTCCGACATCGCCGCATATGTAGCGGCATGCTCCGTTTGTGCCCAGAGTAAGTCCCCTCGGCACCTTCCGTTGGGCCTTCTGCAACCCATAGCCACCGGGGAGCGCCCATGGTCACACCTGGGGATGGATTTCATTGTGGACCTCCCTGCATCCCGAGGCAATACGGTCATTCTCATGATTGTGGATCGGTTTTCCAAAATGTGCCACTGTGTTCCTCTCAAGAAGTTACCCTCTGCACAAGAGTTGGCCACGATTTTTGCCAGGGAGGTCTTCCGGTTGCACGGTTTGCCCAAGGAGATTGTGTCGGATCGGGGGAGTCAGTTTGTGTCCAGGTTCTGGCGCGCCTTTTGCTCCCAGTTGGGGATTCATCTCTCCTTCTCCTCGGCCTACCACCCTCAGTCCAATGGGGCCGCAGAACGATCCAATCAGGCCTTGGAGCAATTCCTTCGTTGCTATGTCTCCGATCACCAAGACAATTGGGTTGACCTCCTGCCTTGGGCCGAGTTTGCCAGGAACACGGCGGTGAACTCTTCCTCTGGGACGTCTCCCTTCATGGCCAATTATGGGTTCCAACCTGCCGTGTTACCGGAGGTATTCTCTCCCCAGGATATTCCGGCTGTGGAGGATCACCTTTCCGTCCTACGTGCTTCTTGGGTACAGATCCAGAAGTCCCTTGAGGCCTCTGCGCAGCGCCAGAGACTCCAGGCTGATCGCAGACGAGCGCCTGCTCCTTCCTACCAGGTCGGAGACCGTGTATGGTTGTCCACCCGCAACCTCAACCTTCGAGTGCCCACTCCCAAGCTGGCGCCTCGCTTTGTTGGTCCCTTCCGAGTGCTTCGCAGGGTAAACCCGGTAGCCTATGCCCTTGCGCTTCCTCCTGGCATGCGGATCTCTAACGTGTTTCATGTCTCCCTGTTGAAGCCACTGGTGTGTAATCGGTTCACTTCCTCGGTTCCTCGTCCGGTCCGAGTGGGCAATCGTGAGGAGTATGAGGTGAGCAATATCCTGGACTCACGCCTGGTCCGCGGTCGGGTGCAGTTTTTGGTCCATTGGCGTGGTTATGGTCCAGAGGAGCGTTCCTGGGTTCCCTCCGCAGATGTCCATGCTCCTGCCTTGCTCCGAGCCTTCCACGCACGCTTCCCTCAGAAACCGTTTTTTGCTCCGCGGAGGAGGGGCCCTTATGGGGGAGGTACTGTCATGGTCTTACCTTCTTGCTGTTCTCCTTCGTTTGACATGTGCTGGCGGCCATCTTGGTTTCTGGGTTTCTTGTAGCCTTCCACCCTGCGGCTCCTCCTTCCTACTGGGAGGAGCTGGATGCCTAGCTCATATATATAGGAGGTCTGTGGCTTCAGTTCCTTGCTTGGTCCTCCTGTGTTCACATGCTTCTAAGACTGCTGCTGCTTCTGGTTCCTGATCCTGGCTTCGTCTGACTACCCTGCTGGTTCCTGATCCTGGCTTCGTCTGACTACCCTGCTGGTTCCTGATCCTGGCTTCGTCTAACTACCCTTCTGGTTCCTGACCTCTGGCCTCTCAAGACTCTGCTTCGGTTTCACCATCCGTTTGGACTTTTGCTTTACAGCTTTATTTTCAATAAAGCCTTCTTATTTTCACTTATCTCTTGTTGTACGTCTGGTTCATGGTTCCGTGACAGTACGGCTCAGGTCTCAGGCGGCGCGATGACGTCATCGCGCCGCTTGCGCCGGCCTCTGATAGGCTGCCGGTCTAGTGCCTGCAGCCTATCAGAGGAAGGGAAAGGGACATACCTCTCCCTCCCCTGCCGCACAGCCATCTGTATCGCTGTCCTGAGGACTGCGATACAGATGACTGGAGATGAGCGCTTCCACAATGGAAGCGCTCATCTCCGTCTGACACTGACTGTCCTGCCTGCCTAAAGTTAGTTGCGGGCCGGCGCGGGGGGGCCCCTAAGGACTCGGGGGCCCGGGGGCAATTGCCCCCCTTGCCTCTATGGAAGCGCTGGCCCTGCTCACCAGCAGTCATATCTGTAAAATCCTGGCTCTTAATAGGAACATCAAAACACATATTCAGTTGCTTGGGTGCTCCAAATAGGGGTTGTAGTTTGAATTTATTTTCCTGATAATAGTTTTTTTCTCCGTTTTTCCAGTTGCTGGGACAGAATTGAGTTCATATGTATGATCCTTATCTCTTAGTCAGCCTTGGGCTTACTGGGCGACTAGTGACATCTCCATCCACTCAGTAGCACAGTGACACCTCTTAATGTGAGATGCCCATTTAAGTTTGTTGAAAGTTTCTGTAGTGTTGAAAGTAATTCACAGCACTGATAGTTGAAGAATCGGGTACTCCAGAGGAAACTACAGTCAGCATTAACAGGGTTTTACCAGTTCTTTAATAGTAATAGCTTATCCTCAAAGGAGTTGTCCACTTTTTACTATTGATGACCTATCCTCAGGATAGGTCATCAATATCAAATTAGGTCCAACTCCTGGCACCCCCGCCGATCAACTGTTTGAAGAGAAGGCAGCTCTCGTACGAGCCTTGGCTTCTCTACTCTGTTTCAGTGGTGAGCAGTCTAATTACAACTATGGCGTCCTGAGCCGTCCTCATTCACTTTTTTGGGGATGGCTCTGTCTGTTCAAGTGAATATTTTTACAGCCGTCCCATAGAACAGAATGGGAACGCTATATATACACATAATATATTTTAATTTGCATTTCTGCTGTATTTAATATTCATTTGAAGTTCTTTGTGCTTGTTTTGATCAAACTGTGTGATACTACAGTACCTTCCACAACAAGACAACCTCACTCAGATCCACTTCAGACTGAATGCATCCATCTGAAGATCACTTAAGCATATTCATATATAATATACATAAATATGGACATAGATTATGCTTTTCTGTACTTACTTTAGCATTTGTATTGTTATTGTGCCCCTATTGATTTTTGGTGCTCTCTTGTCTTGTTCTGAATGATAATTCAGATGGAAATGAAAAATGAAATATTTTTAGGCTGCATAATGTTTTGTGGTGAGAATGAGGTCCATAAAATGTATGCCCTAAAGCTGTAAAAAGTACAGAGGAGAGCATCTAAACTGATAAGGGGCATAAAGGGTCTTAGTTATGAGGAAAGATTAAAAGAGTTAAATGTATTTAATCTTGAGAAGAGACGTCTAAGGGGGGACCTGATTAACCTATACAAATATATAAATGGGCCATACAAAAAATATGGTGAAAAAGCTGTTCCATGTAAAATCCCCTCACAAGACAAGGGGCACTGTCTCAATCTGGAGAAGAGAAAGTTCAGTCTCCACAGGCGTCAAGGCTTCTTCACTGTAAGAATTGTGACTCTGTGGAATAGTCAACTCAGGACAGCTTAGGCTACTCTCACACTAGCGTTTTTTGTGGATCCGTCATGGATCTGCAAAAACGCTTCCGTTACAATAATACAACCGCATGCACCAGTCATAAATGGATCCGGTTGTATTATATCTTATATAGCCAAGACAGATCCTCCATTGAAAGTCAATGAGGGACGGATCCGTTTTCTATTGCGTCTCGCTCCCCATCCCAGGACGGAGAGAAAAACGCTGCAGGCAGCGTTTTGGTGTCCACCTCCAGAGCGGAATGGTTACTTATCGGAGGCAAACTGATGCATTCTGAGCGGATCCTTTTCTATTCAGAATGCAGTAGGGCAAAACTGATCAGTTTTGGACCGCTTGTGAGAGCCCATGACGGATCTCACTAACGGAAAGCCAAAACGCTAGTGTGAAAGTAGCCTTAGAATACAATAGCATTAATGCTTATGAAAATGTTTAGAAGTGTTGGTCTCACTCCCGTTGTCTAAAATTCACATCCCTATCCATTCCTTGGTTAACCTTGATGGATTTATGTATTTTTTCAACCGTATTAACTGTGTAACTTTGAGGTATCTACATAGACAACATTGAAATACACTCCATATGAGAAAAAAAATCTAGGCATGTAGGTAGGTATTTTGACTCAAATAACATTTACCTGTGTGAACAAGGCCTTAACCTGAAGTCATAGAAGAAAATCAGTTTTATGCTTCAGCTCTATTTATCTGTAGAGAAGACCCCAGGAACATTTTAAATGTGTGTACCGGAGAGCCTAGTGCAATGGAATTGTATTACATTGAGCTCTTTCCCAAGGACACCTTGGTGAGATATTTATCTTTTCAGAACTGGAAATAAATAGGCTTTATTATATAAGACACGCACAAAGAACAGATTTCTTTGGAAAGAATAGCAGTGCAAAGACAATACAGGGTATAGAAGAAGAAATGCATGTTCAAATTAATATGTATGAAGTGCTAAATATCTCGAATAATCGAAGGAGCTAAAATTCTGAAAAGTGGTGGAAGGTCTTGACAGTCTATTTATATGTTGTACATATAACTGTGTCTACAGCTGTCACGCTTCAGTGTGGGAGGATACACCACACCGAGAATAAGAGGAAAGGGGAAAACAGGGAATCAGGCCTGAGAGCTAATGAAAGAAGAAGGACACATCCTAGTAAAACCCTAGCCAAGATCCTGACTGAGGTAAGTGTGTTCCTACACAGGAATATCTAGAGTCCTATCTAGCCCTATAGGACCCTGGCACTAATGGCAGGGACGAGACTACCTGTTCCTCCAAATGGAAGGTCGAACAGGAGTCTCCCTCAGGTCTAATACTAACAATAGGGAAAAGCAACACACAGAACCCAAACAAAATACAAAAAGGGAAAGGAAAGACTTAACTTCAAAGGAGCTATGGAAGCACCAGGAACTCCCCGAGGTCCACACACCAGCATCCAAAACTGAATCTGAAGCTATAAACCGCACAGCATAGTGGGAGAAGCAACTATAAATAAGGAAGGTAAAATGACCACATTAGCAACACCTGAGGCAAGGTGTGTGGCCATACCAGAAACAACACAGACGCCTATTGATCCAAAGGGAAAACCTGTCAGATCAAACCACGTGTTGCCAGTCTCACGGATCTCCTGCTACCTATCGTGGGAATGTCCATGACAACAGCTACTGCTAAAGATCTGTTCTGAAGTAATGGCAAATATTTTATGGTGGCATCTATTAACATGGAAATGGTAGTGGCTTGATGGCTGTAGTCAAGTGTAAAAGATTTTTTTGGTGGTTATGAAAATTTTGGAATACCTTAAGAAATTCTGAAGTGATAGATAGGAACATCAAAACACATAATAGGAACATCAAAACACAGATAGATTCAATCATAAGAAGTGTGGAGCTTAAAGAAAATGGTTTTGTGAGATGTCTCCCTGGGGCTACTGCTAGAAGAGATAGAAGACGTATTATTAATATTGTTAAGCAAGCAAAGCAGGAAGGGGACGTGGATGTTCTTGTCCATCTAGGGACAAATGACCTGGCTTGCAATGAAGTGTCAGAGGTGAAAAAAACTTTTATCACACTTGGTAATGACGTACAGGATTTTGCATCCAGCATTTCATTTTCTGAAGTTCTGCCTGTGCATAATGTTCAGAATGATAGGCAGAGGCGCATAAAGGAGTTCAACATATGGCTTGGTAAATGGTGTCAAGAGCAAGGATTTGGCTTTGTTTCTCATGATAGCTCTACTTGGAATAGAAAGGAACTGTACAAAAAAGATGGTTTGCATCTTTCTCTCAAAGGAACAAATGTACTTAGTGAACAACTCCAAGAATTTGCGGAAGAGTATTTAAACTAGGAAGGGGGGGGGCAAAAGAGTGAAAATAAAAGAGTCCAATTGCCCCCCGAAACAATGCCAGAACAGGTCAGAAGCACAGAGGTTAAGAAATGATAAGCTCAGAGTCCTGTCTACAAATGCTCGCAGTTTAGGTAAAAAAATCAATGAACTTGGGTCAATAATGGCATCTGAGAATGTAGATTTAGTGGCTGTTACGGAGACATGGTTTAATGAAAGAAATGACTGGGACATAACCATACCAGGGTACTCTTTATACAGAAGAGACAGAGAAGGCAAGAAAGGAGGAGGAGTGGCCCTGTATGTGAAAGATAGCATTAAATCTAACCTAATACAAGTTGGTGAGGCCAACATAGAGTCAGTTTGGGTTACGTTGCAGTTTGCTAACCATGCAGTAACTCGTGTAGGTGTGATATATAGACCACCTGGTCAAGTTAAAGAACTAGATGATCTACTAGTTGAAGAAATAGCTAAAATGACAATGAAAGGAGAAGTTATCATTATGGGAGATTTCAATCTTCCAGATATAAACTGGAAAACCAAAATAGCAAGTTCTACCAGGAGTACAGATATTCTAAATTCCCTACTGGGGTTATCTCTACAACAAGTGGTTGAGGAGCCAACCCGGAGGGAGGCCATTTTGGATTTGGTATTCACAAATGGGGATTCGGTATATGATGTCATTGTAGGCGAAACCTTGGGATCTAGTGATCACCAGTCAGTGTGGTTTAATATAAGAACTGTGAAAGAGTCCCACCACACAAAAACAAAAGTTTTAGATTTTAGAAAAACAGACTTTTCAAAAATGAAATTAGTCATAAATGAGTCCTTATCAGACTGGAACGGATTACATGGAGTCCAGGAGAAATGGGACTACTTAAAAGGTGCATTATTGAAGGCAACAGAAAATTGCATTAGACTTGTCAGTAAAAACAAAAAAAGGAGGAGACCACTGTGGTACTCAGCAGAAGTGGCCCAAATCATTAAAAATAAAAAGCTAGCATTTTGTAATTATAAAAAAACCCAGAGCAATGAAGATAAGGAAATCTACAAGATTAGGCAGAGAGGCCAAGCAAGTTATAAGAACTTCTAAAGCGCAGGCAGAAGAAAAACTAGCTCAGTCTATGAAAAAAGGGGATAAGACATTCTTCAGATATATAAATGAAAAAAGGAAATTAAAACAAGGAATAACTAAATTAAAAACAAAGGACGGAAGGTATGTATAAGAGAATAAAGGGCTAGCCGACTGCCTTAATGAATACTTCTGTTCAGTTTTTACAAAAGAAAAAGGAGAAGGACCTCCACTAGAAAGAATGACTAATAAATCGTTTGATGCATGTATCTTTACAGAGGAAGATGTTCTAAGTTTGCTGTCTAAGGTGAAGACAAATAAGTCACAGGGGCCTGATGAGATACACCCAAAATTATTAAAAGAGCTTAGTGGTGAGCTGGCAAAACCGTTAACAGATTTATTTAACCAATCATTAGTAACAGGAGTCGTCCCGGAAGATTGGAAATTGGCTAATGTCGTGCCCATTCACAAGAAAGGTAGTAGGGAGGAATCGAGCAACTATAGACCAGTGAGTCTGACATCAATAGTAGGCAAATTAATGGAAACCCTATTAAAGGATAGGATTATGGAACATCTAAAATCCCATGGATTGCAAGATGAAAAACAACATGGGTTTACTTCAGGGAGATCATGTCAAACAAATCTTATAGATTTTTTTGACTGGGTGAATAAAATAATAGACGGTGGAGGTGCAGTAGACATCGCATATCTAGATTTTAGTAAGGCTTTTGACACTGTCCCACATAGAAGACATCAATAAACTGCAGTCATTGAGCATGGACTCCCATATTGTTGAGTGGATTAGGCAGTGGCTGAGTGACAGACAACAGAGGGTGGTAGTCAATGGAGAACATTCAAAACAAGGTCATGTTACCAGTGGGGTTCCACAGGGATCTGTACTGGGACCGATTTTGTTTAATATCTTCATAAGTGATATTGCAAAAGGCCTCGCTGGTAAGGTTTGTCTTTTTGCTGATGACACAAAGATAGGTAACAGGGTTGATGTTCCTGGAGGGAAACGCCAAATGGAAAAGGATTTAGGAAAACTAGAAGAATGGTCAGAACTCTGGCAACTGAAATTTAATGTGGATAAGTGCAAAATAATGCACCTGGGGCGTAAAAACCCAAGGGCAGAATATAGAATATTTGACACAGTCCTGACCTCAGTATCTGAGGAAAGGGATTTAGGAGTAATTATTTCAGAAGACTTAAAGGTGGGAAGACAATGTAATAGAGCAGCACGAAATGCCAGCAGAATGCTTGGATGTATAGGGAGAGGTATAAGCAGTAGAAAGAGTGAAGTGCTTATGCCGCTGTACAGAACACTGGTGAGACCTCACTTGGAGTATTGTGCGCAGTACTGGAGGCCATATCTCCAGAAGGATATAGATACTCTAGAGAGAGTTCAGAGAAGAGCTACTAAACTAGTACATGGATTGCAGGATAAAACTTACCAGGAAAGGTTAAAGGACCTTAATATGTATAGCTTGGAAGAAAGAAGAGACAGAGGGGATATGATAGAAACTTTTAAATACATAAAGGGAATCAACTCGGTAAAGGAAGAGAGCATATTTAAAAGAAGAAAAACTACCACAAGAGGACACAGTTTTAAATTAGAGGGGCAAAGGTTTAAAAGTAATATAAGGAAGTATTACTTTACTGAGAGAGTAGTGGATGCATGGAATAGCCTTCCTGCAGAAGGGGTAGCTGCAAATACAGTGAAGGGGTTTAAGCATGCATGGGATAGGCATAAGGCCATCCTTCATATAAGATAGGGCCGGGGGCTATCCATAGTATTCAGTATATTGGGCAGACTAGATGGGCCAAATGGTTCTTATCTGCCGACACATTCTATGTTTCTATGTTTCTTTGGATGGGGAACACATCCAGGACCTTGATTTATTAGCCAGAGAAGCTATAAAGAGTATCTCTCAATCTGAAGGACCCACCATGCCCATGCAATACAGGACAGTACATTGATTGCAAAGGGAATTGCGTAATGCCTTATTTGTCCTGTGGTGGTATGGTGGAGAATGTAAACACTTGGGGGGGTCATTTATCAATCTGAAATATGCTTATTTCAGGCGCAGATTGTGGTGCAATAGCTAGTTGTGCCGCAATTTGCTACATCTCCCCGCTCACGCCAGGTCTAAAATTGTGGGCGTGGCGCGGGCGAGAATGGGCCAGCAAGCCTGTCTAATTTACCATTTTCTACGCCTGTTTTAGGCTTAGAAAAATGTCTAAGTGTAAAACAGTTCGGAAGCTGTCTTACATCTAGAAATGGCGGAGGATCCGCCGAAGTTATGAAAAGGCTGGTGCCTCTTCATATCTCCGGCGATCCACCGCTAGTGGAGGGCTATTTTCTTTTAATTTGTCTTCATACTACTACTATATGTTGCTATTCTGTGTTTTCTTCTCAAGCAGATGACAGCAGAGGGTTGAGATCTAGTTCTGGACAGAGAAAGGCATTATGCCATCATTTTGACTGTTCTTAAAAATCAATGAACTGCTCTATTGCCTGTTATTTCTTCCTAGTTTATGGTAGGAGACATGGGCAAGGAAGTGAAAATGTAGCTTTATATATTTGTATTTACAATGCAGCAGTAGAGCTGTGAAGTTTTGCATTCTAAATCATGCCTGTCTAAAATAATTAAAAACCTCAGAGAACCCCTCCAGTAGACAAAAAAAAAAAATCTTATACAGTACTCACTCGTTTCTTCAACACCGTTTTCTTCGGCGCTGGTCCTGCCATCCTGCCGCTGCATGTTTACAAATGACATTGGTGACGGTCTATGACACATGACCACTGCAGTCACTGTCCTCAGCAGTCTAATGCTGAGAACAGTGTTTGGCTGCAGCGTCCATGTATTTTATACCCACATGTCATTGTGTACATTACAGTGTCTGTGGCATGCACAGGGACATGTTGGGATATGGCACTTCACAGCTGCAGCCAGTCGTGGTCCTCATCAGTAGACCACTGCAGCTGATTGGTTGCAGCGGTCACATGCCATATACTGTGTAAACAAACAGTGGAAGGAGGACTGGACCAGCAGCACAGAGAGGAACTCTGGAGAAAGGGGTGAGTATAAGGTCTCTTTCACACGACCGTATGGCTTTTTCAGTGTTTTGCGGTCCGTCTTTCACGGATCCGTTGTTCTGTTTTTTGTTTCTGTTGTGTTTCCGTTTCTGTTCCGTTTTTTCCGTTCCATTTTTACGTATGCCATATACAGTATACAGTAATTACATAGAAAAAATTGGGCTGGGCATAAAATTTTCAACAGATGGTTCCGCAAAAACGGAACGAATACGGAAGACATATGGATGCATTTCCGTATGTGTTCCGTTTTTTTTGCAGACCCATTGACTTGAATGGAGCCACGGAACGTGATTTGCGGGCAATAATAGGACATGTTCTATCTTTCAGCAGTACGAAAAAACGGAAATACGGAAACGGAATGCATACGGAGTACATTCTATTTTTTTGCGGAACCATTAAAATATATGGTTCCGTATACGGAATGCAAAAAACGGCCCGTAAAAGGAAATTTTTTTTTTTTTTTTAAATGGTCGTGTGAAAGAGGCCTAAGACTGTTTTACAGTGCTTATCTAAAATTTTTAATTATCTAGGACAAACCCTTTAATTCCTTTTCATCAGATTAATAACCTAGTAAATAAAAAGCTAATGTACTTTACCAGGGGAACATATTAAAATAATCCTGAAGGTGCTAGTAGAGTCTTAAATACAGCAGCACTCAAGCTATTTCTAGCCCGTCTGTACTTAATTGTCTAGATACACAACACAAGTCCTCTGAGGATTTGCTGCATCCTCTGTAGCTTTCCACCTCGCTGTGGTATGAGGTAGACTGATGAGCCTCTGGTACACATTCATTTGGAAGAGAATGGCCTACTTTCCTGCTGCTGATGAGGCTCGGGTCCACCTCGCCATACCTCATGCTGTGTTTCTCAAATTAAAATCTGCTCAGGTTTACAGTTAACACGATAACAGCAAATAGACAAAATCGGTAATTTAAACGAGAATGACCTTTAAGAGCAGAATGTTATTTGTATCTGACAACCCCCCCCCCCCCCCACACACAAAAGTCAGCAGGAGAAATCAAGGTGGAAACCTTTGCATAATTAATGAATAGCGCATATGAGCATTTCCTGTGGTTGAAGCGGTTAATTTTTTTAAAAGCAAACAGTGCCTGTGTAATGGCATTTATTACCCGTACTTTAAATTGAGCATAAATCAGCTTAGAAGATAATTCAGGGGAGGTCAGAGAGAGGCAGGAGAACGAGCCACCAGATGAGCTCTCTGATGGATATTTCTGCAGCTGCTAAGTGCTGTGAAGCAGACATTGCAGAAGCCAAATGGTGCACATTTTAAAACAGAAAACATTCCAAAAGTGTTTTTCATTTATTAAACTGGTGTAAAGTAGAACTGGCTTTGTTGCCCATAGCAACCAATCAGATTCCTCCTTTCATTTTCCAAAAGAAGCTGTGAAAAATGAAAGGTGGAATCTGATTGGTTGCTATGGGCAACTACACCAGTTCTACTTTACACCTGTTTGATAAATGACCCCCATTGTATTCAATAGTTGTGTTGAATGAATCAATGTTTATCTTTTTCCAGCTTCTCCCTAGTAAATTCTATGTGTTATTTCAGGTTAACCAGCAACTACTTGGCTTTCCGTCTGTATTGCTGCCACTTAAATACTCATTGATACACGAACAGACATGGACACAGGAAATTCTAGCTCTATTAAGGTACATGGTACGGCCTAGCTGTGGGATCCGAGCGTGGACTACTGCTAGTTGCCGGACTGTTTGAATGGCAAATACAGATGCAGCCGTCAGTTACCAGTAATCCGCATGCAGATTCTACTACTGGGCTGCACCATGTACAGGAGTCCTCACCCTTAGGCCTCTTGCACACAACCGTATGCCCTCCGAGATATACTGTCAGTGAGTGGACCATATGTCCTGGAGCGGCATACATCGTGGGCACGGGAGTACACTGCATCATATATTATCAATGATGCTGGGCACGTTGGGCCGCCCGCAGGGCTATTGTCCTGCACTCCTAAGATCATATGAGTGCGGGACAATAGCCCCGCGGGCGGCCCAACCTGCACAGCATCATTGTAATCTTTGATGCTGTGTACTCCCATGCCCACGATGTATGCCGCTCCGGGACATATGGCCCACTCACTGACAGTATATCTCGGAGGGCATACGGTCGTGTGCAAGAGGCCTTATATGAATCCTCTTTCTGATTAAGAGGCTTTTTAAGGTCCTCTCTGCTCAGACAACAAGAAGGGAAACATTATCAAATCTGCAGCCTTATAATAGAAACCTATAAGACATGGTGGAAAAGGTAGAACAAAGTCCAGCTCTCAAGTGGTAAAGGTGCTCTGACCTGCTCTGAACGGATCCGGGCTGTGTTCACACCCAACGTAGATGCAGCAAAAAAGTCCAAATAGATCCAGAGAGTAAAATCAATGATTCTTTATATCTTCATCTAAAAAATGCATAAACAAGTAATCCTCCTGCACAAAATTAACGCGTTTCAACCACAAGACAGGTCTTCATGGATTCATAGTATAAAGTACTTTATACCCATGATGAAGACCTGTCTTGTTGAAACGCGTTGATTTTGTGCAGGAGGATTACTTGTTTATGCATATTTTAGATGAAGATATAAAGAATCATTGATTTCGCTCGCTGGATCCATTTGGACTTTTTTGCTGCATGGTGGAAAAGGTACAGGAAGAAGAAAATGTAAAAGTTCTGTGAACATTTGTGTATTTAGAGTGGCCCTGAGGGAAAAAGATATCCTCTAATATTAGACTCGTTAACTAATGAAACATTAAGACAGACTGCTTCCGTGCTTTCCACCATCAATAGACATGTTTGAAGATATGCTAAATTGTAAGTAATATTCCTTAGATCTAATAACGCATATCAAGCATCTGTGAGTTGTTTCTGAAAATCTACTGCTTGATTAATCCCATAGGGAGGGATATTGGAAATTGCTTATTATGAAGTTTCACCCTACAACAGGGTGTCATGTACCTTATAGATGAGAATATTATGCACACCATTTCCTATGAGGGAAGAATTGTTGTGAACTTTGGCTTATTGCAAATTACTTCGTGAAAAAAAAAAAAAAAAAGATGTTCTGATGCTTTATTGGTGGGGTGACTTTTCATATGTGCATTTTCGGAGACTATAAGTCAGGGATGGGCAACCTGTGGCTCTCCAGTTGTTGCAAAACTACAACTCCCAGCATGCCCAGTCTGCCTACAGCTATCAGCCTACAGCAGGGCATGGTGGGGGTTGTGGTTTTACAACAGCTGGAGAGCGGCAGGTTGGCCATCCCTGCTATAAGTGAAAGTATGAAGATTATCTTTCCTTTAAAGGGAATCTGTCACCCGACTTTGGAGCATTATCTACAGTAATACATGAGTAGTACTGTAGATATGGAGTCCAGATCACTATTTTTTATTTTTCTGCTGCACCCCATTCCCTGCTGTCAGCGCTCAGAGCTGTATTGAAATACATTGTCAGGACTGCTGTGCATGCGCACTTGACTCCTCTCCATTAGATTAGCACAGCAGTCAGGACTAGGTATTTCAGTGCAGCTTTAAATGCTGACAGAGGGGGAAGCGGGGACAGCAGGAAAATAATAATAGTGATCTTGACTCCTTATCTGCAGAACTACACATGTATTATTGCCGATAATGGTCCAAAATTGGGCGGACAGATTCCCTTCAAAGAAAATATTTCCCATACATTACTGTAAATCTCAAATGTGAAAATCGGTTTTGGGAACCTGTCACTTTGCATGGCAGTCTGATCTGCAGGCAGCATGTTAGGAGATGAACAGACATACATCATATATGTTTAATGTCCTGCTTTTTCTATGCTTAAAAATCCAGTGGACGGTCTTATACAGTGATGACAGCACATTCATACAGGGAGTCCGTCAGTCAGTAGGACCTCCAACATGACTACTAAGCATAGAACAAGCAGGGATTTATATGGATTTTTATGATTAAAATGCAGGTTCTGCCTAATCTTTTTCACAAAACTTTTATATCAATTTGCTCATCTCCTTCTGCTCTAACATTCTGCTTGCAAATCTGACTGCTCGTTCTACATGAAAGGGTTATTTAACCCCTTCAGGACCCTGAGATTTTCCTTTTTTGCGTTTTCGTTTTTCACTCCCCACCTTCCCATAGTCCTAACTTTTTTATTTTTCCATTCACATAGCCTTATGAGGGCTTATTTGTTGCGGGACAAGTTGTACTTTCTAATGGCACCATTTACGGTTGCATATCATGTAGTAGGAAGCGGAAAAAAAATCCAAATGGGGTAGAATTGGGAAAAAATGCAATTCTGATAAAGGTTTTTATTTTATTTTTTTACACTGTACACTATGCGGTAAAATTGTTATCTTCATTCTCCAGGTCAGTACAGTTAAAACAATACCACACTTGTATAATTTTTCAGTTTTAATACTGAAATTTTTTTTAAAACCTTTCAGGAAAAGAAAAAAAATTATAACCATATTCTGACCCCTATAACTTTTTTGTAGTTATGTGTGCGGGGCTGTGTGAGGGCACATTTTTTTGCGGGACGATCTGTTCTTTTCAGTGATACCAATTTGAAGTGTGTGCGACTTTTTGATTACTTTTTATAAAAAAATTATTGGGTAGTTGAAGTGACCAAAAATGGCAAATTGGCTGTTTTTATTTTTTACACCATTTGCCATATGCCATTAATATTGTTATATTTTAACTGCATGGGCATTTTCGCACACGGCGATGCCCATGATGTTTACTTTTTTATTGGTTAAGTATTTTTATTTTAAGGAAAGGGTGGTGATTTGAACTTTTATGTTTTTTTGTTTTTTTATATTTGTAAAAACTTTTTTTATTTTTTTTATTTTAATTTTATTAAGTCATCTTGGGTGACAATAACTGGCAGTCATTAGATTGGCCATTGTGTTTATTGATGGCTATATTGCCATCATTGAACACTTCATTTGCAATATATCAATACAATGCTGCCACCTAGAGGCCTGTATTGGTATATTCCTGAAATAGACTCCGAAGCCTGCTTGAGGCTTGGGGCTATTTCAGCGATGTAACAGGTTTCCCGATCTCACTTCCGCTTCCGGACTGCAAAAATGCTGTGGTCACATTTGACCACGGCATCTTAAGCGTAAAATGTATGCAATCAGCGTTATGGCTGATCGCATACATGTGCCGCAGGTCTCTGCTATTTAAAATTGCAGAAACCCGGTGGCTATGGCGCCTGCTGCACATGCTTGTGCAGGGGGCGCCATGTTTAGGGACGGACTTCCACCGTACATATACGGCGGAGGTCCCTAGGGGGTTAAGTGTGAATAATGGTAGATAAAACTTGCCATTAAGTCTTCATACTGAATGGACAGGCCAGGTCCTCTACAGCAAGATCCACTTATTTCTAGATGCTGTCCATTCTGTCTCATGACATTTTACGATGCTCTGTGATGTTCAGATGCCCTAAATAGAGCTTACGAATAGGGTTTGCTTTAGACAAGGGAAAAAAAATGTATAGAATGATTGGTTTTTCATGGAAATTATGGGGGTCATTTATTAAACAGAAATACGCCTAAAGTAGGCATGTTTCTGCCGTAGATTGCAGCGCAAAGGTCCTTTGCGCCACAATCTGCAAACTCTCCCTGCTCATGGTCTAAAAATGTGGGCGTGGTGTGGGTGGGGAAGGGGATGAGCCGGCAGGCCCGTCTCATTTACCATTTTCTACGCCTGTTTTAGGCGTAGAAAATGGTCTAAATGTAAGACAGCTAGGAAGCTGTCTTACATTTAGAAACGCCAGTGGATCCGCCAAAGTTATGTAGGGGCCTGCGCCTCTACATAACTGCAGCGGATCCACTGCCACTGCAGGGCTTTATTAAGGCCGGTGTCTAAAACGCTGGTCTTAACAAATGTGCCCCTATGTTTTTTTTTAAATAGACTTTTTCATAAATTCATGTATTTTATCTAACTTCTTTATGTACTTGGCAACAAGAAGTGTCTATTGTTTCTTAGGGGTCCATAGCTCTGCTACAGATCGGTGTGGAGGGTGACCATTGCTGTATTGCAATATGCTTTCTTTTATTGTTGTGTTACAGAAAGCCGAGCATAGAGTCGGATGGTGCTGCCACTGCAGAGAATGCCCTTTCAGAAATTCAGTCTCACAGCCTGTCTGCTGGATATCTTTGTACCTTGAAAATCCAGGTGTAGAGACCAGTCATGCTGTTTCAATCATGGTGCGGCTTGGGAATTCTATGCCATCATAAATAATCTTGAAAATAAAATATCTGAGACTTCTTTGTTGAGAGTTGGCCCAGTGCTGATTTTCCATGGTAACTTACAAATCAAATGTGGTTTTTCAAGCTTGTAAAGGACTGTCACAAAAGGAGGGAAACGTTTTCATTTCATATTTGTTTTTAGCTGTTGTTAGCGTTTCATACACTTCTTTCCTCTGTGGTTTTATCCAACTTGTCATTTCACTCTTCTTGTCAGAGCTTTTTTGATCCTTGCATTTTTTTGGGCAGTTGCCATTTCTACAGTTCTGAGTTCTGAGAACTCTCCAATTTGACCATATACAGTGATTGTAGCCTTGAGTTTGTACGCTCTGTTAGAGGCTGCCAGTGTCGGAATGGGGTACCCAGGGCCCACCAGTGTAACTGATTCTGGGGGCCCACCTTAGGGCTCCTGCACACAAACTTATTATTTTTTTCGTGTCCGTACCATTTTTTTTTTTGTGGCCTGTATGTGAAACCATTCAGTTCAATGAGGCCGCAAAAAACGGAAATCACTCCATGTGCATTCCATGTCTGTATGTCCGCATGGCTGTTACGCAAAATTATAGAACATGTCCTATTATTGTCGGCATTATAGACAAGGATAGGACTGTTCTATTAGGGGCCAGCTGTTCTGTTCTGCATAATGTGGAATGCACACTCCCGGTGTCCATGTTTTGCGGAGCCGCAATTTGCAGACTGCAAAACATCCAACAATCGTGTTCATGAGCCCTTACAGTGATAACAAAATTATTGAAGGTGAAGTATGATGGTAGACACTCACAGCAAAATGCACAAACATACATGTGGCAGAATTTAGGCTACTTTCACACTTGCAGTAGCAGGGTCTGGCAGGATGTTCCGGCGGAGAAACAGTCTGCCGCATCGTGCAAACTCTAGCCCACAGTGCCGCCAGAATTCCGCTGTAGCTTTTGTCTGGCCGCCTCTCGGCATGTTTGCCGTGCTGCGGCCGAACCTTTATAGTGAATGGGGCCGGAGCGGACCTCTGGCGGCATGGTGGGCTAGCGTAAGCACTCATATGGCAGGCTGTTCCCCCACTAGAATAGCCTGCCGGACCCTGCTACCTACCGCAACCAGCAGTATCGAGTGGAGGAAGAGAGGGGCATTTTGGGAGTGAGATGATTGGGATGCCAGTAGGCGAATATAATGAAACAACAATGTCTGAGGTTCTAGGAGGAGGTTGACGGACCAGTGCGTCCTAACATGTGCTGTCAAGTCCTTCCAGAACTTTGACACCTGGGGACATGACCATATGCCATGCCAGAAATCTGATTTTCTTTGCATTTGGGGCAAAGGGTAATACTGGGAGAAGCTGGGAAATTAAAACAATATATGGCGTTATGCATCATCTTGAAGTATGATTCCCGCCATCTCTCATTGATGACACAGGAGCAAACCTTTGCCCACCCCTCCAGAATTTTCTCTCTTATCTCAGCATCCATCGTTATTTTTTCCCATTTATAAAAGAGCTTGGATGGTGAGACTTTTGTGAAATTGCAAGACATGGCTCTATAAAGTCCGGAAAGTGATAACATTCGCAGAGTGATTCCTACTATACTTCTTTGGATAAGTCACGAACTCTATGCCTGCAGAATCCTAGCACTTGCATGATGTGAAGAAAGTGAGAGTCTGGCAGTTGGTATCTTTTCATTCAGTTCCCGGGAAGACAACCATCATTTCTCCTCCACATGCATCAGGTGTTCCACCCTAACTATCCCCTCTTGATCTCCAATTTCCAGAAAACACAACATGCCTCCCTTGAGGAAACTCAGGATGATCCCATAACGGCATCTTTTTTGATATTGAGTATGGGAGCCCAAAGGCCTTCCTGATTGCTTTCCATGCAACCACTGTTTCTCTCACTAACACTGAGTTCTTGACTTCTGAGGGGAGGGCAGCCAAGTTGGAGTGTAGGCAAGACACCAGGCCCCACAGAGCCACTAGGTTTTGTTCCAGATCTCTGTTGGAGAAGTGGTCTGTCCCGTGTAGCCAATCCACGATGTGTCTCATGAGGCAAGTGATATTGTATCCCCGTATGTTCGGGAACTTCACTCCCCCCTCGGGCTTCCATAACATAAGTTTTTGTAGGGAGATCCGGAGGCGCTTACCCGACCATATGAACTTAGTGAAGGCCGTGTTGAGGGTGTTTACATCTACATGTTTTAACAAGATTGGGAGGGTTTGGAGAGGATATAGCAATTTGGAGAAACTCATCATTTTAATCTGATGACATCTTCTTAAAAATGACAAGGGAAGTGTGTGCCATCTCTATAGATCCGCCACTATTTTCACTATGAGTGGCGGGTAGTTCAAGTTGTATAGTGAGCTTTCCAGGAGTCAGGCCAAAGGCTCTTGGGCCAAGTCAAACAACAGCGAGGGTAAGGGACAACCCTGCCATGTGCCTTTTTGAAGGGAAAAGGTGGGGGATAGAAAGTCCCCTGAGTCTACTCTCACCATCGACTTTGTATAAAGGCTGTTTAGGATGTGCGAATGTGTCCAAATATCTGGAATTTGTCCAGCACCGCTCCCAGCCAGTTCCACCTAACCGTGTCAAAAGCTTTTTCAGCATCCAAGGCCAGCAAAATGGAGGCCTCCCCTGGCTGAGAGTGCTGCCAGACCCAGTCCAGAGTCGCCAGCACCTTTCGAATGTTGCCCACTGATGACCTGCCTTTAATGAACCCCACCTGAGAGGGTCCCACCAGCGATGACATTAAAGCCCTCAATCTCTTTGTCAGAATCTCCAACTACTGATTAATCAATAATATAGGGCGATAGGAGCTAGGATCCTGTGGATCCTTGTGTGGTTTCAGTATAAGCTTTATGTAGGTTACATTTATATGTCTAGGGAAACATCCCGATTGTAAAAGGTGGTTGAAGTAGGTAACCAGGGTGGGGGAGATCTGAGCCTGCAACATCTTATAGAACTCACCAGTAAACCCGTCTGGGCCTGGGGCCTTGCCGTTGTGTAGTGACTTAACTGTACTAAAAATTTCCCCCTCCATGATCTTCGAACTCAGGCATTCTTGTTGATCTGTAGTCAAGGATTGCATAGTGATGGACGATAAGAACCTAGTGCCTGCCATTACATCTCCAGGTGTATCTTTGTACAGATTAGCACAGTATTCCCCCAAAATTCTATTTATGACCCTGAGATTTATTTTTGAAGCCCCTTGACCATCCTTTAAGGACAAGATAATCGTGGGGGTAAATCTGCCTCTAGCCAGGTTAGCTAACATGCGCCCTGACTTATTTCTGTAGCGAAAGAGATCCGTCTGGAATGCAGATCTGTACATTGCTTCTCTCATGTCTACCCACCATTCGTAATTACTTCTAGCCTAAAGCCAGTTGTCCTTATCACTAGTGGAGGCTGTTTGTAGAAATTTGGTATATGTTCCTGGGAGCTGTCCTCATGGAGCACCAGTGGTGAGCCCGCTGCCATTTTGGTAGGCCAGAAGGGGGGGTTGAACCGGAGTGCTAAGATCCAGTGGATTTGTGTCCGCTCCGTAATAAGTAACGGTCCATGTAGCGAGGAAGGAACCTCCAGGTGCCGTTTCCAGGTTTCTGAAGAGGAAATGCTGTGTAGACGCTCTGAAATGGCACTCATGGAGTCCGTGTAGCAGAGAAGCTCTGTTCACTGCGTCCTCACATGGCAGCGCCGTAACCGGAAGTCCCTGATTTTTGTTTTAAAACTGCATCAAAACTAAAGTTGTGGCTGTATGAAAGATCTTTTACCAACACCTATGATTTCTCAGTTCATGGACACATACAACCATACATTCACACGCTCAATTGTACATTGGGAGACTCATATGGTTCATAACTGCCAGTCGTTTTCCAACTATCGCACAGCTCTAGGAAGAGTAGGGGTAGCTTTTCTGTAAAATAAAAGCTTCCACATGTGTAACTACCCTAAAGATTGTAGATTGAGTTCAGTGTCCACATTTTAATTTTTTAAATATATGTACCCTGTTAATAAATAGGATATATGAGTTACAGGCCTTTTTCCACAGTCTTTTTGTGAAAAGCATTGTTGGTGTTTAAACCAGCCCAGAATTGATGGTTATTCATTCTTTTAACATGATATACATCTCTGCTCATTTTTTACAGTTCACATAGTGCCCGTTAACATCATAGCTTTTATACACTGGTATCTCAAAAGATCTTTATGGTACATTAAGGGCAATGAATAGAAACATATGATTAACACTTCCTCCTCAAACTGAAAATATAAGTGTTTTGAAATAGAATTTTTTACAATCTCTTTGAAAACATTATATTTGGTGATGTTCACCCAATTGAAAAGCGTTCTTTCTTCTCATGCGCTCTTTCCTGAACAGATTTTACTGCCAATTATTTCATGGATAATTTATGTTTCTTCATTACCATATCTGAAAAGAGAAGTAGGAAGTGAATGAAAATAAAAATTTTCAAAAATTTTTAGCAAGCTGCAAAAGCATTACTGTGCATTCTCTGTGTATTAAAGTTTATTGATTTTAATACTGGAAGTAGACAAAAATTATTAACTCTTATTATAAGAATGTATGTTGTGCTTATTCATTTCTTGTTTAATCATTCCAATTATTTCTTTTTCATATCATTATTTTGTTATATTCTGGTTGCTCACGATTATGACATCATACAGAGACAGTCTGGCTAGACGCTCTCTTCCATTATTAGTGCCTCAAAGAGATTTTGAATAAACTCCTTGGCTGCTTCTGTTTGACGAATTACCCCTTAAATCAATACATTAAGCTTTAGACAAATTACCTCTGATTGGTAGTCAGCAGTATTCACAATGCTCTGTTATCCTAAGTACAACCAGGTTTACATGTTGTATTAAATTGAATTGAAAATCTTGGATCACAGCAATGGTGTCTCTGTTAGGACTTATTCAATCAACTGCATTTGAGGCCTGTATTTCATCTGTATATTTCTTGCAAAAACAGGGTGCATGCCATCAATTGGAAAGAAGGAATACCCTTGATGGAATCCATGCCTATTTCTGGAAAAGGGTGTATGGTCCTAACCACAAGGTTTTCCTACTTTTGCTAATGAGTGTTACATGTATCATAAATATGACCTCAAAAGATTGGATCAAATCATAATGTGGTATTGATAAAATGTGTCCTAGTGTGGTCTCTATCATTGCTACATTGCAGTCCAATGACACCCAATTAGTAGACAATGGGACAAGTTAACGAATAGATTGGAGCACTGCCATATGCTGAGTGTTCTTCTCCGCCATAAGAATGATGAGCTTTCATGCGACCTCTCCTGTGAGAGCTCTGTAGCATTTCATCCTCATCTATACCCATCATCAGAAGTTCTAATATGTATGTGTATATATTTACAATCTTTGCCAAAAATAAATAACACACCATCAGCATGGCACATTTTGACTTGGCAAGATTTGCCCACTCTTCTTGGCAAAAACACTCCAAATCTGTCAGCTTGCGAGGGCATCTCCTGTGCACAGCCCTCTTCAGATCACCCCACAGATTTTCAATCGGATTCAGGTCTAGGCTCTGGCTGGGCCATTCCAAAACGTTAATCTTCTTCTGGTGAAGCCATTCCTTTGTTGATTTGGATGTATGCTTTGGGTCGTTGTCATGCTGAAAGATGAAGTTCCTCTTCATGTTCAGCTTTCTAGCAGAAGCCTGAAGATTTTGTGCCAATATTGACTGGTATTTGGAACTGTTCATAATTCCCTCTAGCTTAACTAAGGCCCCAGTTCCAGCTGAAGTAAAACAGCCCCAAAGCATGATGCTGCCACCACCATGCTTCACTGTGGGTATGGTGTTCTTTTGGTGATGTGCAGTGTTGTTTTTGCGCCAAACATATATTTTGGAATTATGGCCAAAAAGTTCAACCTTGGTTTCATCAGACCATAACACCTTTTCCCACATGCTTTTGGGAGACTTCAGATGTGTTTTTGCAAAATGTAGCCTGGCTTGGATGTCTTTCTTCGTAAGAAAAGGCTTTCGTCTTGCTACTCTACCCGATAGCCCAGACATATGAAGAATACGGGAGATTGTTGTAACATGTACCACACAGCCAGTACTTGCCAGATATTCCAGCAGCTCCTTTAATGTTGCTGTAGGCCTCTTGGTAGCCTCCCAGACCAGTTTTCTTCTCATCTTTTCATCAATTTTGGAGGGACGTCCAGTTCTTGGTAATGTCACTGTTGTGCCATATTTTCTCCACTTGATGATGACTGTCTTCACTGTGTTCCATGGTATATCTAATGCCTTGGAAATTCTTTTGTACCCTTCTCCTGACTGATACCTTTTAACAATGAGATCTCTCTGATGCTTTGGAAGCTCTCTGTGGACCATGTCTTTTGCTGTGGGATGCGACTAAGAAAATTTCAGGAAAGACCAACTAGAGCAGCTGAACTTTTTTGGGGGTTAATCAGAGGCACTTTAAATGATGGCAGGTGTATGCTGAGTCCTATTTAACATGATTTTGAATGTGATTGCTTAAATCTGAACACAGCTACATTCCCAGTTATAAGAGGGTGTGCACACTTATGCAACCACATTATTTTAGTTTTTTTTTGTTTTCTTTCCTCCACCTAAAAGATTTCAGTTTGTTTTTCAATTGAGTGGTACAGTTTATAGGTCACATTAAAGGTGGAAAAAGTTCTGAAATGATTTATCTTTGTCTCATTTTTTTTTACAGCACAGAAACCTGACATTTTAACAGGGGTGTGTAGACTTTTTATATCCACAGTATGTAAGTAATTATATTATTAGAACGGGGAAAACTATACAGTTAAAAGGAGGCTCTAATACCCAGTTGGACTGCCTGTAGCCTGGATACAAGATGAGATACAGTTGGGCATAGAGGCATAGAGGTTCCATATGGTATTCTGTGGCACATTTGCCCACAGATGTTTCAGCTGGGTGTTATGGTGGCGTGCAGTGTCTGCTGCTGTCCCGCTATCTGGGATGGGCATGGGCGCTGCATCTATCCCCTCATGCTGCTGCTTGCGTCCTGAGGCTTTGGACCCTCTGATCCTACATACTTTTCTCTTCCTGCAGGCCATGGCCTCCTCCTGCTGACAAAGTCCCTCCTCCCTCTGTCCTACCCAAAAGTAGCCTCTGAGAACCTTTTTTAATAGGGCAGCGTGAAAACACTTTTATGCCCTCTTGTGGCGAGAACTCACCTGTAATTATTTGCATATCTGCCTGTGACATAACGACATGCTGAGTTTTGCAGCAAACTGCCATTTCTGTGTGCATTATTTTGTCAATGAGTGTATCCTTTTTATATGAAAGTATTTGTGGTCTGTAGCCACATTATATATTGTGGTAATAGGAACAGTGCTGGAAGGTGTGTATGTCCCTCTCAGGTACCACAGCTGGGTGAGACAGCTAAAATCCAGAGAGCGGCAGTTGTCTCAGCAAAGCATAGTTTGCTGAGACAGTTTTGTTTATTAATTCTGGGCTGGATTTTAGTTGGATTGGCAGATAGGACTGGAAGTGGGATCTGCCAATCCACATTCTTCCAGGACGGGTATTCCCTTCTATCTGAAGTGATCGCAGGTGAGGCCTGCTGTAATCAGGCTGGCATAAAGCACCTCCCAGTATGTCAGTCTGGGGGAGAGTGTGATCCTGGAACAGAGGCTCTGTGTGGTCTCAGCTAGGACTGAAGGGCCACGAGGCTGTGTAGCCGAATCTCTTCCCTGTGGGGAACTGTGCGTGGTGTAGTGACAGCCTGGAGGCTGTTGGACGATTGGCTGAGAAAACCGCACCTGAGACAGTGTGTGAACTGTGCAATATAGGTGAGTCAGGGAGACATGTTATCTGTATTAGTTACAGCCTAGCTGGGCAAGTGTTTATTATTTTGTGTGGATGTCACACGTGTTTAGGTGAAGCTGCGACTTCATGATGACCTGTATTGGTTGGAGTGTGAAAAATAAAACACGAGTTTGGACAGTATATCCGCGTCTGGCGAAGTAACCTGTGATGACGACCCCCGGAAGTAAAGTGATTCCTTTACAATATATATATATATATATATATATATATATACACTAGCTGAAGGACCTGGCTTCGCAGGGGTATATTTAATCTTTTTCATTTAATGTTTGTGTGTGTCGTTAAGATATCGACAGTATCCACTATAGCAGTGACATCTACAATACCCCCCCTTAACAGTTACCTCCACAGCCCCCACCCCTTAACACTGACCCCCCCCCCCCACAGTGCCGCGTCTCCTTAAAATTGGACCTCCACAGCAGCCCACCCCTCTAACTTTGACCTTCACAACAGCCTGCCCCTTTAACAGTGAATTTGACAGCACCCCACCCCTTGACAGTGACCTACACAGGGGCCCAGCCCCCTTAACAGTGACCTCTACAGCACCCGCCCCTTAACACTGACCATAGGTTACAGTCCCCTTAACTGTGACCTTCACCATTCCCGGCCCCGTTAATAGAGACCTCCACAGCGACTTCCCCTTTAACAGTGACTGCCACAGTACCCCGCTTCCTTAACAGTGACCTCACAGTACCCCGCTGCCCCTTTAATAGTGGCCTCCACAGTCCCCTCCTCCCTTAACAAGGACCTCCACAGTGCCCGCCCTTTAAACATTGACCTCCACAGCGGCCTGCCCACTTAACAGTAACATCCACAGCGCCCGTCCCTTTATTAGTGACCTCCACAGTACCCTGTCTCCTTAACAGTGATTTCCACAACACCACATCCCCTTAACAGTTGCCTCTACAGCAATCTGCCCCTTAACACTGAACTCCATAGTGGACTGTTCCCTTAATTGTGACCTCCACAGCAGCCTGCCCCTAGGGTGTCCATAGGTCCGGTTTTAGGCCGGACAGTCCAGCTTTCAGACTCACTGTCCACAGGGATGTCATTTTGAACAGCTCACTCTCAGACAGCAGCACTGTGCTGTCTGAGCGTGAGCTGCAGGGAGAAAGTACCCCTCCCTCCTACCCCTGCAGCTGACAAAAGTAGATTTTTACCTTCATTTTTTCAATCCCCGTCGGCTGTGGAGTGGGAGGGGGCGTGGCTTAGTGGGACCTGGGGGTGGGGTTTTTCTATCTTCTGAAAATCCAGTTTATTTGGTATGCAAATGAGCCAGTAAGGTGCCCAGAGGGGCGTCACTCTTGCAGGAAGGAGCCCAGGCACGCCTCCTGCTAGTGCCCAAGCCCGCCCTCATGCTGAGAGCAGGGAAAAGAGGGGCAGAGTTATGGCTTGAATGTGATGGGGGGGACACATTGTGGCAGGAGGCGTGCCTGGGCTCCATACTGCAAGTATGACGCCCCTCTAGGCACCTTATTGGCTCATTTGCATACCAAATAAACTGGATTTTCAGAGGATAAAAAACATCTATTGCTGAAACAAAGGCACATCTAGAAATAAGGTACTAAGTGAAAAAATGGCTGGGTTGTTATGGAAACCTGGTGTAAAACTGTGTGTATGTGGAGACTAAGGGCCTGCGAGCTTCTATTGGCTGATAAGAGTTATGTGACCAGGCTACTATTGGCTAATGCATCTTTTTGGGAATATCTCAGGAACGGTACGTTCCTGAGACACGGTCTAAAACATTCCCGGACACCTGATGTACCTTTGTGCCAAATTTTGTGATTGTAAATGCGACGGTGCGGATTCCTTTAGAGGACATACATACACACACACACACACACACACATAAGTCCAAAAACAAAGAGGTTGATTCCAGCTTTTAACGTATAAAAGGTATTCTTTATTCAGCTTGCAATGTTAAGATCCAACAAATGTCACATGGAGAGACACAAAAAGATTGTGACGCGTTTCGGGCTGTGGTATTGAGCCCTTCTTCAAGACAATACACACATACATACACTCAGCTTTATATATTAGACATATATATATATTTAAATAACAACAGTTCTTAGATGATCTGTTAAGTCTGCTATTCGTGTTCGATTATGTATCCCCTACTTTGGAGTTTGAGTGACCCTTCTTTTAGTTTTCTTGTAGTAAATTGAGTCTGCTTGCCTCTATACCTTCTTCATGTCTATTCAGAAAATCCAAGAGCCTTAAAGGCTATGTACACACCTTTAATGGCAATTTTTATTA
The DNA here is from genome assembly GCF_905171765.1 of Bufo bufo. NCBI lineage: Eukaryota > Metazoa > Chordata > Amphibia > Anura > Bufonidae > Bufo > Bufo bufo. Next base: position 381,527,453 of record NC_053391.1, read on the forward strand.
TTATTGCTTTGTACTCATTTTGAGCTAAAAATCATTCTTTTAATTGGTATCTATCAATAAAAAAAAAAGATTTTTAGCCCAAAATGGGTAAAATGCAATCATAAAAAAATGTTATACATATCCTTTAAGAATAGTATTAACACTGCTCACTACATCTTTTAATTTACACTTCTACCTGTTATAGCTGGCATATATAACTTTTCATACAAAGTAATGTGAAAATAAAGGAGATAACAAATGAGCTGTGATCGTAAAGTGAGAAAAGCCGCAGGTGATCTGATAAAGAATAAGATAATTTACAGCAAAAGCTGAAAATAAATCTATTCACTTATTGTACAAGGTGTAATATGTAACGTTAAAATATTAATTGATAAATGTGTATTAATTGCTACCATTGCACATAGTCATAACATAGACCCATTTTGACTTTTACCTTCAAATGACCTTCATGTGCATTTTGCTAGCACAGGAGAACATTACCTCGTAGACCAAGTTGTATCATTCTGCTATGCAAGATAATACTAGACATAGATACAAATATATTGCCAGTTCAGTACATTTGTGCAATAACTTATTTTTTAAAAATTTTACAATATGAAATGCAAGCACAGTAAATCCAGGTCAATAGCAACAATAGAGATATGGGGCGAGGGATGGAAAAAGAAGGGGGGAGGTTCATCACAAAAGAGGTACAAATCTTCACACAGAGAAAAAAAAGTATTAATCAGTTGCTTAACGGCAGAGAGGGGAGCTGGACATCAAAGACTTCTGTAATCTCTCCAAGGAGACCAGATCTTAAGAAAAGAATTGTGACATCTTTTCTCTGACTCAGGAGTCCGTGCGCCAGCTTGGGCCTCCTACCTCACCATAAGAATCTAGAGAAAAGTGTGTAGATGGATTGCAGATAGTGGGTTGGTAGATAAAGCAGAACCATTTGCATAACATTGAGCAATTTTGGAACCACATAGGATTTTAGTAAATTATTCCTCCCCATCCAGGAGATGATAGGAAAGTCATAAGTCTGAAAAAGACATTTAGGTTCAGCAAAGAGTGATATGTAGTTAGTTTGAAAGAGATCAGAGGGGTATTTGATTAAGTGAACATCTAGATATTTAATGGACTTATCTGACCATACAAACGGGGGGGACAAAGATTGGAAGTGGGGAAGTTCAGGGCGTGGGACAGATGTAAAATGTCAGACTTAGCAAAGTTCACTTTGAAATCAGAAAACTGGCCAAAACAAGAGCGTGGACCAAGTCGGCGAGCCCTGAGGTGGAGTTGGAAACCAAAAAAAGAAGGTTGTTGCAAACGTTGTTGCAAACGTTGCAACTTTCAGCTCTGCGTGTCTGAATTTTAGCCCACTAACCTCCAAGTCTTGTCTAATATGTTGAAGAAAGGAATAATTTACTAAAATGAAAAAGGTGATAGGACATGGACTTGTGTCGGAGGAGGGGGACAAGGTGCAGTTTATTTTTACCCTGGTGGAAGGACTTTATTATAGTGACAATATTGCCTGTATAAAGTCACACAATAAGAGGTACTGATCTTCACACAGAGAAAAAAGTTCTGTAAGGTCACTTTCATAACCAATTTACACAATCGAAAGTGTTTTCGGCATCAATGCCGAGAAGGACCAAGGGGAGCCTATGTTTTTGCGCAAAGTGAATAGCTTGAATTAGACAGAGTTCTTACCCTCTCTTCCTGTTACAAATACTGAGGGATGGGATCAAGGACTTCAATTTAGAGGCTAAGAGTTTCACCCAAATCTTAATGTCTGTGTATCTTAGCATTTGTGCTAATAACTTATGATTCTATGGCAACAAAACATTATTGCTGTATCCATGAAACTCAGAGGACTTAGCAGAGACGTAATAAACAATAGATTAGTTTTCATGGTCGTTGTCATTATTTGTCCATTCCTCCAGACTATTGTTATCTAGACTGTGTACATTAAAATACACAGGAATGAATGGTCTCATCCAGAATCCAGAAGTGGAATCTTGTTTGCTTGTCCCAAAGATGGTGTGGCTTAGCAGGAAAGCGGATGTGGCTGGCAAGATAGCGGGCATGGTTTATGTGCAAGAAGATGCACCAACATGTTGGTGCAAAATTCCGGTGCAAAGTAGGACAACTGATAGGTGGTATAAGTTTAGATAAGATATGCACCATATTTATCATCTAGCATCAGCCACAAATTTTTTGCACATTTTGGACTGTCTAGACTAAGTTTGGACTGTCTAAATATTAAACAGGATTCGTAAATCTGCCCCAGTATTTGTTGGGAAAAACACAGCTGCAGTTTTAATGCATGTTTTTGAGCCATATCAAGACGTGGATCCAACAGGAAGGAGACATACAGTATATATCCTTACTTTATATTGCCTATTCTTTTAGAACCCACATCTGGTTTTGGCAAAAAAAAAACTGCATGGAAAACTGGGACAAAAATCGCAGTTAAAAAAAAAAAAACACTGGGGGAGATTTACTAAACTATGTGCTCAAGATTTCTGGCTTAAATTGTACTCTGTACAAAACTGGCATACATGCTTTGTACCACATTTTTTTCTATGAATTACTGGTATACAGTCTTAGCACTTGGCTTGAACAGAAAGGTCCATGGCATAGCAAGGAAAGGTTGGTGGCTTAAAAATTGTTCTGCAAAGTAACCTAACCAGTAGGTGGGAAACGGTTGAAATAATTTTGTAATGTAAAAAAGCGCATAAAACATTTTTTATAAGACATTTTCTTGCAAACTCAGTGAGAAGCGAAGTTGAAATCTATGATTAATGGAGTTTTATGCTTTAAGCAATTCCTCCTGAATGCTTTCCATCCCATTGTGTCACTGTGTCGGAGAAAATATTACTAGACTGACTTAGTTGTGCAGTCAGAATTCATTTACTGTGTATTGATTTTAGCTGCTGATAGGTAAGGATCAAGCTGTTCACCCACTGTCACCTCGAATGAAGATACTGATCATTAGTGGAAGCACAGTAGTAAATACGCCTAACGTTCACAACCATTGTTAGTGATATGCCAGAATTTAGTTTTACAGTATATTTTCTCTTTTTATTTTGTAGTTGTTTCTTATTTGGGATGTCTTCCAAAACTTGCTATAACATCAACTTTTTGGAGGCCCCCTCAGGCACCTAGACCCTGTACACACTACTACAGTACTTCCCTTTTCCTTCTAGCTGAGCCCCTGTGTTGTGAAACGATGAGGTCTAAGGGTACGGCCGCACCTCCAGGTTTCCTGATGCATTTTTGGAAGACAAAAATCAGGAGTGGATCATAAAAGGAAAGAAAGGATAAATGACAGATACCACTTTCCATTTTTATTTTTTTATTTATGGCTGGTTTTGGCTTCTAAAACTGCATCAGGAAACCTGAATGTGTGGCTGTACCCTGCAGCTGTTTTGCTGCATTGAGGAATGCAGCTCTGCAACATCTGTGCAGTGCTCTTAAAGAAATAGTAATTCCTCATGGTAGCCTTATCCATCTACTTAATGTAATTCTCCATGTATTACAGAGGTATTTGGCATGCCATTTAGAACGCTATGATTTATTTTTCTGTTGAATTCATATGAATCCAACAGAGAGAAACCTCCATATGAATTTAAAGGCATATAGAGACATAGTACACTACAGGCTGCTGCCGTAATCCGTAATATAAGTCGCACATGAGGAATCGTAAATGGAAATGTATGATGTATTTTACATGCACGCATGAACATGATGCCAAAAATATGTGATAAAGACTGGTGGAATGGTGTTTTTACATAAAAGGAAATGTTATGCTTTTTATCTGTGTTTTCCCACTGAGGCTGGCAGCTTATTGCTACGTTTGCTGATAATTTTATAGAGCGCGCACATCTTCTTCAAAGATATATAATTTCTCAAAACTTAATTAAACTTAATTAAACACAACATAAATTATTTCTAGTTATCTACTTTCATTAGATAGCAATGTACCAAACTTAATGCCAATGTATAAGTTAAAATATTCTCTATATGCCTCAGTATGACGTTGTTGGCATATGGAGATACAGTAGGCCCTCAAAGACTTGCTGGGAGTTGTAAGGAGCTAAAATATAGTCGTGTGTGAGCCCTATCCAGCGCCAACTGATGTCATAACAGGTTTAGATGGTGCAGTCATCATCTGTATCTTCTTATGACCATTCTGCTTGTTTTCCATTTGACTGTCTGTCAGACATGTTTAACCTTTTCTATCCTGGGCCAGTTTTCACCTTCCTGCCCAGGCCATTTTTTGCAAATCTGGCATGTGTCAGTTTATGTAGTAATAACTTTGGAATGCTTTTACTTATCCAAGCCATTCTGAGATTGCTTTCTTGTGACACATTGTACTTCATGACAGTGGTAAATTTGAGTCATTATATTTTTCCTTCATTTATAAAAAAAAATCCCAAATTTACCAAGAATTTGGAAAAATGCACAATTTTCTAAATTTGAATTTCTCTGCTTTTAAAACAGATAGTAATGCCTCATAAAATAGTTATCAGTCATCATTCCCCATATGTCTACTTTATGTTTGCATCATTTTGTAAATGTCATTTTATTTTTTTAGGACGTAAGAAGGCTTCGAACTTTAGAAGCCATTTTTCAAATTTTCAAGAATATTTCCCAAACCATTTTTTTTTAAGCACCAATTCAGATATAGTATAAAGTTATTTGAGGGGCTTATGTAATGGAAACCACCCATAAATGACCCCATTTTAGAAACTACACCCTTCAAATAATTCAAAACTGATGTTACAAACTTTGTTAACCCTTTAGGTGTTCCACAAGAATTAAAGGAAATTGGAGGCGAAATTTAAAAATGTATTAATTTTTTTGCAGATTTTTCATGTTAATCAATTTTTTGTTGACAGCAAAATAAACCTCAATATGCATTACTCTGATTCTGCAGTTTACAGAAATACCCGATATGTGAGGTCTGAAGGAAAAGAGCGCAATATGGATTTTGGAGGCAGATTTTGCTAGAATGTTTTTTGGGCACCATTTTGTATTTGAAGAGACCCTGATGTACCCCTACAATGGAAACCCTAAAAAAGTGACCCCATTTTGGAAACTACACCCTTAAAAAATTAAGGGGTGTACTGAGCACTTTGACCCCATAAGAGTTTTACGAAATTTGGAAACACTTGGCTGTGAAAATGAAAAGTTTTATTTCTTCCAATAAAATGTTGCTTTAGCCCCAAAACTTTCATTTTTACAAGGAGCAACAGGAGAAAAAGCACCCCATAATTTGTTACCCATTTTCTCCTGAATACGGCAACACTCCATATGTGGTAGTAAACTGCTGTGGGAGCACATGGCAGGACTCAGAATGGAAGGAGCACCACATGGTTTTTGCAATGCAGATTTTGATAGATTGGTTTATGGGCGCCATCGGTTTATTTTGTAAGCGATTGTCTTATGTGGGGGTTCATGTTTTGCGAAATTAGGTGACGTTTTAATTTTAACCATTTTGGGGTACATACGACTTTCTGATCACTCGATATTACGCATTTTGTAAGGTGAGGTGACAAAAAATGACTGTTTTGTCATAGTTTTATTTGTATTTTTCTACAGCATTCATCTGAGGGGGCAGGTTGTTACAGACGCGGCGATACCTATTGTGTCTATTTTTTTTACTTTTGTTATGTTTTACTCAGTAAAAGCATTTTTCAAAAGAAAAATATCATGTTTTTGCATTGCCATTTTTTAGAGCCATATTTTTTTTTTTTTTTGTGATTGTCTTATGTAGGATCAAATTTTTCGCGGGATGAGATGACGATTTGATTGGTACCATTTTGGGGAACATGCGACTTTTTGATCACTTGGTATTACACTTTTTGTGAGGGAAGGTGACCAAAAAATGGCTGTTTTCACACCGTGTTTTTTTTTTCCTATTTTTTTATTATTTAATTATGGGAAAAGAACGCCTTTTTTTTTACTTCTTCTTTTTTATTATGCAAAAACTTTTTTTAAACTCCCCCCCCCCCAACTTTTGGGGGTCTGATCCCCTGTACAATGCATTACAATACATCTGTATTGTAATGCTTTGGCTGTAAGTATATTACACTTACAGTCTTCCTGCCTGTGAGATCCAGGCTGGAGATCTCACAGGCTAACAGGGAAGGCAGCCACGATGCCTGAGGAAGGCATTGGGCCGCCATCTCAGCCATCCCAGCTCCTTCCCTCCACACACCCCGCACATGCCTCAGTCAGCGCTGACCGCAGCATAGTGAGGGTTAATGCGTCGGCATCTGTGTTTTCACCGATGCCGACGCACACAGCAGGGGTCCAGCTAATGGGAACAGCTGGACCCCTGCAGCTGATCGGGCGGGCGCAGCTCCTGCACCCCCCGATAAGTGTGCCTTAGTACTACGGCGCTGGTCGGGAAGTCACTTCCTGCAGTGCCGTACTATTATGTCGCTGGTCGGGAAGGGGTTAAACAGAGCAGTGATTGGGAACCAGCGTGAATATGTGCAATTGACCGGGTGATCATCAACTTAGGCAAAAGGGCGTTAAAGTCTGTCTATAGTTTTCTAAAATCAGTTTGAAAGTATTCATACCACCATGTAGAGGAGGTTCCCTGACACATAACCATGCTTGTTGTGAAAATCTGATCCTTAAGTCCTGAGAAATGCTTCTTTTTATTTTTATGCAAATAAGGTTTTCGGTGTAATGTGTTGGGCTGCTATGTGGGGCTGACTTCATGCATCATGGCTTCCTGCTCTGAGATGCCAAGGACTGTTAATCAAACAAGATGGGAAGGTCTGAGCACCGTTACTAGTGGAGCAATGGTGCATCATATAGGGCAGCCCTGTCCACAGTGCACCGAAAGCCATATTTGCATAGAAAAAATATATTTCTCAAGAACAGAGGTCAGATTTTCACAAGAAAGGTATAATTATGCTTTGGGTCACCTACCCTACATGTTGATATGTTTACTTTGAAACTGATTTTGGTGACAGACACCCATTAAAGAGTTTGTGCACCTTTGGAGGATCGGTGGGGGGACCTACCCAGGGAAGCATACTTACCTGGTTCCTGCCACTGGTTTCCTGCTCCTTCACTCACCCACCTTAGGAGGCTCTGCTGCATTCCCAGGAAGTAAACTTCTGCTTTAACACTGCTGTAGCCAATAGCTGGCCGCAGCGGTGACCTGCTCCACGTGAGCATTTGACATGACGCAGGGGGAGCAGGTCACTGCTGCTGCCAGCAATGAAACACAAGTGTACATCATGGGAGCGCAGCAGAACAGCCGAGGCTGGGGAGAGAAGGAACCCACCCAAAGGTACATAGCCCCTTTAAGGGTGTGGGTAAGTTAGTAAGATAAACATCTACCACATGAGAATCAACAGTGCTTGCTGTACATGTCTTGCACCATATATATCAAGAGAATTGCAATTTCTAGAGTTAGGGCTCTATTAGATCACAGCCGATTGTTGCGAAGGAAGCGTTCCTTCTCGGCAGACGGCTGCTCGTTCAGTGAAGGAGACATTTACATGCAGAGATCACCTTCACAGTATGAGGATGAGGGATGGCTATTGCAATGCAGCTGCATTGTTTCTGGGTGGCACATCGCTGTGTAGGTGTCTGCACGAACAACAGGATCACCTAATGAACAAGCGTTTTGCTCATTCATCAGGTGATCGGCGGCACATTTACATGGGCAGATTGTCTGAAATGAGCGTTCGCAGAAACATTCATTCCCGATAATTTGCCAAAATATTGGGCCATAAGAGTTTTGAAAGGTGTGTGTCTTACAAGTGCATGTACTCAAAAATTATTCCGAACATATTTGCTCGAGGAAACACACACCTATTTATTGAAGAAATGTGAACCAGCACTATAATATGGTGATGTACGGATGTAGCAGGGTTAACACACATGCTTTATGAGACATGTTATCTAAACTAAATATAACTAAATGCGTTAAGCAATTGCTTTTCAATGGCTTTTGTTTCAAGATAACACGATGAGTTAAGAATGTGTGTTACCCCTGCTACATCTGTATGGTAATATACTTTTGTTTTTTTTGCGTGTCCTTTTTTATACAGTTCCATTCAATCCATTAAGGGCACATGATCGTTGTTGGCTGGTGCCTGTATTGTGGCTCGCAAACAGCGGGTCTGCACTATACGGACACCAGCCGTTTGTGCACCACATCACAGATGCGGACCTAGTCACTTGAATGGGTCTGCAATCCGGAAGGTCCGGTATGGAATGGAGGCATCTTGTTCGATTTTTTTTGCGGTTTACAGATTTTTTTTTACGGTTTACTGATTACGGACCCATTCAAGTTGAATGGGTCTGCATTCATCAGCACAGGCCACACGGATGAAAAAGGGGCGTACCAGTATTTAAGCAATGCTGGTCTGTCCTTAGGCCATCATTGCTTGATTAGCAAAGGTCTGAACCCTGAGAAACCTTGATCAGCAAAATGAAGAGTGGTGCACCGGTCCCCTTCACTGTTTGATCAGACGCAGTGGCTTCTCTGGTACTGCAGCTCGTTGGTGCAGTCATTAATGTCATATCATATAAAAATGGACAATTCTGCATGCAGATTTTCAAACACATTCACTGTCATACTTACTGCTTCTCCAAATTTCAGTCCAATAGCAAGCAGTGAAACAATTTCCACAAATAAGTTATAATTTTATCAAAATGAGAACTAAACTCGCCCATGACAATGCAGTTATATGGTCCTATTGTCATTGTGGTTTAATGTATTCACTGACGGAGACCAATCTATTGACATACACTGGAGCTCAGCATTAAAACAATTAGGTAGCTGGAAATGCGGATTTTCTGCTAACATTTGGCCATTCCTCCCAGGGATTTTTGGAGGAGATCACATCACTGTATTAGAATAAATTATTCAGACAGATAGCTCCATAACTCCCCTCCCATTTTGTTAGCTAATGGCAATCATACATGTCAGTGGAGCCATCTGCCCAGCTTTAACCCTTCAGCCATGCACTCTATCCGATTATAATAGGCTAATACTAAAACGTAAACTGGTTTGACCTGCTGTTACATCGTATTACCTCGTTTTAAAAAGCAAACAGGGTGTTTCATTAACATTTTTACCGTAGCTCTTCAGTGCATTTCTGCATAATCTGACCGCAGTGCCAAACCTCAGGGCATACGGAAAAGAGCAGGACTGGCAGACCTCAACCCCCTTCCCCACAAATGACATTCTACACCAAGGCTGGATAGGTCCCAGGAGACAGGTGGTCAATGCACCTAAAAATTTGTGCTGGCGCCATCGATTTTTCCCTGTTCATGTCTATGTAAGTTGATATTACTGGCCTACTAAAATCTCTGGCTCATGAATTCTCCAATAATTAGTCTCCTGACAATGCACCACATTGACTGGCATTGTCAGGAGGGCTCTCTTGGGTCCTGCAGCATTGCTTACCCTCACTGTCATGACAATTTAGTGAAGATCACTGAACATTGCAGCAAAGTTGGTTTTTTCACATGTTAGCTCAGTAAATAAATTATTAGTCAAATGCTTTTTTTTATGGTAAATAATATATGATTTTTTTATTTTTCAAAACACTAACGTTTGTGTTTTAATGCAGAAATTCTAGAAAATACATTTCTCTTTTCTAGTTAATAAGCATGCTGCCAAATACCTCCTTTTTTCTTTTTGATCGAGTGATCTATCAGTTTGGTGAATTGAGCGGATTGAGTAGGGGCAGCAGCAGTTAATCAGATTTACGTAACCATGGGTCTGTAGCTACTTATGCTAAGTCTAGAAGGGCAGGTCTCTTCAATAAAATATAAGACAAGAGTAAAGATGAAGACATAGGACTAGAGTGGTAGTAGTCAGAGATCATGTGGTAATCCTCTGGCTTCAGCCTATGTTGCAGATTCCGCAGTATGCCAGTATTCATGCCAGAAATCTGATCAACCCCATAACAGTGAATGAGATGTGTGTAAGCCGGAGCCAGCATTTCTGTGATTCGTCTGCTGATCTGAACTTAGCCTTACCTGAAAGGGTAAAACAACTTATTATGACTGAAACCCACTTTAAATATCACAGTGGCTTACCACTCTGAAACAGTTGTGATGTCACAGCAGTTCCCTCATGTGAGCACAGTTGTGATGTCGCGGCAGCTTACCTGACTTTTAGGACTCACTTGTGATGTCACAGCAGCTCACCTAACTGAAACTTGTGATGTCACTTGTGATGTCATGAGACCTTACCCAGGTACAGAGGCCAACAACTAAGGGCCCATGTGCTAGAATTTTATATGAGCTTCATGGTTTCCAACTGTTGACTTGGTGACAGCAGGGTGCTAGCAAAAGTCCACCTCATTCATGGTTCTCCAGAAAATCCCTCACCACCGTAGAAGTTCACCAGTAGTTGTAAGATATGACCAGGAAGGAACATAGCATTTTCTTGAAAGGGTTGTCCCACAAAAAAAAAATATTCTCAGTTTTTCATATCAGTGCCTGGATCTGAATAGAAATCTGAATTTGAATTGCATGTAATTAAAAATGTATAGTGGCCGAGTTATTCAATACAATCTATCTGTATAGCGCCACCTGCTGTTTTCATTATTTCGCTGAGGTGGACACACATGCTCATCCTTTACCTAGCTGTATTTACTGTTGTAACAGTTACAGGGAGGAGCGCTGCAGCAGAAAGGACACACATACTAAGCTGTGATAAAGAGAGAGCTGCAGCAGAAAGGACACACATACTAAGCTGTGATAAAGAGAGAGCTGCAGCAGAAAGGACACACATACTAAGCTGTGATAAAGAGAGAGCTGCAGCAGAAAGGACACACATACTAAGCTGTGATAAAGAGAGAGCTGCAGCAGAAAGGACACATACTAAGCTGTGATAAAGAGAGAGCTGCAGCAGAAAGGACACATACTAAGCTGTGATAAAGAGAGAGCTGCAGCAGAAAGGACACACATACTAAGCTGTGATAAAGAGAGAGCTGCAGCAGAAAGGACACACATACTAAGCTGTGATAAAGAGAGAGGTGCAGCAGAAAGGACACACATACTAAGCTGTGATAAAGAGAGAGCTGCAGCAGAAAGGACACACATACTAAGCTGTGATAAAGAGAGAGCTGCAGCAGAAAGGACACATACTAAGCTGTGATAAAGAGAGAGCTGCAGCAGAAAGGACACACATACTAAGCTGTGATAAAGAGAGAGCTGCAGCAGAAAGGACACACATACTAAGCTGTGATAAAGAGAGAGCTGCAGCAGAAAGGACACATATACTAAGCTGTGATAAAGAGAGAGCTGCAGCAGAAAGGACACACATACTAAGCTGTGATAAAGAGAGAGCTGCAGCAGAAAGGACACACATACTAAGCTGTGATAAAGAGAGCGCTGCAGCAGAAAGGACACACATACTAAGCTGTGATAAAGAGAGAGCTGCAGCAGAAAGGACACACATACTAAGCTGTGATAAAGAGAGAGCTGCAGCAGAAAGGACACACATACTAAGCTGTGATAAAGAGAGAGCTGCAGCAGAAAGGACACATACTAAGCTGTGATAAAGAGAGAGCTGCAGCAGAAAGGACACATACTAAGCTGTGATAAAGAGAGAGCTGCAGCAGAAAGGACACACATACTAAGCTGTGATAAAGAGAGAGCTGCAGCAGAAAGGACACACATACTAAGCTGTGATAAAGAGAGAGGTGCAGCAGAAAGGACACACATACTAAGCTGTGATAAAGAGAGAGCTGCAGCAGAAAGGACACACATACTAAGCTGTGATAAAGAGAGAGCTGCAGCAGAAAGGACACATACTAAGCTGTGCTAAAGAGAGAGCTGCAGCAGAAAGGACACACATACTAAGCTGTGATAAAGAGAGAGCTGCAGCAGAAAGGACACATATACTAAGCTGTGATAAAGAGAGAGCTGCAGCAGAAAGGACACACATACTAAGCTGTGATAAAGAGAGAGCTGCAGCAGAAAGGACACACATACTAAGCTGTGATAAAGAGAGCGCTGCAGCAGAAAGGACACATACTAAGCTGTGATAAAGAGAGAGCTGCAGCAGAAAGGACACACATACTAAGCTGTGATAAAGAGAGAGCTGCAGCAGAAAGGACACACATACTAAGCTGTGATAAAGAGAGAGCTGCAGCAGAAAGGACACATACTAAGCTGTGATAAAGAGAGAGCTGCAGCAGAAAGGACACACATACTAAGCTGTGATAAAGAGAGAGCTGCAGCAGAAAGGACACACATACTAAGCTGTGATAAAGAGAGAGCTGCAGCAGAAAGGACACACATACTAAGCTGTGATAAAGAGAGAGCTGCAGCAGAAAGGACACACATACTAAGCTGTGATAAAGAGAGAGCTGCAGCAGAAAGGACACATATACTAAGCTGTGATAAAGAGAGAGCTGCAGCAGAAAGGACACACATACTAAGCTGTGATAAAGAGAGCTGCAGCAGAAAGGACACACATACTAAGCTGTGATAAAGAGAGCGCTGCAGCAGAAAGGACACACATACTAAGCTGTGATAAAGAGAGAGCTGCAGCAGAAAGGACACACATACTAAGCTGTGATAAAGAGAGAGCTGCAGCAGAAAGGACACATATACTAAGCTGTGATAAAGAGAGAGCTGCAGCAGAAAGGACACACATACTAAGCTGTGATAAAGAGAGAGCTGCAGCAGAAAGGACACACATACTAAGCTGTGATAAAGAGAGCGCTGCAGCAGAAAGGACACATACTAAGCTGTGATAAAGAGAGCTGCAGCAGAAAGGACACACATACTAAGCTGTGATAAAGAGAGAGCTGCAGCAGAAAGGACACACATACTAAGCTGTGATAAAGAGAGCGCTGCAGCAGAAAGGACACATACTAATCTGTGATAAAGAGAGAGCTGCAGCAGAAAGGACACACATGCTAAGCTGTGATAAAGAGAGAGCTGCAGCAGAAAGGACACACATACTAAGCTGTGATAAAGAGAGAGCTGCAGCAGAAAGGACACACATACTAAGCTGTGATAAAGAGAGAGCTGCAGCAGAAAGGACACACATACTAAGCTGTGATAAAGAGAGAGCTGCAGCAGAAAGGACACATACTAAGCTGTGATAAAGAGAGAGCTGCAGTAGAAAGGACACACATACTAAGCTGTGATAAAGAGAGAGCTGCAGCAGAAAGGACACACATACTAAGCTGTGATAAAGAGAGAGCTGCAGCAGAAAGGACACATATACTAAGCTGTGATAAAGAGAGAGCTGCAGCAGAAAGGACACACATACTAAGCTGTGATAAAGAGAGAGCTGCAGTAGAAAGGACACACATACTAAGCTGTGATAAAGAGAGAGCTGCAGCAGAAAGGACACACATACTAAGCTGTGATAAAGAGAGAGCTGCAGCAGAAAGGACACATACTAAGCTGTGATAAAGAGAGAGCTGCAGCAGAAAGGACACACCCCCTGAGAAAAGTCACATCCCCTGAGAAAAAGCACACCCCTGGCTTTAGCCAGAGAAAATCTAGCAGAGCAATTGAAGTTCTGGATCCATGTGACGTACAGGGCTGGTTCTAGCTTTGTTAGAAATATATTGGGGGAGACTTATCAAATTGATGTAAAGTAGAACTGGCTTAGTTGCCCGTAGCAACCAATCAGATTTCATCTTTCATTTTTCACAGCTCTGATTGGTTGCTATGGACAACTATGCCAGTTCTACTTTACACCAATTTGATTAATCTCCCCCATTGTCATGTACTATATGATATCTGATTTTCGTTTTCTTCCCATTATTCATCAGATAGAGCCTTTAAATTAGAAATGGGCCTCCTTGCGTGCATCCACTTTTCTCATTTGTACAAGTTCTGACATCAACGACAAGATGCTGTCTGTGTAGTCCACTCTTTCGGAACCCCTTAAAGTGAACCTGTTGCCTTTTCTGACATGTCTGTATTAGCAGCTAATTGCATTCTCCATGTAATAGCATTTTTATGACTCTATGATGTGCCATTCCTTTATTTTTCCTGCTAAAAGTTATGAATGAATTACTAGCAGTGAAGGTCCAGGTCCCTGCACAGTCTGACAGAATACAATTAGTGCTCCCAGTGTCAGACTGTGGAGGGACACCCCCCAACTTGTAACACCCAACTGGACCTTCATTGCAAACTAATAGCCATTTATTCATAATAACTTCTAGCTGGAATAATAAAGAAATGACTTATCTTAGAGTCATAAAAACTGATGCTCCAGAGAGAGAATGCAAGAGATGCGACAACAGACATGTCAGGAGAGGTTACAGGTCCTCATTAAGCTAAAGTATGAGGAGTGTTTGTCCTATTTGTGCTAGTGAACAGTGGGTGTCTCAGCCTGCTGACCCTCACAATCACAGCATCTAAGCAGTAAGTTGGTTGAAGTGAAAGATGTACTTTAAGTGTATAGGGGCAGCTTATATACTACGTATACTATAATTATGAGATTTACATTTTTTTACACTTTCTCTGATCCCACTGTTGGCTAAAGCAGCATAAAAAGGGACCCGAATTTACCTGTCTTGACCCAGAACAAGACGAAAAACCCTTGCAAGGCAAGGGTCAGTCTAACCCAGGGGTCTGCAACCTTTAAGACATAAAGAGCCACTTGGACCCGTTTCCGAAGGAAAAAAAAAACTGGGAGCCGCAAAACCATTGCGACATTTAAAACAAATATAACACTGCATATATTGTTTCTTACCTTAATGCTATATACAGGATCGTGCAGTCAGCTGTCAATCTGAAGAAAAAAAGGACTTTTTAACTTAACAATGTAAAATATATTTTTGCAAATTAATAGCTAATTAAAATATTTAATTTACCTTTATCAGACCACCCCCAATCATGTGCCAGTAATACCAGACCCGCCTCCAATCATGTGCCAGTAATACCAGACCCCCCTCCAATCATGTGCCAGTAATACCAGACCCCCCTCCAATCATGTGCCAGTAATACCAGACCCCCCCAATCATGTGCCAGTAATACAAGACCCCCCAATCATGTGCCAGTAATACAAGACCCCCTTCCAATCATGTGCCAGTAATACCAGACCCCCCTAATCATGTGCCAGTAATACCAGACCCCCCTCCAATCATGTGCCAGTAATACCAGACCCCCATCCAATCATGTGCCAGTAATACTAGACCCCCCTCCAATCATGTGCCAGTAATACCAGACCCCCCTCCAATCATGTGCCAGTAATACCAAACCCCCCTCCAATCATGTGCCAGTAATACCAACCCCCCTCCAATCATGTGCCAGTAATACCAGACCCCCCTCCAATCATGTGCCAGTAATACCAGACCCCCCTCCAATCATGTGCCAGTAATACCAGACCTCCCCAATCATGTGCCAGTAGTAATACCAGACCCCCCCCAATCATGTGCCAGTAGTAATACCAGACCCCCCCAATCATGTGCCAGTAGTAATACCAGACCCCCCCAATCATGTGCCAGTAGTAATACCAGACCCCCCCCCCCCCAATCATGTGCCAGTAATTCCAGGGGCCCCCCCAAATTCCCCAATCATGTGCCAGTATAATACCATTATGTGCCAGACTGCCAGTTAAAAAAAAAAATAATTAACACTTATATTTACCTCTTTGGAGCGATGCGATGCAGGCCTCTTCCGGCCTGTGTCCCGACTCCAGCGCTGTACGGCTCAGGTGGCGCGATGAAGTCATCGCGCCGCCTACGCCGGCCTCTAATAGGCTGCCGGCCTAGTAGTGCCGGCAGCCTATCAGAGGAACAGGAAAGGGACACACCTCCCTGCCCTGCTCATCCGCACAGCCTTCTGTTTGTATCGCTGTCCTGAGGACGGCGATACAAACAGATCACTATGGAGATGAGCGTTTCGCTTCCACAATGGAAGCGCTCATCTCAGTGCCTGCCCAGCCGCCGCCGCACAGTGCCTGCCCCGCCGCTGCCGCACACACACTGCTCATGCCGCACACACACTGCTCATGCCCATGCCGGAGCCGCGGCAAAGGTTCAAAAGAGCCGCATGCGGCTCCGGAGCCGTGGGTTGCTGACCACTGGTCTAACCTAAAAAAAAACTCCCTGTAGATAGACATTTAAGGGGGGTTGTGTCACTTTAGCAAATAGCATTTATTATGTAGAAAAGGTTAATACAAGGCACTTTCTAATGTATTGTGATTGTCCATATTGCTTCCTTCGCAGGCTGGATTAATTTTTCCATCACATTATACACTGCTCGTTTCCATGGTTACGACCACTCTTCAATCCATCAGCGTGGCTGTGCTTCCACACGATAAAAAAGTACCAGCCTATGTCACTGGCGGATCCGTGGGGTGGGGCAAAGGGTCAATTCTCCCCCCTTCCCCCCCGAGAATATAGTGGGAGAGTGGGCGCCACTCCATTCGCCCGCTGTGGCCCCTTTACCTTCTCCCGCGCTGTATGGTAATTGCTACTATCGGAACACCAGGGAGGAGTCTGCCCTGTTTCTCCCTGGGCGTTCCTTCTCCCTGGCTGTAGCGCTGTCCAATTGCATCGCAGAGCTGACAGCCAGGGAGAAAAAAACCTCCCAGACTGTTAGCTCTGCGCTGAGATTGGACAGCGCTACAGCCAGGGAGAAGGAACGCCCAGGGAGAAACAGGGCAGACTCCTCCCTGGTGTTCCGATAGTAGCAATTACCATACAGCGCGGGAGAAGGTAACGGGGCCACAGCAGGCGAACAGAGTGGCGTCCAGGGATAATAGTAAGTGCAGTGAGATCCCTGGGCGATCCCCCACAGTAAGTGCAGTGAGTTCCCCTGCGCTACATACACAGATAGTTATCTTACAATGTTTGGACCCATGAAAGGTTCTCTTTAATAAGTTTTTCAGGGCCCCTTCACATACACTCCCTTACACCCTCCACCCCCCCCTGTGCATCTTACTGCCAGCCAGCCACAATCAGGCGCCAGAATTAGGGACGCCCACCAAGTTCCCGGCCCGGAACAGAGGAGCGCCGCGTGGGAGTCAGGACAGGGACAGGACCTCACCTCATGGGTTGCGGACAACTGTGGCGGTGCCAGTGACAGCCTGACAGACTGTGCCCCTCCCGAGACCAGGCTCTGGATCCGCCACTGGCCTATGTGCGCTCCCACAGTCCCGGTAACCAGAGAGGCCAACATTTTATTCTATAGAGTGCAAGCATGACCACCACTGATGGATTGCATGGTGGTCGTAACCATGGAAACGAGCAGTGTATAATGTGATGGAAAAATGAATGAAGCCAGCAAAGGAAGCAATATGGACAATCACAATACATTAGTAAGTGCCTTGTATAAACTTTCTCTACATGATAAATGCCACTTAGCGAAGTGCCAAAACCCCTTTAATCACTTTTTGTCACTGCACTGACTATTCATTCACTTCCTAATAGACTTCAACAAGGATTTGAATAATCGTCTCTCTTTTCCTTCTCTCACTGGGTTTAAGTTCTCCCACTCTCCCTGTACTTATGCTGACTTCAGTAATACCTGAGTCAGTAGATCACCGTGTTTAACCCCTTCAATAGCAATTATAGAGCTGACAACTGGGGGCGCTCCCTTTGTCGGTTTATTGGTAGCAGTAGGGTTGCCGGGTCTAATGGTTTTATATAGACAACCCAGGGCCTAACAGAGGCCTCCAGGACTGTCCATAAATAATTTGTGTGGGTTGGTAATATGACTTTTTTTTTTTGTACTGTGTTCCAGGTGTTTATGCTATTACTACTTATACCAGAATAGATCATTTCAGTGTAAAATATAGGAACTACATGCCAATACCCACTAAGCAATTTTTTTCATCACCATCTGCCTTTATTGCTTGCAATATCCAGCTCCTATTTTACTTGTTGGTACTTTTTGCACAGATAGCTGATGCCAGCAACTTACATTGCGATATTTTAAAATCCTGGGCACGTTAAGGACATCTAAAAAAAATGAAAAAGGAATGAAAAAGCTAACAAATGTGTGATTGTTAAGAGACTGATCAAATATGTATGAGCTTGATATTGAAAATGTGTACTGCATTTCAACATTTGTTAAACAGAATATAGTATTTCCTTAATTATTTAAATTCATATTTTTATGTTTTCAAAGACAACTAAGAGAGGAAAATTAGGAAAATAATAGCAAACAAGCTTTATAATATTCCGTTCAGGGATGTATGTGGTATTTGGGTATAGGGTCCTTAAAGGGGTTTTCCAGACTAACTTTATTGATGACCAGAATAGGTCATCATTATCAGATTGGGGGAGTCCAACACCCAGCATCCCCACCGATCACATGCAGGTGCCAGCATTGGAACCACCCTGAGAATTAAACTGTTCAAAGTGTGTGCCGGGTTACTGCAGTTAAGCTCCCATTCACTTGAATGAGGGGCAGTAACCTTGCATGACCACTACACTTTGAAAGGAGCTCTGCTTCCAGCTCTATTTCAGTGGTAGTTCCGGGAGAAGGGAAAAGCCACTCAGTGGGGATGCTGGGTGATGGACCCTCACCGTTCAGATATTGATGACCTATTCTGAGGCTAGGTCATCAATATTGTTAGCCCTGAAAAACCATTTAATTCTTTATTTGATGCAAATAAGGAATAATTACATTTGGTGGCATCAGAGCTAAGAGCTAATTTGCAGAATTCTAGAGGAGCAATGGCCTAGAAGACTCCTCACACCTATTAAGGTGCACTCCATAAGGAGATAAAGTACCCCTCAAATCCTGACCTAGGCCTCTCACCCAGTTAAGCCAGTACTCTCTGCTCTGGATGTGTGTGTGCACCTGAGATAAAATTGTGAACCTCAGGAGTTTAAGGGATTTCACAGGTGAACGTATGTAGTAATGTGTATACCGCTCCTGGCTCTGCTGAACCAAACTTAAAGAGGACTTGCCTCCACAAAGTGCAGTGTAATCTGCAGGCAGCATGCTATAGAGCAGGAGGAACTGAGCAGTTTTGTGGGAAAATTCATTAAAATGTGTAATTTATACATTTAAATCTCTGCTCTTTCTGACTTCATTGTTCACATGGGAGGTGTTACCAGTGATTGATAGTGTGAACAATGAAATCAGAAAGAGCAGAGACTTAAATGTATAAATTACAAGTTTTACTGAACCTTTTTCTACATAAACTATAAATCAGTCTGCTCAGCTCCTCCTGCTCTATAGCATGCTGCCTGCAGATTACACTACATTTCACGATGACAGGTCCCCTTTAAATCACCCCATAGTTTCATTGGAATCTAATTTCCAATTACCTGTGTAATCATTTACCAGTATATAGAGCAGGTATATAGCCATCTGAAATTGGCCTATGAATTTGAATTAATACATTTCATGCAGCGAGTTGTGGAATATGTTGCCACTATATACACAAAATAAGTCGTGTTTTATGTACAGCAGAGATGCCCAACCTGCGGCCCTCCAGCTGTTGCAAAACTACTACTCCCAGCATGCCTGGACAGCATACAGCTATTAGAGCATTCTGGGAGATGTCGTTTTTCAACAGCTGGAGGGCCGCAGGTTGAGCTTTCCTGATGTACGGTATTACTGCAGGCTTTTTTCTGCTTTCCTAATCTAGTGTGTTCCTACTGGTTACATTTTGTATAAAAGCTAAAAAAAAGATTTTTATATTTCTTTTCCAGAATGCCAGAACAACTCCATTAAATGCAAATCGCAATCTCGCAGAAAGCTTTTCACACAGAGATTGACCAAAAGAAATCCAGAACCAGCTCTGAAGGTTTGTAATTGTAGAGAATCAAACCCTAAACTCTGTCAATTTGCTTTTGCATACTGAAATGCATTAGAAGAAATGAGATGAAGCTGCTTGTACTTGTCTACTTTGTTGTCATTGTTCTCCTTATTTCCTATGTACTTTGGGATGTCATATTCGCTTAATAAAATATTAATGGAAAGTCAATTAGAAAGTTTCTATTAATAAGTAAATCAAACAGTACAAGACTGGAGCCTGACAATTTCTGCAGCTACATCAAATCTTAAAATCTTGTAAAACAGATTGAACTTGTTGGTAGCTTGCAATGTTAGCTCCAGTGATATTAGTCTGCAGACAGCAGGGTACTTACCTATTTGTAGCTATCTTTTGACACTTTTACAGTTTTAAAGGAAAAACAGTATCTGCTGTATGTTATCCATCCGCCAGTTTGCAGGAAGACATACTGGCAAAGGGAGGTAATCTCTTCCAACATATGGTGCTGACAGACAGTGCGGCAAGACCACATTTTCCCAGATGTATATGCAGATTGAGTTATTTTAGAAAACCCATCAATCAAAAAGTATCTACATTTTTCAACAAAAACAAAACAAAAAAGCAACAGCAGCACAGTGAAAAAAGAGTAGTTAGGGTGCAAGTCCTCTGAAAAGGTGGACAACCTTTCCTCCAATGTAGTATATCCAAAGAATAGGCAGCACTCCAAATGTGGTAAAAGGTGATGACCCGTTTATTCCCAGGCAACGTTTCAGCCCACTCGATGGGGCCTTTGTCAAGCCCCATCGAGTGGGCTGAAACGTTGCCTGGGAATAAACGGGTCATCACCTTTTACCACATTTGGAGTGCTGCCTATTTTTTGGATATACTACATTTTTCAACAGCTATGAAAACCCTGTTCGTTTTTGACATATGGTTTAGTCAAATAAGAGACCAAGATGAAATCTACTTGGAGATATGCTTTAGACTGGGTATAAATACTTAAAGGGGTTGTCCCATGAAAAATATTCCACAGGTTTCAAACCAGCACTTGGATCTGAATGTTTTTGTAATTGCATGTAATTAAAAATTTTGTATCGCCACTGAGGTATTCACTAAAATCTATCTGTATAGCACCACCTGCTGTTTTTTTTTTTTTCTTTGTCCTACTTACTGAGAAAGCTGCACATGCTCAGTTTCATCCTTCTACTGCCTCTTGAGCTGTGATAGGGAGAGAGCTAGACAAATAGACATTCCCCCCAAGAAAGGACACACCCCTTGAGCTGCCAGCTTGATATATAAACCTGCCACAGCAATTGGAGCAATAAATGGGTAGATCTCTGGATCCATGTACAAGGCTGGTTCTAGCTTTGTTAGAAAGGAATTGTCATGTACTGTATGATGTCTGATTTTCTTTATTTTTTTATGAATCATTGGTTAACCCCTTTAAATTAAATGCTGTATGACAGGGCATCCAGTGGAGTATTTTTGGTTGGGTTCATGCTGTACAGACAGAAACCATCTCTGTATACCTCCTTAGAAATTGTATGCATTCAAAAGTACCCATAGAAGAGGTACCCATAGAGGTATATGGGTGCCATAGAAGTTTATGCATCCATACAATGTGCATAGGGCCTTACTGGACTATATGTATTGCTGCAATACCTTATATCTATCTTGCCAAGACTAGATTCAGGTGAGTAGATGAAAGAGCCCAAGAGGATAGAATTGACAATGGAATGAATGTGTGAACAAGTCATGATACATCCCACTATGTAGAACAGAAAATATAGAAAACCTTCCACGTTTAGAAATACTGGAGAGAATTTATCATGAGAGTAAAATTCAAAATCAGTTTTTCTTTAGTCTATGTTGGTGTACTTTGCACCAAATTAGTAGTACACATTAACATTTTGCTCATCTTTAAACCCTTTTGTCTAGAAATGCCACTTCTGCACCACCCCCTTCTGTTGTAACTTTGGGTCTTTTTTGCATTTTTAGCTAACTACACCCATTTTTTTAATACTGGAGAGAGCTTTGTAAAACTGCAAAAAAAAATCACAAAAGCGACTTTTTGTGACCTTTTGAAGGTAGAATTCTGGCATGTAGGGAATGATAAACCTCCCCCATTGATTGTAGAAAAGCATTGTATTGCATACATTACACTGGGCAAGCCAACTCTGTTGGGCATTGACTAAAAAGAAGCTAAATTCTAAATGTGTATGAACATGACAGCTCTTCTCTTTGGAGCATTTGGCCTTTAGTGAAGTATTACACTTTTGCATATAGGTTCATTTAAACAGAAGACATATGTTATGTCTTTAGCTTAGTGACATCAGGGTTTTTATATTTCAAATATTGTTCTTCAGTTACTTTACACTAAATCTTTATTAAAGGAGTTTTTGTCTTGCATCAAACACTTTCTGTTTGCAACATGAGGTCAGAACTGCCTGTGTCAAAGGCTGAGTCTGGCCAAAACATGCACACGTGGACAAAATTGTTGGTACCCTTCTGTTATAGGAAGAAAAACCCACAATGGTCACTGAAATAACTTGAAAGTGACAAAAGTAATAGTAAATAAAAATGTACTGAAAATCAACTAATGAAGATCAGACATTGCTTTTGAATTGTGGTTCAACAGAATAATTTGTAAAACAAAGTAATGAAACTGGCCTGGACAAAAATGATTCTGCCCTTAACTTAATATTTTTTTGCACAACCTTTTGAGGCAATCACTGCAATCAAGTGATTTCTGTAACGTTCAATGAGACTTTTGCAACCGTCCACAGGTATTATGGCACACTCCTCTTGGGCAAACTGCTCCAGCGTTCTCAAGTTTGAAGGGTGCCTTCTCCAGAATGCGTGTTTCAGCTTCTTCAACAGATGTTCAATAGGATTTAGATAAGGGCTCATAGAACACCCCTTCGGAATAGTCCAATCCTTTTCTCCTAGCCATTCTTGGATGTTTTTAGCTGTGTGTTTTGGGTCATTATCCTGTTAAAGGACCCATGACATGCGACTGAGACCAAGCTTTGGAGGACCCATGACATGTGACTGAGACCAAGCTTTTTGACACTGGCCAGCACATTTTACTCCAGAATGCCTTGATAGTGTTGAGATTTCATTGTACCCTGCACAGATTCAAGATACCCTGTACCAGATGCAGCAAAGCAGCCCCAAAACATACCTGAGCCTACAGTATTGGCTACAGTCCTGTAGACCTTACACTTCTGAATTATATGTGCAACTATAGTAACAGGAACTTCAAGCTGTTTGAAGATGGTCTTATAGCCTTTACCTTTAACATATTTGTCTATATTTTCTTTCTAACCTCCTGAGATAACTCTCTCTTTAGCTTTCTTTGGTCCATGATCAGTGTGGTACACACCATGATACCTAACGGCACAGTCCCTACATTTCACCTTTCAAATATGTAGACTGACTAAAGACACCTGTGATGCTAATTACAGGACACACCTTAGTTTAACATGTCCCTATGATCAAGTTATTTTCAATCTTTTCCAGACGTACCATCATTTTTGTCCAGGCCAGTTTCATTCGTTTTTTTATTTTTTTATTCTTCTGTTGAACTACAGTTCAAAAGCAATGAGATTAGCTGATTTTCAGTAATTTTTTTATATTTTTTATTACTTTTGTCATTTTCAAGTTATTTCAGTGGCCATTGTGGGGTTTTCTTTCTTTGACGGAAGAGTATCAACCAAATCGCTGAATTAAACTCACTAGGGTAAATTTATCAAAATTGTTGTAAAGGCCATAGCACCTTTGAAAAATGAAAGGTGAAAGCTGATTGATTGCTATTCTCTATTTTTTGACTGTATATGCACCAAGCATATTCACTGTGAATTTAGTGGGCTCGCCAGTCCATATTTCTATTCAGTTTATGTTGTTAAATTGGTTAAGTGCATTCTTATCCTCACAGCTTAGGAAGGAGATCACCTTCCTCCTCTTTTTTAATGTTCTGGCTCCTTCCCATTTCTGCACAGAGTACCAAAAAAAATCAATAGATTAGGCTCTTCACATTTCTGAAGAAGCTGGGCAGGTGTAATTAATCTCCAAACATCAGACTAGACATGTCTGAAGCATTTAGGATGCGGAAAGGCGGCTCCAGAGAAACTATGTGCTGAAGTAGTCAAGGAGAGGTCACTGATGACAGTTGGGGTCTGAATTAGATATTGTCTGGATTGTTTATCTTGAAGTTGTTAAAGAAGGCTTAGAGTTTGGCGGCTGACGCATTAACTATTTTCAAACCTGAAGTAATAAGACTTTTAGGAGACTAAGAGATCTCTTTTTGTTTTTGTACACTTCTGCAAACAATTTTGTCCCATTGCATGCAACAATGAAGCAAATTTGCATGTAGTGTTGATTGAATAAAAAAACATGAGGGACAATTATCAAGACTGGTGCAATGGAAAACAGACTTAGTTGCCCCTAGCAATCTATCTGATTCATCCTTTCATTTTCCAAAGGAGCTCTGAAAATGAAAGATTAAATCTGATTGGTCACCATGGGCAGATAAGTCAGTTTCCCTTTGCACCAGTTTTGATAAATTTCCTCCATAATGTTTTGTGTATACAGCTCCTATACATACCCATATGTCTCCATGGTCACAGACTACAAACAAGCTTATATGTGGTCAGATTTTGCCGCTATGTTTTATAACATGCCATCACCTCCTCTTCTTCTGCCTGTAGGTTAGTAAGGATAGGGTCACAGTGTGTGAAATAGTACATGAGTGCAGGATTTGACACACTAATATACAGTGCTGCCCATAATTATTCATACCCCTGGCAAATTTTGACTTAAAGTTACTTTTATTCAACCAGCAAGTAATTTTTTGATGGGAAATGACATAGGTGTCTCCCAAAAGATAATAAGACGATGTACAAGAGGCATTATTGTGAAAAAAAAAAAAATCTCATCTTTTATTTACATTTGAGCAAAAAATACAAGATGTTCCGCACTGTGGAAAGCTTACATTGTGAAGAATTTACCTTCTGTAAAGGTTACTATTATCTTTAAATTGAACTAATGTCTTACCCAGTTTTTATTCAGTTCAGTGTAAATCCCAACAAGAAGAGGATCAAGGAGGAGAACAGTAAGGCTGTGCTTTGTTAGGAAGCCGGGATGATTCGGCGACAAAAATATAGCTTCATAGCTAATTTAAATGGCTTCTGTAACATGGCTACTATTCAGATAAAAGAGAAAGAATTGGTCTGCAGAATCACAATAAACACCGTACTCATTCTTAACACAATAAGTTCTCTTCACAAATACATTTTTTTTTTCCGTATAAAATTGCTTTAATGATACTTCAAAATAAAACACTGCAGTTGTGTAGATGGTGTAGACAATCCTCACCTTTGTTTTGACTTTAGAGGAGAGTTTTACTAAGCTATTGGGTATTGATTATAGAACCACAATGTAAACTGCAGGAAATATGTTCAAGGTCACAAATGTCTGAAGTTTTTTTTTAATGAGAGGTAAATCGGGTTATCAGTTTGATTAACTGCCTAGAAGAAATACCATTATGTACAACATCATTAAAACTGTATGACAACTGGTAGATGAAGCCATATAGCAGACATTTTAGTACTTAGGCTTTGATGTAGCATAGCTATTAAGCTACTACTACAGCTTGCAAAAATGGCCTGACTTTTAAGGCAGAATTCTCATGTGTTACATTCAGATTTGGTTATAAGTTAAGGTGCATTCACATGACTGTAAGTGATTTGCGGTCCTCAAATTGCGGATCCGTAAAACACGGATACCGGCCGCCTGCGTTGCGCATTTTGCAGTAAATAGCAAATGACTATTCTAAAGAGCACCTTTAGGATTTCACAGGACATATTTTACGCATTTGGATTCCAAATTACTTCTCACGCTTTAGGCCCCCTAAAATTCCAGGGCAGTTATAAATACCCCACAAGTGACCCCATTTTGGAAAGAAGACACCCCAAGGTATTCCGTGAGGGGCATGGCGAGTTCCTAGAATTTTTTTTTTTGGCACAAGTTAGCGGAAAAAGATTTTTTTCTTTTTTTTTCTTACAAAGTCTCATATTCCACTAACTTGTGACAAAATGTTTTTTTTTACATGAACTCGCCATGCCCCTCACGAAATACCTTGGGGTGCCTTCTTTCAAAATGGGGTCACTTGTGGGGTATTTATACTGCCCTCGCATTTTAGGGGACCTAAAGCGTGAGAAGTAGTTTGGAATCCAAATGTGTAAAAAATGCCCTGTGAAATCCTAAAGGTGCTCTTTAGACTTTGGGCCCCTTTGCGCACCTAGGCTGCAAAAAAGTGTCACACGTGGTATCGCCGTACTCAGAAGAAGTTGGGCAATGTGTTTTGGGGTGTATTTTTACATATACCCATGCTGGGTGAGAGAAATATCTCAGTAAAAGTCAACTTTTCCCATTTTTTTATACAAAGTTGTCTTTTTACAGAGATATTTCTCTCACCCAGCATGGGTATATGTAAAAAGACACCCCAAAACACATTGCCCAACTTCTCCTGAGTACGGCGATACCACATGTGTGACACTTTTTTGCAGCCTAGGTGCGCAAAGGGGCCCAAATTCTAATGAGCACCTTTAGGATTTCACAGGGCATTTTTTACGCATTTGGATTCCAAATTACTTCTCACGCTTTAGGTCCCCTAAAATGCCAGGGCAGTTATAAATACCCCACAAGTGACCCCATTTTGGAAAGAAGACACCCCAAGGTATTCTGTGAGGGGCATGGCGAGTTCATGTAAAAAAAAAATAATGTTATTCGGAAACTGTGACTGGTTTCCACCGGTAAGGCTGGGCATAGAAGCTTTCCGGATTGGCGGTAATAAACTGTGTGGCGTAGCGGTTGGTTTCTGCCAGAAAAAGGTCATAGAGATCCGCGGTGAAGAACAGCTCAAAAAACTGAAGGTCCGATCATAAATGAGCTGTCTCCACGCGAACTCCAGACTGGGTGGTGAAAGGGGGCAATACGGGTGCGGCGGAAGCAGTGGAGTGCCAATTAGGATTTGCCAGCACCTCTGGGAGACTAAGGGTTCTACAGGCCTGTGAACGCGGTAGCTGCGACTGGGGAGTTACTGCACGTGCCACCGTACCAGCTTGAACTGCCCTTCTGGTGCTCGCCACTTCACCAGGGAATACGGCAATGCTGGTAGAAGGTCTAGGATGTGCTTTGCTGCTGTTGTATGCCGCACCATAAACAAGATCAGCGCTAGCACCACTCTGCTGCAAATGAGGCTCATCATGCGGGGTATGCAGAACATTGACATGGGATCAGGTACGCCTGACCGTAGCAGGGACCTCAACCTCATCATCTTCACTAGCGGTTAGAGTGCCACTGCTGTCTACAGGTTCATATTCTGAACCACTGGATTCAGCGGGTGAGACGTCCCCATTGCTTTCATCCATCACAGCCAGAATCCTGTAGGCCTCTTCAGCGGAATACCCCTTGTTTGACATTTTGGGCTCACTAAATTTAGGGGGTATTCCTCTGAGACTACCCAGGAAAAAGAGCAAACCTACCTAGTAAAAAGGAGTGCTTGCGAAGTAAAGCTGCGATCGCTAATAAAGATCCAAAAAGCTCAAAAGTGATCTTTATAGCGGTGCAGTGATTTTACTGTGTTTTTGCAGTGATCAGAAAAAAAACATTTCTGTCACTGCGGTGGGGCGGACTGAACGCAAGTGTGCGCACAAGATCAGGCCTGATCGGGCGAACACTGCTTTTTTTGTAGAGCCTAAGGTGACCCTAATGTACTTATATAGATCTGATTGCGATCAGTCTTAATCACTTACAGATACTATATAGTACTAGTGCTGATTAGCGACAGAGATGATGCTAATCAGCGACTAATCAGTGACTGCGGTGCGATGGGCGTTAACTACCTAACAAGTGGCTAACTAACTGGCGGTGATGAGGGAACCTTACAGGGGGGTGATCAATGACGGGGGGGTGGACAGGGGGGTGATCAGGGTGATCAGGGAGTCTTATATGGGTAATCAGGTGCTAAATATGGGGTTAATAAGTGACAGGGTAATGTGTATGTGTGGTGATTTGGTGCTACTTACAGAGCTGCCTGTGTCCTCTGGTGGTCGATCCAAGCAAAAGGGACCACCAGAGGAGCAGGTAGCAGGTATATCAGACGCTATTTTCAAAATAGCGTCTGACATACCCATTTCATTGGTCATTTCAAAAATCCACAGCCTGCCAGCCAATGATCGTGGCCGGCAGGCTGCAGATGAACTTGTGAACTGAGCGATCCTGTGAACGTGCGCTCCTGTGAGCGCGTGTTCACAGGAAATCTCGGCTCAGGCGGAGATGACGCCGATCGGCGTTAGTGTGACCTGGGAGAGCCGCCGCAATCACGCCTTTCGGCGTTAGCGAGATGGGAGGTGGTTAAAATAAAAATACTTAACCAATAAAAAAAATCATACATTTTTTTAAAATAAAAAGTGATCAAAAAGTCGCACACACTTCAGATTGGTATCACTGAAAAGAACAGATCGTCCTGCAAAAAATGAGCCCTCACACAGCCCCGCAAACATAACTACAAAAAAGTTATAGGGGTCAGAATATGGTTATAAAATGTATTTTTTGTGGTATCGTTGGAACAGTACTGACCTAGAGAATGAAAATAGCAGGTCAATTTTACAGCATAGTGTACAGTGTAATAAAAATAAACACCATTATCAGAATTGTGTTTTTTCCCAATTCTACCCCATTTTGATTTTTTTTCCGCTTCCCACTACATGGTATGCAACCGTAAATGGTGCCATTAGAAAGTACAACATGTCCCTCAAAAAATAAGCCCTCATAAGGTAATGCGAACGGAAAAATAAAAAAGTTAGGACTATGGGAAGGCGGAGAGTGAAAAACAAAAACGCAAAATGAAAAATGACCTGGGCCTGAAAGGGTTTAAGGGACATCTGGCCACACCTGTTACAGACAGCAGTGAAAATGAGTCAAAACGTGTGTAACAACCGCCTAGTTTATTAGAACTGCAAAGTAACTGATTTAGAATTCATTATTCCATGTATTACTACACTGTACTATATGTGTCATTTATTAGGAAGTCATAAGACAATACATAATTGAGGTTGATCATGGAAATGAAATCAGGTTTATGTAAACTTCTAGAATTCCTCTTATTCATCAGCCAGATTCAGCAGATTAATTGAGAGATTGGTGTGAAGTAAACTATTTTATTCAGTGTTGTTGTTTTAAGTTAAAAAATACATTTTCCGTAGCTCTGCAGATGTTACCCATAGGTATATACCGTTTTTTTCTCATACAGTACCTTGTACGGTTGCCTACATTCTTGATGTGGTATAAAACGTCCTCATTAAAACAGCCTAGTGAGAGAAAATCATGTAAAGGTGTCCGTGACCTTTATTGATGACAAATGTGGGTGAAATAGGCAACCATAGAAATATACTGAATACTTTGTCTTTGGTGAGAAGAAAAGGGACTTAACTCTTTCAGCTTTGATGCAAATATACTTTACATGTTAGCAGATTGTAAGCAGTGTTCCTTATTAGCTATTCAGTATGGAACAGAAAGGCTTAAAACAACATAATGCAGGGGCTTTCACATGAAGCCTAAAATTGGAATGGATTTAAAATGAGGGAAATGAAATTTTACCTTTCTACTTCCCCTCTCTTTACAATCCATCCCTGACATTGGCTTCAATAATTGTATAGAAAAAAACGGTTTAATACAGCGTAATTTGCAGTGGATTCTGCACCAAAAAGCCACTGATGGCCACTGATGGCCAATCAGAATCTGCCCACCTATTGATTTAAATGGGAGGCTTTGAGTTACAGATGCAGCTATAAACCATGGCTGCGTGAACGTAAATTTTTATAAATGGATTGCCCACCTCTGCCGGCGTTTTTTTTTATGGCTCAGAATCTGCAGCAAATTCTGCTGTCAAATGGCGCTGTTTGAACATCCCCTGGTTTCACATATTGGGGTTAATGTATTATTCTTGTGTGCCAGCTTGAACAGATATTTTTTTCATCATTTGTGCTTTCTTGGCTTTGAATTTTTTTTACAAAAATAAGCATATGGTAGCTATGACATCACTTTTTATAGGAGTAAAAAAAATGTGTTTACATTTTTTCAATAAAAAACTACAATTTTGCAATAAATTAGAATTATTTTTTTAAAAATACAAGGCGTCTTTTATCATTTAAGAAAAGCTTGTTCTATAAACTCCTAAAAAGAATTTAGCCTAACTGAGTGTTGGTGAGCTCTCAGGAATACAGAGATAAGGGCTAGGGACCGAGCCATCAGATAGCTCCTCGGTCAGATTTCACTTTGAAGGAGAAAGGGCAGCCAGGATTGTATGTCAAAAGATGACAACGTTTTTGGTGTTTTGCGAGTCCTCTTGAACTTCCAGTATAGAATAAAAATCTATTTAACTCTACCTGTTCTTGGTTATCTTACCTCTGTAATGTTGATATTCGTTGCTGCATAGCTGCTGATTACGGTATTCTGGCTAGAGCATAAACTAAAGCAGACAAGCCATGGTATGCCACTTAATTAACACTAAAAGAAGGCACTAATGTATTAGGAAAAGACTTTATATTGAATTGGACTATCTTTAAGGTTAAAGTGGGAATGTAAAATAATCATTGGTGCCTTCTTCCCACTGAGATCGGAGAGGATTTTCTGAGCTATTTGTGACCCTCCTCAGCAGCAGATCGTATTGGTGGTAGCAAACTCCAGAGAATGATAATAACTGTGGTTGATGCAGATTAGCTATTGAGGTCAATCAGAAATGCACTGAAAATAAGAACTCTCATGGCAGAATCATCTCATGCACTCACATATGCAAGCTTAGACTACTTGTAAGAGATTTCACATTGTCAGCGGGGAGCAAGTTGGATTTATGCTCCTCACACACTGATTTTTGAGCAGCCTTTCACGTAAGATGTGCTAAGAGACTGCACCATTGAATTTTCTATTCTAACAAAACTATACATGAAAAAAGAATGATGCAGTAAATTGTATCTGTGGCCCACTATGAGCGTATGGCATCTGAAGAACTCATTTCAACTAGTTTGATTTGATACTTTTTAGAAGTTTTGAATTTTGGATTCTTTATATGGAAATGACATGTCCTGTCTCTACCTGACAACTTCGAGCTACTTGTAGAGTACAAAAATGCAAAAGGTATAAAGCCAAACTTAAACTTGTATAACCTAAACACAAAAAAGTTGAATGCAGAACAGACACAGTATGCTGCCACAAAGTAAATGCTTCCTTCCTTCCGTGCTAGATAAATATGATATAGATATATAGATAAATATGAGATAGACAATAGATAAATTCAAGATAGATAGATGATAGATAAATAGAAGATAAATAGATACATGTGAGATAGATAATAGATACATATGAGATAGATAGATAAATATTATATAGATAGATAAATATGAGATAAATGATAGATAAATATATAAGTATTAGACACATAGATAGATGATAAGAAGTATATACAATTCAAAGTAATTGTTAGTCTAAGGATTGTCTTTGAGTGCTATCCTGTAGAATCAAGCCCAGATTTGCCATCTTAGTGAATACAGATAGAATGAGTAACATAATTTCTTGCTGGAGATGTGTCCAACGCAAATGATTCGAGAAGGGAGGGATAGGATAACTAACATCATTATAGCTAAAAGACTTATAAAATACTGTGTATGAGGAGGCGTAATGTTCGGCTAGATTTGCCTAATCCTCTTTGCAGCTCATCATTGGATGCCTGTGCTCAGTTTTGCTGCATTTGCTTCTTGTTATATTACCTAAATTCCATTTAGACTTCGACAGCATTTCCTGCAGGAGAGGTCATTAAATACTCTGTCCAATATGCGTTATTGCTGTGATAAGCTAAACTGTGTTTATTTAAGGAGTCTTTTTTTCTATCATTACAAGTCGTATAATATATATCTCCTTGGGGAAGAGGATATTATGCAGAAAATCAATGCCTACAATTTAAGGTACAGTGAAAAAGACATTGGCGTAGGTTACCTCTATTTGTAATTCTGCAATATATGTTCAAAGTGAAGATCTTTTTGAAGACAATTGATCTAGAGACAGATATTTAAACAATGTACAGATTGTTCTACTTGCCACTTACTGTATTTTGAATATTAATAGACTGTAGCTTCTCTTTAACCCCTTGGATACCGGATTATTTTTTGTTTTAGTGTTTTTATTTTTTTTCCCTATCCTCCTTGAGCCAAAACCTTTTTAATTTTCCGTTCATATATCAGTATGAGGGCTTATTTTTGCAGAACAAGTTGTACTTTCTAATGCCACCATTTAATATGGCATACAATGTAGTGGGAAGTAGGTAAAAAATATCCAAATGGAGTGGAATTGGAAAAAGAAAAAACAATTTCTCCACAGTTTTGCGGGTTTTGTCCCTACGGTGTTCCCTTTGTGGCAAAACTGACCTGTGCCCTTCATTCTCTAGATCAGTAAGATTACAGCAATACCACATATGTAAACTTTTTTTTCTATCTAAATAGTGTCTACTGAGCTGTGTGGGGGACTCATTTTTTGCGGGATGATCTGTAGTTTTTATTGATACTATTTTGGAGTATGTGTAGACTTTTTGATCACATTTTATTAATTTTTGGGGGGTAAAAGAAGCAATGAAAAAATGGCGAATCTGCCATTTTTACCCATTTTTCCGTTACGCCATTAGCCATATTGGAAAAATATTTTTATCTTTTAGTAGTACAGATGTTTTTGGATGTGGTGATGCTCATGATGTTTATATTTTTATTTATTTATATATTTTTGTGCTGTAGTTTTTTGGCTGTTTTTGCTGTAGTTTTTTTAGTGTGTTTGTGTGTGTGTGTGTTTTTAGGGTGTTCTTTACCTTAACTTTTCTCCATTAGAGCAGAGCTGTAAGTACAGTTTAGCTCCAGTGCTTGCAGGGAGTCTAAGGTTGTCTGCAATCCACCTCTGATATGATCATTAGTTTAGGGTGCTGTAGTCCCTGACCCTGAAGCTTTTCTTCCTTGTATTAGCTGCTGTGTATAACAGAGATCTATCACAAGCTCACCAGGAAGTCAATTTACTCACTGCTACCTGGTCTTCTACCGGTCCGCTTTGCACTGTGACCCGAAGTAAGGTGCACTGTGTCCTGATTCTGTAGGCAGTGAGGACACAGTGCAGAGCGGGTCCTGAAGGAAGACCAAGGATGGTGATTAGCCCTTCCTTCACCACTCCCTGCACCTACCGCATGTATCTTATTAGCATTCGGACTATAAGACACACTGCTACTTTTCCCTCACTTTTGTCCGTCTTATAGTCCAAAAAATATGGTACACAGCTACAAAGACCAATGAGCCTAAAGAGTAACTTTAAATAGGGCAACATTTCTCTTGGTGCCTTTCTGAAAACAACTAATAAATGTTCTCCTCTCCATTCCCTCTGGCCTATCAGTGCTGATGGTTTCTGTTTACATCACAAGATCAAAAGGTAATGACCATTACATGTGTATTATATGTGCCCAAAAGCAGAGCTTAAATTTATGTTCAGATTGTCTGGCTTAGTAAATCATACATTTTATAAAATAGCAGAACCCTTGACAGAGTTGTTATTTCTGAGGAACCCCTACAATTAGTATGTAAGAGTGACAGTTATTCCCATTTGTGTATTTTGTGACTTGGTTCCATGGAAAACCAAGTTGTGAAAACTGTCCTAGAGGAATAAAGAGATATAGATAATTTACCACAAACTATTTTTTATTTGGCTTGACACCCATATATAGGACAATACCTTTGGTTGGGTACTTGGGTC
The DNA here is from genome assembly GCF_905171765.1 of Bufo bufo. Classification (NCBI taxonomy): domain Eukaryota; kingdom Metazoa; phylum Chordata; class Amphibia; order Anura; family Bufonidae; genus Bufo; species Bufo bufo. The sequence goes on from NC_053391.1 coordinate 381,560,979, forward strand.
AGGACGCATCTATCAGGGATTAGTGATATTTTCCATTAGCACTATTGGTGAAAGTTTAACCTATTTTAAGTATTATTAGATACACATATGTTTTGCTATGTACCTCTAAATTCAGCTATTTATATTTTGTCCAAGAGTAAAACGAAATGCTGTCCAGTCTGAGAACCCAGTCTACTATCAAATAATTGCTCTGAGTAGAAAAGCAAGCTAACATACCATTAGTAACATTGACAGGATAGAATAACAGCCCCTTTGGGTAAATTATATAACATTTCCTAACTTTGTTTGGAAAAATAACAAATATGATTGGAACAAATCTTGAGTTTCTTCTCCACTGAGAGGTTGAAAAGAATCTATTTCCAAAGTTCTCATCTTGATCCTTAGGCAGTGCACTTGGCAGGGTTTTTAGCTGGATGTGTTCAGTACTTCAATAAAATCTACTCAATTATTAATATTTTAGGAGAAAAAATAAAATTGTATTTCGACTCATATGCATTATTTTGATCTATGTTGTTTACAAAAAGAGTATTAAAAAATGGGGCTTTTATTTTTGGCTGAATCAGACTAATGGGCCATTGCAATAGAAATATAAGATGTTTGGTTACTTCAGGAATAATGGAGCCTTACAAAGCCGACCCTTTTAAATTTCAATCAAATGGATGGACCACAATCATTTTACTAATCGGCTTAGTTTTATAGGATACTGTTTTTTTTTTTGTTAGATTCCTAATAAACATTCAACAGAAAATGTAGGCATCTCTGTAATACACTTTATGGAGGTACCATAGGAAGGAAGAGTGCCTACCACTTTATCATATGGACCTGTAGGGACCCTGTGTCCTTCTGTACACGATCAATTCACATGGTTCTGCCATGTTTATGAGCTGGGCTGTTCCCCTGTATCCATGTCTTTTGAATGCAGCACAGTATTTTTGGTTGATATGGATCGGTTTAGCAGTTTAACTATAAAAGCACATTCCATCTTAGTGGGTCAGATTTACTTATACTGTAAGACAGTGTTAAACTGCGCCAGATGCTAATGCTGGATAAACGGTCTGGTCTGAGTTTATGCCACCTATAAGTTGGCTTAGCTTTGCTCCAAAAAAATGAACAGAATTTTAGTGATTTTTTTTGCTGCATGGAGGCGCATTCGGGCGTTGTGTAAAAAGGTTAGAAAAGTGTCTTAAACACTTGATAAATGCCCTGCAAAGCATGTGTGCAAATTGCTAAAAAAAAACTGACGTATTTTCAATAGTATGTATGGCTTATATTGCCATGTAGCATTATCCAAACATTGGTCTCTAACTTCTTAGTTGCAGGATGCAGAGACCTCTGCAGTGTTACATCTTTATTTCAATTGTGTAATTTCTCGATTGAATGTAAAATTTGTGACCCAAATTTTCAAAAACGTCATCCCCAGACAATAACATTGGAGTCACATTGAGTCACACTTGGGTACAGCGCCATCCATTGGTATGTACTGTAGCCTCATGCAGTCAGAGTTGCCATAAAGTAATATTACTATTTTTAAAGCCTTTAGTAAAATATAATTTTACTTTTACTTGAAATATTTTATATCTAAGCTGCTCATTAAAAGAAAAATTCATTAACATCATGTGAAGATAAAATTTTCCTTTCCCATTAAAAGGGAGAAATCACTTGCCAGTGTGTGAAATTTCAGCAATATATCCTGTGAATTTGCAGTGCAGCTGCCAGGTTTATCTCTGTGTTTTTCTTTTTTTGCCTTTTTATGGAAGGTCTTTTTTTAAAAGACATTTTTCGGCCCTCTGAAATTGGTATAGTGCCAGCTGCTGACAGCTTGCTGACACATTTAGCTTAAACTACTGCCATTGCAGACAGAAAACGATGGTTCTCTGCAAACAAATTGTTTCTGTTCATGTCTAAAAATTAGGAATCAGGCACATCAACTAAATGAGATTTTGGAAAGCAACTTAAAGAGGACTTTCACCACTCCTTACATGCCTGTTTTAATAGCTCCGTGCATTCTCCATGTAATAAGAATTCTGGAGCATCTATTCTTATGGCTCTATGTTGTGCCATTCCTTTATTATTTCTGCTAGAAGTTATAATTGAATTGCTATCAGCTATCCAATCAGTGCTGCCATTGTCAGACTGTGCAGGTACACCCCCCCAACTGGTTACCTCCCCTCTGTACCCTTACTGATGGCTAATAGCAATTTATTCATAACTTCTATTAGAAATAATAAAGGAATGGCACACCATAGAGCCATAAGAATAGATGGTCCAGAATTGTTATTACATGGGGAATGCATGAAGCTATTAAAACAGACATGTCAGGAGAGGTGAAAGGTCCTCCTTAATGTACAAATCAATAATGCAGAGATAGATTTGGTTTTATAAGTTTTTTTTGTCACAGTCTTATCAGTATTTCCAAATACAGTACATTGGGCTGGTCCACTAGTCATCCACTTACAAATCTCAGATTTTCATTTAGGATTCTTTAACCATTTTAGATTAAAGGCGATGTATACTTTTGCAACAATATTTTACTGCTCAGCAGACAGAGGAGGGGCTGTATAAATGTGTGTACTTTGTAACATAGAGATACATAGGTCTGCATAAGAGCTGTAGGTGCAAAACAGGATCATTATGGAAGAAAACAATACTATTCACAAAGTTACTTCACTAGTATTTGAATTGGAGCAATAAAAAGTTAGTTACAGATGTGTATATACCCAAGACAGTAATGCTAGGTTTACATTTCCATTATATAAATTTTACTGTTAGCAAATCCAAATGTATTAGACAACTGACCCCCACACTACACCAGTTTTTGAGTCAATTCCTCAGTTCATTCTTCATAAACATGCTTGTGTCTGTTTTTAATCCAATATGAAGTCAATGGTAACAGATTATTTGATAGATTTAAGAAGTATAGTTAAATGTTTTTTGGTTTTATGGGTTGAAAACTAATCTTAAATAAGGTTAAAGCCATTGTTAAAGCAATTCATATTTACACTACTCCTTATAATAAAAGTTGAAGCCCTGTCCAGTTCACATGCAAGAGCAGAATCTGACAGAATAAAACTTCATATTCACACTACTCCTCATGAAAAATGCTTGACAAAAAGTATGATTGTAATGCACTCTCCGGTCCCTACCCGATGCTGTCAGCAGTTTAGCATGGCGAGTCAAGCCTCTTTTTGTAAGTACATTTTCTGTATTCTTTAGTATCACTAATGGCAAGTCAAGTTGTTTTGCATGGCATAAATCTTCTTTACATCTTTAAATGGAGACAGATCAATAAGGCCTCAATCACATGTCCACACCCATGATGACATTTGTAACAAAATGGTGAAGATGTCTATGAAGAATCCATGTTTGTTCCATGTGTCCGTTTTTTGCTCTCTGTGTGTCATTCATATTCCATGGACACAGTGAAAGTAAATTTTAAGGGCATCTTCTACTAATGGTCCATGAAAACCATGGACCAAACACTGATGGCATCATGGACAAAAATAGGACATGCTTCATGATGGTCCATTGAAAACCACTGATGTGTGAATTCAGACATTAAAGTCAATGGATACACAAGCGGTCTGTGAAGACCACAGACAGCACACATCCATGATTCACTAATGCGTGAAAGAGAACCAAGGCTGGGCATACACAGGGCCATGTGTATCTGTTGCTTTTAGAGCCACCAGAAAAACCTATTCTGTTTTACTGCTGCATTGCCAGGTTGAAAAGTGGATGAAACCACTATCACCATCTGCATGAGAAATTGTGCCTGGCAACACAGCAGTAAAAAATGCATTAAAAAAATGCATGCAGTTTTTCTGATTACTTTTCTAAACCCAAGCTAAGGATAGAGAAGTCACCAGTTGGTCCTGATGACTGGTCTAATTTTAATCCAATTTTCAGTTTTCTTGATATTCGTGGCAGCCTGGTTCACAGAGCTTTGCCTTAAATACTATCCTAGATTTACAGAATACCTTACTTCTAAAGGCATACCTCGTGTCCTTCTGTGCTCTTTTCGTCTGCTGTCCTACTTGGAATAAGAACTGGATTACATGTGCCCAAACCAATTACACAGTTCACAGTTATGCAATTGTTGCTGTTCTAATCTTGCTAGGGCTAATACGGCATGACTTGTAGACTTATGTTTACTCCTGCCAGCTGGACTTTGGAGGATGTTGTTAGGCACTGCATCTTCTGTCGCGCAAGAGGTTTGCATGAGAAATATACCCTTTACATTATAGAAGTATCTCGATTGTATTTTTACTGAAAACTCATATGCCATGCAGAAAACTTTGTTAGAGATATTGCTTTAATTAGTGCAGTAAATTAGTCTCTTGTTACCCCTATGCATCCAAAAATTTCAAAGCTGTTGTCTAGCAAATTTCATTAAACCTTTCAAGAGTGAGCTAAGACCTGCTCTTTGAGAGCACAGGGGGCTGTTCTTCAAAGATTACTGCCTCCGACTTTCTTTCACATGTTCTAAATGATTCCATAATGACTTCTTAATCATTACTGATTCGGTTTGTGAAGGTAAGAAGGAGAATTTACATGCATGCTCCATGTACATAGTTTGGCTCCCTTCTCATTACTCATTCTGACTTCTCAGTGAACTGATTAAAATTAGATTCTAGCTTTACATGTTTTACTTTTAACACTTGATAAAAGAATTCGAGTTGAATGCGTGCTAATTACCGCTGCATTATTAGATCTTATAACAGATATTACAAATAGCAAGTCATCTAGCATTGAACAAAGTTATTATACATGGGATAAAAACATGGGGAAGCTGACAAAGCAGGTTGTAAAAAAATGACGTGAGCTATACACAACAGGTCTGATGAATTTAGCAGCAGTGACTATTAAGAGAGTTTTATTGCAATAGTACCTGTATAAGGGTGCAGTGCACAGTGCGGTCGGGCCATGGTAAAAGCATCTGGATTCCCGTTCTTTGCTGGGCTGCACCTCTGTTTGCCACAATTACCGTAAATCCACCCAGCAATTATTTGTAATCTACATGTGGATACTGCGCCAGTCTACACCGGGTGTGGGCACCCTTGGGACGCCTTCACACGCAGCAGGTTTTGTTGTAGAAATTTCTATGACTGCAAATCAGTTGCAGTCATAGAATGTGGTTGTTTTAGTGGGAACCACATGGATTTCTGAAAGCCCCGATGAATGGAAGTTGTTTTCAGTTGCAAGACTTTCTGCTACAAAATCTGCTGCATGTAAAGGCACCATGTAGTCCAGAGCTGTGCTCACAATTCTGCAGGTTGTTGTTGAAAACAGTCCAAAAGATTATTGACAGATTCTATAATAACAATTTACCTGAGCTCTTGTAACAGTGGGATAGATCAACTGACCATACACTCCAGATAGCAGTTGTGTCAAGTACTCATTTGTCCAAAAGTTATTGCTCCTAACCCCTCCGTACATAGGCACATTGGGCCCTACCAAGCTTGCATGTGTTTTCAATTGGGAGAGGGGGTAAGCTGCAGCCGAACTCTTGAGAATAGCATGCCAATGCCATCTTTTTCTCAACATCTGCCATCAGAGGTGAGCCTGGAGGCCCCTATATAGATTAGATGTGGAGGGAAAGAAGACATTGTTATCGGTATAGGTAAGATGGTTGGCTGGTCCCACTGAAATCAGTAAGTTTAGCTGACATTAATCAAATGTGTGTGAACAGATAAATTTTTTCCCCATATTACTGTACTGCTCCTGGTGTAACAGTTACATTCCTCAGCATGGAATTCTCAAACAAAACAATAGCTGATCTTAGAGAGACCAGCTACAGAAAACACTGTGGAGCCTCATTTAAGAGTCTCGACACAGCAATGGAGTGCTATATATTCGTTATTTCGAATATTCGTCACTTTTTCCATCTGAACAAATGATTCCTCCCTGCTTCTTGCTTGTGGGCCAATAACATCATTGGCCCACAAGAAACTTAAGCAGGCAGGAATCATGACTTCAGATGGAAAAAAAATGACGAATATTCTAAAATACAAATATATAGCACTATATTCAATATAGTGCTATATATTGTATTTGTTTTTTAATTTACCGTATTTTTCGCTTTATAAGACGCACCTGATGATAAGACGCACCTAGGTTTTTGAAGAAGAAAATAAGAAAAAAATATTTTGAACCAAAAGGTGTGCTTTTGGTAGGTTTTGAACTAATGGTGGTCTGTGGATGACGCACTGTTATGGGGATCTGTGGATGACACACTGTTATGGGGGGATCTGTGGATGACGCACTGTTATGGGGGGATCTGTGGATAACGCACTGTTATGGGGGGGATCTGTGGATGACGCACTGTTATGGGGGGATCTGTGGATGATGCACTGTTATGGGGGATCTGTGGATGACACTGATGGGGGATATGTGGATGACACTGATGGGGGATATGTGGATGACACTGATGGGGGATCTGTGGATGACACTGATGGGGGATCTGTGGATGACACTGATTGGGGGATCTGTGGATGACACTGATGGGAGATCTGTGGATGACACTGATGGGGGATCTGTGGATGACATTTATGTCATCCACAGATCCTTATAAGTGTCATCTACAGATCCCCTATCAGATGCATCAGTGTGTAGGGAGGAGGCGGAGACTCATGGCGGGGCCCGGTGCAGTGACTCTACTCTAATACACCGGGCCCTGCAACTGTTAAATACATTCAATCCAATTTATATCTAAATGTATATGCTCTGTTCGGTACTTACTGTAGTACCGTAAGTATAGCATTAAGACGGCACAGACCGACAGCTCCCTCGGTCATGCGCCGCCTGCCGCAGCTCCCTCCTCATGCGCCGCCTGCCCCAGCTCCCTCGGTCATGCGCCGCCTGCCCCAGCTCCCTCCTCATGCGCCGCCTGCCTGCTTATCTCACTTTATGAATGAACAGGCAGGCGGCGCATGACAGAGGGAGCTGGGGCAGGCGGCGCATGACAGAGGGAGCTGGGACAGGCAGTAAGTACCGAAAAGAGCGAATACATTTAGATATAGATCAGATTGAATGTATTTAACAGTTGCGGGGCCCGGTGTATTAGAGTAGAGTCACTGCACCGGGCCCCGCCATGAATGTCCCCTCCTCCTCCCTCTACACTGATACTTCGCTGGCCGCGCTGTGCAGCATAGCGGCCAGCGAAGTATCCACTTTATAAGACGCACGGCCATTTTCCCCCCACTTTTGGGGGGGGGAAAAAGTGCGTCTTATAAAGCGAAAAAATACGGTATTCGTCATTTTTTCCATCTGAAGTGAACACTGAACACTGTGCACTTCAGATGGAAAAAAATTATGAATATTCTAAAATACGAATATATAGCACTATATTGAATATAGTGCTTTATACTGTATTCGTTTTTTAGAATATTCGTAATTTTTTTTACATCTGAAGTGAACACTGAGCACTTCAGATGGAAAAAAATGACGAATATTCTAAAATACGAATATATAGCACTATATTGAGTATAGTGCTATATATTCGTTTTTTAGAATATTCGGCATTTTTTTCCATCTGAAGTCTTGATTCCTCCCTGCTTAAGTTGCTTGTGGGACAATGACTCATTGGCCCACAAGCAAGAAGCAGGGAGGAATCATGTGTTCAGATTGAAAAAATGACGAATATTCTAAAAAACTAATATAAAAAAAAAGAATGTAGAATATAACGAATACTTAACAAATATTCTACAAAATATTTGCGAAATATCAGGAATTCGAATATGACCCCTGCCGCTCATCACTAATCCTGAGGCCATTGTATCTTGAGGGATCACTGTATTACAAAAATGTTTAACATCCCTGTCCCTACACAATATTAAAAATTATCTGAAATGACAGTTAAACTAAGCTTTAGAATCTGTTTATAACAAGATGCTCTTCCTTCTACCCCCATTCTGTGGAATTTTGCATTTTTTCTTTATATATTTTTTAGTGTTTATGTTATGCTGTTAGTTACATTAATAATGTTTGTTTAATATTCAGAGATAAAAGCTTTGGTAAATGTTAGTACCTACGGTAGTGTGTTTTGTTCTTTAAATGAGTTTTACCACCTTGTAACGTTTATGCCTCTTATGTGTCATTGCTGATGAATTGTCCTTGGAACGCTCTTTGCGTTATTGCGATATTTCTCCTCTATATATCATTGCACTCGGTAGGTAAGACAGTGATCAGTGGCTTATACTGCATAATGCGCCCTTTATACATGACATGGACATTATTTATGTGTCCATTCCACTAGCATGGCAAGTTGCAAGTCTTGTAACAAGTAGATTATGTGAAATTGGCTAAAAATACTTGTGCTGACTTGGGATGCATGTAGGCGTCCCTATTATGCTCAAAACAGTGTTTTTCACTGACCTTTAAAATAAGAAGTTTGCTTCTAGGCTGTGAAGTGCTGCGAGTGAATGATGAGTGTAAACCCTTTTGGAGAGAAGCTCATGTAATGGATCACAGGGAGGTTGCTGGCTACTAAGAGTTATTATAGCAGCTCACACTCCACTGTGCTTTACTCCTCCACCAGGTACAAAGACATTGCTGCTCCTTGTACACAAATAATTTCATACATTGAATACTGAAATAAAAGAAGCAGCTGTGGAGACTCAAAGATCAATGAAGACTCATAATCAAAAGAAAATATGATGACTCTACTTCCATGTTTATGCTGGCTGCTACGATGTATTGGCTGTAATGTGCCCAAGTGTCCCTATGAACAATACAGTTTACTTTTATACTCATGATAGATTACAAAATGACATCTAACATGCGCTTAACTCTACGTCAGGAGATGTGTTAGTCCAAAAAAACAACAACATACGAGTGTGAATGGACAGTCTCTTAGAGCTGCGGGCAATATTCTGAATGGTAACGGAGGATGCAGCAGTAAAGACTCTATTACACTGCCCAATGTGCTCTCATCTATCAGTGCTCGTTTGCAAAGGCCAACCTGAATGCGGCAGCGCAACCGCCTGATGCCTGATCAACTGCCTGATCAACTGCTCAATTGTACAGACGGTTATTGGAAATGAGCATTTGAATGGACCCTTGTTCCCAATAATTGGCCCGAAATTGTGCAGTGTAGTAGGACCTTAAAGAGCCTCTGTCAGCGTGATCAACACCCTGTTAAACCAGGTATATTTCCTGGTAGGGTTGATCATGCTGAATAAATATATATTAATCTTATGACTCTTTGACTAACTGCTGCACTGTGATGTTTTAGCTTTTATACATATGCAGTTGACCTAGCTCGACAACTTAACAGTAGCGTTTGGAGAACCGCTATAGCTACACCGCTGTGCTCTGTACACTGCCCCCTCCCCTTTGATCGACATAACTAATTGCCCTGTCTGCTTGTGTTTGCGCTGTGACTCTCTACTAATTATTGGTGGTCCAGAGTTAATATTTTATATGGAGTCATTGATTTTGCTAATGCGCTTTGGCTAATATTTGCATGCCTGCAATCGTTGGTAGCAGCGGAGCCTCTGCAGAAGGGAGAGAGCACCATATGGGAACAAGAGAATACTTACTCTTCCATCCTCCACTGTCTGTGAAGCCGCCAGCGATGTCAGTCCACCTGAAAGTGGAGGTGCCAACTGCTTCACAGACAGCGGAGGAGCGCAGCTGCTGGGAGGATGAAAGGGTAAGTATTCTCTTGTCCCCATATAGTGCTCTCTCCCTTCTGCAGAGGCTCCGCTGCCACCAATGATTGCACACACACAAATATAAGCCACAACACATAAGCAAAATTATGTATTTATGTTGATCATAGCCTTCAGGGGTGCTTTGATTATTCAAGTAGGTGGTCCTTGGCTTAGGATCATTGCTATAGAGTATTGTAGGAACATGGTAGTGAAGCTTTTTTTGTAAGGGCTGACATTTATTTTTTTCCTGAACATTTAGTAGGAAAGTACATGCAGCAATAAGAAATCTAAACCTGGAAAAGGGTAATGGATGAGATGAGTGGGCTGATCGAGTGCTGACTGAGGGAAGTCACATTAATTAGGGTCAGGAAGTTAATGGATGACTGCAAGCTGTTGTAATTGAAAACAGAGTGACAGCATCCTAGATAGAAGAGATGAATGCACACTGATATCCGGACTGTCAGCCATCATGACTAAACATCGTAAAGATTGCTGATTTCGTATTTTTGACTGGAAAATCACTGAATAAGATTTTAAAAGTTTGAAGAAAGAAAATGGAATGGGATTTTTATTATTTTTTGCAGTGTCCACAGATTGTTATATCCATATAATCAATGGTTCAGGACAATTCCGATATCTGCGTACCTTTAATACACTGCTAGGAAAAGAAACCCAACTGATTTCTTTCTGTTTCTATTCTCTTTTGTACATACTTGTCACATCTTATTTCCACACATCTTTTAACAGAATGTTAACATAGACAACCTGAATAACACAAACTACAGCTTTTACACCATCATTTCATTTATTGAAAGAAAAAAATGATCCAACACTAGGGCCGTCTTTGATATTGATTGGACCCTGGGCAAGAATTTACTTGGGCCTCCTGGATCCCGCCTTCCCACACCCTAGCATCAAGCCCTCCACCACAACACACACAACAACAAAAAATCCACACACCTGGTAGAGTACCGTGAATGACTGTAAATACTAACAGTTCTGAAGACTCCAGCGGCTCAGGATCAGTGCTCTGGGCAGCTGGGCTCAGGGCTGGAAGTGGGTACCGCTCTGCAGTTCAGGAAGGAGACCGGGGCTTGGCTCACCCTAGTGTTACAGTGCACCCCAGCACCCCACAGTATGCAGTATAGCACCCTATAGTATACAGCACCCCACAGTATGCAGTATAGCACCCTATAGTATACATCACCCCACAGTATGCATTATAGCACCCTATAGTATACAGCACCGCACAGTATGCAGTATAGCACCCTATGGTGTACAGCACCCCACACTATACAGTATACAGCACCCCATACTATACAGTATACAGCATCCCACAGTATGCAGTAAAGCACCCTATAGTATACAGTACCCCACAGTATGCAATATATAGTATAGCACCCCACAGTATACAACGCCCCACAGTTTATAGTACCCCACAGTATGCAATACATAGTATCCTATAGCATACAGTATAGTACCTCACAGTATACCGTAGAGCAGTATAGCACCCCACAGTATACAGTATACAGCACCCCACAGTATACAGTACCCCACACTATACAGTACCCCACACTATACAGCATCCCACACTATTACAGTATACAGCACCCCACAGTATACAGCACCCCACACTATACAGCACCCCACACTACACAGTATACAGCACCCCACACTATACAGTATACAGCACCCCACAGTATACAGTAGAGCAGTATAGCACTCCACAATATACAGCACCCTACAGAATACAGTACAGCAGTAAAGCACTCCAGAATATACAGCACCCCACAGTATACAGCATCCCATAGTATACAGCACCCCACAGTATACAGTAAAGCAGTATAGCACTCCACAATATACAGCACCCCAGAGTATACAGTACAGCAGTATAGCACCCCACAATATACAGCACCCCACAGTATACAGTACAACAGTATAGCACCCCACAATATACAGCACCCCACAGTATACAGCATACCATAATATACAGCACCCCACAGTATACGGTACAGCAGTATAGCACTCCACAATATACAGCACCCCACAGTATACAGTACAGCAGTATAGCACCCCACAATTTACAGCACCCCACAGTATACAGCACCCCAAAGTATACAGTACAGCAGTATAGCACCCCACAATATACAGCACCCCACAGTATACAGTAGAGCAGTATAGCACTCCACAATATACAGCACCCCAAGGTATACAGTACAGCAGTATAGCACCCCACAATATACAGCACCCCACAGTATACAGCATCCCATAGTATACAGTAGAGCAGTATAGCACCGCACACTATACAGCACCCCACTATACAGTAGCTTACAGTATAATAGCATAACAGCCACTGTCACCTTTTCCTGAAGTAATCTTAACCAAAAAAAAGCTCCACAATTATGGCAAACTTCTCCAGCAGCAACACTACTGGTAGAGAGAAAGGACCTTTGATTACCTCATAGCCATGTGACCAGTAATATCGCTATGTTACTGGTCACATGGTTATGATGTCATCTAAGGTCCTCACAGAATCACAGCTCTCACTCTCACACAGTTCGCTGCCTGGAGGCCCGCATGCAGGCAGGCATGGCAGCACCCCCCTGTGTAACTGACAGCCTGACACCCGGGGAGGACCGCCCGCCCCCAGGCACGCCACTCGATGTCATTGAATTTGTGGGCAGTGGCCAGCGGGGCTCAAGAGGCAGCTGCCTTGGGCCCCCCAGGAGCAACTGGGCCCGGGGCAGCTGCCCCTTTTGCCCCGCGTTAAAGACGGCCATGTCCAACACTAGTTGGCTGTGTGTGAAAAAGTAAAACTTAAATATGTTGTCTGGACCTGGCCTTTCCATGGTCCATCATTGAAGTGGTCACCATGTAAACCTGTGATCCCAGCGATTAAAAGGAATTGTATGGTCAGGTGCGGTAATAGTTGTTTTGAAGTTGGATCTGCTGATCACTTGACTGACTTTAACCTCTTGGGGACACATGACGTACCGGTACGTCATGTGTAGTTCCGATCACCGCCGCGGGGGGTGGTGATCGGAACTGTGTGCCTGCTGAAATCAATCAGCAGGCACCCTGGGTCAATTCAGACCTTCGGTTTGCGGTGTTTACAGGTTGTTCCGTCGGGCGGTCGGCGGTACCATCTGGTCCCCATGCTGCTGTAATGGGGACCCGATGGCATGGAAGGCAGCGCGATGCCTTCCTTAGGCATCGGCGCTGCCTTCCGGTGAAGAGCCTGTGAGATCCAGCCCCCTGGATCTCACAGGCATGAAGCTGTATGAGTAATACACATTGTATTACTCATCCAGCCAATGCATTCCAATACAGAAGTATTGGAATGCATTGTAAAGGGGATCAGACCCCCAAAAGTTGAAGTCCCAAAGTGGGACCAAAAATAAAGTGAAAAAAGGTTGAAAAAATTTAGTTTTGCCCCCAAAAATGTAAAGTTTCAAGTAAAAAAAAAACGCCATTTCCCCAAAATAGAGTAAAAAATATTAGGTATGGCCGCGTCCGTATCGATTGGCTCTATAAACATATCACATGGACTAACCCCTCAGATGAACACCGTAAAAAATAAAAACTGTGCTAAATAAACAATTTTTTTTGTCAGCTTACATCACTAAAAGTACAACAGCAAGTGATCAAAAAGGCGTATGCCCACTAAAGTAGTACGAATATAACCATCACCTCATCCCGCAAAAAATGAGCCCCTACCTAAGACAATCACCCAAAAATAAAAAATAAACTATAGCTCAGAATATAGAGACACTAAAACATAATTTTTTTTGTTTTAAAAAAGCTGTTATTGTGTAAAACTTAAGTAAATAAAAAAAAGTATACATATTAGGTATAGCCGCGTCCATAATAACATGCTGTATAAAAATATCACATGACCTAACCCCTCAGGTGAACACCGTAAACAAAAACAAAAAACGGTGTAAAAAAAGCAATTTTTGGTCACCTTACATCGCAAAAAGTGTAATAGCAAGCGATCAAAAAGTCATATGCACCCCAAAATAGTGCCAATCAAACCGTCATCTCATCCCCCAAAAAATGAGATCCTACCTAAGATAATCGCCCAAAAAATGAAAAAACTATGGCTCTCAAAATATGGAGACACTAAAAAAAGATTTATTTTGGTTTCAAAAATGATATTATTGTGTAATACTTACATAAATAATAAAAAGTATACATATTAGGTATCGCCGCATCCGTAATAACCTGCTCTATAAAAATATCACATGACCTAACCCCTCAGGTGAATGCCGTAAAAAAATAAAAATAAAAACGGTGTAAATAAAGCTATTTTTGTCACCTTACATCACAAAAAGGGTAATAGCAAGCGATCAAAAAGTCATACGCACCCCAAAATAGTGCCAATCAAAACGTCATCTCATCCCGCAAAAATCATACCCTACCGAAGATAATCACCCAAAAACTGAAAAAACTATGGCTCTCAGACTTTGGAGACAGTAAAACATAATTTTTTTTTGTTTCAAAAGTGAAATCATTGTGTAAAGCTTACATAAAAAAAAGTATACATATTAGGTATCGCCACGTCCGTAATATCCTGATCTATAAAAATATCACATGACCTAACCCCTCAATTGAATACCATAAAAAAATAAAAATAAAAACGGTGTAAAAAAAACATTTTTTGTCACCTTACATCACAAAAAGTGTAATAGCAAGCAACAAAAAAAAGTCATACGCACCCCGAAATAGTGCCAATCAAACCGTCATTTCATCCCGAAAATCTGAGCCCCTACACAAGACAGTAGCCCAAAAAGTGAAAGAACTATGGTTCTGAGAATATGGAGACACTAAAACATGATTTTTTTTGTTTCAAAAATATAATCATTGTGTAAAACTTACATTAAAAAAAGTATACATATTAGGTATCGCCGCGTCCGTAAGAACCTGCTTCATAAAAATATCACATGACCTAACCCCTCAGATGAATACCGTAAAATATAAAAATAAAAATGGTGTAAAAAAACAATTTTTACATCGCAAAAAGTGTAATAGCAAGCGATCAAAAAGTCATACGCACCCCAAAATAGTGCCAATCAAACAGTCATCTCATCTAAAAAAAAATGAGCCCCTACACAAGACAGTCGCCCAAAAAATAAATAAAACTATGGCTTTCAGAATGTGGAGACACTAAAGAAACATTTAAAAAAATAATAATGCTTTGTTATGTAAAACTGAAACAAACAACCCAAAAAAGTTGTCGTATTTGGTATTGTCGCGTCCGTGACAACCTGCTCTATGAAAATACCACATAATCTAACCTGTCAGATGAATGTTGTAAATAACAAAAAATAAAAACGGTGCCAAAAACAGCTATTTCTTGTTACCTTGCCTCGCAAAAAGTGTAATATAGAGCAACCAAAAATCATGTGTACCCTAAAATAGTACCAACAAAACTGCCACCCTATCCCATAGTTTCTAAAATGTGGTCACTTTTTTGGAGTTTATACTCTAGGGGTGCATCAGGGGGGCTTCAAATGGGACATGGTGTCAAAAATCCAGTCCAGCAAAATCTGCCTTCCAAAAACCGTATGGCATTCCTTTCCTTCTGCGCCCTGCTGTGTGCCCGTACAGCAATTTATGACAACATATGGGGTGTTTCTGTAAACTACAGAATCAGAGCCATAAATATTGAGTTTTGTTTGGCTGTTAACCCTTGCTTTGTAACTGGAAAAAAATTATTAAAATGGAAAATCTGCCAAAAAAGTGACATTTTGAAATTGTGTTTCTATTTTCCATTAATTCTTGTGGAACACCTAAAGGGTTAACAAAGTTAGTAAAATCAGTTTTTAATACCTTGAGGGGTGTAGTTTATAAAATGGGGTCACTTTTTGGAGTTTCTACTCTAGGGGTGAATCAGGGGGCTTCAAATGGGACATGGTGTCAAAAAAACTGTCCAGCAAAATCTGCCTTCCAAAAACCGTATGGCATTCCTTTCCTTCTGTGCCCTGCCGTGTGCCTGTACAGCATTTTACGACCAAATATGGTGTGTTTATGTAAACTAAAGAATCAGAGCCATAAATATTGAGTTTTGTTTGGTTGTTAACCCTTGCTTTGTAACTGGAAAAAAAAATATTTAAATGGAAAATCTGCCAAAAAAGGGAAATTTTGAAATTTTATCTCTATTTTCCATTAATTCTTGTGGAACACCTAAAGGGTTAACAAAGTTTGTAAAATCAGTTTTGAAAACCTTGGGGGTGTAGTTTCTAGAATGGGGTCATTTTTGGGTGGTTTCTATTATGTAAGCCTCACAAAGTGACTTCAGACCTGAACTGGTCCTTAAAAAGTGGGTTTTTGAAAATTTCTGAAAAATTTCAATATTTGCTTCTAAACTTCTAAGCCTTGTAACATCCCCAAAAATTAAAATGTCATTCTCAAAATGATCCAAACATGAAGTAGACATATCGGTAATGTAAAGTAATAACTATTTTTGTAGGTATTACTATGTATTATAGAAGTAGAGAAATTGAAACTTGGTAATTCTTGGTAAATTTGGTATTTATTTTATAAATAAAAAATATTTTTTTTTACTCAATTTTACCAGTGTCATGAAGTACAATATGTGACGAAAAAACTATGTCAGAATGGCCTGGATAAGTCAAAGCGTTTTAAAGTTATCACCACATAAAGTGACACTGGTCAGATTTGCAAAAAATAGCCTGGTCCTTAAGGTGAAAATGAGCCTGTTCCTAAGGGCTTAAGACGGTATTGTGCAATCTTTAGTAGCAGCAACTGCAACCAAACACTTTCGATATTCTGATAATGAGAGATCTTTCACTAATGGGGGGGGGGACATTTTGGTCCAATCTTCTTTACAAAATAGCTTCAATTCATCCAAATTTCAGCGCATTTGAACTCGCACTGATCTTGCCACGGAATCTCAGTGAGGTTTAAATCAGGACTTTAGCTGGGCTAATTTATGTACTTTATTTTGTTTCTTTGGTACCATTCGGAGATGGACTTGTTCTTTTGCCTCACATGACCCAATTTGTATTTGATGTTAAGATCGCAGTCTGATTAACAAATTTTGTTCATATACAGCACCCCACTGCAAAAAAGTGCAAACTTCACTCACCTTGATAAAGTCAGCATTCATGATTCCACCATTTGAAGGAACATATTAAAGTAGCATCCATGGTATCTAGTTGTATAGTGAAAACCAATGCTAACCATGTATGACCCAAATATAAATCAAATTTGGAACTTTTTGAAATATATGAGTTCCATTATTTTTGGTATAAAGTCAGCATAGCATTCGACATTCAGAACATCATGTCAAGGTTGGAAAAAAAGAACATCATACCAACAGTGAAACATGTTGATGGTTGTGTGATGTGTGATCTTCTGTTCTTTTGTGGAATTAGGCCAGTAAAATGTTTGAGGATTAAAATATACAGAGTTAAGGTTTGGACTGGCCTTGTCAAAAGTCGCGTTTTGAACATTCTTGAGATGCCATGATAGGACTTTAAATAAGCAATTCATGCTTTAAAGTTGTCCAAAGTGACTAAACTAAAGTGTGCCTTTTAAAGAGCACCTATGCTGACAGCTGCCTGCTCTCAGAGTTTAACATTTTTTTCTCAGTCTGCCCCTCATTCCTGAGATATGGCCTCCCATAGATTTTGGTGCCCGATTAAGATTGGTTTGCCATGGGGTGGCGACCATCACTCTCCTCTGTAGGCAAAGTTTCCAGCATTGCTCTGACACTGTCCAATCAGAGTGGATATGCATGATCTTGCAACATCTCCCTCATCTCACCAGAGCAAGATCTCCCTCATCTACAGTGGGCTTTTGCATTGCTCTAATTGGACAGTGTCAGAGCTATGATAGAAACTCTGTCTTCAGAGAAGTGTGGTGGTTGCCATTTTGCGGCAAACCACTTTCAATTAACATATCAAGTGCCAAAACATATATATCAGGGTCATAACTCAGGAATAGGAGGTGGGAAGGTGTAATGAGAAAAAAGTTGTTACACTCTGGGAGCAACCGACTTTCGAAACACTTATTGCATATTTTTATTCCATGTCATGCTCACATCTACCATTAAAAGCTTAAGTCTGATAAGAAAGGCAACATTACTATGCCTGTACTCTCCCCCGCAAAGCTATTATGGGGACGGGGCGGAGCTCTGGCGCAGCATGGCAGTGCACGGCGAAAGGCCGCCGGACTAAAAGTACTGCATGTCCAATGGGGACGGAGCGGCGGTCCAGCGGCACGGCGAAATAGCGGCAGGACGGATCCGACAGGGTGAACAGCCTGTCGGATCCATCCTGCCGCTAGTGTGAAAGTAGCCTTATGCAGTTAAGGCTTTAAGTATTGATTGATTGTCACTCTTTCTCTTTTCAAAGATAAAAAAGAACACAGATGTGAGTCTGCATCCTTAGGCCACAAGAACAGATTTAAGTTATTAACCTTGGAGAGCATACTGTAGGTGAAAAATGTATGATTGCTGGGGATGCCTCTGCTGAATCCTTCATGATTACTAGAACAGGAGTCCTGAGCTCCCTGATCCAGAGGAGTTTGAATGGAATGGTCATGTATGCTTCATTCAAAGTTTATGGGACTGACGGAGATAGTCAAGCATTTTAGTGATTGTGGAGGTCTCAGTGTTGTGGTCTCTTGTTGATAGGTTAAAACATATTTTTTTCCATGGATAACCCATTCATTAGAGAATTACACATGCAGCTGCATTGATTTTTAGTGGCTGTTACATGTTTGTGTGTTGTAAGTAGTGATGAGCGGCAGGGGTCATATTCGAATCCGCGATATTTTGTGAATATTTTGTAGAGTATTTGTCGAATATTCGCAAATTCGAATATTCGTTATATTCTACTTTTTTTTTTACTCGAAAAATAGGCAAGGTAATGATCGCGTAATATGCGAATATTATGCGATCAATACAGGTGTGAGTCAAAAACAAATCAGATCCGGTGGTGTATTCTAACCCCCAGGCGTTCCCATGGTGACGGGGACGCTTGTCGGGGAGGAGTATGCCGAAGTAGAACAACTGTACAGATTGAAAATAAAAATACTAATATTCTAAAAAAAATATATATATATTCGATATAGTGCTATATATAATTTTTTTAGAATATTTGTCATTTTTCCCATCTAAAGTCATAATTCCTCCCTGCTTAAGTTGCTTGTGGGCCAATGACTCATTGGCCCACAAGCAAGAAGAAGGAAGGAATCATGTTTTTAGATGTTAAAAAATGACGAATATTCGATATAGCGAATATATAGCACTATATTCAAAATATTCACGAATTCTCAAAGTTGCGATATTCAATATAAATATTCGTAATTCGAATATTCGCGCTCAACACTAGTTGTAAGTCGAAAATCACTTCTAATGTTTCGAATCCAGCTGGGTTGGTCAGATATTACATAATTTGAATAGGTAGGAATGGTGCAAATTCTGTGTAATATAAAACTATATAATGTAAAACTATTTTAACCATTTTAAAATATAAAAATATAAATATGAAATTAAAGTAGATTTATTGAAGGCAAACTAATTGACTAACTGGGCACAAGCTGTGTCATCCGCTTACCACACAACAGCAGGTTTCAGGATTTATCAACTGCATTGATTTTTTGCTGCAGTAAAAGAAAGAAAAAGAACAAAACACTAATGCATCACCATGCTGAATGCCAAGAACTTTGCTGCAGTGACATAGTTCATTAATCTATTAATGCCAAAGTAGAAATATCAGTTTCTACACCATTCCTCTCCATTTCTGTATATCTCTGTAAACCTGATTTCACAGCCAGGTTGATTTGATGTTAATATGAGCAAATAACTGGAGAACAAATCAATATTTTACTGAAGCTGGCATTTATGTTGACATTCAGAAATAGAAGCAGTTATGTCATGTTTTCATGTTTTACGTACTTGCAGAAATGTGCAGTCTTATTGTGTGAATAAAGCCTTTTGGGATTGACTGAGTGATGGCATTGTTGTGTAGTATGTTGCCACTGTATAAGTCGCAGAAGTTAAAAAGGTTTTCCAAGATTTTTTAACTGATGACCTATCCTAACCGGTGGGGGTCCGACACTTGGGGCCCCCGCAGATCGGCTGCTTGAGAAGGTGCAGGTGCTTCTGTGACCACCAAAGCCTTCGCCGGGCTTACCAAGCACAGTGCCGTACATTGTATAGCAGCTGGGCGTGATATCGCAACTCAGCCCCATTCACTTCTATGGGGCTGAGCTGATCCTTGGCCACGTGACCGATGAACGCGTGGTCACTAGCCTAGGAAAAGCTGTGAGAAGGCCTCCTCAAGCAGCTGATCGGCCAGGGTCCAGGACCGGACCCCACCGTTAAGATACTGATGACCAATCCTGAGAATAGGTTATCAGTATATAATTCTCTAAAACCCCTTTAAATAGGGTTTCTGTTTTTTTTTAAGCTAAACATATAGTAAAATGATGTGAAAAGAATTGCTCTTTACATTTTCCTCCACATAGTGCAAGATGCTTTAATGTCTTTGTTTTCGCTGCTTTCAGTATATATAGTAAAATTTTCACATTATTACATTCAGGCTACTATTAAGCTAGTTTCACACTAGCGGCAGTGAACTCCGGCAGGCTGTTCTGGCGGGTGAACAACCCGTCGGATTCGTCCTGCGGCTAGTTCACGTGTGCCCCCGGACTGCCACTCCATCCCCATTGACTATAATGGGGGCGGGGGCAGAGTTCCGGCGGCAGCACGGCAGTGCACGCCGAGAGGTGGCCAAACTAAAAGTACTGCATGCAGCTGATTTACACCAGTTTAATAAATGGCCCCCTATATCTTAATCTGATCAGCTTCTTCTGCTCTATAAAATGTTGCCCACACAAACTGTCAATGTGACAGGTTTGCTTTAAGCATGTATTTAGTTTATAATTTAATTTAAAAAAAGCACTTCTCAATGTATTCTATAAGTGCAGAAAAAAAAATCTGATGATTTGATTTGTAGATTCTGCTTCTACATAGCAACTTCTCTTTCCTATGCAATAAGACACAGAGTGTACCCCTTTGCCTCCTAGGCTCCCGTCTTCAGTGATAGGGCTGGATGGCACTGTAGGATGTAAAGTGATTTAGCAATTTCCTACATTAAATTTGTTCTTTTATACAAAGGGACCTACACATTATGAATACTATTAATATTGTTCACATTTAGTTAGTGCCAATATATTCTGTAACGATTTTGGTGGCAGTAGACTAGCCAGAGATAAGCTTGTTTGATTGGTTGACTTTCAAAAGGCATGGATAAACGATTTATATTATGTCCTTATTGTATATTCAAATGTACCGGTCTTGAGAAACCACAGTGGCAATGCCTCTATATCTCAACACCTATACCAGGACAATAGATTCAGACTGGACAGAGTCAAGCTATGTCTCTGCCTTGTGTTTTTTCTCTTTGATAGTCCCCTGTTGAGTTAGCAAGTTGAGGACCAACGTTACGGTAGTAAAATAGAGAGGTAAGAAAGGCATTTTAGATAATAAGTTCTCGTATAGGGTCACCTTTGAAGCACCATTTTTTGCATTAGATGATACTCTTAGATAATGTGGGGTGCAGTATAGGAACAACTACTCATGCTGCTACTTTTGGTACATTTGAGGATATCAGACATAAGGGTGGACTACCGGTTCTGCTAAGAATTTTCCTTTTGACTACCGGGTTATATGATTTGCTGTGTACCTAATCAGTGTCTCGATCTGAATATTCATATATAATATTATACAAGCTGTGGTATGCACTTTATGTATGTGCAGTTTTCTCTAATTATTTTTACATATATCTGCACTATTGATTTGTGGCAAAAAGGGAATGTGTCATCAAAAAATGGCCTATTGCTTAAATTATGTTTTTATGTTAAACATATTTTTAAAATAATTTTTGGTGTTTTTTTTTTATGTACAGTAAATACCCAAGTATAATAAAAACATAAAATCCTGCAGTTTATATATATCACAGGATCCACCATTCCCAGTAGGTGATATCACAGCTTATCAGCTTATCTATTCTTTCCTGACCGCTGCACAGGTCACAGAGCATGCCTAAAAAACTCTTCCATAGAAGTCAATAAGGTCCCCTCCTGTCTGCTGTGTCAATGGCCCATGGGGCTGCCGTAAAGCATATCTCTAAAAGCTGTTAAGAACAGCTCAGTCAAGATGGCTGCCCCCATATTCATGTTCAGGAAATAGAATTAGAAAAGAAGCATATCTGTCCCTATCTGGTTTTAGCTGTCATAAAAAAATTTCAGTTACACATTCCCTTTAAAAGCTAAGAATTATAATTTACTATGGTTTCTAGTATGCAAGTGTTTTACAAGTGGTTATACACTTGTTGGTTCTTTTCTAATTCCTGTTATCCACAGGATTGTTCCGACAGTACCGCCATGTGTGAATATAGGCTTTATTACTAATTTGAGTATAACCCCCCACTGATTTTATTTTGTACCCATTGTCCCATGTATTAACTAGTACATCGAAGCATTACAATAATCGACATCTATAAGGAATGCAAATTTTGGGAGTTAGGAATCTTTGTGTCAGTTTTCTCCTGGAGTCTCTCTTTCATTTTAGTTCTACAATATGGGTTAGGCTGAACAAGACATATCCAGGTACTGCAGCACTGAGATAATTGAATAGATGTTCCTGGCCGCGCTTGGCACACAGTGTGCTTCTTTGCCGCAGCATCGGCTTACACCTTGTTGGTTATTCACAGTTGCCCTTCTGACAGAAAGAATTTAATGTCCTGCAATCAGGCACACAACATTTCTATCTCCAAATCCATCAATCCCCAGAAGACAAACAGTGGACAAAATGCAAGATGCTCCTTATAGGAATTTAAAAGTAATTTCAGTTTGTTTTTCAGACCGTTAGGATAGGATTTATATGCAGAGTTTGTTTTGTAGTAAGAGGAGGATCTAATGGCTGCAAGTGGATTAAAGTAATGTGTAGAGAATTATAGATCTCAGTGGCAGATCAGTGTCCTAGGTTTATGATGCACTAAAGCTGTTTCCAGGTAGCATATGACCATGGGGAAGTCTCCCTTTTTTTGCTGCTACTTGAGGCTTTAGTTAGGCCCATAGATAATAGCTATACAGATAGGTCCATTCATCTGCCTGTCATACTGTGAGATAGATTCTAACTTCATACTGTACATTATACCTGTTCCTTTCAAACGTCTAGCCAGTTGAATAAATGAATGGCCTAGAGAATTCGTAATTTCCACTAAAATTCAGTTCCTACATCTGATCTCAGGACCTACTGTGGCACAGAAGGCATTACTTATTTTTCTTGTGACCTTACAAGTAGACAAAGTAGGAACAAGACTCTCAAATACACTATATGGGCAAAAGTATTGGGGCATTAGGGCTTATTCACACGGTTATATGGTCGCCATGCCCGTGTGGCGGGTCGCAAATAACGATCTGCAAAACACGGGCACTGGCTGTGTGAACCCATTGACTTGAATGGGTCCGCAAGATATGTTAAAAGATAGGACATGTCCTATCTTTTGCAGTGTGGAAGCACGGACCCGAAAGCCCACCAAAGGGCTTCCGATCCATGTCTCAGCCCTGCTAAAGATAGGACATGTCCTATATTTTGCCGTATGTTGCAGATCGCAGACCCATTCAAGTCAATGGGTCTGCAACCATAGCACTTCCAGTGCCCGTGTTTTGCAGACCCGCTGTTTGCGCTCCACAGCACAGGCACGGCGACCATAGTGTCTTGTGAATAAGCCCTTAATCAGTGAATTCAACCCTGTGTTACAGCCTAGGAATTTAGAATGAGATGTCATAAAAGCTCTAGTAGTTGTAATGTGTAGGTGACCCAATCATTTTGTCCATAGAAATGGCGTTTCAACAGAAACATCTTCTATAGAATACCAGTTAAATCTGGTAAACATTATTGCTAAATTTAGAACCCCTTTATTGTTCTTTCAAATTTTCCAGAAACACAGATGCCTCTATAAAAAGATATTTAAAGAGTAACTAAACTTTTGAGTAAAATTTAAATAAGATGTCCCTAATGCCCTAATAATAGTTTTTTCTAATATACTTTATTAAGGCATTTTGTATTTTTATTACAGTTTCCACCCCCTGTGCACTTAAAATTGACATTTCTGCACACCGCTGACTGCTCAGTGGTGTACAGAGTATGACCTGTAGACACTTTATAAATGCGGCCGCAGCAGCAGTGCATACGGGCAGGAGCGCACATGTTAGCTTTTAGCTTAGTGGAGCAGGCAGAAGCAGGAGCCCGCTCTGCTTAGCTAATCCTGGAATGGCACATGGTTACAGGGTACCAATGTGCTATGCTAGGAGTTAGTAAACCTCCAGGGGGCACGGGCAGGGGCAGCAATATACGCTCCTGCCCGTACTCACTGTGCTGCAGCCCCATTCATAAAATGTCTACAGCCCGTACTCCATACACCGCTAAGCAGTCAGCGGTATACAGAAATGTAAATTTTAAGCACACAGGGAATGGTGCTTTTTAGTGGGGGGGGGGGGGACTGTAATAAAAATACAAAATGACTTAATAAAGTATATTAGAAAAATTAATACTAGGGCATCAAGAGAATGTATTGCCTACATTTTTTTTTACTAAGTAAAACCAGATGCTGAAAGATATTGCTTTTTTCCATCATTTTTTTTCTGATTGTCATTGTTTTAGTAAATTTTCTGTCCATAATAGTGGAGTCAACTGGTTGGCATATATCTGCGATAAGGTTACATAATGCCATCTTCTGTTATGTCTGAATGAAATATGATATATCGTGATTTCTTAAACTATCATTAAAGGGTTTATTTAAAAAAAAAAATATGTACCAAGCTAAAGAAAAGGGCTAAGGTATACTAGTGTGTAGCTAAATGAACTTTAGAATCAATGTTATACAGGGGTTGCCAGCCCATACTGTTGCAACCAGTAACAGCATACCTTTAATTTTTGCCATATCAGGTATTTGACGCATTCTAAAATGTCTGAACTATTCAAATATTTAAAACATTTTCCTGCATGGGGAACGCCATAACAGAAAAAACAATAAAAATATGCGATTCGCCATTTTTCAGTTACCTTTTCCTCCCAAAAAAGTTGGAAAGTTGTCTGTACCCCAAAATGGTACCAGTAAAAACTACAGTTGCTCCTGCAAAAAAGAAGCCCTCATGCAGCTCGATAGACTGAACTATAAAAAAAGTTCTGGCTGTCAGAAAATGGCAATGCAAAAAAAATCTTGATTTTTCAAGGTTTTTATTTTTTAAAAGTAATAAAACAAAATAAAAACTATTCAAATTTGGTAGCGCTGTAATCCTATTGAGCCATGGAATAAGGATGTCATTTTTAGCGCACAATGAACGCCGTAATTGCAAAACCCAATTTTAATTTTACCCCACAAAGAATCATTTTCCTGTTTTTTCAATTTACGGCATGGTAAATTAGATGGTGCCATTAAGAAAATGCATCTTGGCCCTCAAAAAATAAGCCCTCATATGGCTATGTGAACAGAAAAATAAAAACTTTATGGCTATTGGAATGTGGGAAGGAAAAATCAAAAATGAAAACAGGCTCAGTCCTTAAGGGGTTAATGCATACTGAATTAAAAACACATTACTTTATTAGAACCATCCAGAACCCTGTTGGATGAACTTGACAAACCCCCAGTACTTTAAGTTGGATCATGAAGAGTATATTTTTCAGTTTTGGTTGATATTCATCAAGGCACGTAGGATTCTATGTACAACAAACAGACTTCGCATCTGTGTATAAGAAAGGCAGCATAGAGATGGTTCAAATGCACAAATGTAATTGAGGAAATGGTTGGATTACAGCACCTAGAAAGATTAGCAAAATTAAGACTGTTTAATCTGTATAAAATACAGTTTAGACTACTTTCTCATCTGCATTTTTAAATCCGGCAGGCTATTCGGGCAGAGGAACAGCCTGCCGGAGTTCACCGTATGCGGAATAGCCAGATAGGGGCATGCACTCATGGGGGAAACCAGCCAGATCCCTGCCGGATTTCATTATAGTCTATGGGGTATTGCAGTACATTGCAGTACCCGACTAGGCGGGATATAGTGAAATTAGCCTTAAAGAGGACCTGTTACCTTTCCTGACATGTTTGTTGTAGTAACTACTAGCATTCATTTAATAACAATTCTGGAGCATCTATTCTTATGACTCTATGTTGTATCATTTTTCTCTTATTCCAACTAGAAGTTTATAAATAAAGGTACAGATGGGAGTTACCAGTTCCTGCACAATCTGACAATGGCAGCACTGATTGGATAGTGTCAGACTGTGCAGGGACACACCGCCAACTGGAAACACCCATCTGCACCTGTATCCATAAACTTCTAGCAAGAATAGTAGAAGAACAGCACTACATAGAGTCATAAGAATAGATGGTCCAGAATTGTTATTACATGGGAAATACAAGTACTTACTAAGAGAGACATGTCAGGAGAGGTGACGGATCCTCTTTAAGGATTACTTAATTTCTATGTACAGATATATAAAAAGCCAATTCAGATATTTATATAATGATTTTTTTTTCTGGGCATATAACCATGACAAGGGGGCATGTTTAAATGAAATGAAGTTTCATTATCTGTACAGATGTTTTTTTCTCACTGATTTTGTGCTAGTTTATTCCTCAGTTTAACATAAAAGGGATCTGAATGTGATTCCTGTAAGATTAAAGAGGTTGGCCCATCTGGTACACTGATGGCATATTGCTAGGCTATGCCATCGATATCAAATAGCTGAGGGTCCCACCACTGAATGCAGGATGGCAGGGCATGCTATGGGAGTTCTGAATATAGCCAAGCAAAGGCTCTGCAATTTCCGGCAGTCCTATGTCAGTAAATGGAGAGGTGACCACACATCCACAGCCTTCTCTCCATTCAATGCTATTGGAACTCCGAAAATAGTTTTAGAGAAAACAATCTATGTGCTCAGTGTTTCGCAGCCTGGATACTTCAGAATTATTAGACATTAAAATAGTTTTTAGTAACCCCCCAGCTCTAGACACTATTTTGTATCTAAATTCAAAAACTATTTATTATACTTAAAACGCTGAAAAATATACTTACAAAAATAAATACCAGCAGAAAAATAAATAAATTATATTATACTAATAGCAATAGTTTGTATATTTACAGGGATCCTGCCTTAATAAAAATGTTTAAAATAACTTGTTCTTGGCTTTAAATACAAATTGGTATCTAGTACTGCAGATCAATATATATTTCTACATAATACAAAAAAATTATCTGTAGTATTTTGTTGTACTGTAGATGCAGTTCTGTTCATCATATGTGGAGTTTTTCCCATAAAATTAGGACAAATGGCAGCTTCCTTGTCTACAGTAGCTTGTTTTGCCTTCCTTTGGGTCTAGTTAATCCACTGCAGTAGAATAGATTTAAAGGGGTTTTCTACCTGGCACCCGTACTGATCAGCTGTATGCAAGGAAGGTGCACATGCTGTCTCCTGTTTCTCTTCCTGCTCGCTGCTGCTATGTTTATGGCAAGCAGGAAGAGAGACAGGAGATGGCACGTACGCACGGCGCATGCCTTCTCTTAATACAGCTTCATTCTCTTCATTAAAAGCCTACAAGACCCCCTTAACTAGATGGCCATTTTCCCCACCTTACAGTTTAAAGAGGTTTTCCCACTAATTACATTTAGACAAATGTATGATCTTTTAGGGCCCCACTACTGAGACCCTCACAGTGAGGGGGCGCCAGTCAGACCCGTGCATTTTTACTTCATTCAGAGTCTGCCGGGCTGACGAATGTCATTTGTGGGAAAACCCATTTACCGTCTTTCCCCGAAAATAAGACATCCCCCGAAAATAAGACCTACCTCTAGTTTTGCCTATCCCTGTAATATAAGGCATCCCCCCGAAAATAAGGCCTCCCCGATAATAAAGCATCCCCCGAAAATAAGGCCTCCCCGATTATAAAGCATCGGCCGAACATAATGCCTCCCCGATTATAAAGCAAGCCATCCCAGAATGTAAGGAGCTCACTGATTGGCCGCAGCCGCCGCCAGGACAAGCTGCCGCCTTCTTCCGCCCACTGCTCGTTCTGCCCTGATGGAGTCTCACAACTTGGCTGGCACGGACACACAGGGGACGGGGTGACAGGTAGGGGGGGAAATATCTGAATGAAGGTGTGGGATGTCTGGTGAAGATGGGGGGGGAGACTAAAAACGGTAATTAAAATGACACAGGGTGATCAGAGGGGGGAATCAAAATGACACAGGGTGATCAGAGTGGGGAGGGGGATCATTTAAAATGACACAGGGGGATCAGAGGGGGGAATCAAAATGACACAGGGTGATCAGGGTGGGGAGGGGATCATTTAAAATGACACAGGGGGATCAGAGGGGGGAATCAAAATGACACAGGAGAATCAGAAGGGGGTACTAAAATGCTATAGTAATCCCACCCCTCTGATTCTCCTGTACCATTTTGATTCCCCCTTCTGATCCCCCTGTGTCATTTTAAGTGATCCCCCTCCCCACCCTGATACCCCTGTGTCATTTTGATTCCCATCTCTGATCCCCCTGTGTCATTTTAAGTGATCCCCCTCCCCACCCTGATTTCCTTTTTTTTTTTCAACAATAAATGTGTACCGTATTTTTCTTCATGGAAAAATAAGACATCCCCTAAAAATAAGACCTAGCGCATCTTTTGGAGCAAAAATTAATATAAGACACTGTCTTATTTTCGGGGAAACAGGGTAACTCTGATTTTATTACAGCACATGCACAGTTAATCTGCCTACGTTACTGTAAGAGGACTGCAAAGTTTAAAAGTATGCAAAATGGCATCCCTTAGTAGTGACTATGCAGCACTAGGAGGAACAGCATACTGAAAACATCAACTAGTGCATTTGTAAATGTGTGGCATACATGTGTGATATGTGATATGGATGCATTTAGGATCATATTGCATCACTGTGTCATTAGTATGTCACCAACATTGCCTCAGTATTGCAGTTATACTAATGCTCTGTCACCTAGGTGGGAAGTTGAATTACATAAGATAACCCCTTATGAAAAATGAATGCAATACAGAAGCAGTGCTGATGACAGTACATATATGAATCGTATTTTTAACACTCTCCTTTTATATTTTAATGTCCATTTTCCACCTGCAAAACAAATGACTATAACACATGTTGTGTTTTTAATATATACGCATATATAGCCTTTCAGAATACAGCGAGGAACATAAATATTTGAACACCCTGCGATTTTGCAAGTTCTCCCACTTCAATCATGGAGTTGTGTGAAATTCACATTGTAGGTGCATTCCTACTCTGAGAGAATAAAAAAATAAAAAAAACAGGAAATCAAATTGTATGATTTTTAAAGAATGTATTTGTCTTGTACTGCTGAACATAAGTATTTGAAGACCTGAGAAACAGCAAGAATTCTGTCTCTCAAAGACCTGTTACTGTGCCTTTAAAAAGTCCACCTCTACTCCACTCATTAATCTAACTTAGTAGCATCTGTCTGAGCTCTTTAAAGACCCCTGTCCACCCCACAGTCAGTCAAACGCCAACTACTACCATGGGCATAACCAAAGAGCTGTCAAAAGACACCAGAGACAAAATTGTGGACCTCCACAAGGATGGAAAGGGCTACGGGGCAATTGCCAAGCAGCTTGGTGAAAATAGATCAACTGTTGGAGCAATTGTTAGAAAATGGAAGAGGCTAAAGACGACTTTCAGTCTCCCTCGGACTGGGGCTCCATGCAAGATCTCACCTCGTGGGGTATCACTGATGATAAAAAAGGTGAGGAATCAGCCCATAACTACAAGAAAGGATCTGGTCAATGACTTGAAGAGAGCTGGGACCACAGTTTCAAAGGTCACTGTCGGCAGAACACTACTCCGTCATGGTTTCAAATCATGCATTGCACGGAAGGTTCACCTGCTCAAGTCATCACATGTCCAGGCCCGTCTGAAGTTTGCCAATGACCATCTGGATGATCCAGAGGAGGCATGGGAGAAAGTCATGTGGTCAGATGAGACCAAAGTAGAACTTTTTGGTCTAAACTTCACTCATCAGGTTTGGAGGAAAAATAAGGATGAGTTGCATCCCAAGAACACCATCCCTACTGTGAAGCATGGGGGTGGTAACATAATGCTTTGGGGGTGCTTTTCTTTGAAGGGGACAGGATGACTGCACTGTACTAAGGGGAGGATGAATGGGACAATTGTGAGATTTTGAGCAACAACCTCCTTCCCTCTGGCAGAGCATTGAAGATGGGTGGTGGCTGGGTCTTCTAACATGACAACGACCCGAAGCAGACAGCCAGGATAACCAAGGAGTGGCTCCGTAAGAAGCATATTAAGGTTCTGGAGTGGCCTAGCCAGTCTCCAGACCTAAATTCAATACAACATCTTTGGAGGGAGCTTAAACTCCGTGTTGCTCAGAGACAGCCCCAAAACCTGACAGATCTAGAGTATATCTGTGTGGAGGAGTGGACCAAAATCCCTGTTGCAGTGTGTGTAAACCTCGTCAAGAACTACAGGAAATGTTTGACCTCTGGAATTGAATTTGCAAACAAAGGCTTCTGTACCAAATATTAACCCTGATTTTCTCAGGTGTTCAAATTCTTATGTTCAGCAGTGAAGACAAATAAATTCTTTAAAAATCATACAATGTGATTTCCTGATTTATTTATTTTTTATTCTGTCTCTAAGAGTGGGAATGCACCTACAATGTGAATTTCAGACCCCTCCATGATTTCTAAGTGGGAGAACTTACAAAGTCGCAGGGTGTTCAAATACTTCTGTTCCTCACTGTAACATTAGGGGGCACATTTATTAAGACCAGCGTTTTAGACGCTGCTCTTAATAAGCCCTATAGCTGGAGGTAGATCCACCAAAGTTATGAAGAGGATCCACTGCCGCTTTTAAATGTAAGACAGCTTCCTTGCTATCTTACATTTAGACTATTTTCTATGCCTAAAACAGAAGTAGGAAATGGTAAATGAGATGGACCTACTGGCCCATCCCCTTCCCCACGCATGCCATGCCCACTTTTTTAGACCTGGTGTGAGCGGGGAGAAGTTGCAGATTGTGGCGCAAAAGGTCATAAGTTAGGCATATTTGTGTTTCATAAATGACCCCCCAGGTCCCTTTTTTGGATCCGAAATGATGGGAATTATGTTTATTATTATTATTTATTATTAAAGTGCCATTCATTCCATGGCACTGTACATATGATAAGTGGTATACATAGATAATACAGACAATTGCACTAAGCATGAACAAGACAAGTTACAGACTGGTACAGAATGAGAGAGGGCCCTGCCTGTGAGGGCCTACAATCTACAAGATATGGGAGAAGGACACAGTAGGTGAGGGTAAAGCTGGTCTTGGCGGTATAGCAGCAGCAGGATCACTGGTTGTAGGCTTGGCTGAAGAGGTGAGTTTTCAGGTTTCTTTTGAAGGATTCTACTGTAGGTGAGAGTCTGATATGTTAGGGTAGAGAGTTCCAGAGTGTGGAGGATGCACAGGAGAGGCAGTTGTGGGAAGAGGTGATAACAGGGGAGGAGAGAAGGAGGTCTTGTGAGGATTGGAGATTACGTGTGGGGATGTATATGGAAAGTAGATCAGAGATGTATGGAGGGGACAGGTTGTGGACGGCTTTATATGTATTTGTTAAAATTTTTAACTGAATTTGCTGGCTGGGCAATGGGGAGCCAGTGAATAGATTGGCAGAGGGGAGAGGCAGAGGAGTAACGGGGGAAGAGGTACGTAGATTAGTCGGACAGCAAAGTTCAGGATAGATTAGAGGGGTGCGAGAGTGCTAGATGGAAGGCCACAGAAGAGGATGTTGCAGAAGTCGAGAGATGATGAGAGCATGTACAAGCATTTTTGTGCGGATGCGGGAGATATTTTTAAATTGAGGCGGCAGGTGGTGGAAAGGGCTTGGATGTGCGGTCTGAAGAAGAGGGCAGAATCCAAGGTGACTCCAAGGCAGCGGACTTTGTTGACCGGGGAGAGTGTGCAGCCATTGATCGTGATAGATAGGTCTGTTTGGGGGGTTGAACAAGATGGGGGAAAGATGATGAATTCTGTTTTATCCATGTTAAGTTTAATAAAGCGAGATGAGAAGAAGGAGGATATGGAAGATAGGCATTGTGGGATTCTGGATAGTAAGGTGGTGATGTCTGGGCCAGAGAGTTAGATTTGTGTGTTGTCAAAAGTGATACTGAAAGCCATGGGACTCTTTGAGCTTTCCCAGTCCAAGGGTGTAGATAGAGAAGAGCAGGGATTCTAGGACAGAGCCTTGTGGGACACCAACAGAAAGGGAATGAGACAAGGAGGTGGTGTGAGAGCGGGAGACACTAAATGTCCGGTCTGTGAGGTATGATGTAATCCAGGAGAGGGTCAGGTCGGTGATGCCAAGAGATGAGAGAGTTTGTAACAGAAGGGAATGGTCGACGGTGTCAAAGGCAGAGGACAGGTCAAGTAGGAGGAGGACAGAGTAATGTTTTTTTGATTTGGCTGTTAGCAGGTTGTTGGTGACTCTGGTAAGGGCAGTTTCAGTTGAGTGGTGGGGTCGGATGCCAGGTTGTAGCCGGTCTAAGAGGGAGTAGGAGGAGAGATGAGAGGACAGTTCAGAATGGACATGTTGTTCAAGTAGCTTTAAGGCATATGGAAGAAGTGATATGGGGCAATAAATGAACAAAGATGGGTCAAGTGACTCCAGAGGTTAGTAATAGGTTGAAGAGATTAGTTAGAGCTGGGATAAACACTGTGGTGAGGTTGGGGATGAGGTGGGATGGGATTGGGTCAAGTGCGCAGGTGGTGAGATGTGATCTGGATAGTAGGGTGGAAAGTTTTTCTTCTGTGATGGTGGAGAAGCTGGTTTTGGGAGGACTGAGCAGTTGTGTTTATGAAAAATATACTCGTGTGAGAGCAGCCTAACGCCAGTTTACCGCTTGTGTAATATGGATCCAAATTTGGGTCTGTGGCTCTATGATGCTGATCAAGGCAGGATTTACTTCTGTGACATGGGTGGCTGTACTTCTACAGTAATCTTAAACGCAGTCTTTTATTACTCATAAAAGTAGGGTATCTTATATTATTATATTGTTAAACAGTGAGTTATCTTTAAAGGAGCTTTCCAGGGATACAATGAAAATCAGATGGCCATGTTCTTAATGTAGAGGTGGCATGAGAATGGGAGTTATGGGAACCTACCTTACTTTGATAGAGAGTAGAGTTGAGCGAACACCTGGATGTTCGGGTTCGACGAGTTCGGCCGAACTTTCGAAAAATGTTCGGGTTCGGGATCCGAACTCGACCCGAACTTCATCCCGAACCCGAACCCCATAGAAGTCAATGGGGACCCGAACTTTTGGGCACTAAAAAGGCTGTAAAACACACCCGGAAAGGGCTAGAGGGCTGCAAAAGGCAGCAAAATGTAGTTAAATCCCCTGCAAACAAATGTAGATAGGGAAATGATGAGTTAACATAAAATAAATAAAAATTAAACAATATTAATTGGAGTGAGGTCCCATAGCACAGAATCAGGCTTCAAGTCACCCACCAATGGAGAAGGTCACTTACTATTATTTTGACCACAGCACCCAGACAAAGGAGAGAGGTCCCACAGCAGAGAACCAGGCATCATATCACCCACCACAGGAGTAGGCCACCATTTAGTTACTTTGACCCCTACACCCAGACGGAGGAGAGAGGTTACACAGCAGAGAATCAGGCATTTAGATCACCCACCACAGGAGTAGGCCACCATTGAATCAGACCCCGGCAACCATGTCAGATGGCACAAGCATAAGCTTTATATCAATCAGCACAGGAGAAGGCGACTTTGACAGACTTTGACCCCTACACCCGGACGGAGGAGAGAGGTTTCAAAGCAGAGAATCAGGCATTTAGATCACCCACCACAGGAGTAGGCCCCCAATTTAATGGGACCCCGGCAACCATGTCAGATGGCACAACCATCAGCTTCATATCAATCAGCACAGGAGAAGGCGACTTTGAAAGACTTTGACCCCTACACCCAGACGGAGGAGAGAGGTTTCACAGCAGAGAATCAGGCATTTAGATCACCCACCACAGGAGTAGGCCCCCATTGAATCAGACCCTGGCAACCATGTCAGATGGCACAACCATCAGCTTTATATCAATCAGCACAGGAGAAGCCAACATTGAGTTACTTTGACCCCTGCACCCAGGAAGAGAAGAGAGGCCCCACAGCACATATTCTGGCATCATATCAGCCACCACAGGAGAAGCCACCATTGAGTTACTTTGACCCCCGCACCCAGGAAGAGGAGAGAGGCACCACAGCACATATTCTGGCATCATATCAGCCACCACAGGAGAAGCCACCATTGAGTTACTTTGACCCCTGCACCCAGGAAGAGGAGAGAGGCCCCACAGCACATATTCTGGCATCATACTAACCACCACAGGAGAAGCCACCATTGAGTTACTTTGACCCCTGCACCCAGGAAGAGGAGAGAGGCCCCACAGCACATATTCTGGCATCATATCAGCCACCACAGGAGAAGCCACCATTGAGTTACTTTGACCCCCGCACCCAGGAAGAGGAGAGAGGCACCACACCACATATTCTGGCATCATATCAGCCACCACAGGAGAAGCCACCATTGAGTTACTTTGACCCCTGCACCCAGGAAGAGGAGAGAGGCCCCACAGCACATATTCTGGCATCATACTAACCACCACAGGAGAAGCCACCATTGAGTTACTTTGACCCCTGCACCCAGGAAGAGGAGAGAGGCCCCACAGCACATATTCTGGCATCATATCAGCCACCACAGGAGAAGCCACCATTGAGTTACTTTGACCCCCGCACCCAGGAAGAGGAGAGAGGCACCACAGCACATATTCTGGCATCATATCAGCCACCACAGGAGAAGCCACCATTGAGTTACTTTGACCCCCGCACCCAGGAAGAGGAGAGAGGCACCACAGCACATATTCAGGCATCATATCACACACCACAGGAGAAGGCCTCTTTCAGTGATTTAGGCCTTTGGACCCAGACAGAGGAGAGAGGCACCACAGCACATATTCTGGCATCATATCAGCCACCACAGGAGAAGCCACCATTGAGTTACTTTGACCCCTGCACCCAGGAAGAGGAGAGAGGCCCCACAGCACATATTCTGGCATCATATCAGCCACCACAGGAGAAGCCACCATTTAGTTACTTTGACCCCTGCACCCAGGAAGAGGAGAGAGGCACCACAGCACATATTCTGGCATCATATCAGCCACCACAGGAGAAGCCACCATTTAGTTACTTTGACCCCTGCACCCAGGAAGAGGAGAGAGGCACCACAGCACTAGAGTTGTTGCGATACCAAATTTTTGATTCGGTTTCGATACCATGAAAAAGTATTGCGATACTCGATACCATTCGATACCACGCGAAAAAAATAAACAAAAAAAGCCACGTGCATTCCTCATTTTTAAAAATGGCGAATCGCGCAGTTTTTATTTTATTTTTTCTGTTCCGGCATTCACCACCTAGATTTTTTTTTTATATTTTAATAGTTTGGACTTTTCTGACGTGGCGATGTAATATGTTTATTTATATATTTTATATGTGAAATTGGAAAAAGGGGGGTGATTTATACTTCATATTTTAGTGTTTTTTTTTTTTTCACTTTTTATTTAATAACTATTTCCCCCCTTAGGGGCTAGAACCTGGGATCTTTCATCCCTTTTCCTATTCACCCTGATAGATCTCTATCAGGGTGAATAGGACTCCACACTGTCCCTGCTGCTCTGTGCTTTGTGCACACAGCATCAGGGATGTTACCATGGCAACCAGGGCTTCTGTAGCGTCCTGGCTGCCATGGTAACCGATCGGAGCCCCAGGCTTACACAGCTGGGGCTCCGATCAGAAGCTGCCACTGCACCACCAATGAGGGGGAGTGGAGAGGTCCCTGTGGCCACTGCCACCAATGATTTTAATACTGGAGGGTTGAGAGGGGCCGGCGCACTGTGCCACCAATGATTTTAATGGGATGGGGGGATTGAGGGGGGGGGCACACTGCACCACCAATGATTTTACCCCTTTATACAGGAGGCGGGTACTAGCAGATCAGCGGCAGTTAACTGCCGCTGATCGCAGCTCCCTGTCAGGGGCAGGGTGCCGGCAATGCGATTCTGCTGCCGGCACCCGCCTCCTGTATGTGTTAAAGACTGACTACTGTATATGAGTCCAGACTTTCACTATTAGGCCACACAGAGCGGCGCCCAGCGATGTCTCAGCACTCACCATTTAGTCCTGGGCGCCGCTCCGTTCGCCCGCAGTGCCCCATTACTGTCTCCTCTCCTGCTCCACATGCTGCTGATTACTATCGGAGCGATGGGAGGAGACATCAGCTTCACTAGTGGGCGTTCCTTCTCCCTGGCTGTAGCGCTGTCCAATCGCAGCGCAGGGAAAAGGAACGCCCACTAGTGAAGCTGATGTCTCCTCCCATCGCTCCGATAGTAATCCTATCATTGGTGGCGCAGTGCGCCCGCCCCTCCTCCGCCCCTCTCTTCTCATTGCCGCCCCTCCTCCACCCCCTCTCTTCTCATTGCCGCCCCTCTCTTCTCATTGCCGCCCCTCCTCCGCCCCTCTCTTCTCATTGCCGCCCCTCCTCCGCCCCTCTCTTCTCATTGGTGGCAGCGGCAGCAGCACAGGGGGAGGGAGGACAGCTTCCTTCTCCCCGTGCTGCTGAGAGAGAACATGAGCGCGCCGATAGCAGCGCGCTCATGTTCAGAGATACTAGACTGCGCAGAAGCGCAGCCCAGTATCGAAAAAACGGAAATCCCGGTATCGTATCGATACCGGGACAAAAGTATCGATTGGGTATCGAAATTTCGATACCCGCAACAACCCTACACAGCACATATTCTGGCATCATATCAGCCACCACAGGAGAAGCCACCATTGAGTTACTTTGACCCCTGCACCCAGGAAGAGGAGAGAGGCCCCACAGCACATATTCTGGCATCATATCAGCCACCACAGGAGAAGCCACCATTTAGTTACTTTGACCCCTGCACCCAGGAAGAGGAGAGAGGCACCACAGCACATATTCTGGCATCATATCAGCCACCACAGGAGAAGCCACCATTTAGTTACTTTGACCCCTTCACCCAAACAGAGGAGAGAGGTTCCACATCAGAGAATCAGGCATCATATCAACCACCACAGGAGTAGGCCACAATATAGTTTATTTGACCCCTGCACCCAGGAAGAGGAGAGAGGCCCCACAGCACATATTCTGGCATCATATCACACACCACAGGAGAAGGCCTCTTTCAGTGATTTAGGCCTTTGGACCCAGACAGAGGAGAGAGGTCAGAGATTAGCTTCATATCCCCCAGCACAGCAGAAGACCGCTTTATTTGACTTAGGCCTCAGCACCCAGACAGAAGACAGAGGTAGCATGGCAGAGGTTATGGCTTCATGTCACCCGTTAGTTTAACCGGCCACTTTCATCTGGTTAGGCCCCGGCGCCCAGACAGAGAAGAGTTTCATTCAACTGTGGGTTTCATAAAATTTGTATCAAATAAAGAAGTGGCCCGTAGCACAACAAGACATGTTTTAGGCAGTTAATAAGGACTACTCTGCACAAGGGAGGGACAGGTCCTGTGGGATCCATGCCTGGTTCATCTTTATGAAGGTCAGCTTGTCCACGTTGGCTGTGGACAGGCGGCTGCGCTTGTCAGTAATGACGCCCCCTGCCGTGCTGAATACGCGTTCAGATAAAACGCTGGCCGCCGGGCAGGAAAGCACCTCCAAGGCATAACATGCTAACTCTGGCCACGTGGACAATTTCGAAACCCAGTAGTTGAATGGGGCCGAACCATCCGTCAGGATGTGGAGGGGTGTGCAGACATACTGTTCAACCATGTTAGTGAAATGCTGCCTCCTGCTAACACGTTCCGTATCAGGTGTCGGTGCAGATAGCTGTGGCGTGGAGACAAAACTTTTCCACATTTCTGCCATGCTAACCCTGCCCTCAGATGAGCTGGCCGTGACACAGCTGCGTTGGCGACCTCTTGCCACTCCTCTGCCTTCACCTTCCACCTGACATGTGGGAATGCTCTTAAGAGCGCCTCTATCAGCGTGCGCTTGTACTCGCGCATCTTACGGTCGCGCTCCAGTTCAGGAATTAAAGTGGGCACATTGTCTTTATACCGGGGATCCAGCAGGGTGGCCACCCAGTAGTCTGCACACGTTAAAACGTGGGCAACTCTGCTGTCGTTGCGCAGGCATTGGAGCATATATTCGCTCATGTGGGCCAGGCTACCCATGGGTAAGGACAAGCTGTCCTCTGTGGGAGGCGTATCGTCATCGTCCACCGTATCCCCCCAGCCACGCACCAGTGATGGGCCTGGGCTGCCACCCCGCTGTGAACTTGCGTCATCCTCGTCCCCCTCCACCTCCTCCTCCTCATCCTCCTCGTCCTCCAGTACAGTGCCTTGGCTGGCGACTTGTGAACCTGTCCTCTGCTGCTTAAACAAACCTCCCTCTGAGCCACTTCGAACAGACTGGCCCGAAAGTGTTAGAAACGAGCCCTCATCCTCCTCCTCCTCCTCCACCTGGGCCACCTCCTCTAACATCATTGCCCTAAGTGTTTTCTCAAGGAGACATAGAAGTGGTATTGTAACGCTGATAACAGTGTCATCGCCACTGGCCATGTTGGTGGAGTACTCGAAACAGCGCAGCAGGGCACACAGGTCTCGCATGGAGGCCCAATCATTGGTGGTGAAGTGGTGCTGTTCGGCAGTACGACTGACGCGAGCGTGCTGCAGCTGAAACTCCACTATGGCCTGCTGCTGCTCGCACAGTCTCTCCAGCATGTGCAAGGTGGAGTTCCACCGGGTGGGCACGTCGCATATGAGGCGGTGAGTGGGAAGGCCGAAGTTCCGCTGTAGCGCAGACAGGCGAGCAGCGGCAGGATGTGAACGGCGGAAGCGCGCACAGACGGCCCGCACTTTATGCAGCAGCTCTGACATGTTGGGGTAGTGGTGAATGAACCTCTGCACCACCAAGTTCAGCACATGCGCCAGGCAAGGGATGTGCGTCAAACCGGCTAGTCCCAGAGCTGCCACGAGATTTCGCCCATTATCGCATACCACCAGGCCTGGCTTGAGGCCCACCGGCAGAAACCACTCGTCGGTCTGTTGTTCAATACCCCGCCACAACTCCTTTGCGCTGTGGGGCCTGTCCCCCAAACATATGAGTTTCAGAATGGCCTGCTGACGTTTACCCCGGGCTGTGCTGAAGTTGGTGGTGAAGGTGTGTGGCTGACCGGATGAGCTGGTGGAAGCAGTGGAGGAGGAAGCCGAGTAGGAGGAGGAGGCTACAGGAGGCAGAGAATGATGCCCTGCGATCCTAGGGGGCGGAAGGACGTGCGCCAAGGAACTGTCCGCCGGGGGCCCAGCCGCCACTACATTCATCCAGTGTGCAGTTAGTGAGATATAGCGTCCCTGGCCGTGCTTACTGGTCCACGTATCTGTGGTTAGGTGGACCTTGCCACAAATGGCGTTGCGCAGTGCACACTTGATTTTATCGGACACTTGCATGTGCAGGGAAGGCACGGCTGTCTTGGAGAAGTAGTGGCGGCTGGGAACCACATACTGCGGGACAGCCATGGCCATCAGCTGTTTGAAGCTGTCTGTGTCCACCAGCCGGAATGACAGCATTTCAAAGGCCAGCAGTTTAGAAATGCTGGCGTTCAGGCCAAGGGCTCGAGGGTGACTCGGGGGGAATTTGCGCTTCCTCTCTAAGGTTTGAGATATTGAGAGCTGAACGCTGCTGTGTGATATAGTGGAGACGCTAGTTGACGGTGGCGGTGGTGGTGGTGTCGGTGGCACATCCTCTGTTTGCTGCTCGGCAGGTGGCAACATTCCTCTCGAGGCGGAAGCCGAGGCAGCAGCGGTAGAGGGAGCAGGGGGAGCCTCAGCGAGTGCCTGGTTTTTAAGGTGTGTACCCCACTGCAGTGTAGATGCCTGGTCATGCAGGTTGTGCTGAGGTTCAGAACGTTAATGCCTCACCTCAGGCTCTGATGGCAGAGCGTGCAAGTCACTCGGGTCTTGTCGGTAGGACATTGTTTAAAGAAGTGCCATGCCAGGGAACTCTTTGAAGCTGCCTTTGTGGGGCTGGGTCCCTGTTGGCGATGTCCAGTAGCAGGCGAACTCTGGGGGCGGCGGCTCGTCTGCTTTGGCCCCCTGCTCCCTCTTTGGCTTCGCTGTTGTCTCGGTCTCACCACTACCTCTTCCTCTGAACTGTGAAAGTCATCGCCACGACCTTCAGTCCATGTGGGGTCTAAGACCTCATCGTCCTCTGCATCGTCTTCCACCCAGTCTCCCTCCCTGACCTCCTCCTGTTTAGTCTGCACACTGCAAAAAGACGCGGCAGTGGGCACCTGTGTTTCGTCATCATCAGACAGTCGGTGACTCTGCTGTGGTGGTATTCCCATGTCCTCTTCCTCTGGAGACATAAGTGGTTGTGCGTCAGTGCATGGTATGTCTTCCTCCACTGGGGAAGGGCTAGGTGGACGCCCCTGGGAAACCCTGGAAGCAGAGTCTTCAAACAGAAGAAGAGACTGCTGCATAACTTGTGGCTCAGACCGTTTCCCTGATATGCTTGGGGGTGATGTGACAGACTGATGGGCTTGGTTTTCAGGTGCCACCTGTGCGCTTTCCGCAGAAGACTGGGTGGAAGACCATGTGGTGAACGTGCTGGAAGCACTGTCGGCCACCCAATCGATTAATGCCTGTACCTGCTCAGGCCTTACCATCCTAAGAGCGGCATTGGGCCCCACGAGATATTGCGGGACATCCTGCCGGCTAGTTGAGGGAGTTCGTTCCCTACTGTGTGCGCCTGGGGCCGAACGGCCACGTCCTCTACCAGCAACAGAGGCTCCACGGACACCACCACGACCGCGTCCTCGTCCCTTAATAGTATTTTTCTTCATTGTTGCGATTCAACTCGCACCACAATGAAATATATTATTTTTTATAAGCAAAATCCCCTGACTGGAATACTTTCAGTCTTTTGACTGTATGGATTACAGATGGAATGACTGTTATATGTGAGTACCGCTTTCTTTGACAGATTCTAGTATGGGTACATATATGTTTTCCCAACCCCAGCACATTAGTTTGCTAATTCCAGATGTATGAAACGCAGGCCTAACTGTATCTAGTATATTGAACGACAGATAAACTAACTTGGCCTTTTTTAAATAAAAAAAAAATTCCCTCACTGGAATACTTTCAGTCTTTTGACTGTATGGATTACAGATGGAATGACTGTTATATGTGAGTACCGCTTTCTTTGACAGATTCTAGTATGGGTACATATATGTTTTCCCAACCCCAGCACATTAGTTTGCTAATTCCAGATGTATGAAACGCAGGCCTAACTGTATCTAGTATATTGAACGCCAGATAAACTAACTTGGCCTTTTTTAAATAAAAAAAAAATTCCCTCACTGGAATACTTTCAGTCTTTTGACTGTATGGATTACAGATGGAATGACTGTTATATGTGAGTACCGCTTTCTTTGACAGATTCTAGTATGGGTACATATATGTTTTCCCAACCCCAGCACATTAGTTTGCTAATTCCAGATGTATGAAACGCAGGCCTAACTGTATCTAGTATATTGAACGCCAGATAAACTAACTTGGCCTTTTTTAAATAAAAAAAATTCCCTCACTGGAATACTTTCAGTCTTTTGACTGTATGGATTACAGATGGAATGACTGTTATATGTGAGTACCGCTTTCTTTGACAGATTCTAGTATGGGTACATATATGTTTTCCCAACCCCAGCACATTAGTTTGCTAATTCCAGATGTATGAAACGCAGGCCTAACTGTATCTAGTATATTGAACGCCAGATAAACTAACTTGGCCTTTTTTAAATAAAAAAAAAATTCCCTCACTGGAATACTTTCAGTCTTTTGACTGTATGGATTACAGATGGAATGACTGTTATATGTGAGTACCGCTTTCTTTGACAGATTCTAGTATGGGTACATATATGTTTTCCCAACCCCAGCACATTAGTTTGCTAATTCCAGATGTATGAAACGCAGGCCTAACTGTATCTAGTATATTGAACGCCAGATAAACTAACTTGGCCTTTTTTAAATAAAAAAAATTCCCTCACTGGAATACTTTCAGTCTTTTGACTGTATGGATTACAGATGGAATGACTGTTATATGTGAGTACCGCTTTCTTTGACAGATTCTAGTATGGGTACATATATGTTTTCCCAACCCCAGCACATTAGTTTGCTAATTCCAGATGTATGAAACGCAGGCCTAACTGTATCTAGTATATTGAACGCCAGATAAACTAACTTGGCCTTTTTTAAATAAAAAAAATTCCCTCACTGGAATACTTTCAGTCTTTTGACTGTATGGATTACAGATGGAATGACTGTTATATGTGAGTACCGCTTTCTTTGACAGATTCTAGTATGGGTACATATATGTTTTCCCAACCCCAGCACATTAGTTTGCTAATTCCAGATGTATGAAACGCAGGCCTAACTGTATCTAGTATATTGAACGCCAGATAAACTAACTTGGCCTTTTTTAAATAAAAAAAATCCCCTCACTGGAATACTTTCAGTCTTTTGACTGTATGGATTACAGATGGAATGACTGTTATATGTGAGTACCGCTTTCTTTGACAGATTCTAGTATGGGTACATATATGTTTTCCCAACCCCAGCACATTAGTTTGCTAATTCCAGATGTATGAAACGCAGGCCTAACTGTATCTAGTATATTGAACGCCAGATAAACTAACTTGGCCTTTTTTAAATAAAAAAAATTCCCTCACTGGAATACTTTCAGTCTTTTGACTGTATGGATTACAGATGCAATGACTGTTATATGTGAGTACCGCTTTCTTTGACAGATTCTAGTATGGGTACATATATGTTTTCCCAACCCCAGCACATTAGTTTGCTAATTCCAGATGTATGAAACGCAGGCCTAACTGTATCTAGTATATTGAACGCCAGATAAACTAACTTGGCCTTTTTTAAATAAAAAAAAAATTCCCTTACTGGAATACTTTATGGCTTTTCACTGTATGGATTACAGGTGGACTGGTATTAGTAGGGGTGACACAAGCACACCCAAGTCCCTGATGTAGGATTTCTATGGCACAGACCACTATTACAAGTGATTAATGGACGTTGGGAGAGATTGTGCTGCAGCACTAGTCCCAAGATGGCCGCCGCCTATCAGCCCAGTAACATGTGCCACAAAATGGTCTGCACAACCTTTAAAAAAAATAGCCTTGGACTGTGCTGCTAAATCGCTATTGGTCTGAATCCCAGGTGTAGATGTCTGACTTGTTTGGAGCTTTGGAATGCACACTGTGGCAGCTTCTGCTGCAGCACTACAAGTCGCAAAATGGCGGCCGGCGGTCAGCCCAGGTACATGTGGATGGAAAAATCACTCTGGCCACTCTAAAAATAGCCAATCCCTATCAAAAAAGCAGCTCAGCTGCAGTTGTTCAGATGAATCACAGGTGGAGGAGAGAAATTTGCTTCCAGTTATTCAATTATCCCTGCCTATTCTCGCCCTAGCATCAGCTGCGTCTATCCCTGTTCTATTCACATCGGGAGTGAGCACGTCCCGACGTGCGCACAAGCTTATAAAGAGGCTGAGTCACATGCTGCACTTGGCCAATCACAGCCTTGCCA
The DNA here is from genome assembly GCF_905171765.1 of Bufo bufo. NCBI lineage: Eukaryota > Metazoa > Chordata > Amphibia > Anura > Bufonidae > Bufo > Bufo bufo. Next base: position 381,604,435 of record NC_053391.1, read on the forward strand.
ATAGTAGGCATGGCTGCGATGGCATCTTAGGGCAAGTAGTATGATGCATGTTGATTGGCTGCTTTGCAGCCTTTCAAAATGCGCCAAAATACATGCCGAACGACGAACCCGAACCCGAACTTTTACGAAAAAGTTCGGGTTCGGGTCCGTGTCACGAACACCCCAAAATTCGGTACGGACCCGAACTATGCTCGAACTGTTCGCTCAACACTAATAGAGAGTAAACACTCATGTATGGGAAGAGCACTGTCCCTTTTTCATGATTATTAGGGAGTCCACCTTATCCAGTTACTTTTATGAAATTTGGGACTAGTTAATCTGTAAGAAAAAATCCTCTACAGAATCTAAATGTACCATAATCTAATTTGTTTCTAAATTAACTGTATGAATTCATTACAGAAAAAGAAATCCAGCTTTTGGCTGCATAGGTTTTTTGTTTGTTTTTAGCAATGTGTGTTGGACATCCCTACTTGATTGACATGTAACTAGTCATGCATTTGAATTGCTTCCAGACACCTGAAAGTGCAATCACATCCTATACCCCCTTATCTCTGCAAAGCTCAGTGATGAGATCAGAAATCAGTCAAAGTAGACAAGGCATTTAGAAGAGCTTTACTGTTCTTTCTGTCATCAGTATACTGGTGTCATACAAGATGAAATAGATTGAAGGAGAACACTGCAAACTTTGTGAGATTAGATGGCAACCTGCTGAACTCATTTTTAGAATCTGACAACCATAGACAAATAGAGGATGCTGGTAATGATGAGCAGGATCTGGGATATTCGCCAGCTCATATCTAAATTCCTTGTCACGAGAATGTATTTTCTAAATATATTTCAGCTTATCATATCTAACATCTAGTTTATATGCAATTACAGTGAACCTAACAACTCAAATACAAGAATGTCACACAAATACTTCTTATACAAGTTTGTTAAAGATGAGCAATAATTCATATATGGCCTCTAAATCAGTGATTAGTGGTGTCCGTACAGTGCAGTCCTACCATGGTAACCACATGTGGATTACCTCTGATTGCCGGGCTGCACTTGTACTTGCTGTGGTCTCAATGGGTTGTGCCAAGTTTTCAAGTTATCCCCTATCAATTGGATAAGGGATAACTAAGGGTACTTTCACACTAGCGTCTTTGCTGGATCCGGCAGGGTCCAGCAAAAATGCTTTCGTTACTGATAATACAACCATCTGCATTCGTTATGAACGGATCCAGTTGTATTACCTGTAACATAGCCAAGACTGATCCATCATTAACTCCATTGAAAGTCAATGGGGGACGGATCCGTTTTCTATTGTGGCAGATTGTGGCAGAGAAAACTGATCCATCCCCATTGACTTGGATTGGGGTAATGCCGTCTTGCATCCACATCCCAGGACGGAAAGCAAACTACAACATGCTGCTCTCCGGTCTGGGAACGCAACTAAACAGAACGGAATGCATTTTGGAGCATTCCGTTTCTGTTCAGTTCAGTTTTGTTCCCATTGACAATAAATGAGGACAAAACGGAAGCGTTTTTTTCCGTTATTAAGCCCCTATGACGGAACTCAATACTGGAAAACTTAAACGCTACTGTGAAAGTACCCTAACAGATCACTGGAGGTCTGACTGAGAATGGAGGCCCATTCCCTCGTCATGATGCAGCGGCAGGTCAATTATACACCTAGCCGCTCCATTGATTCACTATGGGATGGCAGAGATAACCAAATACAGCACTCAGCTGTTTCTGGCGGTCTCATAGAGAATGAATGGAGCAGTAAGGCATTTGCTTCACCTGCTGCTTCATCAGGTGGTCAGACCCGACCGAGCAGTTAGCTATCCCCTGTCCTCTAAATAAGGGTTATCTTTAAAACCTGGCACAACAACTTTAAGTAGCAAGTACAGGTGGAGTCCAGCAATTATTCTGTATGTGGTAATGCAGGTGGGCCGCTCCCTAGTGGTCCCTATATTTATTCTTGTATATATATACTCTATATATAAGCTAATGATGTGCACTTCCCTCCTAATTATTGAGTTTAGGTGTTTCAAGTACACAGTCATGTAATCTCCATAGAAAAGCATGTCTGTGTGTTGGGAGCTCTACAATATGGGTTCCCATCCTCGAGCAGCTGCACAATGCCGTCATCATCTGCAGTATAAATCATACTGTGTTGGGAGCTCTACAATATGGGTTCCCATCCTCGAGCAGCTGCACAATGCCGTCATCAGCTGCAGTGTAAATCATACTGTGTTGGGAGCTCTACAATATGGATTCCCATCCTCGAGCAGCTGCACAATGCCGTCATCATCTGCAGTGTAAATCATACTGTGTTGGGAGCTCTACAATATGGGTTCCCATCCTCGAGCAGCTGCACAATGCCGTCATCATCTGCAGTATAAATCATACTGTGTTGGGAGCTCTACAATATGGGTTCCCATCCTCGAGCAGCTGCACAATGCCGTCATCAGCTGCAGTGTAAATCATACTGTGTTGGGAGCTCTACAATATGGGTTCCCATCCTCGAGCAGCTGCACAATGCCGTCATCAGCTGCAGTGTAAATCATACTGTGTTGGGAGCTCTACAATATGGGTTCCCATCCTCGAGCAGCTGCACAATGCCGTCATCAGCTGCAGTGTAAATCATACTGTGTTGGGAGCTCTACAATATGGGTTCCCATCCTCGAGCAGCTGCACAATGCCGTCATCAGCTGCAGTGTAAATCATACTGTGTTGGGAGCTCTACAATATGGGTTCCCATCCTCGAGCAGCTGCACAATGCCGTCATCAGCTGCAGTGTAAATCATACTGTGTTGGGAGCTCTACAATATGGGTTCCCATCCTCGAGCAGCTGTACAATGCCGTCATCAGCTGCAGTGTAAATCATACTGTGTTGGGAGCGCTACAATATGGGTTCCCATCCTCGAGCAGCTGCACAATGCCGTCATCATCTGCAGTGTAAATCATACTGTGTTGGGAGCTCTACAATAGGGGTTCCCATCCTCGAGCAGCTGCACAATGCCATTATCAGCTGCAGTGTAAATCATACTGTGTTGGGAGCTCTACAATATGGGTTCCCATCCTCGAGCAGCTGCACAATGCCGTCATCATCTGCAGTGTAAATCATACTGTGTTGGGAGCTCTACAATATGGGTTCCCATCCTCGAGCAGCTGTACAATGCCGTCATCAGCTGCAGTGTAAATCATACTGTGTTGGGAGCTCTACAATATGGGTTCCCATCCTCGAGCAGCTGCACAATGCCGTCATCATCTGCAGTGTAAATCATACTGTGTTGGGAGCTCTACAATATGGGTTGCCATCCTCGAGCAGCTGCACAATGCCGTCATCAGCTGCAGTGTAAATCATACTGTGTTGGGAGCTCTACAATATGGGTTCCCATCCTCGAGCAGCTGTACAATGCCGTCATCAGCTGCAGTGTAAATCATACTGTGTTGGGAGCGCTACAATATGGGTTCCCATCCTCGAGCAGCTGCACAATGCCGTCATCATCTGCAGTGTAAATCATACTGTGTTGGGAGCTCTACAATATGGGTTCCCATCCTCGAGCAGCTGCACAATGCCATTATCAGCTGCAGTGTAAATCATACTGTGTTGGGAGCTCTACAATATGGGTTCCCATCCTCGATCAGCTGCACAATGCCGTCATCAGCTGCAGTGTAAATCATACTGTGTTGGGAGCTCTACAATATGGGTTCCCATCCTCGAGCAGCTGCACAATGCCGTCATCAGCTGCAGTGTAAATCATACTGTGTTGGGAGCTCTACAATATGGGTTCCCATCCTCGAGCAGCTGCACAATGCCGTCATCATCTGCAGTGTAAATCATACTGTGTTGGGAGCTCTACAATATGGGTTCCCATCCTCGAGCAGCTGCACAATGCCGTCATCATCTGCAGTGTAAATCATACTGTGTTGGGAGCTCTACAATATGGGTTCCCATCCTCGAGCAGCTGCACAATGCCGTCATCAGCTGCAGTGTAAATCATACTGTGTTGGGAGCTCTACAATATGGCTTCCCATCCTCGAGCAGCTGCACAATGCCATCATCAGCTGCAGTATAAATCATACTGTGTTGGGAGCTCTACAATATGGGTTCCCATCCTCGAGCAGCTGCACAATGCCGTCATCATCTGCAGTGTAAATCATACTGTGTTGGGAGCTCTACAATATGGGTTGCCATCCTCGAGCAGCTGCACAATGCCGTCATCATCTGCAGTGTAAATCATACTGTGTTGCGAGCTCTACAATATGGGTTCCCATCCTCGAGCAGCTGCACAATGCCGTCATCATCTGCAGTGTAAATCATACTGTGTTGGGAGCTCTACAATATGGGTTCCCATCCTCGAGCAGCTGCACAATGCCGTCATCATCTGCAGTGTAAATCATACTGTGTTGGGAGCTCTACAATATGGGTTTCCAAATCCCATCCTCGAGCAGCTGCATAATGCCGTCATCAGCTGCAGTGTAAATCATACTGTGTTGGGAGCTCTACAATATGGGTTCCCATCCTCGAGCAGCTGCACAATGCCGTCATCATCTGCAGTGTAAATCATACTGTGTTGGGAGCTGTACAATATGGGTTCCCATCCTCGAGCAGCTGCACAATGCCGTCATCATCTGCAGTGTAAATTATACTGTGTTGGGAGCTCTACAATATGGGTTCCCATTCTCGAGCAGCTGCACAATGCCGTCATCAGCTGCAGTGTAAATCATACTGTGTTGGGAGCTCTACAATATGGGTTCCCATCCTCGAGCAGCTGCACAATGCCGTCATCATCTGCAGTGTAAATCATACTGTGTTGGGAGCTGTACAATATGGGTTCCCATCCTCGAGCAGCTGCACAATGCCGTCATCATCTGCAGTGTAAATCATACTGTGTTGGGAGCTGTACAATATGGGTTCCCATCCTCGAGCAGCTGCACAATGCCGTCATCATCTGCAGTGTAAAGCATACTGTGTTGGGAGCTGTACAATATGGGTTCCCATCCTCGGGCAGCTGCACAATGCCGTCATCATCTGCAGTATAAATCATATTGTGTTGGGAGCTCTACAATATGGGTTCCCATCCTCGAGCAGCTGCACAATGCCGTCATCAGCTGCAGTGTAAATCATACTGTGTTGGGAGCTCTACAATATGGGTTCCCATCCTCGAGCAGCTGCACAATGCCGTCATCAGCTGCAGTGTAAATCATACTGTGTTGGGAGCTCTACAATATGGATTCCCATCCTCGAGCAGCTGCACAATGCCGTCATCAGCTGCAGTGTAAATCATACTGTGTTGGGAGCTCTACAATATGGGTTCCCATCCTCGAGCAGCTGCACAATGCCGTCATCAGCTCTAGTGTAAATCATACTGTGTTGGGAGCTCTACAATATGGGTTCCCATCCTCGAGCAGCTGCACAATGCCGTCATCATCTGCAGTGTAAATCATACTGTGTTGGGAGCTCTACAATATGGGTTCCCATCCTTGAGCAGCTGCACAATGCCGTCATCAGCTGCAGTATAAATCATACTGTGTTGGGAGCTCTACAATATGGGTTCCCATCCTCGAGCAGCTGCACAATGCCTTCATCATCTGCAGTGTAAATCATACTGTGTTGGGAGCTCTACAATATGGGTTCCCATTCTCGAGCAGCTGCACAATGCCGTCATCAGCTGCAGTGTAAATCATACTGTGTTGGGAGCTCTACAATATGGGTTCCCATCCTCGAGCAGCTGCACAATGCCGTCATCATCTGCAGTGTAAATCATACTGTGTTGGGAGCTCTACAATATGGGTTCCCATCCTCGAGCAGCTGCACAATGCCGTCATCATCTGCAGTGTAAATCATACTGTGTTGGGAGCTCTACAATATGGGTTCCCATCCTCGAGCAGCTGCACAATGCCGTCATCAGCTGCAGTGTAAATCATACTGTGTTGGGAGCTCTACAATATGGGTTCCCATCCTCGAGCAGCTGCACAATGCCGTCATCATCTGCAGTGTAAATCATACTGTGTTGGGAGCTCTACAATATGGGTTCCCATCCTCGAGCAGCTGCACAATGCCGTCATCATCTGCAGTGTAAATCATACTGTAGAATAGTAGAAACACTAGAACATACTCTAGAACAATAGAAATGAATGTTCTCTGGAATGACAAATCAAGTTTCACTGTTGGACAATCTGATGGATTGATTTGGGCTTGGCATATGCTCAGGGGATGATACCTTATAGAAAGCATAGTGCCCAATGTAAAATTTGGTGCAGGGAGATGATGGCATGGGGCTGCTTTTTAGGGTTTGGTCTAGGCCCCTTGTTTTCATTAAAGGGTATTATAAATGACGCAGTTTACTAAGACACTATTGTATGTTTTCAGATTTGTGGCAACGGTTTAGGGATGGCCCTTTCCTGTTCCAGTATGACTGTGCCCCGTGCATAATGGGAGATTGATGTGTTCAAGGTGGGAGAAACACGAAGGGGCTGCACTGATGATCTGGTAAACCACTTGGCAATTCAGTCCTTCTCATCCAGCACCAGGGCCTAGACTCACCAATGGGTTTTGGCTGAATGGGTAGAAATTCCCACAAGCACTTTTCAAAATCTTGTGGAAAGCCTCCTCAGGAGTGTTGTCTGTTATACCGCCAAAATCAGACAACAAATCTGCTGCATTGGAACATACTCAGACTTGCAAGGGCATTTTCCTGAAAACTTAATTCACCAATAAGTATTGTTTGGGGCCTGGAGCTATTATTTGTCGATTGTTTAAAATTATATTTTAGTCACTGTATATTGTAGTCATTATAAATCTGTTTCTGTGAAAAATGGGTGTCAACCAATATAACTTCCTTCCAGTTCTCATATGGGTTGTCTAGACTTTTGAACAGCAATTCTGTTTAATTATTCGATGATAGATTCCCTGCCCGTATACTGCTGCACACCCAGAGTAATCTAGAAAAGTGGGAACCCTTTTGGCTTTAGACATGGGGCAGTAACTATGATCATGAAAACCATTGTGCAACCAAAGATTGCTGTGTAGCACTGCCTGTAGCGCTAGTAATATAATAGATAAGTGTCAACCCCAAGTTGCCACAACCGTGACCCAACAGTCACACAAAGTCCAACACTTCGCCTGTTGGCTTTCAGCATCTGGTGACTCAAACGCCACCCCATTCACTTATATTACATTTAAAGCAGAGAGCTTGGTTTCACAACACTTGGCGCAGTCGTCATGTAGCCCTAGCCTTAGAGCCCCCAGCTTTCTTGTTACACAGCTGTCCTGGAAATTGTTAGGGTATGTTCACATGCTGGATTTCGAAAATGCTGAAAAAATTTGTGTGTTTTTTTGGCGTGTTTTTTTTCAGCTTTCTATTTTTTCAGATTCCCATTAATGTCAATGGCAGTCAGCGCAGTTTCCGCTCCAAGATAGAGCATGCTGCTTCTTTTTTCAGCGTGATAAGTTCTGCCTCCCATTGAAATGAATGGGAGGCTTTTTAGAGACATTTTTGGTGTGGAAAACATGTGACATACAGCACTACAAACCGTCTTGTGAATGAGACTTATAACACAGCTGCTTAGGACTTTTAACAACTTGTCAAAACCACATAAATCAAAGATAAGTATTTAGTGGTGACTTTTTGTATTGTAGAAGGAAATGGCCTTTGTGTCTGTTCTTGCTCTTTTGGCTATTTTACAAAGGAGCACATTTATCCTTTTACAATGATAGCTCTGGGGTCATGCTGCAATCTCTCCTATGTCCTCTTATATATTATTTTTCACATCTTTTTCTGACAGTAGCAGAAGAAGTACTGTAAATTTGTGGGTGGAAAGGGTTTAAAAATGGACAGTAATAACACCAGTTGGTATAATTCACAATTTATTCTTAAGTTACTGTAAATGAACGAATAAGAGTAATAGCACGCTTCCCAGAAATCAACTATCCAGCACTATGTCTTCGCTTCCACCTTCCTTTATAAGCATTGAGAACAGCTTTGTGCGCATCTGTATCCATGCTGCCACTCCACAAAAGACCAGACATGTCCTATACCTCGCTGCAACATGTGGACCACGGACCCATTATTAAAGAGGACCTTTAATCTGAAAATGAAAGTTAAACTAAAGATATAGCCTTACTTACATGCCCCTGGTATTGCTTATTCAGTCATTCATTTTTCAATCAGTGCCCCCGTTTTTCCGCGCTGCCCCCCGGAATATTTGCGGCCTTGTATGCTAATGAGCCATTCGGCTCAACTGGGCGGACCTTCAAAAGTTCTCCAGGGCGTGTCATTCTTCTCCGTGGCACAGAGCGCATCCAATCAGCACGCTCCACTCTTAGCCAGCGAGAAGACGCTCCAGTTCTCGCGAGATTCGCGAGAACTGGAGCGATTTCATCCATCCGGAGCCGGCGCCATCTCGCGAGAACTGGAGCGTCTTCTCCCTGGCTAAGAGTGGAGCACGCTGATTGGATGCGCTCCATGCCACGGAGAAGAATGACAGGCCCGGGAGAACTTTTGAAGGCCCGCCCAGTTGAGCCGAATGGCTCATTAGCATACAAGGCGGTAAATATACCGGGGGGCAGCACGGACAAACGGAGGCACTGATTGAAAAATTAATGACTGAATAAGCAATACCGGGGGCATGTAAGTAAGGCTATATCATTAGTTTAACTTTCATGTTCAGGTGAAAGGTCCTCTTTAAAGTCATTGAGTCTGCACTGTGATGCAGTGTGACCACCCCTTTAATGAACCGAAAATTAATTATATTTCCATTTCCCTCTAATAGATACTAAAGGTATTTTTAAGCTATAAAAATCTTAATTAACAGAGATTGATTATTTCCCCGTATATTTTCATCACCACTTATGTGACGTATACACCCTTGAGTGCATTGACTGATTTTCTTTGGCACATCCTCTTGAGGGTACAGTATTTTGTATTGTTTCGAAGTGTTTGTGGTGCAATTATATGCTTGGAAACAGATAAAAAACAATATCTTATTTCACGGTCAAACCATAATGGAAATGAAATGTTGGCATCCTATAGAGTCAATGTGGATAAAACAATTAAGATGGTGTCCATATATTGCCTATTGCAAATTGTAACCATACTAAGTTTTTCTATAGGGCCCTATGAAAAAATAAATATCATCATCAGTCAGTCCTCAGCTCAGACCCCCCAGTCAGACCCGCAATGTTAATCAGACCTCAGATCAGACCCCAATGTTAATAGAAAACCCCATGAGATCTCATATTAGACCCCCAATGTTAATAGGACCCCTATTCAGACCTCATATCAGTCCTCCAATCATACCTTAGACCACCTGCCTAATTTTTATAAGACTCCCCAATCACCTCAGATCAGAAGCCCTCATGTAAATCAGACCTCAGATCAGAGAAAAATAATAAATAAACTTACCTCTCCTGCTACAGATGCCGCCTCCACCCCTGCAATCCAGTGCTCCCAGTGCTCTTCCTGGTCTTCCTGCCGTGCTGTGCTGTGACCGGACACCACACAGTGTGAAGTCACAAATTGTGCCGACGACCTGTGCACATCATGAGGAACCAGGAAGCAGTGAGCACAGAGCCCGGGGAACCCTGCATTCACCACTTCCCAGTACTCCTGTACTAATGAGCTCTTCCATAATGGAAGCTCTCATTAGTGTTTTTCCCCATAAGACGTACTGACATTTTCCTCCCACTTTATGGGGGAAAAATTACATCTTATAGGGCGAAAAATATGGTATATACATCGATGTTGATGTTCAGATATGGGTTGTATATTCAGATATCAGTTGTATATTCAGCTGCTGTCCACTGACTTCTAGACCACGATGTGCTAGACTGTATATTCCACAGAAATAGGATATACAGCTCCCTGAATGGGCCAATATGCATGACTCTTGTGGGCAAACAACAGTGAATGGTACCATATGCATTTCCTCGACTGGATCTAGGCAATTTACTAATGGTATAATTGTTTGCTGTTATATTTCTCAAAGATGTTTTTATTAACCATAATAAAAAATAGGCGGATTAATTTGTGTCTAAAATTCCTTACTGATTAGTTGAACTTTGTAAACGGCAATGTATTTTCTTTTTGTGGGTATTCCAAAACTACAAGGAATCAATTACATGCCAGGTACTGTTCTTTAATATTCTTTAGCTACTAGAATTGACCGGGCACTCTGCACTAAGTATGCTTAGGATCATTCTGACAAGTTAGTATATTAATAGAGAAGGGTGCAAATATTATTTATAGTGTAGTCTCCATTTTTGATATGATGGCCAAGCAACATCTAAAAAATCAGCAGATTCTCCCCAGAACATGCTAAAGCGGATCTGTCAATTGTATATGCTGCGCAGGGGCAGCAGATTACACATGCAGATCAGTACTATTAATAGGTAAAACAACACAAAAAGTATCATACCGGTTGCCTACTAGAAATGTCTAAACAATACACCGGATACGTAGTTTATGAGTCTGGTGTATTCATGAGCATAGCACTTCTTCCACCTCTCCCCGCACCTCTCTGTAGTGAGGTGCATACAGCCTGTAAATCAACATCTTGATGGGTGGGAAGAGACAGGAGGAGTGCTCTTAACTCATAAGCTATGAGGGGGAGGGAGGTTATAGTGGTACTATATTTATCGCTCCATAAACACACTGGACCATAAGATGCACCTAGGAGTTAGAGTAGAAAAATAAGAAACAAATTATTTTTCTCAGATTAGACCCCCAATCTTCATCAGACCTCCAATCTTCATCAGACCACCAGTCTTCATGAAACCTCAGATCGGACTTCCAGTCTTCATCAGACCCCCCAAAAAAGACTCTCAATCTTCATCAGACCTCAGATCAGATCCTCCATTCGTCATCAGACGTCAGATCAGACCAAACCCCGAATTAGACCCCCATTCCTCTTTAGACCTCATAACAGACCCCCAAAGTTTAGATCCCCATTTCTTATCAGAACTCAGATCAGACCCCGAAATCTGCCTCATCAGACCTCAGATCAGACTTAAAACAAATTATCGAACTTACCTCTCGTGCTCCAGAAAGCGCTGCAACTCACGAGATCCAGAGCACTCTTCCTGCACTCACCGCTCCATGCAGTCAGTACACAGCACAGTGGGCGCCTGGCAGAAGACTAGGGAGTGGTGAGAACAGCCAGCGCAGTATATTCACTGCTCCACAGTCCTACTGTGCACTAATGAGCGCTTCCATAATGAAAGCACTCAGTATTCGCTTCGTAAGACACACTGCCATTTTGCCCCACTTTGGGGGGAAATAGTGCATCTTATAGAGTGAAAAATATGGTACATGGTTTTACCTGATTCTGCTATGATATCGTACTTAGTGCTAAATTTATCAAATGTTCCATCTTGTTTGTTAAATTTAAACCTAACACTTGTCTAGAATGCTACTCTGTTTTTTCTACACCACTCACCTACTGAGTCAGTTTGTGGCTTTTTTAAAAAAAAGAGTCATAGTATTAAATATGGTGTGAAACTCATTAACATAGCTAACCACACCTGCTTTTACACCCATTTTTCAACACCTCATTTTGGTACTTTTTTTTATTCAGAATTTTGGAGTACATAAATTCCCCCCTATGTGTCCTGTGTATTTTTTCAATGCTTCTTCTGTAGTAGGCAATGTTTGTGCCATTTTGGCAACCAGTAGTTGGTGTTGGGCGCGAATATTCGAATCGCGAATATTAATCGTGAATATCGGCACTTCGAGAATTTGCAAATATTTTGAATATAGTGATATATATTCGTATTTTCGAATATTTTAGATTTTATTTCGTCTGAACCCATGAGCCCTCCCTGCTTCTTGCTTGTGGGCCAATGAGAAGGCTGCAGTGTCTTTGGCTGAGCTTAGCAACATCCCTAGCAACCAATAGGAAAGTTGCCTACCCCTTACTATATAAGAAACTCCCCAGCAGCCATTTTCTGTAGTTTTATGGAGTTCTGAGCGAGAGAGCAGTGTCATTTCTGTGCTCTGTGCTTTCCACACTACATTAGATAGTTAGATAGCTTATATATAATACAGATAGTTAGTGGGAGATAGTCAGTGTAGGTTATGTCCTGATATAGTGGAGCTGTTGCAGTGCAGTGTGTTAGGTAGTGTGATAGGTTCTGCTCTCCATACATACATGCTACAGACATAGTGCTGTGATGTCACAACACTACATAGTGCACCAATCAGTAATATGTAGTCAGATCTGATAAAATGTGAAGTTTCACACATTGAGCCAAAATATTCGCATCATTAGTGCCGATCAGCGCAATCGCAAATATATTGGAGCACTCTATCTGCATATAAAGCCATTTTTAATGTTCTGCTGTGCCAACCATTTTCTCCAGTCTCAGGAAACTTCTAGCAGCTTGGAAAATGTAGCAAAAGTGACCCACGTCTGTATTGTGCGCGCATGACACAAATATTACATTGCCGATTTTCACAATCAAGAAAATAATCGAAATTCACGAATATATGACGAATATTCTACAAAATATTTGCGAAATATCGCAAATTTGAATATTGCCCCGCCGCTCATCACTACTAGTAGTATGGACCTGTGGCTGCTACCTCTACATAGAGCAATATATTAAATCAACAAATCCACTTTTTACAACAGTTTTAGAGTAGTTACAGTGCATATGATGAGTAACTCCATGCAAACTCTATTTCATTTGGTTGGAGGGCGGGGGTCCTTTATTGTCCTGATTGGTGAGGTTCTCAGCAGTCAGATCCCATCTAGTGCCTATGTGATATATTTTTGTGGCTGTAATAAACCTTTAAACTTCACATCATTTTTGTGACTGAAGTAGCCCTTTACCTTCACATTTAGAAATACGTCTACCACAGGTGTACAAATGTATGTGAATATACAGTATGTAATGTTTCTGCCTGTCTCATCTATCTGGCTGCAGGCTATAACATTCATTTAAGTCTGGAGCTTCAGGGCCTTAATCTTAGTGTACATAGAATAACTAAATAGAATGGAGAAAGATGTCCAGAAGAATTATCCCCTTTCTAGTACAGACATTAAAATCATGATTGAAACAAAATCCTGTTTCTACTTTCTTAAAATATTTTGCTAGCTTATAAATTCACATTTGAAAATAATTTCTTTTTTAAGCCATAGTGTACCACATTAAGAAGCTTAGACTATACATAAGCTGTTTGACCAAGCATGGCTTCTTAAAAGTAGACAGCCTGGAGAATTTACAAGATAAATGTAGAAAGAACAGAATGTCAGGCTTTAAATAAGTAAATGTTGATTGTGTTCACTAAAACCAAGAGCTAATGGTAAAAGAAAGTAACATCATTCCTCTTTGGGTTTGTATTTAGAAATATCAATTTACTCAGATCCTAAAGACGATAGCAAATGTTCCTTTGTACCCCCTGGTGTTTTTTTTATTCCCTCTAAGAATGTCCACATTATAGGGGAGATTTTTCATTTCTCTGCGCCAGAAAAGTGTTGTTAAAAAGAAGTTACAGAGGGCAGGTTTACTCTGCCTTCGGCTACATTCACACAAACGTATTTTGTTTCCGTGTCTGTTCCGTTTTTTTAAGACCCATTCATTTCAATGGGTCCGCAGAAAATGCGGACAGCACACCGTGTGCTGTCCGCATCCGTATGTCTGTTCCGTAGCCCCGCAAAAAATATAGAGCATGTCCTATTTTTGTCCCTTTTGTAGACAAGGATAGGCATTGTTACAATAGATCCTCAAAAAAACGGATGCAATACGGATGCCAAATGGATGTCATCCATTGCGGACCGCAAAACACATACGGTCGTGTGAATGTAGCCTACTCCTTTTTTTAGAAAGGGGGTGTGGCTAGGGCAGAAAAGGGGCTTGGCCAGCCACTGCTACAAATTTATCTTCATTTATGCCAGTTTTCTGGCACAAATGATGCCAGAAATGTAAGGCAGCTCAGAGCTTTCCTAGATTTATGTTTAGGCATACAAACTGCCACATACTGTACCTAATTTATGATGAGGCTTGCACCTCGTCATAAATTAGACACATCCTCCAGCAGCACAAGAGATATCAAGACCGGTGTCCAATCCCATTGCTCACACCTGCTCAGTGAGACCTCCCGGATCCTCTTGTACATGGGCAGTGGAGCGACTCCTGCTATTAAGGTAGGCCTGACAGTAAAAAATCTGAGCTATAGTAGCCCACTTACGATATAGAATAAAAGACCGGCACTTCACTTCTGATCACGAATCTTTGCTTTATTGGAGCATGGAGGAAAACAGCGCAGATGCTTTTTTTTTTTTTTATAATACAATTAAATCTTATAGCTTTAATTGAAATGGGTTTTACAGAAAAGAGAAGTTAGCAAATGGCATGAGATGCAAAAATACAGTGGATACAGCAATAATTACCCTGAGGAATAAGTGTCCCACAGGCTACATATAACCTAAAGATATCAAATCTTGTTGCTTTTTTCATTTGTCTCATTTTCTCTGTGACTCAACAAATACAAAATGTGTATTAAAATGACAATTATTGTCTATTGCAAGAAATAAAAAAGCTTTTATGTATCTTACAGAAATGCATTTAATTCGTATTCCCGATTTAAACCTTTTGGTTCAATGGTCTGCAGGGTGTGAATCCAAAAACTTTCAAGTTTTTGAAGTAATAGCAACCTGTTGCCCCCTCTACATGGTGGCAGCACCTGCTCGATGATCTGGAATCTTAGTTGTGAAACTTTGTGAGCACATCTGTCGAAATGGAAAGGAATCGGCAACAGCAGATTTTTCTTGCGTATGGTAGATTTGTGATTACTGAACCTGTCCTTCATTCTGACAGATGTCTCACCAATGTACAACAAGCCACAAGGGCACTTTAACAGATACACAACATAGTTGCTATCACAGGTAAAGAAACCTTTTACAGGAAATTTCTTACCAGTATGTGGATGGAAAAAGGATTCACCCTTAATTACCGCAGAACGGTGAACACACTGCAAACCAGGAAAAGTGCCCTTTTTAGGTGTGGAAAGGAAAAGTTGACGAGGCATATTCATGGTACCACCTATGTCTGCTTTAACAATGGTGTCTCTAATATTTTTAGTTCTCTTGTAGCAGATCATAGGGATATCATGAAATTCGATAAGCTGTGCGCATAATCCCCCAATGTTTATTGACCACATGGCGAAACTTATTAATCCATGGATGATATTTGACAATAAACGGTAACCGTTTATTATCAGTATGAGGCTTCGGTATCTCCATTTTGCTGCTGCATTTCTTCATCTCAGAATCCAATAAGGGTCTGGGATATACCCTCAAGGAAATTTTTTTTGCCATCTCATTAAATCTGACCTCCCTCATTGATTCGTCTGACACAATTCTCTTGATACGTTTAAACTGTGAAGAGGGTAAAGATCTCTTCACAGAAGGTGAGTGGTTACTGGAGTAATGTAACAAACTGTTCTTGTCTGTTTTTTTGATGTACAAATCAGTCTGTACACAATTATCATGACCCTTTATTACCAAAGTATCTAAAAAATTTATTTTGTGTTGGTCATACTGAACTGTAAAACATAACTCGGGCCATATATTGTTTAAATACTGGGTGAACTGCTCAAGAAACTCGCTGCCGCCCCGCCATACGCAAAAAATGTCATCTATAAAGCAATTCCAAACAATACACGATTGTATGTATAATGGATTTTTATATATAAAATTTTCCTCAAGCCAGGACATGTAACTATTTGTGTATGGCGGTCCGGCATGCGAGCTATAGTAGCAGTTTCTCACCAGAACTAGGAGGAAAGGCATGCAAATAAGCTCTTAACAAGCTCTGCCTCTAATGCCACCAGATGTAAGGCAGCTATCCTATAAGTCAATGTTCAGCTCTTTAACTAAGCCTTTAGACATGACTTGGATATTAAATAAGCCAGCACCTCTGTCTCGGCCTATGGTGTGTGCTGTGACACTGTTGCTACACTTGCGGTTGCCAGCGGCAACGTGTTGCTGTGTGAGCATGCGGTGGCAGTGTCTCGGCCTTCTGGGTGATTGCCGTGACATGGTTGCCGCGCATGCTGTTGCCGGTGGTAACGTATGGTTTTGTATGCTTGTGTGTGCACTTCCCCTTTAAGTTGATGCCTCCCTCTGTCTGGTGCTTTAAGGATTAACTCCCTGACTGGGTGTAGTCACTTGTGCTTCTTATACCTGTGGCTTTAGGTCAGGAGGCAGGGTACTCCAGCCTTGGTGTGTGCTGGAGTTTTGCTCTGTCTGGTTGTTCCATCTGTCCAGTGAGGGCCACCCTTGCGGTCATAGATGTTCTATGTCATCCCGGTGTCTCCTTCCCTTCCTGTCCCTATTTGTATGGAGTGGGTTATGTGCAGGGTGTTTGAATGTCTAGTTTGGTGTTTCATGTCTGATTGTGTTTGGTGTCATGTTTACTAGACATTCCCCTGTCTCAAGTTATTGCAGCCATGGTGTCCTGGGTTCCTGTGTGGTTCGTGGTGTGTGCTGTGTCCTTTAATGTTGGTGTGGACACTAGCACTTGTGCACGGGTTCCAGTCAGTGTTTCTGTGGCAGGTAAGTGTGTTACTGGTCTCGCTTACCTGCCATCACCTATAGCTGTATGTGTTCCCCTCTCCTTGCAGTCTGGCCTCAGATGGAGACTCCTGTTCCTCCATGACTGGGATGAACAGTTCGTCTCTCCCCTGCTCCTTGGTGAGGGATTTCCAGGGCGACTCAGGATATTAGGTATCCAGGGTATGAGCCGTCCCACCATCGGTGTCCGCTCATACGGTGAGGAATCAGGGAGAGGATTAGGGACGCGGTAGGACGTGACCTGCTCCCTTATTACTCCTTTTGGCCAGGCTGATCCTCTTTACCCTTTTGACACCGCACGGTGGGGGGTTTCCCCCACTCCCCGCCGTGACAACCTCGTTCCTAACCATCACCAGAACTAGACACTTTAAGAGGCCATCAAAAGAACACCGGGGGGTCATTCTACACATGTGACAGCAGTATCAAGACACAGAAGAAGTTTAAAATAATTATTCAAACTCAAAACTTATGTTTTGTGTTCACACTAGCGATGCTGTTTGTGCTCCGTTATAGGAGCAGAACAATGAAGATAACAGAAATGCTGGACCTGGCACATAATTGAGAGTATAATGGAATCAGTGAAGTTTCCATTTGGGAGAGACAAAATAGTGCAGAATGCTGCAATGCTTTGTCCCATATTTTTGATGAAAAATGCTCTGGAGGCCCTAACTGAGCCTCCAGTGAAGATGTGATTGAAGCCATAATTAATACTTATTAATGGGATAACCCATTTACCTTATGGCAACTTTACAAGTGACAGTTATCATGTGTATTTCACTGTAGTTTTGGATACATTCTCCTTTCCAAACATTTTTCATTCCTCTAATGCATCTAAAATAAAGAATATCAAGCAACTATGGAAATGGTCTTTTCAGAACTCTCCCTCAGTTTTTTATTGACAGCTCATATGCATCTGTATGTGTTTCTATGGTTACAGACTACAAACAGACCCCGTGTAGTCTGAACCTAGCATTCTACTCTCTGCCACCTGTCCCTGACTTCTTTGTATCTCCTGAATATATTATTAGCAAGAAGTAGGGGACATGTGTAAGAGAGTATGAATGCAGAATCAGACTTTGTGAAAGGTTGGTAATCTGTAACCATGGGGCTGAGCTTTCAGATGTCCTCACACAGGAGGTTCAGATCTCGGGATTCCTTCTGTGGGTTTGTGCATGTTTATAATACTGCATTTTATCTGCAAAGCTAACATGGAGTAAACAAGGTAGTCCGTTTTTTCCTCCTGTATAATAGTATAGTGGCTATTGAGGGTTAAACAAGGGCAAAAAATATGGTACATATGTACCGTATATGCCGGCGTATAAGACGACTGGGCGTATAAGACGACCCCCAACTTTTACACTGAAAATATAGAGTTTGGGATATACTCGCCGTATAAGACTACCCCTTTTTCAACACACAGCAGTACATTACTGCATCCCACCACCATCCCTGGGTACCTCTGCCATCCCTGAATCCCACCACCATCCCTGGGTACCACCACCATCCCTGCATCCCACCACCATCCCTAGATACCACTGCCATCCCTGCATCCCACAACCTTCCTTGTCCTCCCTCCCTGCCTCCCAGACCCTAAACATGTGCCACCTATACCCTGAACATGTTTTTGTTATGTTATTCTTTATATTCACATTCACATATGCACATATGCGCCGCACTTAGATACGCCGCACGGAGATCTCGCACATGCGCAGGAGCGAGATGCGAGCGGCCGTGAGGATCCCGTGTATCCACGCTCGCCGCATGAAATCTCGCACATGCGTAGGAGCGAGAAGCGAGCGGCCGGGAGGATGGCGGTACAAGGAGCATACAAGGTACAGAGCAGGGGGGAGGCATACAAGGTACAGAGCAGGGGGCGGTATACAAGGTACAGCGCGGGGGGGGCATATGCCGTGGGTTACATCGCAGCTCTCAGCTGCTGGGGATACAAGGCAATAGCCCGGGCTCTCTCTGTTGATAATTCGGGCGTCCCGGCACTGCAGCGCCCGCCATACCCGGCGTATAAGACGACCCCCGACTTTTGAGAAGATTTTCATGTGTTAAAAAGTAGTCTTATACGCAGGAATATACAGTATTTGTCAGTTTTCCTCCAGTGCAGTGTTCATGCTCCTGCGCTGTAAAAAAATCCAACAAAAGAGGGGACGGTTAGGGGGCGTGCTTACCTTGACTTGAAGCAAGGAAACCTTGACTTCAAGCTGACCGGCAAGATAGCGCTGATGGCGCTTAAAACATTGGTTTTTGAATCTATGGAGCATCAGACTACTGGATCAAACATATGATTATTAACAGACTCAGGTTCCCTTTAAGACACTTTCAATATTCTGATTTCTTATTTGATTGCACAACCTCTTTAACAGTTGGAGAATGTTGTATTGTAGGACTATATTTTTCCCACAGAAGTCAATTACATTTCCCAATCACATATTCAATATTGATCTTTATTACAGATCTGTATTTTTATATGTGGAAAATACAGATTTCTAGTTGGCAGCAAATATGTTTGCCAGATGTGGTGAAACTGAAAAATTTAACGCAGTCTCTAGTACTGGCAAAAAAATGGATTCTGGCTGGATTAAGGAGAAAGGATTAAGGACAGATACTACTTCTCTCTTTTTTAATTCACTCCTGATGGCTTCCAAAACTGCTTCAGGAAACCTGAACATGTGGCTATGCCCTTAAAGTTTACTCTCCAAATTAATCAGGGATTCTCATTTATAGACCATAGAAATTGTGTCCCATCTCATCCATATCAGATGCCAAAAGCTGGCTTGACTTTCATGCGGAAAGTCCTTCTTTGGCGATGTGTAGTGATTCTGTTCATATGAGCCGAGTAATCTGTGGCTGTTGAGAGATATTGCAGTTAAGAAGATTGCTGTTAAGCTCTCCCTGGTATCAAAATGGTAACCGTTCTAATGAGTTTTATAGCTGCTTGGCATGTAGTCATGACATTTCATTGTTGGAACTAAAAAGAACGGCTGAGCTTTAAACTTTTGCATTTTATAACAACAGTTTTTAATTTTCAGCAGTTATTTTTATACAGTGCTCATTAAAGTGGTTTTCATCCAGAAATGGTAAAAATAACTAACCTGTTCCTAATAGCAAATATGTACAGTCTTCACATATAGCTGGGCTCAACAAAGGCATTGTATGCTTGTCTGCAGTGATATCTTTCAAACCATAATTTGTGTAGTTTGTATAAATTCAACATGACATTTAAGGATATTGTCAGTAAGATTGGATGGTTGCACCTCCTTCTATTTCATACTTACAGATTTGTCAATGATGCTTATGACATAGTTTCTGTCACCTCTGAAATGCCCCCAAACTAGAGTCAGCATTGTATAGTGTAAGTAACGCAGTAACGCAATCATGTCATTTAAGGGTACTTTCACACTTGCGTTGTTGGATTCGGCGACCGAACTGCCTGCCGGATCCGGAAATCCGTATGCAAACGGATAGCTTTAGTAGATGGATCCAGATGCTGATCCGTCTCACAAATGCATTGCAAAACCGGATCCATTTATCTGGTGTCATCCGGAAAACCGGATCCTTTTTTCTGGAACAGTTGGTGCCGGATCCAGTATTAATGCATTTCAATGGAAAATAATGCTGTATCCGGCATTCCGGCAAGTGTTCCGGAATTTTGTACGGAGAAAATACCGTAGCATGCTGCGTTATTTTCTCCGGCCAAATACCGTAAGAGTGACTGAACTGAAGACATCCTCATGCATACTGAACAGATTGCTCTCCTTTCGGAATGCATTAGGATCAAACTTTTTTTTTCCGGTATTGAGCCCCTAGGACAGAACTCAATACCGGAAGACTTTAACGCAAGTGTGAAAGTACCCTAAAGCTTCATTCTCAACTTGCAGTTCAACACCGTGCTTCGACAAACGAAATGAAATGCATTGAGAGGACTCATCTACTCACACACATAATGGAGAGGACTTAAAGAAGAGTCCTCTCATTGCATTTTACTGTTGGTTTGTCGGAGCACAGAGTCTGAATAAAAGTGAGTATGAAAATAAAATGTACATAATCGGACTCCGCACCACATACATTAAACACTGCTTACTCTAGTTTGTGGGGTGTTTTAGAGCTGACAGATTCCCTTTAACATGTAGTAAATTAAAGGGTTTCTGTCACCTGAAAAATGGGTATTAGGCTGGCTGACATTAGCGATGTGCAAATGTCAGCTGAACATAACTATATTAGTACCATCTCACTATCTGCCGCCGTTATTGAGAAAAATGAACTTTTATAATATGCTAATTAGCCTCTAGGAGCGGGGGGAGGGGGCATTGCACCTGCTCCTAGATTCTCAGTTTGCCCACTTCTTTTCCCGCTGGCCGTGTCTGCTCTCCTCCCGCCGGCCGTGTCTGCAGTGTAAATCTCACGCCATTTAGTATTCAGCACAGGCGCAGTGAGGGAGCCAGCAGCCACCGAGTGTCCTTCCCTCACTGCGCCTGTGCTTAATACTAAATGGCGCGAGATTTACACTGCAGACACGGCCGGCGGGAGGAGAGCAGCGCTGCCCTGGCCCTGTCAATCAAGAGAAGAAGGGCGTGAAAAGAGGTGGGCAAACGGAGCCTCTAGGAGCAGGTGCAACGCCCCTCCTGCTCCTAGAGGCTAATTAGCATATTATAAAAGTTTGTTTTTCTCAATAACGGCGGCAGACAGTGAGATGGCGCTAATATAGTTATGTTCAGCTGACATTAGCACATCGCTAATATCAGCCAGCCTAATACCCATTTTTCAGGTGACAGAAACCCTTTAAGAAACAGATTGTGACTTTAGTGTCTATTGCCACTGTTGTCCAAGAGACTTCACATTTATTACTCTGCAGGAGAAAATGCTATGTTCACCAGATTCCATTAGCATTCTACCCTATTTTGTGTGGTAAAATGACAGGCTCACCGACAGAAACCTGACAGATTCCGTTAGAGTCAAAGTGGTCCATCAGGCATCTTTCATGTCCATCATTTGATGGAAACATTTCATTTTTTTTCCTATAATGGCACAGAACAACAGAAATGTAAAGTGCCAATGTTAACATAGACAAGAGGCATCTTTGAACCATGGTGCTTACCTGCCTACCAGTCATCATTGAAGGCTCCCAGACAGGGAGAGGAGGAGGAAGATGATGGATGAAGCCGTAGTTTCTTTTTCTGACTTAGCATGTATGTAAAACTGCATGTTCTGAAAGGGGAGGTACAGTGGTAGAGAGAAACCCGATACAAAGCACACATAAAGGATTTCATATTAAAGATGAATGAATTTCCAGAAATTGGTTTCCGTTTCAATTCTGTCAATTCAGTAGTCAGGTTTGATTCAAATTTGATTTGGTGCTAGTAACCGTAAGTGCCCCAATTGCCCTGAAAAGACATGTATGACGTACCGGGACCTCTCAAGACTGTATTCAACTCAATTCAAGCTTAATTGCCAAATCGGTATTAGTAATTTCAAAGTGACACTGACATACTGTATATAGCTATGGGTAAACACATGGTCGGTGGTAACAAACAGTTTGCTTAAAAACACTGCATTGTCTGATGTTTTATGCTTTTTAGAATTTAAGAAAATATTGCAAAAAGCATATCAACTGAATTTATTTCATTAACTTTGAAATATTTTAAGTGGTCAATTGGACAGAGTCCTGTACAATTTAACTGTGAATTTGAACAATACGTCAGGTGCACTAGTCTGTGATCAACTGAATTTTTTAAATTGAAAAATAACATTTTCATTTGGACTGCACAGAACATTATAACTGTGATGCACACCAGTATTTATTTATTTTTTAATTAAAAATGGACAGTTGGACAAAGTCCAGTACAATATACAATTGGTAACTCTGAACACCAATATGTTAGGCACACTAATCTGTGATCAACTGATTATTTTATTTTTTTACTAAACTTTCTAAAAGGTCAATTCCACTACAATATACATTAACTGTGATGCAGACCAATACATCAGGCAGCACACTATCCGGACTAGGATTAATATTGTAAGGTGTGTTGCAAATTATGTGATGAAGATTCGGGTGATTCACAGTAATAAATTTAGTTGTATAGCTTTATGCATCGTTGACTAACATCGTGGTTGCAAGACTCCCTGAGGCAGCCTGACTCTGTGATTGGGAATCATGTGATGAAGATTGGGCGAAATTGAATAGTATTGCTTATAGTGCATGCAAGCTCAAGCAGTCTAAAATGTGTGCCACTACCAGTCTCCCTGAGCCAGCCTGAATGAGTTACACAATATGACACACTGACTCCTGTGAGTCAGTGTGACATATTGTGAAATAATTATTACTCTAACTAGCTATTACCCTCTGCTCACTGTTAGGGTCCATTCACACGTCCGTTGTTTCTTTCCTGATCTGTTCCGTTTTTTGCGGAACAGATCTGGACCAGTTCTGTACCCATTCATTTTCAATGGGTCCTGAAAAAAAATCTGACATTGAGCTGTCCGATTTTTTTCAGGACCCATTGAAAATTAATGGGTCCAGATCTGGTCCAGATATGTTCCGCAAAAAACGGAACAGATCAGGAAAGAAACAACGGACGTGTGAATGGACCCTTAAAGAACCTCCCTAACACTAAACTAGCTATATTCTGTGTTTTAAGATATCTTTTCTCTATTTGACAGACTTCCTATCCCTCCAGTATATGAGCTCAGAAAACACATGCAATTCCTGGGTGGGATGTTATTTACCACCTGTGACACGTCCAATGACATCACAGCTTTAGTCCCTTAAGGTTAGCTGAGTCTGACTACAAGGCATTATGGTCAGGCCCAACCAGTCATGTGATCCTTCTTCATTTTCTCCTCTTCCTTGCATGCAGGCCGAATCCCAAATACCTCATATTTGTGGGAACATTTTGGAATATTTGTCATAAATATGATTTTGCACCAGAAAGAGCCCATCCACTCAGCAAACATGGGGATTGGAAATATGCACTTACAAGACTTAAAAAATATACAAACATGATAATAGACAAGCGTTTCCAAAATTCCAGTAGTGAATTAAGGACTTTCTAAATCTATGTTTGTAGACTGGTCGATGATATTGCTACCTCCCTCATAGAGTTTTACTT
The DNA here is from genome assembly GCF_905171765.1 of Bufo bufo. Lineage (NCBI taxonomy): Eukaryota > Metazoa > Chordata > Amphibia > Anura > Bufonidae > Bufo > Bufo bufo. Next base: position 381,628,131 of record NC_053391.1, read on the forward strand.
TAAGGACTAAGCTTTGACCCCAAAATAAATGTACAGTTTTTGATTTATATACCCAGACTGTATACTTGGCAATTGTCATGCCCTAGACCAGACAGTAAATGTTTAAAAGTCCTGGTGGGGAGATGTTCATGGTTTTAATGGGAATTGGGGCTTTGTGAACTAAATTGCAAATCTGCCCAATTTTACTCACTGAAATGTGAACCAATTTGCCCATCTCAAATTAATTCACTAGGCACTTATTTCTTTGACTTTATGTGCATTATTAGTAGTAAAATATGACACACTTGATTAAGCTGTGAGCAATTGCTGTGGTCTCAGGGTACAGCCATCTTTCAGTCGCTCTCTCTTACTTCCTTTAAAAAAGAACATATTGTATATACAGCTGTTTCGCTCTCCCTGCTGGCAGCTCTCTCAGGATCTTGCTTGTTACAGCCAAGAAGACAATGGTGAATAATTTCCCTGTAATAAGAAATGAAATCACTCTAATTAAGTAATCAGCTGCTTGGAAGGAAGTAGGACTAGCATCAGCTGTCGTGGTCAGAGGTCCACAGTACTTGTTTCATACAGTTCTGTGCCTATAAACACCAGCCTTGGGGGATGCATGGAAAGAATTGTGATGGAGATCGACATGCATTATTAGTTACTTTGTAATGATAATAAAAGTGCACTTTTGTTAAAGTCTTGGATATTTACATTGTACTGATGCAGTGTAGTAAGCTTTAGGGATCCGTAGGACGGTGGATGGGCACTACTGTGCAGGGAAAGAAGGAACCCCATCATACTTCGAGTGTCTTTTAGTGCTATCACTTACGTTGGCTGGCAGATCCCTGAGTCTCTTATTACTACTGTATATGCTGTTACTGAAAACTCGGGTATCACAGCTCCTGTTTTTTGTTGATCCGCATAACACAGCAAAAGTTACGACACGTCCGAGACACGGACCCGAAAGCCCACTAAAGCGCTTCAGAGTGTTTCCGTGGGCTTCTGACCCATGCCTCCACTCCATCCGTATCTTGTGGATCAAGGACCCATTCGAGGCAATGGGTCCACATCCGCAGCACGGAGTTCACATGGCCAGTGGACATATATGGGCACGACAGCCATACGGTCATGTGAATGAACCCTAAGGGGTCTTTTATATAGGCCATTGGTAGTGAACCGTTTAGAGACCGTGTGTCCAAACTGCATCCCAAAACCTACGTATTTATCGCAAAGTGTCAACATGGCAATTTAACCTGAGTACTACAGTCCAATATAGTATATCTTCCATGTACTTTATCATTTAGCTGTTATAGCCTGTGCTGTTCATAGTGTGTCCTGCGCTGATGAATGGCAGTAAAAGTCTAAGGCATATTGGTACGCCACAGCCTTTTTCTAGGGCGTGGGTGCCCACAGATAGGCTCTGAGTGTCGCCTCTGGCACCCGTGCCATAGGTTCGCCACCACTAACATAGGCTGATGAGCAGGTACTTTCTACGAAAGTTAGCTTGATCATTTCCGTATGTTAATGTATTTATCCGAGCCATTCTGAAATTGTTTTCTCGTGACATCTCGTACTTAATGTTAGGGGTAAATTTGGGTCAATAAGTTTTACCTTTATATTATAAAATATCCCAAATTTACAGAAAATGTGAAAAAAAAATTCTAAATTTTAATTTCTACGCATTAAAGTCAGATAGTGATACCGTTTAAGATAGTTTTTACTTAAGATTCCCTATATGTCTACTTTATGTTGGCATTATTTTGAAAATCACATTTAATTTTTTTAGGACGTTAGAAGGGTTAGAATTTAAGAAGCAATTTTTCAACTTTTCTATAAAACTTTCAAAACCAACTTTTTCAATTCAGTTCTGAAGTCACTTTGAGGTCCTTGATAATAGAAAACACCCATAAATTACCCCATTTTTAGAAACTACACCCCTCAAATTACTTAAAACTGGTTTTACTAACTATGTTAACCCTTTAGGTGTCCCTCAAGAATTAAAGGAAAATCGAGGTGAAAATTAAAATTTTCAGTTTTTGTTTATTGGTACAATTTTTAGGTCTATATGGCTTTTTGAGTGCTTTTTATACATTTTGTGGATTGAGGTGAAGCGGGCAAAAATTGCATTTCTGTCAGTGTTTTTTATTTTTATTTTTTATGGGGTTTTATTCTGTGGGATGATACGGTTATGGCGACACCAAAATTGTATTGTTTTTTTCATTTTCTATTTTAAATCATAAAATCACTTTGAAATATTTTTCCGTCAACATAGTTGTATGAGGGCTTATTTTTAGCGGGATGGGCTGTAGTTTTTATTGGTATAATTTTTGAGATGCATGACTTTTTGATCACTTTTTATTAAATATTTTTGGGAGGTGAAGCAAAATAAACAGCAATTCTGCCATTGTTTATTTTAATTTTTTTTTACAGCATTCACCACTTGGGATTGGTACCCTGATCATTTTATAGATCAGGACATGACGGAAGTGGCGATACCAATTATGTGTAGTTTATTTTATTTATTTTTTTATCTCTTATAAATGAGCGGATGTGGGAAAAGGCAATTTATTTTATGTTTTTTTACTTTTTTTTATGTAAATTTTTTTTAAACTTTTTTTTTATTTTCACCTCCTTTTTTTTTTTTTTTATCAAGTCCCACTTATATCTTGAAGATCCAGTAGGGCTTAATAGCTGTACTATACTTTGCAATGCTCTTGCAGTTTTACATTAATAGATGGCAACACTGGACGACTTTAAAAGGCGTCCTGTTGCCATGGCAACCATCGGGCCACTATCATCGCAGCGGGGCAGCCCGAAGGTTGAGACAGGGAGTCCCCTCCCTCTGTTAACCCCTTGGATGCTGCTGACAGCAGCATCTAAGGGGTTACAGCAGAGTGTCAGCATATAGTTGACAATCGCTGATGATGGTGGCGGGTCAGGAACAGAGCCGCCGCCATCAGATACAGCAAGGGCACCGCACAAGGGGGTACAGATGAGGAGTGGGGAGGGAACATAGGCAGGGGACACTGATCGCAGGGGACATGGATAGGGGCAGAGGTCATGGATGGGGGCAGGCGAGCACAGTTGCCAATACATACACAGTGCACGGCTGGCAGGGGGCTCACATATTGGGGCCCACAGATCGGGGGCACGGAGCACACACTACCTGATTTCAGGCTCTGATCTGCAGAGTGCAGATCAGACCCTGAAACCGACACTTTTACACTGCTGCGATCCGATTGGTTAGTCTGCACAGACTAACCAATCGGAGCAATTGCCGGCAAGGGACCAATCAGAGTGGACTCTGCACTGTCCCTGACAGCGGCAGTGCAGGGGCAGAAGCTTTAATCCAAGCACTTTGCAGCGCATGGATTAAAGAGCGGCCATGACGTTTATATATTTATTTTTTTATAAATAATTCTTTATTGTTTTTTTCCAACAAACAAATCATTATTACACTCTTTTAAGTTCATAACATTATAATTTCATAACATTTTGTGTACCCCCCCCCCCCACCCAAAACCCATTCTTAAAGAAAACACCCAAAAAATATGTATGGGTATGTGCAGATAGCACGTATATAGCTGTATGGCAGTCAGGAAGGGGTTCATCATATCTGCACGCTAACGGAGCTGATGTAAAACAGCCAGGCAGTCTATACTGAAGACAATATACAGAAGGCAAAGACAAAAGTAGTGAGTTACCACCACTGGGCATCCACGTCAAATTTTTACTTTAGTAGTGAAAGAGTTAAAGGGTTTTTCCAGTCGTGCGAATTTTATGACCCCCCCCCCCCCTTGGAATCGGTCATCAATGGGGGCTGCTGCACTCGTGCAAGCATTGTGTTTTCTTCATTGCTTACCTGTATCTTGGTGGTGGCTCAGTGTAATTACAGCTTCCTGTCCCATCCACTTGAATAAGATGAACAGATGCAAGTACACTGCATCACCAAACTGCAACGTAGATTGCATGCAGATAGACTTTGAAGAGAACACAGCGCATGCACAAGAGCCACATCCCCTTCAAATAGCTGATCAGTGCTGTGCCGAGAGTCAGACCTCCACCAAACTGAAATCCTAAAGATTGTGTCATCAGTTTCATGAAACCGGAATACCCCTTTAAACATGGCTGATATTAAATAGGATGACATTGATTCCTAGTGAAAGAAAACTGATGCCATTCAGTGGCTGCTGACTGTAAGTCAATAGATGTCACGAATGAGCAGAACACATTCATTCTCATAAATGAGACACAAGGCAGTCAATGACGTTGCAGTCGTTTTTCCCAGGAAATAATAAAAGCTGTCAGCCCAATGGCATGCTGATATATTTCTACACACATTTTTATTTTCAACATGCACATGTAGTTCTGTCTGTTGTGCAGAAGTAATGGCCATAGATAATGTGCTTTTGTCTGGAGGTATCGCAATAAAGAGCACATTTTGTAGCGAGCAGTTTCTTTATGTGCTGACAGAATGAATTGGCAGACATTTCTATGTATGAACCTGTAATTTGACATAAGATATGATTTTATTGTTAAGAACAGAGACAATTTAAAGTGATTGATATTAATACCCAGGTATTTTGTTAACAAGACGCTCTTATTATTTCCAAACGTGAACGTAGATGTTGGGTTGAAAGTGAGAGCAGCAGGTTTATGCTGCTTTCACTGCGACATGTTTCTAACAGCTATATTGCCAGTTTTATATTAGCTAGAGCCGCGATCCTTGTTTTTTAAAGCTTAGATTGTCAGCTTTCCAATGACCAGGCTCACATCTCTAGCTACGGCAGTACCTGAGATACTAAGGGTTGAAGGAGCTGCCCCTTAAGCCTGCTGCCCAAGTTCTGTTTAGGTTAATCTGTTAGATCCTTTTCTCAAAGCCCAAACAAAGCTATGGCCGAAATTGACCTGTCAACCCTCCTGACATGTCTGTTTAGTAAGCACTTATAATCATCATAAAATAACTATTTTGGAGGATCTTTTCATCAGACTCTGTCATGTGTCATTCCTCTATGGTTTCTCTTGGAATTTCATGACTACTTTTTCAATTCTCTGTCAGAAGGGTTTATCAATTCACAGTCTGATGCTCAGCACTGATTAGACAGTGTCATAATTTTAAGGAACGTTCTCCATCGATATCAAGAAAGACTATGCCCAGTTTTCAACGTATTCATACCATTTCCAGACTGAATAACAGATCAACATCACAACATAGTTCTAGGAAAAGCTGTTTACTTATGCGGAATGCAAATATTCACTTACACAGACATGTCAGGATAGGTGAAATTAATATAGCATCAGAACCAGCCCGTCTGAGCTGACTCCACTTCAAATTCTCCCCTACCCCATTTGACTTTACGCATCTTTTAGGGTACTTTCACACTTGCGGCAGAGTGATCTGGCAAGCAGTTCCGTCGCCGGAACTGCCTGCCAGATCCAGCAATCTGCATGCAAACGAACAGTAATTTGTAGACGTATCCCGATGCGGATCCGTCTCACAAATGCATTGCATACGGACAAACTGATCCGTTTCTATTTTTTTTTTTAAAGGTCTGCGCATGCGTAGACCGGAAGGACGGGTCCGGTATTGCGGTATTTTTTTAACATTTCAATGTAAATTAATGCCGGATCCGGCATTCCGGCAAGTGTTCCGGAATTTTGGACGGAGATAAAACCGCAGCATGCTGCGGTATTATCTCCGTCCTAAAAAGTCAAAAAGACTGAACTGAAGACATCCTGATGCATCCTGAACGGATTGCTCTCCATTCAGAATACATGGGGATAAACTGATCAGTTCTTTTCCGGTATTAAGCCCCTAGGATGGAACTCTGTGCCGGAAAAGAAAAACGCTAGTGTGAAAGTGCCCTTAATGGAGTTGTTGTGTGAGGCAGGACACAACATTCTATTTATTATATAGACAGATGAAGATAGTTGCTTGTTCCTAAGCAACTGTAAATCTAAAAGTAATGTTGTTATAGAAAATTTGCAGATATAGGTCTTATGCACACGACCGTTTTTCGGATCCACATCCGAGCCACAGTTTTTTCACTTCAATGGGGCCGCAGCTGTCCGCATCCGTTGCTCCGTTCCGAGGCACCGCAAAAAAAATATAGCATGTCCTATTCTTGTCTGTTTTGCGGAACAGATTGCGGAAGACACACGGGCGGCTTCCGTTTTTTGTGGATCCGCGGTTTGCGGACCGCAAAAAACGGCACGGTCGTGTGCATGTAGCCATATACAGAGAAAATATACAAACCGAAAAACATATTCTATAAAGAGTACCCTAAACCTGTGTCCTTACAGCGTATTGTGATAGCTTTAGGTACCATAGTGTATTAATTGAAATATCAGGCAATGTTAACCCATTGGAAGAATGCATTCTTAAACTCTAGTATATGCCCAGGATCTTTGGAAGCATCAGCATAAAGCAAGGATTTTTTATGCCTTAATATATGCTTAGGTAATCTAAAAAGAACAAGTAATTTGAGAAGGGATTTGGTAAGTACACTTCCTAATTACTGTGAAGGTCTATTAAAATCACGACTGGCTTGTTTTATGGCTCCACATATATTACTTGTTCCTATGCCACATTGATTTATAAGGTGAAAACTGTGATATGATATTACATTCATACCCCATGAGGGTTTTATCATTAGCTGCTACGTCTAATAATCTCATATACAACTAACAACTTCTTTGTTTTTGTAAGTTATTATTTTATCATATGCCAATAGTTTCTTTGGCACGTTTTTTTGCACTTCACTTCAGTGTGCTATCCATTTCTTTAAAAGAATAGCGCTCACACCCATGCAAGACAGTGGGGCCATTCGCTCATCTGTTTTTAATGGATTCTATTCCCAATTACATTTTTTGGTCTATTTTTGTAGCCGTCTCTATTTATGGTTGTGAGAAAAATACACACAGAAGTTATACATTTTTCATGGATCGTTTTATCTTGCCGACGAAAACTGTGAATAAGCTCTTTTTATAGACAATTATCTTGGCTATCTCATACATAATTTGGACTTGCAACTATTTAGCATCTGGATAGTTATGCAGATTCTTGTCATATAACTTCCTTGTTACAGTTTTGCTCCTAAAATCTCCATTTTTATTTTTATTATTTTGTTATTATTTTGTTAATCTACCTTTAGCTCTCAATCAGATTCAAGCATGACTCAACCAAAATCTGTTCTCTCTGTCTTTTCTACACATGTTGGTACATACTGATCGACTCACTTGGGTACAAATACAGCTTTTTCTTCAACTCTACCCACAAGTGTTCGATTGGGTTGAGGTGTGTGGACTGTGGGGGCCAATCAAGCACTTATACTACATTGTCATTGAATCATTTGTTTGTCAATCTCGACGTATGCTTCAGATTGTTGTCCTGCTGGAACACTATGTCTTCCTTTTCACACCTGTAGTACTTGAGTGTACAAAGTAACTTGTCTTGTAGGATACTCACATATAGCTCAGCATTTACACCACCATCAATCCTGGTCAAGTACCCAATGCCTTTTGCTATGAAACAACCCCATATCATCATGCTTCCTCCACTGAACTTGCCAGTTCCTAAGCCCCCTTTTTTCTTGTTTCTTCCAGACGCATTTGCACCCATCAGAGCCCAGTCTATTCACTTTTGTCTTATCGCTCCAAATCACCCGTTTCCAATCTTCTACTTTCCACTGTTCGTAGTTTATTGCAAACTCAAGCTGATGCTTCTAATGATGCTATTTAAGTTGCAGCTTCTTCGCCTTTTCTCAGGCCACCTCTCTATTGCAAAGAATACAAGTCACCTTTACTGCCATGTTTGTCACGCCAGAACTGATAGACCTTGTAATTAGCCGACTTGTTGACTTCAATATTTTGCTTGGGTGTCCACCTCTTGGCTTTGGAATGGATAGATGGATTTCATTTCGTATTCTTCCAACTGTCATGGCACTCACATGTGAGAACAGGCTGTAATTTGTAGTATACAAGAAGAAAAAGATTGTTCCATCACCAGGAGCAAAACAGTAACAATGCAGTTAAATGACAAGAATCTGTATAACTAATTATATGCTAAATTGTTGCAAGTCAAATTTTTGTATGAGATAGTCAAGATGATTGTCTATCTATAGAATGCTAGTCTCACGTATCCGCAAATTCTCATCCTCTCAGTCATTGCTTATTTTCTGCAAATCACGCTCTATTCTTTAATTAAATAGTCTGGGAACAGTGACACCTTATGGCCATCAATACTTAAATCTGCATGGCCCCTTGCTTTGCAAAAAATATGTCCAAATTGTTAAAGTGGTGAATGTTCGTAAGCATCAGGTTTGGAGAGTTGCGAGAAGGAAGTGGTCTAGTGGGGACTCAATGAGCCCTCTCTAGCACAGATCTTCTCTGATACTCCTCCCAGGCGCACATTACTAAGACATAGGTGGTTTCCATGTCATTTTGTTTATCTTGAAGAGCTTCCAGCTCTTTCGTGTGCTGCTGAGTATCTTTGTGCAGGAGAATGGTGTATTCTAGTGTTCTGATATCTGATAAATTCCTAAAGCTTTTCTCATTATAGAGATATCTTCCTTTGCGCCACTAATTTGGACTGTAAGGTTTTGTTACCGTGTCCAATAGCTTTTATAATATATGCCAGTGTGGTTTCAGCAGTTACATCTTGAGAATCTTAAGATATGCAGTAGTACCTGGTTAATACGTAGAACAACAAATGCCAGCATAATAATGAGATCCAATAAAACGTCTACTTTATTGTCCTTATTAGCCTTGTTAAAGGATTGAATAATCTGAAATGTATAGCTACTAGTCATGCCGTGAGTTTTTTAAATTTTGGACAATAAAGTAGTCATTTTATTGGATCTTATTATTGTGCTGGGATTTTCGTTCTACATATTGGCAAGCTTCTCCAAGCCACCCGTCCCCCGAGAATTTTTTTTTTTATGTGGAGGTGAGCTCGACTTTACATTGCAGTAGTACCTGGTTCTAGTGCACATGCACCCTGAGTGCAATTCTTAAATTGTTCTGTGTTAGCTGGAGCTAGCAGTGCAGTGTGCAGCTTCTGTACACCACCAGAAGCCAGTTTTAGCAGTCCTGGCCTACTGTTGAAAAGTTGCTGCTACCTCCTGCTTCATGTCTCTCCGGTGGCATGATAATATTGGAGTGTTGAGACAGTCCCCATCTTGATTATGTTGCTCCGTGCCTCCTTTTTTATCTGCACATTGTATGGCTGAAGGAGCTTGTCATGGTAAATGACTTGGTGGTGAGAAACTTAGCAGGAGCTCTGAGGAACTGTGCCCACTTTCCCTGAAGGTTGGACAATACTCCCCCCAATCAGATGATGATGAAGAAGTGTTTAATGCTGCTGGTCCAGGACCATTTACAGATTTTGATTTACTTGGTAAAAGCAGACAACCACTTTAATTAAAGCACTCTCGCAAAAATGTTTACTTTGTGGCCCATTAGAGAGGTACATGATGTTAATTTTAGTGAAGATAATAAGGGCTATAATTGTGGTTATCCACTACTTTCTGGTCCTCAGCTGTGCGATGTGACTAACACTCTGACTCTTCAACTGACGTAGCATCTTATGTGTAGACAGCAAGTCAGTTTCTCTATTCACTCCTATGAGAACTACAATTTCAGTCTCTTAGGAATGAATAGAGAAACTGACTTCCTGTCGACACATAAGATGCTGTGTCATTTGGAGAGTTAGAGCGTTGGTCATATGACGTGTCAATCGCATGACACAGCCGAGGATCAGAAGGGAGCGGACAACCCATAACTACAGCCACAAGTAAGAAGATTACCTCCAATACAATTTACATCATGTACCTTTGTAACAGGCTAGAGAATAAAAATCATTCTGGGAGTGTTTAATCACTAGACACAAGCAGCCATAGACCTGTCAGCCATATGATTCCATTTTTCACAATGCTGTTGTCTTGATAGAGATGTTAAAAGCAATTAGAAAATTACTTAGACTGGTTGTTCCAATTTCTGTATCTGGCATCACAGTCTGTGTTTCCATGTTTTATTCATTGTTTTTGACAACTAGAGTCACAGCTTTTGAGCAAAGCCTTCCCAAAAATAGAATTATATATTCTGCTTTCACGGCATCATTGAAATTGTCAATACGTGGGGCTGGAAGCGTAATTCAGCAATGCTGTTCTACATTTTTCATGTGCCAATAATTTTGATTTCTAGCATTAATATTCTGAACCTAGGACAATGTTATCGAGAATTCAGGACACCTTAGAGAGCATTTAGAACAAATGACATTTGTTGGGTGTTTTTGTTTTTTGGATTTTTCAGTGTTCAGTAAATTGATTGCCAACATGTGCCAGCTTAGTATTTTCTGTCTTTTGCATTGTAGTTTATCCAAAAGAAATTACACATTTTTATAGCAGCCTCTTTTCTGCAGAAGTATGCAACGATCCAGCTTATGAATCAGAAGAGTTTTTCTTGTGACCATTTCTTCCTGTACAAATATTTAAAGGTGTTGACTGGTTGTTTAATTAGTATTTTTAAGGCTCTGCATGGTGCAAGATAATAAAGCAGATCACCTTACCAATCCCCAACCAATGACGTTTTGATGCTTTATAGTCTCCTGACGGTCTCTATTTCCTGGTCCTTCACAAAACACAGAGTAAATGGTCGTTCAGCCTATCACTGATGACAGTGGAGACCTACCTCTGTGATTGATTAGCTGACAGGTCAGTACATGCATGTCTAGTAGAACCAAGAAGAAGAGACTGGCAGGGGCCGTGAAGTCTAAGAACCGGAGCAGCAGGTGATCAGTAAGGAGAGTATGGAAAAATATGATTAATGAAGTAAAGAATTAAATGGCAGGACACCATTTTAAATACTAACTACAAATTTTCACACAATGCTGTATCAATAGCCTGTCCATGATATACTCTGATCCTATGAAAATGCTAGATAGTATAACTAAAACCTTATACTTAATGCTGTATCATAGATCCTGGTTGTATAGAATGGGTATAGAAGTATGTAGGCCCATACTGTACCTTTTTGCCCTTCTGATTTCATTCTGGTATTTGGAGATTTTTTCTTATGGACTTGTATAAAATGTTCTGCTGCTGAGTGACTCCTCAATCACACACTTTCATACAGAAGTTTGTATCTCTATGTTACTGTAGATATGTAGAATTTTGTTTTACAATATCTCTGTGTTCCTGGGGGAGAAAAGATGACTGATTAATGCAACACTCTCATGTGTAACGCATGTTAGCATGCATTCAATCCCCAGAGCTTCCACAACCTCAAACTATTGCCGATTCCCTTTACTAAACCATCTACAACTGTGTATGTGTGTATATATATATATATATATATATATATATATATATATATATATATATATATATATATATATAAAAATATCAAAAATAGACAGCACCCCAGGGATTAAATGAAAAAACAATCACCTTTTATTCACCCATGTGGGCAGCGCAATGTTTCGGAAATCCCTACAATATATATATATATATATATATATATTGTAGGGATTTGCTCTGGTAGACAGATTAGCGGACGCAGTATAGAGGCAAGGAACCAGGTTGTAAATCAAACTTCAGTGTTTTATTCACACTTAGCAAAACATAACAGTCTTGGTGCTTGTTCATACACAGCAAAACAAAACAATGTTCACCTGGAATCGTAGGTGTCAGTTCACACCCGGCTGAATGCTCAGCCACAGAAAAGTTCACTGGCAGGCTTCCAGGTGGCCTGCACGCCGGTTTGCAGTATTCAGCCTTCAGCACAGAGGACTCCACAGCTTCACTGTCAGATTGGTAGATTCACACCACCTGATAGTGCTGACTGCTTTATAAGCCTGCCAAGACCCAGCCTGGAACGTGGGGAGTAGCCACCCACCCAGCACTTTTGAGTACTCCCAGTAAAAGCCACCCTAGATCAGCTTTACAACCATACTAAACAGCTGAAGTGTCAGACTGCAATCTGCAATAATGACGCTTGAGGGAAAAAAACGGCTCTTGCCTCGGGAACCAGGGAGCCAGGAACCTCGGTGACACATACCGACCATCAATGACAGCCCTTTGTTCCTTCCTACTATATATATATATATTTGTGGTCGGATCGGCTATCAGAACGGGTTAGATAGGATGGGTACACCCATCTACAACAAGCAGTAGAATTGTGCCATAACTGCTGCGGTAGGGCAGCCTAAAGTGGGCCACCCTAGTATGAAGTGACTGTAAGATGGAGTGGGTGGGTGGGTGAAATCAGCTGAATCGGCGTCAGTCTGGACCCACAGGTGCCTATAAATAGCCTAGTAACCAGCCAGCCTGGGCTCACAGGTGCATGTAAGTAGCCTTGTAATGACCCTCCCCTCCCACAAATTCAGCAAACTTCTTTGCTTAACACTTGTGGTCGGATCGGCTATCAGAACGGGTTAGATAGGATGGGTACACCCATCTACAACAAGCAGTAGAATTGTGCCATAACTGCTGCGGTAGGGCAGCCTAAAGTGGCCAAAAAGCGTAGACCTTAGTTTAGAGTAAAACATATACATACCCATTACGACACCCGCTTTGCACTCAAAAGACACTACACGATGAAGGTGCGGAAAATACCGTACATATCAGAGACTTCTATATACGTTACCTCTTTGTCACGTGCGACGGCACATTGTTCTTGAAGGTAGCTAAAGTTGATGCTTTTGAAAGAGTGGTCGGTAATCAGGAACGATTTACTCCTATGTTGACAAACATATGAACATATTACGAGGAGGTCTGAATCCCGAGAGCTGCGGACTGAAACAACAATGGTGAATCTGATGGAAGGGCTTAAATGAAGTCCAACCATTCGCTAAGGGTCCTGCTTGGACACCAACTGTTACTGGTGGCAAATACTTCACCTATACTTATTCCCCAGGCGACCGCTTTAATTATTATTATTTTATAAAGGACCCAAAAGTTAGAAGATGGCGTATGCCGTTTAACTCTAGTAATGGATCAAGTGAAATGTGTAGACTCACCAGGCCTGGGGAACCATAAGCACGAATACATGGCTGGTTGAAATTAACGAGCTAATGTCGCCTGCACTGAGGAAAAAACATACCCACTATACTAGCAGTTGTGACAGGAAATAAGCTTAAAGTCATGATAACTATGTATGCTGCGCCTGTGATAGTGATAGGACTTGTGTCCGTAGACGTGACAGACTATATATATTGCGCCTTATTGTTGTACCTCTCACTTGAAGATGGACCGGTACAAGGTGCAACACCAACACCCTCAGCCTGAGTTTGAAGATGAAGTAAGCGTGCCTATAATGAAGACATAATGTACACACAATGCCTACTGCTATGACAGGACGAGCTTAAGGTCATGATAGACTACCTATGCTGCGCCTGTAGTCGTGCTAGGACTTATCGTGTCAGTAAACGTGACAGACTTCGTAAATCGCTTGTAGTCGTGACAGGACTTATTAGTCTGTAGTCGTGACAGACTGCGTAAATCGCCTGTAGTCGTGACAGGACTTATTAGTCTGTAGTCGTGACAGACTGCGTAAATCGCCTGTAGTCGTGACAGGACTTATTAGTCTGTAGTCGTGACAGACTGCGTAAATCGCCTGTAGTCGTGACAGGACTTATTAGTCTGTAGTCGTGACAGACTTCGTAAATCGCCTGTAGTCGTGACAGGACTTATTAGTCTGTAGTCGTGACAGACTGCGTAAATCGCCTGTAGTCGTGACAGGACTTATTATTCTGTAGTCGTGACAGACTGCGTAAATCGCCTGTAGTCGTGACAGGACTTATTATTCTGTAGTCGTGACAGACTTCGTAAATCGCCTGTAGTGGTGAGACAGGACTTAGTCTGTAGTCGTGACAGACTTCGTAATCACCTGTAGTGGTGACCGGACTCCCTGTGGACGAACCTGATGCCATAGTATAGTTGTTTCCCTTTTTTTTTTTTTTTTTTTTTTTAACAACCCCTTGAGAAGCGGAATTGTGAGACCCCAGGGTCATCTCCCTGGGAGAATAGGTCTATAATTCAAGAACCTCGAGAGATTAAATGTGAGAAAATGCGAACCCGGGAGAAGTTGATGTCCGAAAGGAAGGCTTGGGATGACTGCTTGAAAAGAAACAATGAAGACCCAACGACCTACAACAATAATGTGAGTGAGGTTCTAATGGCAAAGCCGCGCCTACGAGCCACCACGAGAAGAATTGTAACGCGAGCCACAGCTGACCGAGGCATGCGAGCGGCCTGAATGCAGAAAAGGCATGAACATACTGTGGCGGGACCACGCAGCCAACCTCGAATGGCGGAGTTGTGTGAGTAAAATGTAAACTGAAGACATGCGTGAGAGACTAATGGCGGAACCAAGCGCTAGAGGGACTAAAGACACTAATGGTGGAACCAAGCGCTAGAGGGACTAAAGACACTAATGGTGGAACCAAGCGCTAGAGGGACTAAAGACACTAATGGTGGAACCAAGCGCTAGAGGGACTAAAGACACTAATGGTGGAACCAAGCGCTAGAGGGACTAAAGACACTAATGGTGGAACCAAGCGCGAAAGGGGCCATGCGCAAGAGACACTAATGGCGGGGCCATGCGCAAAAGACACTAATGGCGGGGCCATGCGCAAAAGACACTAATGGCGGGGCCATGCGCAAAAGACACTAATGGCGGGGCCATGCGCAAAAGACACTAATGGCGGGGCCATGCGCAAGAGACACTAATGGCGGGGCCATGCGCAAGAGACACTAATGGCGGGGCCATGCGCGTCAAACTTAAACGGAGAAGCAATGCGTCAGAGACTCTAATGGCGTAGCCATGAATGCGAAACAAATGGCGATTTATTATTATTATTTATTTTTAATATATATATATATATTTTTTTTTTATCCACTTATGCAGCACCAGTATGACTTGGGGACTTGCATAACCATGACCCCCTTCGACAATAAACCTAGGACACTAACAAGCTTATAACCATATCGTACCCCTAACAACATGAAGATCGGTCATAAGCCCCACAGAGCCATGAGGCTGAAGAGATCATCAGGCTCCCGAAGCCAAGACTGCACTCGATGACATTGCAGTGACGATAAGTAATTAAAATGTGAGCTAGACCTGATGGGATATGCATCGACGTTAGTGAACCGAACCAGGTGCCTAAATAATACATTAAACCAACCGTGAATAAACAGATGAGAGAAAAGCGCCAGAGGCATTACAGTTCGCTAAGAGAAGACCCTTATCGTGAAAACAAATGAACTACTTGTGAAACATAGTAGGAATCTTACTCCTATTAGCCCACTAACCGCTGAGGACTGCATGGTGAACTGGGGCAGGAGGCCAATCCGAGTGAATGCGGACCAGAAGTAAAGGAGACCAGTCTGAGTGAATGCGAACCAGAAGTAAAAGGAGACCAGTCTGAGTGAATGCGAACCAGGACTAAAGAACAGGACACTTTTTTTTTTTTTTTCCTGCTGACGTGAAACAGAAAAAGTAGGCCTATAACATAACCACCAGTGAGGAAAGAAACGTAAACCTGAAAGAAAGCAGCTATGTTTATCGGGAGAACGGTATCAGAGCGGTGCACTGACTGCCCTAGAGAAAATACTCAGTAACCATGATGTAGCAACGAAAAAAAAAAAAAAATGCAGCTTTAAGTGGAAGCCGAATATGCAGCAACTGATGTAAGAACAGGTGGGTGAACGCAGCTCTGGATGTGAGTAGTGCCTAAAAACATGGTATGGGCCCAGCTCTGAGCATGAAGAGCAAGGTATAACGCAGCTGTATGAATGCAACCTGAAGTGACAGGGTATTGATGTGATGCAACAGCAACTCATAAACGCAGCTCTAGTAGTAAATGGAGTATAACATTGTTAATGCAGACACATGGACGTGGCTTTTGAAGGTAACGAACATAACCATGATCATTCGACCATTAGCGCCCCACCCCCCTCGCCCCAGAGCGCTACAAGTCCCCCATGGTGTATCCAAGTCCAATCCTACTGTGAATGCGAGTACTCGCCTGGCACCTTCTGCCATTACCCAGGTGCGAATGAAACCTCCACATAATGCTGTAGGTTTTTTTTTTTTTTTTTTTAAAAGGACATCACCATCACCCAAGAAAACATAAATGCGTTTTGAACGTAAACCCTGATGCAACGCCAATTAATCAACATATAGTGCACCTATGACCTAGCACAAAACCGCTGACACATGCGTGCCCATAACATACGGTTTATAGATTAACACACTTCCATACAAGAGCATCAGAACTCAAATACAGGCACCTAGACCGACCTGCTCGAGTACCCATATACAGACCACTGATCTACACCTAGCATGTCTGGCGTTAACTGCGGATGTGCCCCCACATGTAAAACAGGTAACAGAAACCACACACTTTTTTTTTTTTTTTTTAAGCAGATATCAAAACGTAAGCCTGAAAAGAAAGCGGCTATCTTTATCGGAAGAGCAGTATCAGAGCAGTGTGCTGATAGCCCTAGTAAGAATACTGAGTAACCAATATGTAGCAATGAAAAGAAATGCAGCTTTAAGTGGAAGCAGAGTATAACACCTGATGTAAGAACAAGTGGGTGAATGCAGCTCTGGATGTGAGTGGTGCCTAAAAACATGTTATGGGCACAGCTCTGTGTATGAATATGAGGAGCATGGTATAGAGCAGCCATATGAATGCAATCTGAAAGTGAGCAGAGTATTAATGTAATGCAACAGCGGACGTATGAACGCAGCTCTAGTAGTGAACGGTGTATAGGACAAAAATGTAAATGCAGACACACGGACGTAGCTTTGAAGGTAACAATCCTAACCACGATCATTTGACCATTGAAGCCCAACCCCCTTTGCCCCAGAGCGCTACAAGTCACGGACCGTGTAACCAAGTCCAATCCTACCGTGAATGCCAGCACTTGCCTGGCACCTTCTGCCATTGCCCAGGCGCAACTGAACCTCTACATGATGCTGCAGGTGTTTTTTTTTTTTTTTTTTTAAATCAGCGACCATTGATCCACATTTACCATCACTTAAACCCAGCACGCGTAGCTTGAACCAACTGCAGACACGCACCCCGCATGTAAACCAGGTATCAGAAAACATACAACCATGCCCCCTCTAAGCACATGCTACCCCAATAACTGTATGCAATGGCCTCACCAGGCCTCTGAACAGCCAGACAAACAACCATGGTTTGACCATTTAGCGCCCATACTCTGCTGTATCCCAGAGCGCTAACATATCGCAGGCCGCAGCGTGGGTCCCGTACAAACACCTCCGATCCTACCATGAATACCAGCGCCCTTCTGAGACATTCCGCCGTCGCCCAGCCGTAAGGAGCCTCCACCCATGCTGCTGTATCCTAGAGCTGAGCCAGAGGTAGTGAAATCAGCTGAATCGGCGTCAGTCTGGACCCACAGGTGCCTATAAATAGCCTAGTAACCAGCCAGCCTGGGCTCACAGGTGCATGTAAGTAGCCTTGTAATGACCCTCCCCTCCCACAAATTCAGCAAACTTCTTTGCTTAACACATATATATATATATACCGGTATGTTCCTGGTTCAACGTTTAGTACATGGTTAGGTTCTCCTTCCATTTCATTTACTTGAGATCAGAAATCCCCTGTTTCTACTCCTGTCTTTGGTGAAGAGTGTATTTACTTATGTCACCACTTCTTTATAGAGAATGATCTGGTTTGCAGAATATAGTAGCGCCCCTAGGTATGCTCTTCTAGAGTATAACGTATAGCACTCCTATCCTCTACTCTTTTTCGGCACCGCAGTATATCAACATCTGAAGCACAGAGCAATCTGTTATCTTGCCTTCTGACAGATGCACCATAGCGCAATTAGTAAAACGATTCATTTTGCTCTATATCCCAAGCAGGGAAGAGTGACAAGAAGATTATTCCTAGTAGATAAAAACCATATAGAAATACACTGCTCAAAAAAAAAAAGGGAACACAAAAATAACACATCCTGGATCTGAATTAATTAAATATTCTTCTGAAATACTTTGTTCTTTACATAGTTGAATGTGCTAACAACAAAATCACAAAAAAAAAAAAAAATGGAAATCAAATTTTTTAACCCATGGAGGTCTGGATTTGGAGTCACCCTCAAAATTAAAGTGGAAAAACACACTACAGGCTGATCCAACTTTGATGTAATGTCCTTAAAACAATTCAAAATGAGGCTCAGTAGTGTGTGTGGCCTCCACGTGCCTGTATGACCTCCCTACAACGCCTGTGCATGCTCCTGATGAGGTGGCGGGCGGTCTCCTGAGGGATCTCCTCCCAGACCTGGACTAAAGCATCTGCCAACTCCTGGACAGTCTGTGGTGCAACGTGACATTGGTGGATAGAGCGAGACGTGATGTCCCAGATGTGCTCAATTGGATTCAGGTTTGGGGAACGGGCGGGCCAGTCCATAGCATCAATGCCTTTGTCTTGCAGGAACTGCTGACACACTCCAGCCACATGAGGTCTAGCATTGTCTTGCATTAGGAGGAACCCAGGGCCAACCGCAACAGCATATGGTCTCACAAGGGGTCTGAGGATCTCATCTCGGTACCTAATGGCAGTTAGGCTACCTCTGGCGAGCACATGGAGGGCTGTGCGGCCCTCCAAAGAAATGCCACCCCACACCATTACTGACCCAATGCCAAACCGGTCATGCTGGAGGATGTTGCAGGCACCAGAGCGTTCTCCACGGCGTCTCCAGACTCTGTCACGTCTGTCACATGTGCTCAGTGTGAACCTGCTTTCATCTGTGAAGAGCACAGGGCGCCAGTGGCGAATTTCCAATCTTGGTGTTTTCTGCCAAATGCCAAACGTCCTGCACGGTGTTGGGCTGTAAGCACAACCCCCACCTGTGGACGTCGGGCCCTCATATCACCCTCATGGAGTCTGTTTCTGACCGTTTGAGCAGACACATGCACATTTGTGGGCTGCTGGAGGTCATTTTGCAGGGCTCTGGCAGTGCTCCTCCTGTTCCTCCTTGCACAAAGGCGGAGGTAGCGGTCCTGCTGCTGGGTTGTTGCCCTCCTACGGCCTCCTCCACATCTCCTGATGTACTAGCCTGTCTCCTGGTAGCGCCTCCATGCTCTGGACACTACGCTGACAGACACAGCAAACCTTCTTGCCACAGCTCGCATTGATGTGCCATCCTGGATAAGCTGCACTACCTGAGCCACTTGTGTGGGTTGTAGACTCCGTCTCATGCTACCACTAGAGTGAAAGCACCGGCAGCATTCAAAAGTGACCAAAACATCAGCCAGGAAGCATAGGAACTGAAAAGTGGTCAGGTCACCACCTGCAGAACCACTCCTTTATTGGGGGTGTCTTGCTAATTGCCTATAATTTCCACCTGTTGTCTATCCCATTTGCACAACAGCATGTGAAATTGATTGTCACTCAGTGTTGCTTCCTAAGTGGACAGTTTGATTTCACAGAAGTGTTATTGACTTGGAGTTACATTGTGTTGTTTAAGTGTTCCCTTTATTTTTTTGAGCAGTGTATATTCAGTAAGCAATGGCTTCAATGTACAGCGGTCATTTTGAACAATGTAACATACCGTATTTTTTGCCCTATAAGACGCACCTAGGTTTTTGAGGAGGAAAATAAGAAAAAAATAATGTTTTAACCAAAAGGTGTGCTTTTGGTGAGTTTTGAACTAATGGTGGTCTGTGCATGACACTATTATGGTGGATCTGTGGATGACGCACTGTCATGTGGGGGATCTGTGGATGGCACTGTTATGAGGGATCTGTGGATGGCACTGTTATGGGGGATCTGTGGATGGCACTGTTATAGGGGATCTGTGGATGGCACTGTTATGGAGGATCTGTGGATGGCACTGTTATGGGGGATCTGTGGATGACACTCTTATGGGGGATCTGTGGATGGCACTGTTATGGGAGATCTGTGGATGGCACTGTTATGGGAGATCTGTGGAGGATGGCACTGTTATGGGGGATCTGTGGATTGCACTGTTTATGGGGGATCTGTGGATGGCACTGCTATGGGGTGGGGGATCTGTGGATGGCATTGTTATGGGGTGGGGGATCTGTGGATGGCACTGTTATGGGGGGGATCTGTGGATGACACTGCTATATATGTGTCATCCACAGGTCCCCCAATACACCGGCCCTCCGCTCACCGCAGTATTTCTAGACATTAATCCTTAACCTGTTAATAAGTTTAACTAAAGCTGCGCTCTCCCATGTTCCCCTGTATCAGTACAGCACTTACTAACAAGCTTCCATAGCAGGCAGAGCGGACGGCAGCAGTAACGTCACTCACTGACGTCGTGCGCCTGCTCCGCCTGCTTCATTCATAAAGTGGGAGGAGCAGGTGTCAGTGAGAGTGATGTTACTGCTGCCGTCCGCTCTGCCTGCTATGGAAGCTTGTTAGTAAGTGCTGTACTGATACAGGGGAACAGGGGAGAGCTCAGCTTTAGTTAAACGTATTAACAGGTTAAGGATTAATGTCTAGAAATACTGCGATGAGCGGCGGGGCCCGGTGTAAGAGTACAGTGACTGCACCGGACCCCTCCCCTAGTTCCGGACTCCAGCCCCTCCTCTCTCCCCGCTCATACATCGCAGGCTGCGATGTAAAATGGAAGCATTCGCCCCATAAGACACAGGGTAGTGCGTCTTATGGGGCGAAAAATACGGTAATAGTGGAATGATAATCTTCTTGATTAGAGATGGCTTCTGGCTAATGTGAATAGTCATCATGGCAATCTCTGTATCTGTAGTGACAGAACCATCAGGTTCCTCTTTAAAGAACATGTATTGGACCTGCCTAACAATTAACCTTGGTGCACGACATTAGGCACCTAGAATTTTGCCATTAAGGGCCAAAATGTGAGATTGTAATATCTTTACTATGATTGTGACATCATTTCAGTCATCAAAATCATTCCAGTCACAGCAAGCTGGGACCATATTTTGTCCACTGACATTTTTATACAACTACTGTACCTTGATGTATTTTTGTAACTTTTCTAGTATGACTTTCATTATAATCTCTTACATTATATTACATCGTATTTTTGTATACCATAACAATGGCAGTTTAAATGTAATAATGCGTATAAAAACATGATATGAGACTTCTGTTTGATATGGTGTTTTCTGTGAAATTTTATGGGTGTGAAAAATCGACTATAAAAAATAGTATTGAAACAGCATTGTTTCACAGTAATACTGGTGAGTTTAAAGGGGTTGTCCAAGATATTTAAAATGTCCCCAAGGCAGCAAACATGATAAAATAATAAAAGAATGTACACTCATCTGTTTGATCCCTTGCTGCTCTGATCCTTCATGTAACTGTAGCCATGATGTGTCATCTTCTTGACCACAGCAATGGCATGCCCATAGACCGCAGACACCACTGGCCTAAGCATATGTGGCACATGACCACTGAGGCCACAGGTAGCAGAGGTCACATAGAGTATAAGGACATGTCTTCACTGCAAACAAACAAAGCCATTGGGGAGGATGAGAGCGCCAGGGGATGAAATAGGTGAGCATACATTATTTTATAATTTTCAAGTGCTGCCTTTTTTTTTTTTTATAACTTAGACAATCCCTTTAAGAATTCCATGGATGAAAAGGAAACCAAATTGTGAACCATTCTCAAAATTAAAGGGGCCCATACTAGAAAGCAGTTTTGCATGGGAGATTGGATTGGACAGAGTGAAACCACTTATTAATTCTGATTAATTCTGATATATCTTCTCAGAAGTGGCGGTGTGGGGCAGTAAGCCAAGTGTTAGAACATGTCCATGACATTTTGTCCAAGAGATGTTAGGCACTACTATACATGGAGGATATTAGAAAGTGATGTCCCAATTTCAGGCTCTATACACAATGTATTAACTTTATAGGGCCCCTATAAGTTTGTCACTTTAAAGGGGAAAGCATCATTATAGTGTACAGCATTATAAGCTAGGATTTAATGATCCTTTGCTCAAAGTGCTGTGTCAGATGTTATTATCTCTGAAGTGCCTACAGTGTTTAAAGTGGTTTAACTCCTTCTTAACATCCGCCGCACATGTGCAGCACAACGGGAAGTGACTTTCCGACAGCCATCGTACATGTACGTCGCTCTAATCGGGTAGGTGCAGGAGCCGTGCCCGCTCTATTAGTGGCAGGGGTCTGGCTGTTCCTGACAGCTGGCTGGGTATCACAGTCAGGCTGTCAGTGTATTACACTGGTAATACACTGACAGTCAATGCATTACAATATACTATGGGGGTCATTTATCAAACTGGTGTAAAGTAGAACTGGCTTAGTTGCCCATAGCAACCAATCAGGTTCCACCTTTCATTTGGGCAGCTCCTTTGGAAAATGAAAAGTGGAATCTGGTTGCTATGGGCAACTAAGCCAGTTCTACTTTACACCGGTTTGATAAACGACCCCCTATGTATTGTAATGCATTGTAGAGCACATCAGACCCCCAAAAGTTAATGTCCCACAGTGGGAAAAAAATAAAAAGTTGAAAAAATAAAATGTATTTTATAAAAATAAAGAAATACGTTTCAAGCAACAAAAAAAATAAAAACGCTTTTTCCCCATATCAAGCCATTTACAAAAAAATAATTATATAATATAAATATTAGGTATTATCATGTCTGTAATGACAGGCTCTATAAAGATATCACAGGATCAGATGAACGCCATAATAAAAATTCAAAAAACGGCACCAAAATAGCCATTTTTGATCACTTTGCCTTACAAAAAGTGTAGTAGCGAGCGATCAAAAAGTACAATGTACCCCACATTGGTACCACTGAAAACGTCACCTCATTCTGCAAAAAATTTGCCCATATACAAGACAATTGACAATATATGTCTCTCAGAATATGGCAACACAAAACAGCATTTTTCTTTCAAAAATGCTTTTATTGAATAAGATTGCAAACAAAAATAGACATATTCGGTACCGCTGCATCTGTAATGACCTGCTCTATAAAAATATTTAATGGTCTACTCCTTCAGATGAATGCTGTAGAAAATGTTTTTTTAAATGGTGTCAAAACAGCCATATTTTGTCACCTTTCCTTACAAAAAGCGTGAGCAATCGAAAAGTACTATGTACCCCAAAATGTTACCAATGAAAACATCAACTCATCCTGCAAATAATGAGCCCCCACTCAAGACGATCAGCAGAAAGAAAAAAAAATGGCTCTCAGAAAATGGTGACACAAAACAGGATTTTAAAAAACATGCTTTGTAAAAGTTGTAAAACTTAAAAAAAAACTATATAACATTGTTATCCCTGTAACCATACTGACTAGCAGAATAAAGATAACATGTCATTTTTGACACCTTTTCTTTATCCTTCTTCCCAAATAACTAAATATAAAGCGATCAAAAAGTTGTATGTACCCTAAAACAGAACCACTGATAAAGCTCCTGTGAGAGAAAGATAAAATGATGTCAGAAAATGGCTGTACTGGTGTCCAGAGGCTGATCAATAGCAACATGATGCCCATACACCATTCCACCAAAATTTTCCCCCCAAAAACCATATGGAACTTCTTCACGTCTGATCCCTGCCGTGTGCCCAAACAGCTATTTTAGACTACATATGAAGTGTTGCCGTGTTCAGGAGAAAAAGCTTAACTAAATTTGTGTTTCTTTTTATCCTGTTATCCCTTGTGAACCCCGTGGGAAGCTTATGCAACACTTTATTAGAAGAAATGTTTCTAAATTGTATTAAAAGCCTGAGGGGTCAAAGTAGTAATTACACCCTTCAATAATTTCCTTGAGGGATGTAGCTTCCAAAATGGGGTCACTTATTGGGGAATTCTGCTGTAGCCTTCAAATGTAACATGATGCCCAAAAACCATTCCAGCAAAATCTTCCTTCCAAAAACCATATGGCTCTTTTTTTCCTTCTGAGCCCTGCCGTGTGCCCATACAGTAGTTTTCAACCATATATGGGGTGTTTCTGTAAACTGCTGAATCAGGGTAATATAAATTGAGGTTTGTTTGGCTGTTAACCCTTTATGCCTTACAGGAAAAAATAGATGAAAATGTAAAATATGCAACAAAAAAAAGGGAAATTTTGAAATTTTGCCTCCATTTTCCTTTAAAGAGCTGAACCAGGACATTTTCCCCTTTTCACCCAGGCAGCCCCTCTAAGATGATCATCTGAACATTTCATGCTCCAATGCTCTCCCTTGCCCTGCGCTGTATCAAAAGCTTTTTTGATTACATTTGTACACTGCTAGGCAGAGGCTTCTGCCTAGCAGTGATGCCAGTGATGTCACCAGCTCTGATGAATAGGCTTTAGTGCTGCCCTAGCCTCGTCAACACTGAGAACCACAACGGTGCACCCATGTCCAGCACATCGCTTCTGGGTTCAGTGACGTGACCGCACGTGTGCACTATACATCTTCACAAGTCGGGAATGAAACCAAAGACGTGCAAACATGCCGTTCTGGACATGGGTGTGCAGGTGCAGGATCTCAGCGCTAGACCAGAGGGTCTAGTGCTGTCAATCTAATGGCAGGGGGCGTGAACTGCAGCAGAGGGGCATCATCATGGAACACTAGGGACGAACCGCATAAGCCTGTCTCCTGGTGCTCGAATGCTTAATTTGTATATTTTTAAAAGTTTCTTTTTCTTCACCACCAGACCACTGGCAGCAGAAAGAAAGGTATAGTTTGTGTCAGAGTCATCAACCCTACCAGGGTGACAGAGCTTCTTTAAGGTAGTAAAAAAATCTATTTTATTAGATTGTTATCACTCACCTGCTCCCATTGGGCTTAAAATCTAAATTTCAAATTGACCAGTCGGTCGATCGGTATGTTTTTTTTAAAGTTTGGGAGGAAAGAAGTACCTGGAAACCTATGCACAGAGAAAACCTACAAATACCATGTTGTCCTTTGTCAGATACAAAGTCAGCATCTAGAAGGCATCTATTCTAACCACTCAGCCATTGGATGGTCTGTCCTTAGATCTTTGATCTGTGAGGGTCAGACCCCCAGGACTCCTACCAATAAGCTGAATAAAGGGGGATTACTAAAGTGTTATAGTCCTTTCATTGTTTACACTGATACAGTGGCTGTTTGACAACATAATTTTTCAGGACATGTAAGAAAATCCCAGTTGTCAGCTGATCTGTCGCTTTGGGAGATTCCACTGCTTTTATAAGTGTCCCTCACATTTGACAAATTCCTCCATGGTACATTGTTTTCTTATACCTTTGTGATTACTGATACCTTAGTGGGCTGGAGAATACTACATGCTACATGCACACAACATTTTTAACGGACGTTTATTTCACTGATGCCTTTCTGAGAAACATTTAATTGTATGGGGGCAGCCTGTGAGTGAAAAACGGACAAGATAGAACATGTTCTATTTTTTTACATCCGTTTTTTACTGACAGTCAAAAAAACTGCCGTGTGAATAACCCCATTATTACCATTGGTCTTAAAACAGAAGTGTGATGGCCATTAAAAAATGTTGTGTGCATGTAGCCTTAATGAGTATTCTCTGAGCTTTCAGTCGGTTAAGATTTTCAAGGAATGGAAGAGCACAGACCCTAGGGAACTTCGCTAGTATTGAATCTGACATCACAGCCTGAGGTTTAGGTCAGTTAGAGACTGTTTCCATGACAACGGTAATTGCATTTTGGAACGAGCAGCATTTGGGGACACTTGGATTGCTTCCCCATGTACCAGACAGTAGAAAAGTCTGAGCAGCAATTTATTTCATTGGTATAGTAAGTCCATCTAATGATCCTTTCTACCATGTGCTGCATTCAGATTGAAAGAGCGGAACACCTACACCAGTTCTTCATGAGGCCGTATCATATTTGCAATTCAAAAAATAGGGGCACATCCAAAAATAAGAAAAGAGTGCCGGCTCACGGTATGCAGTGCACAATGTAAAAGAAGAAAGAAAGAACACTGAAACAGGAGCCGCACATCTAAAATGTAACAAATTTATTCAAGAAAACAGACACGACACAGAAAAAGTTAAAATCGTTATACAACAAATCAGGGCCATGTGAACCATATATCAGCACATGCCACCCTGGCTCACCACAAAGTCATAGGCATGCCCCCACATCAATAAGTATATAACATTTATAAAGTGCATGTAATCCATCAACAATGAATAAAAGCTCAAATACTTAACATAGAAGTAGCATGGTGGGGGGTATGCGTGGCGGTCAGGAAAAGAGCCCACGCGTATATCGCCTGACTTGCTGGCTTCCTCAGGAGTGCCGTATCATATTTGCATAGGGGTCACACTTCAGGTTCTTGTGTTATAAATTGTTCATTTCACCACACCGTTTTTTTATTTTTTATTATTCAAAATCAAACTGAATGAAATGCCTTTTATTCCTGGGTGCCTAGCTCATCCATCACAGCTAAGCCTGATCTCCCATGATTATTTTGTGTAACCATTACAGACATTTTGAGATGTAGGGAAAAAGGTCATTTGTGCCAGCAGACTAGTCTGTTCTATGTAAAGTGAGGGAGAGAGGGGAACAGATCACTGGTGCCAGTACCTGTAAGATCCAGGATGGGCTCACTTGTAAGATCCAGGAGGGGCTTCATCCGCAAAGCGGCAGGACGTGGGTGCACTGAGGGGCTAGGCCCTGCCCTCAGTCCACTTAAGAGTTCATTTCCCTATTGGAATACATTTCTGGTGGAATTCCGCAAGGGTTTTACATAAGAAAGGTATTGTACCAGTACCATTCTGCTTACTTACAAAGTCAATATCCAGTTTTTGCGGATCCGCAGATCCTCAAAACACGGACACGGCAATGTGCGGTCCGCATTTTGCGGACCGCACATCACCGACACTAATAGAATATGCCTATGAATAGGACCCGGAATAGGACATGTTCTATTTTTTTCGGGAACGGAAATGCGGACCCGGAAGTGCGGGTCCGCATTTCCGGAGCTGGGCCGCACATCGTGTGGCCCCATAGAAATTAATGGGTCCGCAATTCCGTTCCGCAAAATGCGGAATGAAATTGCGGATGTGTGAATGGGGCCTTAATGAGCTGTAGCTCTTCACTCTGACTTGTAGAGGAGGGTCAAAAATGGGGCATACGAAAAGGGGTTCTCTTGATGAATCATCATGTTGTCTTTGGTGAAAGAATTGTTTAAAAAAAACCTTGGCTGCTCTCTTCCACTGAAGGCACCACATCGGCCCTTGGGTTGTGCCTGGCATTGCAGCTCAGCTCCAGTGAAGTGAATGAGGCTGAGATTCATTACCACGCGGTGTTCTTGATCGGAGAATCTCACTACAGGTTTTCTTCTTGTCAGTTTTTGTGGATGAGAATAGCGCTTTCTAGTGTTGTGAGAAAAAAATGGAATGCATGCAGAAGCTATCCGTTTTTCAGGGATCATTTTTTTTTTGCAGACTTAATTCGACACAGCTTGGGGCATGAGGTCTGACATTTCACAGCTGCGTAAAATATAAATTAGAATGTGAGTGCACCTTTATATATCAATATGGTCCATCACTTAAAGTGTCACTAAACTTTCAAAAAATGTTGATATATAATGGCGACATATGAAAAGTTTTGTTCAGTGGGGCGTGAAAGTGCTGAGACCCCCACCAATCACTAGAACAAAGAGATAAAAGCACTTACATAGCCACAGGAGATGGAGTCAGGACAGACTAATAGGGGAAAATTTATCAAAACGGGTGTAAAAGAAAATCTGGCTTATTTGCTTATAGCAACCAATCAGATTCCACGTTTAATTTTTCAGAGCTCCTTTGGAAAATAAAAAGTGGAATCTGATTGGTTGCTATGGGCAACTACGCCAGTTTTCCTTTACACTAATTTTATAAATCTTGCCCTAGAGTTTCTTTCGACCCTGTTTCCAACAGTGAGGATAGAGAGGGTGCTATGTGATCGCTTCTCTCTCCTCAGTCTACCGAATGGTGGAGGTCTCAGCACTTAGACCCCAACCACTTTTGATATGTCGCTATGATATATGATAAAAGTTTTTTTAAAGTTTAAATGCTTGATATCAAACTGTAAAAATGTTATTATAAACTATCTTACGAAGGTCAGTATAACACATGTCTCTTTTCGGGGTTGCTGCGGCTTTAAAGCGATCCTCAGCACTGCCTCCCTCTGAAATGCCCCCGGCATGTTTTCGGCAAAATTTTGGCGCAGCTGTCCACACCAAGATTCCATTAAGAAAGCCATTGTGTGACTGTGTATACAGAGATAGCTGTCATTCACTGATAGGACCGCCTCCTTGACTTCAAAGTCCAAAATTAGTAGGAATATAAATGTATAAAATAAAAGTTCTGCTAAATCTTTTCCTGCTAAACTACATATCAATCTCATCTGCTCCTGCTCCTCTATAACATGGTGTCTATAACATTTTCATGATGACAGGTTCCTTCTTCAGAATCTTGCAATTTTCCATTTTTGTGTTTTTGTTTTTTACTCCCTGCATTCCTGGGCCATAACTTTTTTATTTTTCCATTTTCATAGCCGTATGGGGGCTTGTTTTTGCTGGACAAGTTGTACTTTCTATGGCACTATTTACTGCTGCATATGATGTAGTCTGAAGAGCTGTGTGAGGGCTCATTTTTTTGCAGGACGATCTGTAGTTTTTATTGATAAAACATTCTGCAATGTGTATGACTTTTTGATCATGCAATTGGCAGACTGCCATTTCTAATTATCTGTGGGATTTAAGACATTGCTAAATAGAAAATGCAGTATATTCAAATGTAGTGCTGCCACCTAGAGGCCTACATTGGAATATACTTGTGAAAGGCCAGAAAGCCTCCAGCAGGCTCAGACCTTTCACAATAAACAAACGGCTACCCCAGTCACCATGTGGGGGAGCAGTTCCAGACACTTCCAGGTTTTCAGTTCTCAGATGCTGTGGTCACATTTGACCACCGCATCTGAGGGATTAAATGTCTGGGAGTGGTGTTATCGCCAGTCACAAACATTAGTTCTGGGTGTCTGCTGTTTGAAACAGCAGAAACCTGGCGGCTATAGCCATTTTTAAAGGCCGGGATACGGAAAGGGTGGCAATACAATAATGTACAGATGCAGCCGAGCTAAACTTGATGATTATTGCTATGTGTTATCAGAGTCAATTTTAGCTCGGCAACATCTGTACTACAAATTATAATGTAGATTATTATATGCCACCTATAACAAAATCTAAGCCAAAAAGTAGTAGCAATACGGTAAAGCAATACAAATTATGTTCTGTGTCTCAGTTGGATAGATACAGTCTTGTGAAAAAATTAGGACACCCTTTGAAAGCATGTGGTTTTTTGTAACATTTTTAATAAATGGTTATTTCATCTCCGTTTCAACAATACAGAGAGATTAAAGTAATCCGACTAAACAAAGAAAACTGAAGAAAAGTCTTTTCAAGATCTTCTGTAAATGTCATTCTACAAAAATGCCTATTCTAACTGAGGAAAAAGATAGGACACCCTTGCCCCTAATAGCGAGTGTTACCTCCTTTGGCTGAAATAACTGCAGTGAGACGGTTCTTGTAGCCATCTACCAGTCTTCGACATCGGTCTGAGGAAATTTTACCCCACTCCTCAATGCAGAACTTTTTCAGCTGTGAGATGTTTGAGGGGTTTCTTGCACGTACAGCCCTTTTCAAGTCACCCCACAGCATCTCAATGGGATTCAAATCTGGACTTTGACTTGGCCATTCCAGGACTCTCCATTTCTTCTTTTTCAGCCAATCTTTGGTTGATTTACTAGTATGTTTTGGGTCATTGTCATGTTGCATGGTCCAGTTCCGCTTCAGCTTTAATTTTCTAACTGATGGTCTCACATGTTCTTCAAGCACCTTCTGATACACAGTAGAATTCATCGTGGATTCTATGATGGTGAGCTGACCAGGTCCTGCTGCAGCAAAGCAGCCCCAAACCATGACACTTCCACCTCCATGCTTCACAGTTGGTATGAGGTTCTTTTCTTGGAATGCTGTGTTTGGTTTACGCCAAACATGTCCTCTGCTGTTGTGTCCAAATAATTCAATTTTGGACTCATCTGTCCAAAGAACATTATTCCAGAAGTCCTGGTCTTTGTCAACTTTATCGCTGGCAAATGTCAGTCTGGCCTCGATGTTTCTCTTGGAAAGCAAAGGTTTCCTCCTTGCACACCTCCCATGCAAGTTAAACTTGTACAGTCTCTTTCTGATTGTAGAGGCATGTACTTCTACATCAACAGTAGCCAGAGCCTGCTGTAGTTCTCGAGATGACACTTTAGGGTTTTTGGATACCTCTTTTAGCATCTTGCGGTCTGCTCTTGGGGTGAACTTGCTGGGGCGACCAGTCCTGGGCATGTTGGCAGTTGTTTTGAAAGCCCTCCACTTGTAGACTATCTTCCGGACAGTGGAATGGCTGATTTCAAAATCTTTTGAGATCTTTTTAAATCCCTTCCCAGACTCATAGGCTGCTACAATCTTTTTTCTGAAGTCCTCTGACAGCTCTTTTGCTCTCACCATGGTGCTCACTCTCACTTCAACAGTCAGGAGCACACCAAACTAAATGTCTGAGGTTTAAATAGGGCAAGCCTCATTCAACATGCAGAGTAACGATCTACTAATTATGTGCACCTGGTGTGATATACCTGTGTGAGATCTGAGCCAATTTAAGAGGGAATACATGTGAGGGTGTCCTATCTTTTTCCTCAGTTAGAATAGGCATTTTTGTAGAATGACATTTACAGAAGATCTTGAAAAGACTTTTCTTCAGTTTTCTTTGTTTAGTTGGATTAATTTAATCTCTCTGTATTGTTGAAACGGAGATGAAATAACCATTTATTAAAAATGTTACAAAAAACCACATGCTTTCAAAGGGTGTCCTAATTTTTTCACATGACTGTAGATGTTTCCTCCCAGGACCTCAATAATTTTCTGGTATGAAATAATTTTTGTCATCACAGTGGTTCTCCAGCTGTTCCATTGCATGGTAATCTCATTTTTGTTGATATCTTCTTATGCTCAGGAAAGAAAATGAATTCCGGCTGCACTGTTTAGTAATACATCTAATAGCAGCTTACCATCCACAATACTCCTAAGGTGTGTCTGTAATTACATTACAATGTGCATAATAGCTTCCAACACTGCCAGTGCTTCTTCTCCAATTAGCTACTACAATTTGCTCCCATTTGGGTGCACGACAATCTCATGCTGTCTTTTACGCATGGTCAGCTCTCCCAAATCCCTAATATATAAGAACTGACTTCTCTGTCTGCAATGGAAGCTTTCATAACGTAGCTTGTGCTGCTTGGTCGGCAGTGTTGGTCCCTGTCTTGCAGAAAAGCAGATTAGTATAGCTCTTCCTCCATTAAGCCGTCAGTTTTAATTTAACAGAGCGGCTCAGAGCATGGAGACTATTTCCTTTTTACCATTCTGTTTCAAAGGTGTGTGAACGATAAGGAAATAAACCTTAGCTTCAATGAATCTGTTTGCATTTTCGCAGGAAGAATAATAGCTGTGAGAAGGCATAGCGATGTCTGTTTGCAACAATGGTGCCAGGATTCCATCTCCTCAAGAAGCTGCCAATGGTTTGACCCAGCCCAGTGCCTCAGGCACCTGGCATAAGCCAGAAGAAGAAGCAAGAACTGTGGAGCCCAACCTCGTTAAAAAGGCCCACAGGGAAATTTTGGACCATGAGCGGAAAAGAAGAGTAGAGCTAAAGTGCATGGAGCTGCAGGAAATGATGGAAGAACAGGGGTAAGTCATTATCCATAGGCAGCCTCATTCTGTAACAATCATAGCCAAATGTTACAGGGGGAGATTTATCGAAACTAGTAGAAAGGAAAACTGACTTAATTTCCCATAGCAACCAGATTCCATCTTTCATTTTTCAGAGATTTGAAAAATTAAAGGCGGACTCTGATTGATTGCTATGGACAACTAAGCCAGTTTTTCTCTACACCAGTTTTGATAAATCTCCCCAATAAAGCTAGGGAAGAAGCTTCTATTAATACATGTATGTCCTGGGATCCTGCATACATCCATAGTCGCAGCACTTTCTGCATGGTTTTAATATCTGATATAAAGCAAGATGTATTTTGGTCTATTAGGGGCAAAATAACCATAGCTTTTTTTCCACATACTTTCCAGAAATATAAAGTACTGGCTTATGATGAAGTACACAAGCCTTCTTTCTCCCGAACAGTATGTTCTCTCTAATAACGCTCTGTTCACACTAGAGTCATGACTTCCAATTATAATGTGACATATCTATCTTTTGACTGATCCATATAACTGTTGCTGCACACCTTTAATTTTAATGGGTTCCAGCATTCTTGAAGGTACGCATAGGGCTGTAGACTGTACAGTTCATGCTGTCAAAAATACTGGAAAGCCTATCATAAACCCCAGATGACAATCTGTAGAACAAGTATAATCAAAATCTTAGCAACTAGGATTTTACACTTGAGGTTCACATAACTGATCCCAGTACAATGTTTGTCTGCTATTCTGTTGCCCAAGAGAACCTACCACTGTCCTGGACTTTGCCGACACATTGAGCAGCAATGTAGATGTTTAATCAATGCTCAACACAACTCATCTTCATAGCTGATATGTCAGTAAGAAGAAAACGGATGAGAAATGTTATCCGCTAGAATACCCCTTTAATGTAATAACTCTTTAAAGGGGTTGTGCAAGAATGATGGGGTTTCTTTCTTCTTACCTGCTTCATGGCACTGACTTCCCGCTCCTTTTCCTGCAGGCCTGCAATACTCTGCTGGGCTCCATCGATGTCAACCTCCGATTTGACATCGCAACAGCCAATCACTGGCCGTGGAGGTGTTCAGCTCCCCTTGTGTCATGTGACCATTTGTCTTGATTGCAAGGGGAGCCAGACACTGGATGTTAACATCGATGGAGCCAGCAGAGGTTCGCAGGCCTGCAGTAGAAGGAATCTAGTGTCGGGAAGCAGGTAAGTCATCTTCCCTTTGTAGGTCTGGCAGAATGCTGCAGTTTGCCAAACAACCCCCCCCCCCCATTCTTTAAGGTTTATTGAAAAGCCATTACAGATGTGTCCGTCATTAACTTGTCTCTAAACCAAACATATCCATTGGCCATCCATCACCCATAAGCTCCCACATGTTTAATGTGTACATCATTTTTACTGGATGGAGCAAGAGTGTAGTGAGTTGGGGAACCTGAGTGAGGCAACCAAGGCTGGTGCCATAACCCAGTGCTGGGAAGCAGGTAAGTATGCTTCCCTTTGCAGTTCTGCACAGGAGGAGGGGGAACGCCAAGAACTCCCCCAAAGCAAATCCCCTTTTAAAGTAGTCGTGAAAAGTTCATTTTTGCATTATATATTCAAAATATATTTTTAAATTTCTCTAGTGCTTACAAAATAAATAATTAAGTGATTTTGCCAAATTTCTTATTAAAGGGGTTGTCAGCTCTGAAGCCCGACATACCTCCATTTTTTACCCAGGCACCCCCCTGATATGATGCTCTAATTTGCCCTGTGCTGAATAACATCGGGCAAAGGTGACATACCAGGCTCTCCATATGGTAAGCTAAGCGGAGGCTTCTGCCTAGCAGACTGATGAGCGGGCTTTAGGCCCCTTTCACACGGGTGAGTATTCCGCGCGGATGCGATGCGTGAGGTGAACGCATTGCACCCGCACTGAATATCGACCCATTCATTTCTATGGGGCTGCTCACATGAGCGGTGATTTTCACACATCACTTATGCGTTGCGTGAAAATCGCAGCATGCTCTATATTCTGCGTTTTTCACGCAACGCAGGCCCCATAGAAGTGAATGGGGTTGCGTGAAAATCGCAAGCATCTGCAAGCAAGTGCGGATGCGGTGCGATTTTCACGCACGGTTGCTAGGAGACGATCGGGATGGAGACCCGATCATTATTATTTTCCCTTATAGCATTGTTATAAGGGAAAATAATAGCATTCTGAATACAGAATGCATAGTAAAACAGCGCTGGAGGGGTTAAAATAAATAAATAAATAATTAACTCACCTTAGTCCACTTGATCGCGTAGCCCGGCATCTCCTTCTGTCTCCTTTGTTGAATAGGACCTGTGGTGAGCATTAAATACAGGAACAGGACCTTTGATGATGTCACTCCGGTCATCACATGATCTTTTACCATGGTGATGGGTCATGTGATGACTGGAGTGACGTCATCAAAGGTCCTTGACCTGTAATGGACGCTCACCACAGGTCCTGTTCAGCAAAGGAGACAGAAGGAGATGCCGGCATCGCGATCAAGTGGACTAAGGTGAGTTAAATTCTTTTTTATTTTTAACCCCTCCAGCGCTATTTTACTATTCATTCTGTATTCAGAATGCT
The DNA here is from genome assembly GCF_905171765.1 of Bufo bufo. Taxonomy (NCBI): domain Eukaryota; kingdom Metazoa; phylum Chordata; class Amphibia; order Anura; family Bufonidae; genus Bufo; species Bufo bufo. The sequence continues at coordinate 381,662,463 of NC_053391.1, forward strand.
ATTATTTTCCCTTATAACCATGTTATAAGGGAAAATAATACAATCTACAGAACACCGATCCCAAGCCCGAACTTCTGTGAAGAAGTTCGGGTTTGGGTACCAAACATGCACGATTTTTCTCACGCGAGTGCAAAACGCATTACAATGTTTTGCACTCGCGCAGAAAAATCGTGGGTGTTCCCGTAACGCACCCGCACATTTTCCCGCAACGCCCGTGTGAAAGAGGCCTTAGTGCTGCACTAGCCTGTAAAACGGCTAGAGCAGTGCAAAATCCCGCCCATAAGTGCCGGTGACATCACCAGCAACACTGCTAGGCGGAAGCCTCTGCCTAGCAGTCTGAAAATATAAATAAACAAGACCTTGTCCAGCGCAGGACAAGGGATGCCCATGTTAGAGGGGCGGAAATGGGGTTATGTCCGGGTTCAGCTCTGAACCCGGACAACTCCTTTAATGAATATACTATTATGTATATATAGCAACTATGAGCAACTATGCAGATCTATGTGTTTCCTACAAATAAACCTTGTGTAGTGTAACCACGCAGTTATGTTTAACTCCAGTCCCTTCTAGGCCTGCTTACTAACTAGAAGGCAAGGGAACAAATAAAATGGCACAATACAGAATATGACTGCACATAAGATTAGTTTTTAGTCTATTAAAATGGAGACACATGGGGACTGTAGACCCAAAACTGCAGGATATTTTAAATAAAAAGGGTTTTCCAGGCTGCTGATATTGATGACCTATCCTCAGGATAGGTCATTAATATTCCATCAGTGGGGGCCCGACACCCCACATCCACACTGAGCAGTTGTTCCCTGCAGCCACTAGTGTTGGAACTAGCACCATGAATTCAAAGAGAACCACAGCTCTGTTCAAAGTGTACTGACCATGCCAGGTTAGTGCTCCACAGCTCCCATTCACTTCAATAGAAAATGAGCTGCAGCAGCTCAGCATGGCCACTACACTTTGAACGGCGCTATGCTTCTTGTTCCATTGAAAGTGCTAGTTCGAGCCACAGGGAGCAGCTGATTGGTGGGGTGCAGGGTGTTGGACCATTTCAGGAGCCTAGAAAACCCCTTTAAGGCAATATGTCTAGGAAGGATCTCAATCAACCTTTTCAGTGCCAGACTTGTCATGGAAACCTTCAACCTATGATGGCTGAAACATTCATTAACAGGAACAATTTGGATTTAGATTAGGAATGATTTATGGTTAAATAATCACAGAAAATTCTTATATGTGACGTTTCCTAAGAGATAAATGAACACGTTAGTCCTCGAGGATACTTTGTGAACTGAAGCTTTCTGGCAAGGTCACTAGAGTGTTCACAATTACCGTCCATGTATAGAACGTCTGCAGATCTGAAGGTCTAAAAAAGAAAGAAATTATTTGCCATCCAAATTAAATTTTTGCTTAGCATTACAGAAATTATTAAAGGAGATTGTCAACAACGACATTATTCCGAAGGCTCAATCAAATAAATATGAGATAGCAGGATTCCTGAGTAAGCATTTATCTTATTCAAAGCACCACTATCACATCACAATTACATGGACTGGCAAGTCCCCAAACTCTCTATATCACGCAAGAAGGATTTCTAAGCATAATTTAAAATGAATGTTCCTTCTCATTGACTATACATTAATCCTAAGCTTCAGAACATAACACAATGTGTTTTATATCTACAGTAAGCTTAGAATACATGTACCACATACAAGGAATAGTGTAACCCTTAAACGTGATAAAGAGGAAGATATATGGATTAGGAACAGGAAAATGAAAAGGGGTACAAGACTTACATACAGTACAATGTACAAGTGATAGGTAAATAGATCACATTAGCCTCTCACATACTGGTGGATTAAAACTGATGCTGCTCCCCCCACTTCATTCATTCCCTGCCTCCTTCTCCCTATTTCTTATTTCTGCCTTATTGTAGATGGATTATGTTGGTGAGTGATTAAGTTTCTGAACAGAGAGCCTGCAGGCATTGAAAGGAGAACTACGGGCTGCTAATAAGTGAGAGAGATGTCACTTTTCCCTAGAAACATATATCAGTTAGGATAACAATATTGATATGGCCCATCTTCAGGATAGGCCACTAATGTCTGATCGGCAGGGATCTGACACCCCGCACCCCAACCCATCAGCAGTTCCCCAGAAGCTACAAAGCTCTGTCTACTCTGACTGGTTACTACAGTGCTACTTCCATTGAAATGCCCTGTTTACTACCCCCTAAGACCAGTCTAGATTCCTTCCAATTTCCGTTTTTTTAGCGCCAGATCACTGCTGCTTGCAGCAGCAACAAGTCTGTCTTCGAATTATGCAGATCATTTATTCATTCATTAAATGCTTCATTCTGCGCCAGTATGCAGTACATGTATGGTGTCTGACTAGAATATTCTCTAAAATGTGTTCTTACACTCTTTAAATACCCTTTCCACAGAATTTGTTTTAAACATATTGTTGAGTAGTTAAAATGTACCTTTATTAAATCCAATTCTAAGTGTGCTAAAATAATTTTGTAATACACTATATTTCTTTTTCACTTTTCCATGTGAAATAGGCACCGGAAGTTCAGGTGACTATGGCACTTTAGACTTCGGACTCCCATACAGCGCTGTGTACAGGAGTATGAATTCTCAAGTGGCTGCACGGGGAGCTGTACAGGCAGGAGCATCACTGCTCCTGCCTGTACCAGTGCTGGCCTAGATGGGAGCTCCTGCCCTGCACCCACTCCGCTCAGCTTTGCTAATATCCTGTATACTACATTGGTATCTGCTAAAGTCTGACATAGGCCATGTATGCCAGGCTTTAGCGGAGTAGCGCTGGTACAGGCAGGGGCAGTGTTGCTCCGTCCTCTACAGCTCTCAGTGCAGCCACAGGGGAATCCATATTGCCATACACAGCGTTGTATGGGAGTAGGGATTCTAAAGCACCAATGGCACATAAACTTCAGGCACCTATTTTGCATGGAAAAGTAAAAAAAAAAAAATTTAAGTATATTACTAAAATTATTTTTAGCACATTTATTATATGATTTAATAAAGTTTAGTTAAAAGATAAAAGTAAGTAGAAAGCTAGCCACTCTTTCAATATTTGCTAAACTTGCTTGAGTGTCATCCACTCAAGCACCATACTGTGCATAGTATAAAGAGCACTAAGGACTTGCCGATTAAAAATAATTGAAACCAATTAAACTAAATCCACTGACACTATGAGTATTATTTAACCTGGATACACTGATCAAATTCATTTTATTAAATCCTTTATATATGTCTACTGTTAGATAGCTAGTAGATTCCTTATGTAGTTTTCAGTCTATCTATCTATCTATCTATCTATCTATCAGTCATCTATTATCTATCTATCTATCTAGAAATAATGAAAAACGGGCAGCACTCCGGTCTTGTGGTGAAAATTCAGTGATGTTTATTACATCCCAAAGCAATGCAGCATTTCAGCTCTCTCAATGGAGCCTTTGTCAAGCTGAAATGCTGCATTGCTTTGGGGTGTAATAAACATCACTGAATTTTCACCACAAGACCGGAGTGCTGCCCGTTTTTCATCATTTCTACCTTACTGTTCCTGGTCTGGGAACTTTTGTGGAATTGCACCTGGCATACCTATAGAGTGCTGCTGACCTTTCTGCTTTTAAATTTTTATTTTTTTTAATCTATCTAGCTATCTAGCCATCAGTCATCTGATATCTATATTTCTATTGATTTATCTATCTATCAGTCATCTATCTATTATCTATCTATCTTTCTATCTATAACAAAAACAAATGAAAGCAGCACAGCAGAAAAAAAGTAAATGGTGTGCCTGCGTCTATAGAGACAATCCGGTAATTATATCCATATATGTACATAAATCCCCCATCAATTGACATAATTGATATATTAAAAATGAATGTGCACAGCTTAATTCAAAACAAAATTGGGAGTATAGCAGATTACTAACCAGCATGGAAACCCCACATGTGTTCGGCGTCAAACAAAGCCAACTGCACATGCGTGGAAGTAAATAACTTGTGGAGCGCAGGAAGCGGCAATGAGGTGAAATGCACACACGGCTGTCAGCTGACCGTCACGTGAGCGCAATCCAACACATGACCGCTTACAGCACTCCACAAGTTATTTACTTCCGCTCATGTGCAGTTGGCTTTGTTTGACGCTGAACGCATGTGGGGTTTCCATGCTGGTTAGTAATCTGCTATACTCCCAATTTTGTTTTGAATTAAGCTGTGAACATTAATTTTTAATATATCAATTATGTCAATTGATGGAGGATTTATGTACATATATGGATATAATTATGTTATGTGAATATTAATGAGAATTATGCAATCGATCGAACAGTTGGCGTGAATAACAATAAAACCATTAAAGCCATACAAAAACAATCATGAATCATAGTAAAAGTAAACCAAAAATATATATCCCAGGTCTACTACATAAACACCCTACACTTCACGTCATGTTAGACGGTAACACTTGAGATAACAAGGACCAGTTTACAATGCAGTTTTTATGTGATTCTTTTTTTCTGTCTGTGAAGTTATAAATATTTTTTTTTGTAAGCCTAATTGCTTTCGATTTTATAAAGCTTTTGCAACCTGTAACTAACATAAGACTAATAAGGATCATTGTATAACCAGAAGCAATTGTTCATGTACTGCTATAATTTAAGTAATTTTCCATTATTATTTCATTTATTTAGAAGCGTAGACTACAATATACTTATTATTTTTAAAGTATTCTATATCTATTCTGGCATTATTCTTTTGTATTTATTTCCCATGGGAATCACATGATAAGCACACTCTTAATTCTTCTAAATTTGTTCAGTTTCTTCTTAAGAATAATCTATTTCAATCTTTGTAATAAAACAATGACCTTAGGAAGAAAAAATATGAACTTTTTAAAGTTGACTATTATTATTAAGGAAATACACATTTCTATTTTTAAAATGAACATTTAGTAACAGTGTTTTTCAGAACTTTAATATCCTCCTTAGTCTAGATCATCAATATCAGATCAGAGAGGGTATGGCGCTGGTCCTCCACATTAGGCTACTTCCACACTAGCGTTTCTGTTTTACGGTATTGAGATGCGTCCATTGACAATGCGTCATTGTCAATGGAGACAAAATGTAACTCACCATAATGAAATGCTCCAAAATGCATTCCGTTCCGCTTGGTTGCGTTCCCATACTGTAAAGCAAACCGCAGCATGCTGCGGGTTTCCGTCATGGCATGCGAAGCAAAGAAAATGGATCCGTCCCCCATTGACTTTCAATGGAGTTCATGACCGATCTGTTGAAAGATAATTCCACCGGATCCGTTCATAACGATGCAGATGGTTGTATTATCAGTAACGGAAGCGTTTTTGTTGAACCCTGTCGGATTCTAGTGTGAAAGTAGCCTTACTCGGCTTTTGAAGGAGCACTTGGGCGAGAACTGTAATATTTTCATTGTTTACCAGGCACAGTGCTGTGCATTCTGTAGTGGCTGTGTATGGTACTACATTTAGCTCTGTCCCATTCATTTGCTTAATAAATCCTTTTTTTAATGAAGCTGGATTCATTTTTGCTTTATACATTCATTTGAAGATATATGGCACTTGGTAAACAATGAAGAAGCTACTACACTCGCCCAAGTTTTGTAGCCCCTTCAGACAGCTGATTCTTGGGGTGTTGGATGTTGGACCACCACTGATCTGATATCTAAGGCCTATCCCTTGGTCTCAGAAAACCTCTTTAAGGCTACTTTCACACTAGCGTTCGGGGCTCCGCTTGTGAGCTCCGTTTGAAGGCTCTCACAAGCGGCCCCGAACGCATCCGTACTGCCCTAATGCATTCTGAGTGGATGCGGATCCGCTCAGAATGCATCAGTCTGGCTCCGTTTGCCTCCGCTCAGCAAGCGGACACCTGAACGCTGCTTGCAGCTTTCAGGTGTCCGCCTGGCCGTACGGAGGCAAACGGATCCGTCCAGACTTACAATGTAAGTCAATGGGGACGGATCCGTTTGAAGATGACACAATATGACTCAATTTTCAAACGGATCCGTCTCCACTGGACGGATCCGTCTGAAGCTACTTTCACACTTAGAATTTTTTTTTAAACTATAATGCAGACGGATCCGTTCTGAACGCAAGTGTGAAAGTAGCCTAAAAATAACTCATAACTTTTACAATTAGTATAAATATCTTATTGTTGCATTAATCGGAGATGTATTATTTTATTTGCACTGTAAGAAATTTCTTATTATTACATTAAAAAAACATAATATTTCCAATAATATAAAGTGACTGGATTGGAAATGGATGCAGCGCTTGCGGCTTCAAATAGAAACTTGATGTTCTTTTCCATACAAATGGGAGAGAGGACATGAAATTACTATAGATGATACATTACTTTCATCTAGTAGAGCCCATGAAAACTTGTTAAACCTTTGCTATTTAATACTAGATTTTGTAAGAGGCTAAAACATCAAAGAAGAAAAGTTATGATGACTTATGAAACTAATATATGCTACTAAAGGTCTTTTTTATTGTTGTATTTTACTATGCATACAAAGCTAGAAGCTAAATGGCTTCATCATCGCTTTATGCTAATATTATTTCATAAAGCAAGTTTATGTCTTCCGTTTACCTAGTTTAAAATGAATTACTGGAATGAACTACAGTATTAAGCTGACTACACTATGAAGAGTCAAGTTTTTGCACTGAACATTGTTAGACCACATTTTTGTTAAAGAGTATGGACACTGCACTTATTTATTTTGTTTTGTTTTTTACTTATTCATTCCCTTAATGCAAAATTAAGAAACAAAATAGTCTTCAATAAAAAATTTTTTGCTGCTGTTGAGTGTGTAACTTATGTACATACTTGTAGCTGGTTGTCCTGCTGGTTCTGAGATAGACCCAACAGTATACAGCATACTGGTCGTGGCTGTGTCACTTCTTTCTCTCTGCTTAACCCCTGACTTTTCTCAGTGTTAGGCAGCAGAGAGGGTAAAGAGTGTTAGGTTTCCCTGGCCACTGCTGCCACCGATCAGCAGCGGCGTCCTGTTGCTGAGGAAACCAGATTGGCTGTGATGATTTCCCCGGCCGCCACAGCCTCCGATCAGCAGCAGTGTCAGTTTGCTGGGAAACTGTACTGTTTGAAAAAACATGGAAGCAGCTCCTATATGAGTGGGATTCAAATTTTTAAAATCGAGGTTCCCTACTTGGATGACAAGATATTCATGTGGTGTAACTAGCCGTGGAAAATTATTCCAACTTATCTAACCATGTAAATTATTTTGAATGTTCCAAATACACCATATATTAATGTGGATTAAAGATATATATTTTAATGTTAATAAATATTTAATATTTTAAATATAATTGTATAATAGTCATTTCCTATAAATTGTGCAAACTTGTGCAAACAGTTTAAATTTTAAACTGCTTTGCCACACCATAAATACATACTTACCTACCCACACTCATCCTTTATTTATGGGTATGTATGTGCACATTCAGTGTCATAGTCTATTTAGTTAGCTTGTGCGCTATGTAAGGGGAGGATGCGATTCTCCCATTACTGTCCCCCCCTTCCCTTCCCAAATACAGACACGGTATTAGAATCAAACTTAAAGCCAATAGACACCTTCTGAGACAGTTTTCTTATTATTACTGATTTACATATATTTGTGACTAATATGTTTGTAATGGGTTTTTAAAACTTTTGCATCTGTACTGTTTGCCTCCTATAACTCCCAGATTTCACACTGTAGAGCAGCTGCAGAAAGCTGTTGAATGATAAATCTGTCAGACATAAATCAACCCAGATGAGTGCTTAGCAGAACTTAAAGAGGTGTAAGAAAATAGCCAGTCTGATGGCTTTTTCACCGAACCTCATTGTATAGCTGCTGAGGCAAACAATGCAACACCAATTACAAAAATGTTTATTTGTCTCAAATACATGTAAATCAATAATTATAAAAAGATGTTTTTTGTTTTTTTCCTATGAATAGACATGTATATCTGGTTAAAAATTGTTTTTGTGATTGTGCTTTTTAAAAAAAAAAATCTGAATTTGCCATCCAGATGTCTTTGGCTCTTTACTTTTACAGCACCTCTTTAGCACATCTCCTGAATATGATAGTCTCACAAAGTATCCCTTGAACAATAAAAAAAATGCCCACATTGTGCGGCCTAAACAAAATGTACCCACACTGAAAATGGCCTACACTGTGCCACCATTTTAGAAAATATGGTCAACAGTGTGTGCCTTGTATTAAAAATCAGATCTCACCACCCCATTAAAGAATACGTCCTTTATGGTGCTGCACGATGTTCAGACACTATGGAAGGAGGTTGGGAAAATTATAGAGAAATAATGGGGCATAACTACCTATACAACTCCTCCTTTTAATGCTTACATGATCACTACAGAAGCTATTGTATATGCTATGTCTAGTGACAAATTTATATTTTTTTACAGTAATGGACTCAGTTCTCACTGCCTACGCTTCAGGTGACTATAGAGCTACTAAAGCATTCAATATAGAGCACATTGAAAGAGAATGAACCAAAAAAAAAACAACTATGCACTTTTTCAGATAATGGAGAAAATGAATGGTATATTACTGAAGCTCAACAGAATGGCATCTTCTGGAACATCTAAAGGGTAGCTTAGCTGCCTCAAGGTGTCCTAAAGGAGAATAGAGGAATAGAGAAAAAGAAAATAAATCCAGAGTGATATCACAGTTTATTCCAGTTTACTATATTTTTTTATTTTAACGTAACTTCATATTGTGACTAAGAATAGCTGTCAGTTTTCAAATTACATCATTCTACTATGAACCAGCAAAATATGTAATACTCTGTCTAATATTGATAAATAAAAAAATATAATAATAATATATAAAAAAATATAAGAATGCCTCCTGATGTTCTGGTGCTGTCCAACCTGGCCACCTCTGGCCAGACTTCTGTGGAGCCATACACCACATACAAGGCACTGAGCAGCAGGGAATCTAGAAGATCCCATTGCACCAACTGTATGAATATCTTAAAGGAGGCAGATACAATTTTAGCAGGAAGGGCACTGTGTCAGCATTCCGCTTCTCTCCTTTTCTGCAAATGGTTTAGAAACTTTAGGGGAATAGGCAGCATCTTACCCTTGAAATTATCTGTTTGGTGGAAGCTTTATTGGTGGAATAATAATTGTTAATCATTTCTGTCATGAAACTAGTAATAAATCCAAGTGGTTAAATGGGCTTGAAATATAATTGATATATCAAAAGATATATCAATATTGTGGTTCTGTCCATATTCTTCATACAAAGTGGTTTACTTTCCCTGGAGTAAAAAAATAATTTGAAATGAGTGCTTTATCTGGAGGCATGATGGCAACAAATTCAGATAATAGGTATTTAACAAGATTTTTATATAAATTTACTCACCATTTAGCAAAGCATTTTTAAGGTTATGGTTGCTAATAACTGAAATGATTAATTTTGTACCCGGCAAATCAACTGGTATTTAGTTAGATTTTGTATGCTGCATGTGTTATTATTAATAATATCATTAAAATAAGGCTAGAGAATCCTAACTATAGAGACTGTGCTTCTTGTTATGGCAATCCCTGAGGTGTTGTTAGTACTAGTCTATTAGTTATAGCAAAATAGGCTCTGTGGATTGAATCAGAAAGGGCTCTAGAAATTCATGCAATAGTCTTCATTAGATGAAGTTAATTGGATCCTCAAAAAAATGCAGTTCATGTATTTTTACGGTACATTATCTTGAAGGTGACAGCATAGGCTCATGTATACATAAAATAATGTTTCATCTTTTCTTTCCATATGTAGAACATATGGATTTAATCATTTAAAGGTGTCTTCCAAGATGCAGCATCCAGCTTTCATTAATTCTAATGTGCAGCCATCTTTCTCTTTGTAAGGTACCATATTCAGGGGCGGACTGGGAACTTAAAGTGGCCCTGGAAAAAAAATAAGTGGCCCCATTTTGTACGCAGGTCCAAAATAACAGAAGGCGGGGCAACACAAGTAGGCGGGGTAAACAATAGTGCAAAATACCATCCCAGCAGAATCAAATAACACAGTGTAGCACAACATACTGTCCCAAAAGCTGGCTCTCTGTGGGGGCCATCAATAGCTATCATCTTCTGTCCTCCTTCTCCTCCAGTGGTCTATGGAACAGGGGACTTAGGAGGTGGGGTGCTGGCCACAGCAGTTGAATTTAGGAGGACATGTGCGGTAGCAGGCTGGGTACATGAGTACCTGAGTACCTAAGCTCATTATGTACCCATTCAGTGGCAGAGAGGAGGACTTGGGTGGCTCCTTGGGTCATCGTCCCACCGGGAAATTTTCCTGTAGGGTCTATGGCCAATCCGCCCCTGAATGTATTTACAATTTCTGCACCTAGCACCCTATCTGGAATACACTCACATGACCCTGTCCATTCTCCTCTCTCTTACTTCATCTAACATCACGTTCATTTGCTTGAAGCCAGGTCTTCTCATCTGTGCTGTGTTCCATAGCATGAACAGATATCTAGTTAGCATAGGTGGGGAGTAGGCATGTCCTTCCGATCCTGTAGTAAAGCAGGGAAGATATTGTGCATGTGCCAGATAATCTCTGCTTCACTACAGGTAAACAGGAGGACTAGAGGGACACATAGAGTCCCCACCAATGGTGACTCAAGACACAGTTCTAAAGACACAAAATTATAGGTTCTTAATTCAGATGTTTTTTAATGTTTCACTGTTGCTTTATATTTTTTTTATTCTAAATGTCTTGTAGCAATAAAAAGTGCGTTGAACTAATTACTATGGGGCAAATTTTTAGGTCATTTTTACATATGTCTTTATTAAACGGCAGACAGTAATAATGAATTAGGTGCAAGTGTGATGTGGTTTCTGATTATTTTTTAAAGCACACCTCGGGCTTGCATGATGTGGAGTTGCAACATTTTTGCAACTTTTGTGAACAGCAGAGAAGATATAAGAGACCTACAAGTGATCTAATCTGCTAACTTGACCTTAATCCCTGCCCACTTTTGAAAGTGACATGGGTTAACGCAGAAGGCCAAAGTTGTGTAATTTCTTGCAGAAAATTGCGTTCGCCAGCACTTGTGACATTTTAATGCCAGAAAACTGACCTATCACATTTTATAAATGTCCCCCTATATATTTATTAAAGTGGTTCTCTGGGAATTAAGAAAATAAAAATACAAATATATTTCAATAGTAATGATGGCTCATTTTGTCTAGGGAGCAATCATTAGGAGAAATAAAATGGCTACCATCCTATTAGTGCACACAAAACCTGTCCTAATCATACAGCAGGACAAGTTACTTCACAGCACTGAGCTAATGAGCTGCCTCATCCTCCTCTCTGCTCTACTTGTCAGGTATTATGATCCTGAATATAGCTGATAAGATCTTTAGCTGAATCTCTGTAGGAATGGAGTTCATGAGGAAACATGAAGTACAGAGAGGACGCACAGGACATACTGTGGTCATGTGGGGCTGTGGTAATGGAGACTGTTTACAAGTGCTGCTGCTCATCAAATACACTACACCCTTCTCTTTGTTCTTCATGTCTCCTCATTGACTACATTCCTACAGAGATTCAGCTGAAGATCCTCTCATCTGTATTCAGGATCATAATCCCTGACAAGCAGAGCAGAAGGGATGAGGCAACTTTTTGGGAGCCATTTTATTTCCCCTGATAATTGCCCCCTAGACAAAACGAGCTATTATAACTAAAGAAAGGTATTTGGAAATATGGTTATAATAAAATAATGTTTAAGTATTTTCAGTTATTTTATTTTCCGAATTCCTGAAGAACCCCTTTAAAGCAATACCATTCATATAAGGCATAGTTTCCTAAAATAACCTATAGATTGTGATCTGCAGTATACAATAGTATCATATTCCAAGCTTGATTTAACAGAAAAAGCTTTGGCCGTTTCTCATGTTGCCAACAAATATTGAGTGCCAATGTGTTTGACCTTTTCTCAGAGGACTATTATGTTCAGTTTACTAAAGCTTCCTTTCTTTTAACAGCCTTTCGGTGGCTGCAGTTCAGATGCATTAAGCCTTTTTACTTTTGCTGTTATCGATCAACCTTTTTTCTTTGCTAATTCTCCAATCTCATTAATTCAATGACTGACAAAGAAATTTGTGAGAATAGTGCTTCCTACTATTTGTAGCTGGTTACTTCACTGTATAGTGCAATAATTATAGTGTGTGCAATAAGGGCTGATTCTCATCTGCCTTTAATTGATTGAGCAGGCTGTTTGAGTTCACTGGATCCTACATAGCTGGACATGGCCATGCACCACCATACCTGATTGACTATTATGGGATCCAGCAGTGATCCTGCCGTTTTCTGCTTTGTCTGGTCGGAAAGCTGCCAGATCGCTGCTGGATCCCATTATAGTCAGTGGGGTCCGGCGGTGCATGGTTTTGTCCAGCTATGCTGGGTCTGCCGGAACCACCTACCGGATCAGTTAAACACAAATGTAAATCAGCCCTAATTATAATATAAATATCAAATTGTACACATTACATAAATAACTCTATATGTTTATTGCTGCATGTTTTGTAAGGCAGTACATTTTTTCACATGGAATAGTTTTTTGCTTTGCTTGAAACATAGCAAAACAAATGTGTATGTCTCCCATTGGGAGTTCATTGCCCAAAACAAAAATGCATGTTAATAATGCAACAAAAATGCACAGTGTGAACCAAGGCTAACTCACAGACTAGTCAAGAATTTATTTTAATTTTAGTACCTAGTAGGCCAATTAATGGAATTGTATTGATTGCTTTGGCTTAATTAAAGCTCTGGGATTTTTTTCTTAATCTCTCCATTTCAACAGCCATAGCTTTTTTGTTTTTACATTGACATAGCCATATGGGAGCTCGTTTTATGCAGGGCAATTTGTACCATTTTAATTGAACTATTTTGGAGTACATAAGGTGAATTGACTACCTTTTACCTTGTTTCAGTTTTTCTGTATTTCTGCATTATCATGCTAAGATTAGAGTAAACCGTATGGATTACTTTATATCTAGTTCCATTAAATCATATAGTCACAGTTGCTTCATGTCATTAATTTAATGTCTGATTATATATGCATGTAAAAATTAGATAATAAATTAAAATCTGTGTCTGAATAATTGTAAATAAATAGTTGAAATTGCTTTGGAGTGTTAAAGTAACTTGTTAAAGAATCTCTCTCTCTCATATATACAGTACAGACCAAAAGTTTGGACACACCTTCTCATTCAAAGAGTTTTCTTTATTTTCATGACTATGAAGGCATCAAAACTATGAATTATCACATGTGGAATTATATACATAACAAACAAGTGTGAAACAACTGAAAATATGTCATATTCTAGGTTCTTCAAAGTAGCCACCTTTTGCTTTGATTACTGCTTTGCACACTCTTGGCATTCTCTTGATGAGCTTCAAGAGGTAGTCCCCTGAAATGGTCTTCCAACAGTCTTGAAGGAGTTCCCAGAGATGCTTAGCACTTGTTGGCCCTTTTGCCTTCACTCTGCGGTCCAGCTCACCCCAAACCATCTCGATTGGGTTCAGGTCCGGTGACTGTGGAGGCCAGGTCATCTGGCGCAGCACCCCATTACTCTCCTTCATGGTCAAATAGCCCTGACTTTCAAAGTTTTCCCAATTTTTCGGCTGACTGACTGACCTTCATTTCTTAAAGTAATGATGGCCACTCGTTTTTCTTTACTTAGCTGCTTTTTTCTTGCCATAATAAAAATTCTAACAGTCTATTCAGTAGGACTATCAGCTGTGTATCCACCTGACTTCTCCTCAACACCACTGATGGTCCCAACCCCATTTATAAGGCAAGAAATCCCACTTATTAAACCTGACAGGGCACACCTGTGAAGTGAAAACAATTTCAGGGGACTACCTCTTGAAGCTCATCAAGAGAATGCCAAGAGTGTGCAAAGCAGTAATCAAAGCAAAAGGTGGCTACTTTGAAGAACCTAGAATATGACATATTTTCAGTTGTTTCACACTTGTTTGTTATGTATATAATTCCACATGTGTTAATTCATAGTTTTGATGCCTTCAGTGTGAATCTACAATTTTCATAGTCATGAAAATAAAGAAAACTCTTTGAATGAGAAGGTGTGTCCAAACTTTTGGTCTGTACTGTATATACTGTTATGTCCAGAAATATTTGGACAGTGACGCAAGTTTTGGCATTTTAACTGTTTGCCAAAATATATTCAAGATACAGTTATATAAACAATGTGGGCTTAAAGTGCAGACTCAGTTTTAATTTGAGGGTATTCACATCCTAATTTTAGCTCTTTAATATGCAGCTGCCACTTTTTCAGGGGACCAAAGGTAATTGGACAATTATCTCAAAAATGGGCTGCATGGGCTATTCCCTCGTTATTCCATCATTAATTTAGCAGGAACTGATTCCAGTTGTGGCATTTGCATTTGGAAACTATTGCTGTGAACCCACAACATGCGGTAAAAGGAGCTCTCAATGGAAGTGAAATAGACCATCATTTGGCTAAGAAGAAATCCATGAGAGAGATTGCGGAAATGTTAGAAGTGGTCAAATCCACAGTGAGCTCTGGAACTCAAAAAAGGCCTGGATGTCCATGGAAGTCAACAGTGGTAGATGATAGCAGAATCCTTTCCATGGAAAGAAAAACACCTTTACAACATCCACCCAAGTGAAGAACACTCTCCAGGAAGTAGGTGTATCAGTATCTAAGTCCACCATAAAGAGAAGACTTCATAAGAGCAAATACAGATGTTTCACCACATGGTGCAAACCATTAATCATCTCAAAAATAGAAAGGCCAGATTAGACAGTAAAAAACTTCTAAAGAAGCTAGCCCAGTTATGGAACAGCATTTTTTGGATAGATGACACTAAGATCAACCTGTACCAGAATGAAGGGAAGGACAAAGTATGGAGAAGGCTTGGAATGGCTCATGATCCATGGCCCATGATTCTCTGTAAAATATGGTGTTGGCAGTATAATGGCATGTGAATGCATGGCTTCCAATGGCACGGAGTCACTAGTGTTTATTAATGATGTTACTGAAGTCAGGTGCAGCGGGATAAATTCTAAAGTGTACAGGATATACTTGCTACTCAGATTTAACCAAATGCAGCAAGATTAATTGACGCTTCACCGTACAGATGGACAATGACCCAAAACATACTGCAAAAGCAACCCAGGAGTTTTTTGTAAGGCAAAGCAGTAGAATATTCTGCAATGGCCAAGTTAATCATTAGATCTCAACCCGATTGAGCATGCATTTCACTTACTTAAGAAAACCTTTAGGCAGAAAGACCCACAAACAAGCAACAACTGAAGAAAGCTGCAGTAAAGACCATTTTATTTATGTTAATTTCAATTTGTCCAATTACTTTTGAGCCCCTGAAATGAGGAGGCTTTGTAGAAAAATGGTTGCAATTCCTAAACATTTCACGGGATATTTTTGTTCAATACCTTGAATTAAACCAGAACGTCTACATTCAGTTGCGAATTGTGCCACTGTCCAAATATATATATATATAGCGCTAATTAACCACAAATTTTCTAGCAGTGTAGTTTGTTACAACCTAACTCAGTTGCATCCATACATTTTGAACCTTTTCATTATGAGAATCTGGCCAGGTGACCTCAAGGCTGACCAGCAGTAGCCCAGAGCTACTCTAATGTGTAAACAGGAACTCAGTCTCTCCCATGTAGCTGGCTTCCTGTGAACTACAGGATGACATTACCAATCAAATCCTTCCTGGCAGCCCTCAGGCCCCTCCCCACCCTCCATATTCCTTTGTATATCTCTGTATTCTGTTAGAGATATAAGTCTCCCCAATGTTAAGGACCAAGAATGCAGGTATATGGTAGGTGAGTGTATACAGTGATTAGCTGCAGTTATATAAAGCTCCTGACTCTCACGTGTAGTTCTTTGGGATGTACCTTCACACTGGTCTCCCTGCCTCCTGCATGTAAAAGCTGACAGTGGAGAGAGAGATGACAAGGCAGACAGGCTGAAACTGCATCACATAGGAAAACATGGAGACTGTGTGGCGTGAAGGGACATAAATTCTGTGTCACTGATCTGCTATGGCTGCCTTTACACAGTACTCAGAGCAGTGCAGTCTAATGAGACTCCGTCTCCTCTGTCTCTGCAAAACCAGGAATGATTCCCCATATCTGAGGAAATCAAGATGGCAGACATTCCTCAAATGGCCATTATTTTTGGCCTATCCTGCACTATATAGGCAAAAGCCTGGAGTGCTTCTTTAGGTATAAGGAAGGCTTAAGGGATCAAATGCAGTAAATGAAGGGTTTATTCCAGCACTGAAGAAAACAATAAAATCCAAATGTGTTAGTAATTTGGGTTAAAAAGATGGAGAAGTACATCCACTGAAGGATAACATCCTGCTTACATGTTTCAGGCCTCTTCACAGGCTCTTAATCATAGCATGAATGAACTTTCTCAAACCAGCAATATATACCAAAACAGTTACCAGAAGGTGTAACAACTCCCTCCTCTATCCAAGCTTCATCAGAGCAATCATTAAAGGAAGCCACTTTTCACAATTTTTACTACCACCAATGGACATCGGAACTTGTAACCACCGTTGCCAATATACCTGTTGTAAAGGGGGAATATTAATCACCAATATTTATGCAAATATCAATAATTAATATTCATAAATGGGAGGAGCCATCTATTGATGACTCCGCCCATTTATACCTTTATATAATGATAACACAATACTTTCGATATGCTTTACACTAATCACTACGCTAGCTGCATGTGCCTTACTCACTACCGCTAACAAGTACACACTACACAAAGGGTACAAATATAACGGTATTTATTACTTACAATACACTACGCACGCAATACACTAACAATACAGCACTAAATATACAATCCTAAACTACACTACACGTTCCCAAATTCCACCCATAAACTATCTATACAGTTCACACATACAAGTAATATTAACAACCCACCCGCCTGGCTACTCACTGTCCCTACGGGGTACGACGAGGGTTAACGGTGGCACTGTAGGGGTGTATGCAGGCCACCGACACAAATACAGCTACACAGTAATGCAAGGGTTAATACCCTGCAAATGTGTTAAAGCACAGCAAGGGTTTCAGGGCAGGGACTAGGGTATAGTGCCAGGGGCAATAGGGTTAACAAGGGGTGTACCAGGGGTGTAAAGGGTTAACGGGTGTACCAGGGGTAATAGGGGTGTACCAGGGGTAATAGGGGTTACCAGGGGTTACCAGGGGTGATATAGGGGTTACCAGGGGTGATATAGTGGTATATAGTCAGGGGGTTTAGATAAGGGGAGAATCGTTTGTGGGATAGCGGTGTATATATATATATATATATATATATATATAGGGTGATACTTAGTCCTTCCGCTCGTTGCCTAGGGGATGCTCGTCGTCCTGGGGATGATCCTTCAGTGAGGGTGTGCGGCCGGCTCTCTTCAGCCGGAGGGGGGGGGCGCATTGTCCTGAGTGCCGATGCGCTCTCAAGGTGGGGGCCCCGATCCTAACTCCGGAGTGCCGGGGCCGCCGATATTTATCCCCGGCGGCCCGCACTTCCGCGCACCAGGGGGCGCGCGCGCGCGCCCATCCGAGCCACGAGGGCCGGCGCAGCGATATGACGTCACTGCGCCGGCCCGCGTGCTCACATCGGGGACGCGCTTCTGGCAGACAGGCGGGAGAAGCCTTTGATCTCCCACCTGCTGCACCTAGCATTCCGGACAGTGCGATAGTAATCGCACTGTCGGAATGCGCATAATAGAAGGAGGAGAGGCTTCTCCCCTTCTTCTATCATGCGCAATTATCTCCAGCGGCGCTGGGGATAATTACAACAAAGGGCTCAGATTCTGTTGAATCTGAGCTCTTTGTATCCATCCGGATGACCTGACCCTTGTCTGGTCATTCTGATGTAATTAGCCAGATTGCATCGGTGCGAATGCTTGGGGCACATTCACACCGATGCACCTGGTTTCAGTTGTAGGAGGGGGGGGAATATATATAATATACATGCGTATGGATGCTTGGGGCACATCCATACACATGTATACATTAATATTAGGGACAGACATATCTAGAGGGGGCACATTATTATATGAGGGGGCACAAGCCCCTACATCACAAGCCCCTACATTATAAGGGGGCACAAGCCCCTACATTATAAGGGGGCACAAGCCCCTACATTATAAGGGGGCCCGGCTCCCAGGGGGCACATATTTCCCACAGGGGCCACCATGAGCCCCTGGGGATCACCATGGGCAGACGTGCGCAGATGCTGGGCACATCTGCGCACATCGTCCCATGATGTTGTGGTTAATGTATGCACATATATACCACACATGCCCGCACGTGTTTGCAGGCCTGCATGGATATATGCATACGTCTCAACCGTTCCTCAACACCTGTACTGTATGTAATGTAAAAATAACTTTAATTAATATGCAAAAGCAGCTCAAGTGCCCAGCTGGGCAGGCTTTCCTTTTGAAAGTTCTCAATGCCAGCTTTTCCCCTATCCTGTCAAGCCTTCATCCACTTTCCCATCCACTTCTGAATCTCATGCAGGTGCCCTTTTCCCTGTCTTCCAGCGCCTGTTCACTACACTCCCTTCTGTGGGCTAGTGCGAGCCACAAGAGAAAAGTCTACAACACACACTTAGGCACTAGGCAGTGCCCAGGAGCAAGAAGACAGGGAGAGGGCACCTGCACAAGTTTTGGAAGTGCTGTACGGTAACAACAAGGGAGAGGGGAGGAGCTGAAATTGGATAGAAGAGGCAGGCTTTGGCGCTTTCAAAAGGAAAGCTCGCCAAGCTAGGTAGTTTGAGCTGGATTTCCATATCATTAAAAGTTCTATTTTTGGGCAGTGACTTCACACTGTGGTGTTATACAGGTTTTTTGCAATGGTAGTTACATGGTCTGTTGGGTAGTGTAAATAGTGCAAAGTGGGTAACAGACTCGCTTTAACGCATACACTGTACTGAGTTTTCAAAAAAAGTTTGCATAATGTCAGTGCTTTGTGCAATCATAACTGTGAAGGAACTTGTGTTTTTTTGGGAACCCATAAAGTCTCTTTCAGCCATATTATTCCCTGTTTCAGCTGCACAGGTAGATGCATTTCACTCAGAAACAATAGATGTCTCCCTTCTGTTGAATCTACCAATATTGTATGCAGTGACCTTGCTTCTCTTACTTTCCACTAAATTTGTTTTCTTCTAGGAAGCTTAGAAAGCTGATATGGAGGGAGTAATCAGACTTCAGCAGCAGAGTATAGGCAGTGCTTCTATCAGGCTCAGCTAGCTCTGACAGACCCTCATTTCCTCTCAGTCATCTTCTGCGTCTCTTACTGGGGACGGATCTTGCCTAACAACAGGCAATGAAAGTGTGACCCCCAGTGGCCATGACTGTACAGCTTTTTTCAGTTGGATGCAGGCATATTTTTTTTAATTAAGTACATAATTCTATATTAAATGAAAGTGTGAAAGTAAAGTAAAGGTACATTGGGACATAGCGATCGCTCTCTCTCTCTCTGTATATATATTTGTGGTCGGATTGGCTATCAGAAAGGTGAACCTAACCTATCTAACCCTATCTACAACAAGCAGTAGAGTTATGCTATAACTGCTGTGGAAGGGCAGCCTAAAGGGGCCAAAAAGAGCAGACCTTAGTTTAGAGTAAATATATGCATACCGTTACGACACCCACTTTTGAAGGCAAAAGACCTTTCACGATGAAGGTGCGGAATATACCGTATATATATATCACAGTGACTTCCATCTACCTTACCTCTTTGTCTTGTGCACCGCCACATCGTTCTTGGAGATGGTTAATGCTGATGCGATTGAAAGAGTGGCCGGTAACCAGAAACGATTTACTCCCATGTTGACTAACAACATATGAACATATTACGAGAAGGTCTGAATCCTGAGAGCTGCAGACTGAACAAACAATGGTGAATCTGTTGGAAGGGCCTAAATGAACTCCAACCATTCGCCAAGTGCCCTGATCGGACACCAACTGTTCCTGGTGGCAAAATACTTCACCTCTACTTATTCCCAGGGCACACTTTTTATTTTATTTTTATATATAAAGGACCCAAAAGTTAGAACATGGTGTATGCCGTCTTACTCTAGTAGTAGATTAAGCGAAATGTGTATGGTTCCCCAGGCCTGGTGGGTTTAAACAGGAATACATGACTATTTCGATTAACGAGCTAATGTTGCCTGTAATAAGGACAGAACGTACACACCATACCTGCAGTTGTGACAGAAAATAAGCTTAAGGTCGTGATAAACTATGTATGCTGCGCCTGTAGTCGTGATAGGATTTGTCGTGTCTGTAGACGTGACAGACTTCGTAAATTGCGCCTTATTACTGTACCTCCTACTGTAAGACAGACCGATACCCAGGACTTAGGCCGGACACCAACCCCTCAGCCCGAGTTTGTAGATGAAGTAAGCATGCCTGGGAGAAGGTGATGTCCGCAAAGGCAGGCTTGGGATGACTGCTTATAAAGAAAACAATGAAGACCCAACAACCTAGAAATCAAAAGTCAGAGAAAAACAATAATGTGAGTGAGGCTCTAATTGTACAAGCGACCAAGAAAAATTGTATTGCGAGCCACAGATGACTGAGCCATGTGAGCGGGTCTGAAGGCAGAAAAGACATGGAACCTACTTGTGGTGGGATCACGCATAGTCATATGCGTGAGAGACTCTAATGGCGGAGTCATATGCGTGAGAGACTCTAATGGCGGAGTCATATTCGTGAGAGACTCTAATGGCGGAGTCATATGCGTGAGAGACTCTAATGGCGGAGTCATATGCGTGAGAGACTCTAATGGCGGAGTCATATGCGTGAGAGACTCTAATGGCGGAGCCATATGTGTAAAACTAGAACGGAAAAGCCATGCGTGAGAGACTAATGGCAGAGTCCTGTGTGTAAAACTAAACGGAGAAGCCCTGCGTGAGCGACTCTAATGGCGGAGCCATGCGTGCAAGACTAATGTTTTTTGTTTTTTTTATATATAAACCACTTAAGCAGCACCAGTATGACTTGGGGACTCGCATAACCATGACCCTCTGCGACAATGAACCTAGGACGTTAACCAGCCTACAACCATATCGTACCCCTAACGAACAACATGAAGAACGGTCATCGGGCCCCCGAAGCCATGAGGCCCCCCCGAAGCCAAGAGTCTGAACTGGATGACCTTACAGTGACGATAAGTAATTAAAACGTGAGACAGACCTAATGGAAAATGCATAGACATTAGTGATCCGAACCACGTCCATAAAGGAAGCATTAAACCAACTGCAAACCGTGAAATTGAAACAGATGAGAGAAAAACAAGAGCCAGGGGCATTGCAGTTCGCTAAGAGAAGACCCTTGTCGTGACAAACGAATGAACAACTGTGAAAAGATAGTAGGAACTTACTCCTATTGGCCCACTGACCGCTAGGGAGCTATTTGGTTAACTGGGCAGGAGACCAATCTGAGTGAATGCGAACCAGAAGTAAAGGAGACCAGTCTGAGTGAATGCAAACCAGGACTAAAGAACACCAAAAAAAAATATTATTATTATTTTTTTTCTTTCTTTTCTAAGTGAACAGAAAAGGTAGGCCTATGGAATGTAACACACCACCGAGGAAAGAGACGTAAGCCTGAAGAGAAAGCAGCTATGTTTATCGGAAGAGCAGTATCAGAGCGGTGTGCTGATTGCCCTAGTAAGAATACTGAGTAACCATAATGTAGTAATGAAAAGAAATGCAGCTTTAAGTGGAAGCAGAGTATAACACATGATGTAAGAACAAGTGGGTGAATGCAGCTCTGGATGTGAGTGGTGCCTAAAACATGGTATGGGCAGCTCTGAGTATGAGCATGAAGAGCATGGTATAAAGCGCCCTTATGAACGCAATCTGAAAGTGAGCAGAGTATTGATGTAATGCAACAGCGGACGCATGAACGCAGCTCTAGTAGTGAATGGCGTGTAGGACAAAATGTAAATGCAGACACATGGACGTAGCTTTGAAGGTAACAATCCTAACCACAATCATTCGACCATTAGCGCCCAACCCCCTTCGCCCCAGAGCTCTACAAGTCACGGACCGTGTAACCAAGTCCGATTCTACTGTGAGCGCCAGCATTCGCCTGGCACTTTTTGCTGTTTACCCAGCCGTGAACGAGCTACCACACAATGCTGCGTTTTTTTTTTTTCTATGACCATTGATACATGACCCTTCCAAAACTAAATGAATAAAATACCATCACTTAAACACAGCGTGCGTAGCTTGGAGACACGCGTCGCGTATGGAACAGGTATCAGAAAACATGCGACCATACCTATTCTAGGCACATGCTTAAACCAATAACAATATGCAATAGCCCCCAGCAAGCCCCTAAACAGCCGAACAAAATATACTAACAGTCATTTGACCATTAGCGCCCAACTCTGCTTCGTCCCAGCGTATGTGCAGACCGCAATGTGGGTCTCGTGCAAACAAGTCTGATTCTACCGTGAACACCAGCCCTCGCCTGGCACTTTCTGCTGCTGCCCAGGCGTGAACGAGCCTCCGCACGATGCTGCTGCATTTTTTTGTTTTTTTTAAATCGATCATTGATCCACATTTACCATCACTTAAACAAAGGGAGCATAGCTTGAGCCCACTGCAGACACGTGCCCCGCATGTAAACAGGGTATCAGAAAACATACAACCATGCTTATTCTAAGCACATGCTACCCCAATAACTGTATGCAATGGCCCCACCAGGCCTCTGAATAGCCGGACAAACAATACTAACAACCATTGTTCGACCATTAGCGCCCAAACTCTGCTTCATCCCAGAGCCCTACATGTCGCGGACCAAACAACTCTGATCCTACCATGAATACCAGCGCCCTCCTGAGACCTTCTGCCGTCAACCAGCCATAAGGCTCCTCCACACCATGCTGCTGTATCCTAGAGCTGACTCAGAGGTAGTGAAATCAGCTGAATTGGTGTCAGCCTGGGCCCACAGGTGCCTATAAATAGCCTAGTAATCAGTCAGCCTGAGCCCACAGGTACGTATGAATAGCCTTTTAATCAGCCTCCCCTCCCACAAATGCGGCAATATCTTGCTTATACATATATATAGTGCATAATTTCCCAACAGACATATGCACAAACATGTAAAATGTATAGATGATGATTAGAGATACTTTCCAACAACATCATTAATATTTGCGTTATGCAAACAGAAATTATTTGTGTGTGTCTTGAGGAAGTCTTACTTAAGTTCTCTGGTCCCATGGTGATTTTTTTATTTATTTGCCCAGAATACCCCAAACAATGCATATTTTTGTCCGATATATTGTACCTATTTTTTATTCATCAGCACCTTCTTTTGCCTATTCCCAGCATCCCTGCATCCTGACGAAATGTTCACATGCAGAACCTATTGTTGTCGTCAGCTTCCTGCTGGGTTTTCTAACCAAACCTAGCATGCTTTACTTTATAATATTTTGCAGGACTTGCGCTGCCTAGCGAACATGGAAAAGGGTGGTATAGGGTGCATGACTACTGCAGAGGGAACAGTCTGGCAGGAGGAGAATTCCCTGTGAAACATTACAGAACAAAGAATGCTGAATTTTGTTACCAAACACAGCAAAAAAACTTGAAAATGAAAACAGGAAGTAAATCCTTTCTGCCAGGAAGGAAGGAAAATGCTGACATGAAAAACAAATCTATGGGGCATGGGCGTAACTACCATAGTGGCAGACCATGCCACTGCTATGGGACCCAGGGCAAGAGAGGGCCCAGATGGAATCATCCCTTCTTCTACTGGGGGTGAAAACCTGGTCAGGACTCTACATTCTAAAGGAACAATTTTTTAGCAAATGAGGCAGTGAAAGAAATGGGCCAAGGGTCATTGAAAGGAGTTTATACAGAAACCCTTCTGTCCTATGTTTGATCCTTGCTATGGGGCCCTTACTTCTCTATGTACGCCACTGCTATGAGGCAAAATATAGGTTACTCTGGTCAGAATTTTTTTTTATTACAGGACAACAGAACCCCTTTGAAATTGAATGTAAAAACACACTTTTATCAAATAATATCTTTACTTGCAACTTGGGTAACCTGTGTGTAACCATTGCTCTTTCTCACATATGCAAGTTTGCACATTCTACTTACACCTATATTTAGCAAAACCGAAAAATCCAGCACTAAATGTAGATCACAGTAAAACTTATTTTTTAAATACACATTAAAATCCAAAATGGTTGCCGGCTTAGATGTTTTGGATTATCAACCAATCCTTATTCATAGCTGCTGATTGAGGCCCCATTTTGGATTTTACTGGAATGTACATTCATTGCCGTTTAGACTCCATGTCTTGGCTTTCTTGTACCAGGGAGTTCCAAATTTCCGAAGGGTGATCTGGATTCACTTTTTCTGATTGAATTGTTTTTCAAGTGTCTGAATAAATACAGTGTTTATTAATGCCACATAAATTGTGCATACATTTCCAAAAGACTACCGTATAATATATTTACTAAATACAGTGCTCAGTTAGTGCCATACATCTGTCATTGCCACGTACAGTGCTGTTCTAATACCGCTCCCGATGCAGTTTAATCACACCTAATAGCTTCAGTCAGACAAATGCAATCAACGTCTTACTTCCATGACTGAAGCACTAGTCACAAGTATTTAATGCTAGAGATTTCTTGTACAAGACATTCTAATTGAGAAAGCCAGTCGGATGACTAGCAAAACATCTTCAGGGGAAGAAAAGTATAGTTACTCTAATTTAATAGTACTAATATTAGTGCCATACATTTCCCAGATACATTGTACATAGATCTATACAGTGGCAAATGCTACCCACTTAGATCTATACAGTGCCCTCCTTGTACCATACCGTAGCCATTTAAAGCCATACAGAACCCATATAGTGCAATACTTTGTTTAGAGTGTCATGATTTTTCCCACTTAGCCATACCCTTATAATGCAATGCAATGCAAAATAGAGTCAAGAATTCCATATAGTCATGAAGTGGCCACATAGTCTCATACTATGTCCACATAGAGTCATACAGTACTCATCTAGTACCAGTGTCCAAATTGTCATGCTTTGCCCACATAATCAACACAGCCTGCCCAGATAAATAGTGTATCCAGTGTCTATTTTGTTTCTACAGGCCACAGTATAACAGTCTTCATATCACAAAGGGATAGAAGGGATCTCATGTATATTAGATTGATTTATCAAATTTGATTGCACCTCTGTTTATGGTGCATAGATGAATGTACTTAATAGCCCCCTACAGCATAGAACATTGAAATAATGAGTAGTAGTAACACGCAAAGCTAGTTGGCTTTTTCATAACTTCTGTCCATAATATTCTTTAAACATGGCAAATCTAATCATACCATTAAAAAGTCAGTTAGACAAATGATAATGAATGAGCAGTGGGTGGAAAGATCATTTCCAATATATAATAGATGTCGAAATCAATAATACATGTGCACTGTCTGTATTTAATGGTTTTCTCAACCATATGGCTCTATTACTTACTATAGACTTAGGGGAAGATTTATCAAGCTGGTGTAAAGTAGAACTGGCTTTTCCATAGCAACCAATCAGATTCCACCTTTCATTTTTTACAGCTCCTTTGGAAAATGAAAGGTGAAATCCAATTGGTTGCTATGGGCAACTAAGCCAGTTCTAATTTACACCAGTTTGATAAATCTGCCCTTTAGTTCATAAAACAGGCTTTAACTTAAAGTGAGCTAAACATAGGATGCCCCAAGAGATCATAATCTTTAAAAGGGTCCTCATGATAGGTCATCAATATCCAATTAGTGAGGGTCTGACATATGGCACCCCCACCGATCAGTTGTTCCCTGTAGTGGCCGTTTTGGGTTACTGCAAATCAGCTACTATCTGGGAGCTGAGCTTCAGTAACCCATCATGGCCACTATACTCTGAATTGCGCTGTGCTTTTGGCTCCTTTCAAAATGTTAGTTCAGGTGGCTGCAGGGAACAGCTGACCAATGAGGGTGGTTTATGGCAGACCTCCTCAGACCAGATATTGATGACCTTTTCTGAGAATAGGTCATCAATATTGGGAGCCCAGAAAATCTGTCTAAAGTGCCTGTTCCATGAATGGGCGTAATCGTACAAACAAAAAGAGAGTTGCTGTCTCTTTAATTACAGTCCAAACAGCTAAAAATTTCATTAACTAACTTAATGTTTACCAGTTAGTGGTTAATTAGTGCAACCTGTTGAAAGGATTACTGTAGTTATTCAACCAGCATCTTGAATAAGCGGTTCTCTTCCTTCTATGTTACCTTTCTGTTGTATCTCAGTGCTCTTAGTACAGTAAGGCTACATTCACACGTCAGTATTTTTCTATAATCCGATTTTCGGTCCGTTTTTTGCGGATCCGTTGTTCCTGAAAATGTTTCCGTATGTCATCCGTATGTCATCCGTTTTTTGCGGATCCGCAAAAAACGGAAACATGTATAAATTTCAATAAGCAAATAAAGTTGTTTGGATTTCTTTAAAAAAAAAAAAAATAATTTAAATGTAAATTCCAGGAACGGATTCCGTATAAAAACGGATGACATACGGAATGACATCCGTTTTTTGCGGATCCATTGACTTTGTATTGTACCAGGATCCGATTTTTCAGGAAAAGAATAGGACATGTTTTATATTTAAACGGACATGCGGAACGGAACGGAAACGGACAGCACACATTGTGCTGTCCGTTTTTTTCCAGGACCCATTGAAAATGAATGGGTCCAGATCTGGTCCTGATCTGTTCCGCAAAAAACGGAACAGATCAGGAAAGAAAAAACGGACGTGTGAATGGACCCTTAACAGTCTAGACCCACCTAAGAAAGAGAGTCTCGAGCATAGATTAGGGTCACTGAAAGTCTATGGGAACTATAATGTATAGGAGACCATCATCTCTAATACATTCTTGAAAGCAGGCAAAGAGAACATTGTAAAGAAAAAAGTGTAATAGTAAAAAAAAAGAAACTGCCTAGTAACACTTCTATATTTTCCTACAATAATATTAATGCTATACAGTACCCGAATCCATTGCTTTCTCTGTGTATCATAAATAGAGCAAGTTAACTGAAAAGTTCGACTGCATGGTACAGGCTTAATAAGGTAAAGTCTCTCTACAGTTAATTTTCGGACCCTTTTAAAATATACTTTTATTATTAATCTTTAAAATAAATGCCCCTTGTTGGTGGCTTGGTATCATGCAGATGGAGCAGGCCTCCGGCCGGCTCCTCTAATTCTACATTAGCATCCACCACGCTTATGACATACAAACAATACAGACCTACACAGTGTACAATGTGAATTAGAAGGTCAATGGTTAGTGTGTGAATTCTTTCCCTAATACACACTCCTAACCTTTGCCCAGGGGTCACCCCTGATGGTGGGGTTTCCTGTCCGCGTACCTTCTCTCCTTTCCCTGTAACACCCTAACAGTGATAGTGTAGTGAAACAGTTAACACAAATATGATGCTGCCACAACAAAAATTATTGTTGTACAATACAATGACCCAACGCGTTTCGCCCATTCAAGGGCTCCTCAGGGGGTCTCGGTTCCAGTATAATAACAATGTATATCCAGTGATATATGCAGTGAAACTTATTGCAGTGTCTAGGTAGATGATATAATCACCATATATACGTTATTCCATTTGTCGTCTTATATAGATATTGCAGACGTCATAATCAGTGATGGTACAACAGACCTTATCAGATATTGGCTAGGTATCCGCTAGCTCCTATTTTAATAGTAGGCGCTGCTGTGGTTATGCTCCCAGCTTCTATCATGACTGTCTATTTGTCGTCCTAAATAGTTATTGCAGACGTCATAAACAATAATGGTGCAACAGACCTTATCAGATGCATGCTGGGGATCCTCTAGCTCTATTTTGATGGTAGGGGCTGCTACCTGTAATCCAACAAATATAGTAAGAAACTTGTGCTAGATACAGGTGAAGATGCATCCAGAGAGACCCTTGATCAAAGGTCATACTCTTTGCTTCAAAATCCAAAGACATTCGTGTGCACTTACTGTTATGCTCCCAGCTCGTATAGTGACTGCCTCCTCCCAGGATTGATATGGCAGTGGCATATAGGGGGAATCCTGTTCTTTAAAAGTCTGCGCTCCTCAGACCCTTCCGGCCCGTGGAACGCACGCCGCGACCTCCCTTCCGGTCTGGTGGAACGCAGACGTCACTTCCGGTTCTGCGAATCGCTAGGACGCCGGCCTATAGTAGTTACTAGGAGTAGCTGGAGACAATTTTGCTCCTTAGAGGCTATGCGGCGAACAGTTTAACCCCTGTTATGCCTCCTGCAAGGGGGGAAGGGTCCCCCAGTGACTATTAATGCTAAAATTCTATTTGTCCTTCCAGAAATTAGGACATGAGGGAATCTGGATCTCCAGATGCAGGTCCAGATTCATAACAGATCACAATCATGATCCTGATGACGTCACCTTGTATTCATTTGAGTGCTTCCCGCACTCATGACCATTTTTGAACTGTCAATAATAAGTTAAACAGAAAGCTTTTTGGGCCTTGTTTCTCTTTTCAGGGTGATCTTTTTTGTAGGGAAATTTTTAAAATCCATTCCTATTCTTTTCAGTTTTGCTATCCAAATCCCTAATATCCATCTAGAATACAATTCAATCCCACAGTCAGACCAGTTTCTCTTTTCTAGCTGTGGGGTTGGTGTGCAAATTTACACTATTCAATAAAGCATGAGAAGGATAGTCTCTCATTCAATCCTAGGGGTGCTTGTGACCTGCATCTAAAAATCCATTATGCTTCTCTTAGGATGATTTTTTTTATTCCAGTCTCCCTTTCTGTTTTTTGGGGGTAAGCAAGGCCTCTCTATTTGTGCCCAAGGCGTGCTGAAAAGCCTTCCTAAGAGTTGCCTTAGGATAGCCCCTATCTCGTAGTCGATCGTATAATTTTTTAGATTCCAGATGGAAGTCCTCCAGAGATGAGCAATTTCTGTGCAAGCGCAGATACAGTCCTCTGGAGATGCCCCTCTTAAGTGGGGGCGGGTGGTGGTGGCTCTCCCATCGTAAGATACCATTTGTTGCTGTGGATTTCCTAAACACATTACTTGTTAACCTTTCCCCCTGCTTGTAGATTTTTACATCCAAGAAACTTATACATTCGGTCTGGATCTCAGAAGTAAATCTAAGTCCGATCTCGCTGGTGTTAAGAGCATCAACGAAATTTGTGAACTCATCTCTTGTTCCATTCGACAACACAAAAACATCATCGATGTATCTTGTCAGGAGGCGATTTTATCCTGCCACCATGTTGTGTGGCCAGGGAAGACAATGTTGTCCTCCCACCAGCCCAGGAAGAGGTTGGCGTATGTGGGGGCACATGCGCACCCCATCGCCGTCCCCCTGAGCTGGTGGTAAAATCGCCCCCTGAACAAGAAATAGTTGTGTTTAAGACATATTCCAGCAGGCAGAGAATAAATTGGATGTGTCCCTCTCGTACTGAGATAATACTTGATTGCTATTAATCCCTTTTCGTGTGGAATGCTACTGTATAAAGACTCAACGTCTATGCTTGCAAGCAATACAGATGGTTCGACAATTAGGGACTCTACTTTATTTAAAAAGTCCATTGTATCTCTTGTGTACGAAGCCAGTGAGAGAACAAATTCTCTCATCACTAGATCAATATATACCCCACTGATTTGGGTGAGGGAATTGATACCGGAGACTATCGGGCGACCCTTGAGGGGATTTGTTACCTTGTGTACCTTTGGGAGGCTATAGAAGGTAGCTATTTGTGGAGCCGTGGGTAACAAAAATTCATATTCGGCCTTGCCAATGGTCTTATTGCCCAGGCCGAATTGAAGAATCGACCTAAGCCTTTCTCTGAACACATCAGTCGGGTCTCCCGACAGGATCCAGTACCCCCCTCCATCTTTCAGGAGCTCTCTTCCCATAGTTCCATGAGAAGTTCCATGTCAGCTCGATCACTATCCAGTATTCCTAATCTCTCTGTTCCTGCCTCTCAGTTGGTAAGGGGGTTGAACCTGACCTAAAAAAGAGGAGGATGAACCAGTAGGTAATGGTACCGATGAAGAGGTGGGTGCAGCTTGTTGGGATGCCATCCCTAAGGTTGGACAGACATTGGTGGTAAAGACCTTTAAGGGGGTCTACATTCCAAATATAGCCAAGCCCTGGAGAGGTTGTGTACAATATAGTACTACCTCGCTAAATCTAATTTAAAGAACCAGTGGGATGTTGAATATGATCTAGCTAACCAGCTGCCTGGAACCAAAGCCAAAAAAACATCCTTGGGTTCTTTATCACCTCCCATAATGCAGATGCCATATCAGTAAAATGTACACAATTCTGGCCAATGGAGAGATGTTTCTTTTGACTGGCAGGGTTGAGGCTTTCCATATTTTATCAAAAAGATATTCATTTTGGACTGCAGACAGACAAGAGGACTTAGTGGACTGCTGACAAACTATAAAATTTTCTAGTGACCATGGGCAAGGGGAGACATTGCTTCCCATGTAAGTGGACTAGTGATGAGCGGCAGGGGCTGTATTCGAATTCGCAATATTTCATGAATATTTTGTAGAATATTCGTCATATATTCGCGAATTCAAGATTATTTTAAAAATCGCGTAATGCGAATTGGTAACGCGAAATACAGGTGTGGGTCACTTTGGCTACATTTTTCAAGCTGCTAGAAGTTTCATGAGTTTCTCCTGAGACTGGAGAAAATAGTTGGCATGTCAGAACATTACAATAGCTTTATAAGCAGATAGCGTCAAGTGCTCCAGTATATTCGTGATTGCACTAATCGGCAGTGATTAGAATATTTTTTCAACTTCACATTTTAGCAGGTCTAACTACAGATTACTGATTGGTGCACTAAGTATTGTTGTGAACTTGACATTGCTTCCTTCTCATAGGCCCACAAGCAAGAAGCAGAGAGTAATCATGTGTTCAGATGGAAATAAATGCTGAATATTCGATATAACGAATACATAGCACTATATTAAAAATATTCTCGAATTCTGTGGCAATATTCACAATAAAAATTTGCTATTTGAATATTCGCGCTCAACAATAAAGTGGACTAGCTTATGAGTGTATAAAATGTATGATCAAGTAGAAGAAGTAAATCAGCCATCACCTTTTGAGGCTAATAATTACAAGCAGATGTGATGTGTTTGGCTAAACATGTGCCTGAATTGTGTTTCTGGTAATAAAGTGTACACTTATTAGCATCAAAAAGTGAGTGGATCCACTTCTTGTACTTGAATGTATCTGCCTTAAACCCAAGATACAAGCACCACCTTATTCCAGATTAGTTCTATAAAATGTATGGTCAAATGGTTTCAGGATTTTTTATTTAGCACTGCTAATTCTGTGGATTGTCATATTTTTATCCATGCATTTATTCTGTGTGAACAATATTTGCCTAATAAACTCAACAGCAACCAACAACCAGAAATTACACCCACTCACATTTCTAGACATCGCAAATCTCCAGAAGCTGATATAATGTTGTAAGCAAACAAATCATAATTTTGTATGTTTGAGGGGAAAACAAAGGATTAAAGATATTTATATTTAGAAGAACAATCTGCTGAAAGGATCATATGGAACATAAGTGATAGCCTAATCATGATCCTTACTGAAGTGCAATATTTCAGTTTATTAATGTGTATAATTGTCAACTGCAGTGGTAAGCATTAGAGTCACCTGCTTAGGTAGCAGCTTTCTTTCTTCTATAGAGGAGTGAATCATTATATCCCCTTAATGAAATAGTAGCAGTAATAGAGAAACAGATGTCAGTCCTCCCTCCTTTATTAGGCTGTCACGAGTAGATATACATTTACATACAATAACAGAGAAGGAAAGGCTGTCAGATGGCACAGATACATTGAGTGGAATTTATTAAGTTTCTTACACCAGTCTTAATTTTTTTTTTTTTTTTTAATATGGTGTCCAATGAACCAAAATTATTAAGGCACATCATCTTAATAATTGTGGGACATCTACAGGAGGTCTGTGCTCCAGATTTCTAGATTTCTGTAATGTGTAGCACACATATTAGTAAATAAGTAAATGGGGTCCTGTCTGTGCAACTAACCAGTCCCAAATATGACCTACCTGCTTTTTACAAAAATTATGTGATAAAATGGAGAAAAAAAAGTTGAAAAAAGGGATCAGTGCCAAAATGTGCCAGAAAGCTTGTGTAGAAGTCTAGTAAATTACCCCCACCCCCCATTATTCACTTCCATTACTTATATTTCTGTCAGCACATAGATTGTATAGGAAAAATTTAGTGACAGAGTAATTTTCTTTACCTTATTCACAGATCATATTATGTTAAAAATTTTTTGCTGTTTTCTGTGATTACTGTTAATTTAAATGACACACTAATATGTATCCAAGAATGACACTTCAGAAAACTACTCAATCTGCAAAAAACCAAACAAAAAAAAAAAACACTCATTTACCCATATTAACTTTTTAAATAGTTCGAAATGTAGTTTGGGTGAAACAAAAAATAAATAAAACAAATTATACATTTTTGGCAGTGAAAGAAAAGGTAAAAAATATCAGGTGGGATTATATTTACTGGAAACCATTAAATGTACATTTCAGAAATGGGTCACTTTTTAAAGACCCAATAGTCTAAGAAATTTCAAATTTCTAAGGATGAAGTTAGTAAGCCAGGACTGTAAGTAGCATACATGGAGTGACTTCAAAAAATTAGACCCAGAAAAACCTTCCACTCATTTACTCATGTAAAAAAAATGCATGGAATAAGAACATATAGACTGTTAATATGTTATGAATAATGTAATGGTTGTGTCCTTTTCAATAACAGTAATTTCCTTGGGAAGAACTTCACTTCCACTTTTACTCTTATTACCTGTCTATTATAAAATAATATATATATATATATATATATATAATATATAGGTGAACACATGGACTGACAAAAAGAATCTTCAAAGCCCACTCCTTTCTGTGCTTTCCCCTATAGAGTATCTCTCATAAAATCCAAATGGTTTTATGTGACCATAAGATGGTTGAGAACAGGGTTTATGCAGCTTAATTGGGTCACCAGAGGGAGCATGCTTCTAAAGGAGGCTTCTTTATATTCTAGACATGCCGTCTTTTACCCAGTGCATCCATGCTGACAGATTAACAGGAAAAGAATTTACGGAACTCACTGTAAAATAAAAAGGAAACTTTGAAGGCATGTTTAAATAAATCATAAAGTCTGTAAGCAAAATGAAAGTCAGTCGATGCATCCTTTGTACAAATTCATGTCTAAAAGAGCTCTTCTTTTCAAAGGAACCATGCCGCCTTTTTCTCTCTTTAGGGGTTTGACCAAGAACCAACTGGTGGAAAAAGATAATATATTCTAGGTCTTTAAATATAAAAGTAACTATTCATTATGAGTTTATGAACATGGAATGAAAATTTCTCAGTTCTGCATCTCATCAAAGCTATAGAAAAATGTCAGTCAGTCTTTTAACATCCAGAAGTAATTGCAGTTCCAAGTTCCAGTAGTTTTAAGGTCTGTTTTTTCTTTTGCGTATATTTTAGTATTTATCTTCTGCTTATCTATGAGTCTCTAGTTTAAAACTGCTTGTAACTTTTTTTATTGTTATTTTTTAATATTTTTGTTGTAATAGACAATGTTATTTTTTTGTATTTTTATTGTAATAGACACCTGGAAAATACATTAATCAAAAATGAACTACCTCTTAGACTAGTTCCCTGGCATTATATTAAGAAAAGGCACTGTAAAACATGGGGATGCATAGTAGGAAAATCTTCAAAGGAGGCCACAAAAGCACACCTATGTTCAGTGCTTACCTACATCTCTAAATGGTTTTAGCATTTGAGTAAATTTGACATACTTGGATACTGTATAATTGACATGTTTAGGACTGGTTTTGGAATGGTAGGACAATCTTGATTGTAACAGTTTTTTTCCCTCTGGTTCCTCTTCTCCCCTTTTTGCCCATCTTCTTGGCTTCTGACTCGTTCCCACTTTTTCCATCCCCATGAGCTAATTTTGTTGCAGCTTCAGTGACTTTTAAGTGATATATGCACTCACACATCTTTATTCCATTTCATACATACAGGAACTTTCTCACCGAAGACATTTATGGCATACTCTTTCCACAGGATATGTCTTAAATGTCTTTTAAGCAGGGCTCCAAAGCATGACACCAGTGAGGATGAGTGAAAGTAATTGTAAATGAGTGCAATAGTGTGAGCAATATTTGTTTGATCCATTTCAGGTAAGCTTGGTAATTAAAAAAACAAAAACTTCAAGGACTTCCTTGTTATAGGAAGTATAATGGTTACTATTTATTTAGATTAATGTTAATAAAACTCCCATAGACTTTCTCATTTTAAATATTAATTGAAAAGTACTTTTAATAAAGTGACATTGTATATTGTGACCATTTAGTAGTTAAGAAATATAGGCGGAAATTTATCAAAACGTGTGCAAAGGAAAACTGGCTTAGTTGCTCATATGAACCAATCAGATTTCATCTTTAATTTTTCAATGGAACTCTGAAAAAATGAAACGTGGAATCTGATTGGTTGTTATGGGCAACTAAGCCAGTTTTCCCTTACACCAGTTTTGATAAATCTCCCCCATAATGTAATAAGGAACTGTAGACGTTTGCCTGTTTTGTATCTTCTCAGATGTGTTCTCTCAGATATGCCGAAATATTTTCTCCGGACAAGCCAATAGATTTTTGTCTCAGGGACATACCAGGATACTTTAATGACAAGATGTCTGTTCTGTATTTCATATAGACTTTAATAACCTGAGATGTGATAGCTCTTCTGCACTGAGATTTCAGGAAATTTGCTAGTCAACTCAATGGCGCTATTCTATGGTTCATGCTGCGTTAAACACTTTTGTCAGCATAATAACAGTGTTTTCCAGTGGGGTGGACTATTTTATGTGTAATTTGTATAAGCAGAAAAACTCCTATTAGTGTCTGTGAGTGAATCTTGTGACTGTAGAGTCTGTTTTCTGTGAGTAAGCTGCTTTTTTTTCACTACCTCTATTTTTAAGAACAGAAGTTGTTCTTCCCAAAAGAGATACATTTTCCAATATTATCTACAGATCATGCTCCTCAGAACATTTACAGATTTATATTCTCTCCATTATGGCTTTTAAAGTGGTTGTCACACCAATTAGGTCCCATTCACAGTGTCTCTTGACATAGGAAATTAGACATGGATTCCACATCAAAATCCACCTCCCATTGTTTTCATTGGGAATCTGTGCTGCTGTTCATGTGGCCATGGAATCTGTACTAAATTTCCAATGTCAAAAGACATCATGTGAACATAGTCTGAGTGTTAATTTAACCTGTTAGATCACACAAAATTTTTCAAATAGAATAATTTTTAAAAAGCCCTATGTCAGGACATTGATGTTACATACTTGT
This sequence comes from Bufo bufo, assembly GCF_905171765.1. Taxonomy (NCBI): domain Eukaryota; kingdom Metazoa; phylum Chordata; class Amphibia; order Anura; family Bufonidae; genus Bufo; species Bufo bufo. The sequence continues at coordinate 381,698,083 of NC_053391.1, forward strand.
TATGGTGCCCCTGCTGTGTTTTTTTTCTTCTCAGAATGTCACCCATGCATTAGAGCTGGAGGTCACACATGCTTAGTTGCTCAGTCAGACCTCCTAGATCCTCTTGTTGATGGGTGGCTGAGTAATTGTTGTTGGCCAAGCCATTAAAAGTCAGCAAGCTAGAAATGGCTTTTATTAACCTGCACTGAACACATTACAGTAGGTGGATTTGGTAGGGAATCAAAAGAACACCAAGGAGGGCTACAACAGTTATATAACTGCAATATCTACACACAAGATATTTCGATAATTATAAAAAATTGCTATGGCGTGATGTAATATTTAATCACTACTATCAGAAGGAGCTGGTAAAGACAGTAACCTCACGGCAATGACTACTGACAATCCTAGAAGTATGAATTATTGCCAAAACATGCAAAGCTAGAAACCAAAATCGGAAATTTTATGAAATAAGAATCAGAAAAGCTAATGATATGGGTTAGACAGAAACAGGTATAATACTGAAACCAAGAATCATAACTAGACTCTTTAAGTTGATATATTAAGGGCATTAGGTAGGGAACCAATATTAATGTGACTCAGCATAGAGGTCTAGTAATAGCAAATGCAAAGAGAAGCAGCAATATCTACTAAACAGGTAGTCCAGAACAATCCAGGACATCTGATCCAAGAGCCTGCAGGAGCAGATAAGAAATCACAGAGGTTTGATAGTATGCAGATTCTTCCAACAGTGTAATAGCAAAATAACATTATTTTTCCATCTTTAAATACATGAAACTGTCTAAAAGATATATTGCCCATAGCAACCAATTACAGTAAAGCTTTTAGTTCTCAAGATCAGATTAAATAGTGAAAGCTGTGCTATGATTGGTTAGGCAACAAAGACAGTTTTTCTTTTAAACAGTTACTTAAATCTCCACCAGAACCTTAAAGGAAGTTTGTCACCAACCTGACCGATTTTTAACCGACAACATACCGTAGTTCAGTGGGACACAAAGACATTACATATGTTTAGTTTTTCAGATCCTCCAAGTCGCCCAAAAAGTAGTTTTTATGATATGCTAATGATCCATTGCAAGTGCCCAGGGCGGAGCGTTTGCTTAAAGAGCCCATGTTCCCCTGCCTTATTTGCGCCTAAGTGCATATCTCTTTGCTCTGCCCACATTTTGCAGCCAGATATTTAAGCTTTTAAGTTTACAGCTGGAAAGTGACGGGGTTAAGATAGAAATAGTAGCTGGATTTTGCAGATAATTTCAGAAATGTCCAATATATTTCAAATATGGCTATTTAGTATGTTAGATGCACGTTGGATGAATGCTGCAGTCCAAGAACTGAGGAATTTCAGAAACTCGTCCTAAAATCATTGTTTATTGGGTCATATTAACCCTTTCATGACCAAGGGTCATTGATGCCCTCTTGTCCAGGTCAAAATTCACAGTTCTGGTATGCAGTCTTTTAAATAATAATATCTTTACAAGTGCTTTGCATATCATAACTGTTTTGACTTCATTTTTTCCAAGACACATAGGGTATTTATTTTCTTGACTGATTTCATAAATTACTGTGTATTTTTTATTATTATGAGCAGAGAAATAGCTTAAAAAGGTGTTTTTTTTTTTTTTACTTTTTATTGTTAATTTGGCCACTACACTCCCTTGATTAGTAGTACAAATGCAAATATTGATATCAAAATATATTACCTTACTGATCTGGATGTATAGAATATCAGAATTGTGTACGTGGCCCACTCCCAGGGAGCCCAGAAGTAAAGGCATACCTTTCAGCTTTAAAGTGCCGATACAGCATTTTTTCACTTTGCTGCTAATTTAGCCCAAATTACTGCAAACATGTTGCAAGCTATCAAAAAAAAGCACCCCAAGATCAATGCGGGAAACACTCCTGCAAAAAAAGATACCCCAATTGTGTAGGTCGCCCACTCCCAATGCATCTTATGGTGCCCAGAAGACAGCATGCTGTCTTTGCAATGGCCATATGCAGCAGAAATGTTAAAAATCACCTAAATTGGACACTACTGAGTAAAATAGACAATGCAACGTATTCAACAAGGGGTTTATTGTAAAATTAACATTTTCCATTTTTTTACACCTTTTGTTGGAAGATGTAACAAAACATAAAAAACAGCATTTTTTCACTTTGCTGCTGATTTAGCTCAAACTACAAAAAATAAATAAATCCTACTACAGCCCTATGTGTACCAAAATTCAAAAAGGGAACAGCAATATTATACATATTTTTCTTCAGCAAGAAAATTTAAAAGCGTGCCTGTGTATGATACTTTAAAACAGTTTCCAATACACAGTGGTGGCAGAGAGGGGCAGTCAGGGCAAAAATATCTTCCGTCTCGTCTGATGCCTCGTTTTCTGCAGATACGGCACCTCCTTTGTGGATGTCTTTGGTTTAGTGTTGGGGTATAGCTGCAATAAAGTGCCTTTCAACTAATCTCCTTATTTCTTCTGCTTCCAGTGGTAGGGTGGGGCCTCTAACGGGGTACATTCATTTCTCAATAATTATTTCTTTATACCAAAGAAATGTTTCTGTTCCCCCAGACTTTTTGTACAGCACATAGGAGTTGTACATTGCCATCTGTAGCAGATAGATGGATAACTTTTTATACCAGACATAGGACTTGCGCATTACCTCATAGGGTTTAAGTACCTGACAGGTCAGTGCCCCCCATGTATTTATTATAATCTAGTATACAGTACAAGTTGGTTCTTTATCGGTGGTTGATCCCCTTTCTCTTACTGGCACTGTGGCTTCTGTGTGAATCGTACTTAGCATAAGTACATATTTTCTGTCCTTGTAGCGTAGTGCCAGCAGGTTGCCACTACAAAAGGCATCAGATTCTCCTCTTTGTAGTTTTTTTTTTACCAGCAGGGTTTGTGGAAAACCTCTGCGGTTTCTCCTGAACGTGCCACATGCTCCCGTATTTGCTTCTTGCAGGCTCTGGAAAAGGGGAATGCTTGTGTAGTAATTGTCTATAAATAATTTGTACCCCTTTTGTAACAGTGGACCCATGGAAGTTACCAGATGAATTTGTTCCTAAACCAGCTGGGCATCCTTGGGGGTTTTGTTCGCTGTCCCTCCCTTGGTACACTCGAAATGCAGAAGTGTAACCTGTTGTGCTTTCACACAATTTGTAACTTTTTTGGGCCATATCTGGCACGCTTGGATGGAAGGAATTGCTTGAAATGTAACCTTCCTTTAAATTTAAGTGATTCATCAACTGATACATTTTCAGAGGGGGTATATACAGTTAAACATTTTTCAGAAAGATAATTTAGAAGTGACCTAATTTTATATAACCAGTCGTAATCTGGAAAAGACTGTTGTCATTGAAATGGAAGAATTTGAGGAGAATTTTATATCGGTATCTGGACATAACAGTTGCAAAACTTGGGGTGCTATGGATGGGACTTGCCCCCCAATAAGACCGTATTGTAGGTTTTTTACAATACCCATTGCTAATGTTAAGGCCAAAAATGTTTTCATTTCATCCACATTTGTGGGTGTCCATTGTCCAGGCCGGGCATAATAAGAGGAGTTTTTTATATATATATATATATATATATATATATATATATATATATTGAGCACTATATAAATTTGTCTCTTTTACAAAAAGCTTAAAAAGGTCGTCCGGTACAAACAGTAAATCTGTTTGGACAATCGTGGTGGTCAACAGATACTATTCTGCCCAGAAACCGATGCTATAGGCTCGGTTGTCGCTGGGCAGAAGAAGGAAGCCAGTTACATCACGGGGAAGCGCTGCAGAGAGCAGTGAAGAAGCTCTCCCTCTTATTCAGGCTGCCAACGTTTATACATGTGCTAGCACGTAAATAGCCGTATGGCAGTCTGGAAGGGGTTAAACTACGCAAGGATTTTAGAACAATTTGCTAGAATTCCTCAATTTATGAATTATAGAGTTACACAATTGAAGCAGTTTCTGGATCACGTTCACTGTCCTTTGTGTGCAACAGAATCATGAACTGGGAGGGGTAAGCTAGACTGTTTGTCTTAGGCCTTACGGACAAGGATAGTACTGTTCTATTAGGGGCCAGCTGTTCCTTAAAATACGGAATGCACACGGACATCATTCGTATTTTTTGCAGATCCATTTTTTTGCGGACCGCAAAATACATACGGTCGTGTGCATGAGGCCTTAGTCTATTTTTTCTACTTTTATCTACTGTGATTGCTTTGCTATGTCAAACAAATATTGTATAGCATTCAGGGAAAAAAAATAATAATAAAAAAAAAATATATATATATATATATATATATATTGTGACACAGTGAAGGGTATGGTCTGGGAAAACAGGTATTTTCCTCCCAGCGTGTGTGCTGGGATTTGAGGCTTGTGCCATGCTGGAGGGCTGAGACCCGTGTTTAGGGGAAACAGGCCCCCTAAAAGCCTGCTATGGACTGCTGGAGGTAGAACTGCGAATAAGGTGATTTTTGCTATGTGGACTTTCCATTGTGTGTGAACTAACACCAAGACTGCTGCAAAGTGACGGTTTGTTTTTGCCTTATGTGTGAATAAACACGGAAGTTTGATTTAAGAGCTGGTAATTTGCCTCTGTACTGCGTCCGCATACCCTGTCTACCAGAGCGAATCCCCACAATAAATATATAGTGCATATATATACTTATATATTACTTTAGAAGGTGACACAAATCTATGCATGTACAATTTCCTAAGAACCCTACCATGAATAAAGAATGGTATAAAAACTTCCTCGACAAGCAACTTCTCCCAATGATCCAGGAGCAATTGAGTGATGAGCAATGCTTTTTCCAGCATGATGGATCACTATGTAACAAGGCAAAAGTGATAACTACTGTAAGTGGCTCAGTGAGCAAAACATTGAAATTTTGCATTCATGGTCAGGAAACTCCCCAGATCTCATTTCCATTGAGAACCTGTGGTCAATCCCCAAAAAGTCGGTTGAACAAACAAAAACACAGGAATTTTGATAAACATCAAGCACTGTTTAGGCAAGAATGGGTTTGCCATCGGTCAGGGTTTGGCCCAGAAGCTGATATCCAGCATGCTAGTGTGAATTGCAGAAGTCTTAAAAAAGAAAGGTCAGTAGAGTATATTGAGTTTTTACATAAGCCTGATGTATTTGTCAATAAAAGTAAAAAAAAACATCTGACATGCTTAGAATTGTACTTTAGTATACCATAGAAACATCTAAAAAAAAGATCGAAACTATACAATCTGATCATCAAATGGCTTGAATTTACAAAACAAGTTGGGGCCACAAGGATACCCAGAGCAATCCTCTTGATAGAATTCACTGTCTTGATAAAATGTGGTATGCTAAGGAATACTGAAATATTATTATTCAAATTATAAAGCCTGCAACAGTTTCCATTGATCACTTTTGAATGCTCAGAAATGGGTTCAATACCCTCTTTGAGTTAGCAGTAAATAGATTAAAAAGTTAATAAATTGCCGCTGAAATTGTGCATGGTATGTATCGATCTTAAAGGGAATTGCCAACTACCATCTGCTGACTGCTCTTAGAGCAGCATGCAATACTGAGAGGCTTGCTGATGTACTTGTTATGTATGTGTAACAACGGCTGCTGTACGCCGCTGTTCTCCCGCTTATCGCCACGGTTCCGGGTGCCGCGCTCAGCGGTGACCTGTGGTCGGTGCTTCCCATTTCACCACTGCGGTCCTGGGCTCTGTGTCTGTAGGTGGTATTGCTTTTGAGGATTCCGCTCCACAGCTTCCACTCAGCTCTCGACACAGCATGAGTTTGGCTGGTTTCGTGTTACACGGCTCTAAGGGCGGAGCACATTACTCCCTGGGCTGTGTGGGTTAGGTCAGGTGATCTCCCTGACCACCCCTGGATCTCCTGCAGGTATTTAAGTGGCTCAGCCCTCTTCCCAGATGCCTTAGTGTCAAGGTCCTTGAGTTTGCTGGCTCCTGATTTATACTTTGTTCCTGGACTCTGCTTATCGTCTGATCCCTGTCTGCTTGCCATGTCTCTCCTTTTGACGATCCAGATTGCCTGACCTGTACCTGTGCCGCCTGCCCTGACCTTTTTCCTGTCTGACTATTTCTCTGCCTCATCCTTCGGTACTGCACTGTTGCTCCTGGTAATGACCCCGCCTGCTTGACTACTTGTGTACTTCTGGTACCTACCCAGGTATCTCCTGGTCCGCCTGGACCAGCTGCCACTGACTCAGGGATTTCTCTGCAGTAGCCCATGGCAACTACCCTAACGGCTCAAGTCTATCCTCACCATCTGAGGCTCTAGTGAAAACCAGGCTGTTGCTTAGACACACCCCTCCAGAGTATAGCCAGTCAGTGGCACAGTGGGTTCACACCCGCTGATCCGTGACAGTATGATTATATTGTCATTTGGTCAAACTCCTTATTTAATCTTTGTACCCTAGGCTAACGCTGTAAAGTAAGAATTTGATGTAATTATTTTATGTAGGCTCCCCTTCTGACCCTGCTGCTGATTGCTATGCACAATAATAGTGCGAAAGCTGTCAATCAACAGCTGAAGGAGCCTGCATTTCATGAATACATCACACCCTTCCTTCAGAGATCACTATGGCTTAGTTCACATAGGGGTTCCCCGAGACCTCCATTCTTGTGATCGAGGTGGCCCAGCAGTCAGGATCCTAGCAATCATGTGGTTGTGGGCCAACCCCCTTTAGCAATACTTTCTGCAATTTAAAAAAATATGTTCCTTCCTATCTGACCATGTTAAAATAAGATCTGTTATTCTTGTAACCATAGGTAAGAAACATATATTCACGTCCACTGGGATACTTCTAAGGCCTCATGCACACGACCGTTGTTGTGTTCCGTTCCGCAAAATGGGGTTCAGTTGTTCCGTGATCCGTTTCCGTTTTTGTTTCCGTGTGTCTTCCTTTATTTTTGGAGGATCACCAGACATGAAGGAAAGTAAAAAAAAATCTAAGACAGGTTTGCCATGCAAATGATAGGAAAAAAACGGACGCGGACGACAATCTTGTGTGCCTCCGTGTTTTTTAGCAGTCCCATTGACCCCGTTAGAAAAACGTTAGGGATAATAGTTCCTCCCTTCATCACTACCTCTGTTCATCCTCCCTCCACAGTTTCTGGTGATCCCCAGTGTTCCTTTCATATTGATCATTTAGCTACTCGTTTGTTATCGAAATTCCTTTCCGTTTATTAGGATTACACTTTCCTTGTTATAAATCCTTAGGTGATCAGGCCTAATCAGCCTTCCCTTATTTTAATGATATAAATAAAATTTAGTTTTAAAGGTCTAACTTTTCATAGGTAGTTTTTGTCATACAGTATATATCTACAAAAACAGCCGTTTACCTTGTGATGCAAAATTATATATAGCAGGGGTTCTCAACCGCTTAGTGACCGGCTGTTTTGGGTCTTCTCGACCAAGCAGTATTTTTCTTTTCATTTTTTCTTATTGTCGCAATCCCAGAGCTATAACTTTTTCTGTCAGTGTAGCTATATGAGGGCTTGTTTATTGCAGTACAAGTTGTAGTTATTAACTTTTATTAACTCTAAATGTTGCGGCGTTCATTTTTCAGCATAAATTAAATGATAACTTGATTCTCAGGGTCAGTATGATTACAGCAATGCCAAATGCATATTTTTTTTTAATTATTTTTACTACTTTGTACAATAAAAACCCTTTTTAAAAAAATGAAAAAGAAAATGTTTTTGCATTGCCACATCCCACATCCCATAACTTTATTATTTTTCTTTCAACGGAATTGTGTGAGGGCATAGATTTTGCCATTAGAGCAGGAGCCTGGCTGTCATGAGAGAGCTGGGCTCCTGGTCTTCACTGCACAGGAGACCCCATGGGCGTCCGCAGGGGGGGGCAAGGGGGGGCACTGCTCTAATGGCTTTCAGATTATACGAGATGGGCAGCACCTGAAACTACGGATACTGGAAGCCTGTGCTAGCATTTCTCCTGCGGTGTTGCTACCAGTGTGTGAAGAGTGGGAGAAAAGGGTTGCATTGACAATCCAACACAATGGGCAGCACATTGAACACATTTTGTAAGTGGTCAGAAACTTGTAAATAACTCATGAAAGAATAAAGTTACGTTAAAACCAAACACACCATTGTTTTTCTTGTGAAATTCCCAATAAGTTTGATGTGTCAAATGACCCTCTTCCTATTGAAAAAACAAAAGTTGGATTCAAAATGGCCGACTTCAAAATGGCCGCCATGGTCACCACCCATCTTGAAAAGTTTCCCCCCTCACATATACTAATGTGCCACAAACAGGAAGTTAATATCACCAACCATTCCCATTTTATTAAGGTGTATCCATATAAATGGCCCACCCTGTACAGTATACTGCTACACTGTGTAGTCTGTTCTATAAGCACCATTGTTTTGTGGCGGCAGACAGTCTGGAAGTGCCCCTCCCGAGACCAGGCTCTGGATCCGCCACTGCACAGCTCATGCGTTATTATACTTTGTGATAATGAATATGCCCCTCCCCTTCATTGCATTCTTAGAAACAAGCAGAGCATGGATGTCAATAAAATTATGCCCCCCCCCCTGGAAAAATTTCTGCGGACGCCCATGGGAGACCCGTGCAATGCTTAGACTAGTCCATCATAAAAAAGTTGCCGCCTAGCCTGAGGCCGGTTAGTGACCGCAGTCAGTAAATCTTTTTTAGAGTAGGCCTAGAATAGTTTAGAAAAATAGTAATACTTATCTCATTGATCTCCCAATGGTCCAGTTCTGTTGCTATTAGTGGAAAACATTGATCTATTGGATATTCTAAATTAAAAGCTTTTACTTTATGATTTCATCAGTGTAAATTGTATGTTATTTTCTACATCAATTCTCCCACTTCTTAAAGGAAAAATTAAAATCATCTCTTGATTCATTACTGCCACCTAGTAGCCAGAGAGGGCAAAGGTCTAATAAGTTAGTGCAAATAGAGTGGAAACAGAACTCAAACAAGGTTGTTTTGGAGTAAGAAGAAAGAAATTGACAGAAGCAGAGGAGTAAAGAACATACAGACACATTTTAGTTACTGTATATGTGTAAGAATATTCTGTTTTCATTGTAAAATCAAAGCTCAGGTATAAATTCTGAAATGTTAGTAATTAGTGCAGGACTGTGATGGCCACTCACTAAAGGAGTGTATCCGATTTTGCTAAAGTGTATACTCCGTGTGTTTGGCAAGCACTATTCACCTTTCAGATGTGAGTAGAATCCATTAAGAACTCAGACCATTTAATGCACGTGTTGAAAACTATTTATTTACTGCCGTTCTTCTTGTAAAAATAAAATTGTACCATTTGTACCAAAAATGTTGTATAATTTTATTGTGGAATTAAAGGGGTATCCTGGGATTTTTATATTGATGACCTATATTTAGGATAGGTTATCCATATCAGATTGTCAGGGGTCTGATGCTTGGTAGCCCACTGATCAGCCAACTGCTAAGCATGCAGCAGATCGGAACCAGGCACAACAAGGAGAAAGCTGCTGTAACCAGGCATGGACACTACACAGTGCACTCAACGATCAGCTGATTGGCAAGAGTGCTGTAAGTCAGATGCCTGCCAATCTGATATTAAATGCCTATCCTAAGAATAGGCCATCAATATAAAACCCAAAAATGCACATATATAAGCACAGCTCACCCAAATCCAGCTTGGAAAAGTGTCCACTTCTGGTAAGTAACTGTGAGGTAGCACGGATGTTTCCCTGCATCAGATTCTGCCTTAGGTGAAATCCTTAAAGATGGTTGCAATTTTGTCGCCAGAAGAAGCAAAACATTGGGCATCCAACTTTCACCAAGTATATTCTTGTGTCCCCCCCCCCAAAACCAGCGGGAACACTTGGCTCTCTTATAGAGGTTCAGTGCAATGTGGGCTACCTAGATGTAACATCTACCAATATTTGGTATACTCCGCAAGAACTCTTTCACCTCCAGTAATATTAAACTCTGCTATGACATCAAACAACACATAAATTGTGAAAGCCAACATGTCATACATTTTAGATGGCATTTCCTGTCATCTGAAATATGTGGCTGTACGACTAGAAAACTTAAAACACACAATGCGGAACATTTGTCCAAAACATCCTTTACCTCACCCAGCTCTGTCAGGAGCCACAAAACACTTTAATTTACAACACAATGGTAACATTAGTACATTATGATGCTATGGAATAGAGAAAATCTCAAAACCATTGAGGGGCGGTGATTGGAGGAAGAAATTGATTCACTGAGAAGCCTTTTGGATTTTTTAATTCGACACCAGGTTCCCTTCATTCCTTAATTATAGTCTGATTTATTCTATCATTATTCATAAAATTCTATGATGGGTTATGCAATATTTCAATCTTGTATATACCGTACTTTTCACCCTATAAGACGCACCCCACCCCCCCCAAAAAAAAAAAAATTGGGGGAAAAAGTTAGTGCATCTTATACGGTGAATATAGGGAAAAAGAAAATGTCTGGCGCTTTGCTAATTACGGTACCTTGCTGTGAAAGAGCCGGCATCGCGGCGGGTGCTGGAGGGAAAGGTCTGAGCACGCTGCTGTGCTGGGAGGCAGGGACCCGGCGCAGTTACATGTGGTTGGATGCAGGGGCTGGTCGCCTCTGCGGGTGTTCTCTAATAGGGGCCGGCTGGCCGCAGAAAGTGCTGGGTGGTAGCACCGGCCGGCCCGAAGTTGCGATGGTATGGTGGAGGAGGATAGTTGATGCGAGCATAGGAGCAGGCAGACGAGGGGCGGAGCAGACTTCCTTGTCACACATCCCGCCTCCGACTCTCAGTCTTCACACGCGCCTGCTCCTGACTACCTGCACTGTGACTGCTGTGAGAGCTGTGACCTGCATGCTGTTCCCTGCCAGAAAGTGATCCATAAGGTACCCCTAATGACCCCAATCCTAATAAAGTGGGCCCCCCTTATAAAGTGACCCCACTTCTAATAAAGTGACCCTACTCCTAATAAACAAACAACAGATGATGGCAGCATCTCCAGATGTTCATTTTTATTCCTCGTACGTGCAGGAATGTGTACAAACAGAGCAAAAATGCAACGTTTTGGCTACAAACAGCCTCTGTCAAGCTAGTTTGTTGCCGAAACGTTGCATTTTTGCTCTGTTTGTACACATTTCTGCAAGTACGAGGAATAAAAAGGAACATCTAGAGATACTGCCATCATCTGTTGTTTGATTACTAATCTATGGACTGCTGTGGATCTGCGGTCGTGGTTTGACTGTTGCATTCCAGAAAGGTTGATTAGGCCCGTGGGTGCTGCTCTTTACTACTTTTCCCACTCCTAATAAAGTGACCCCCCCTAATAAAGTGACTAGAGATTAGCAAATTTCATATTTTGAAATTTGCTCACGCTTCGTTTGGTGGTAAAAGCAGAGTTGCGTTAAGGATTCTGTTACCACGGACCATAATGCAATTCTATGATGGAATGCATAACGTAATGCATTCCATTATTCATTTTGTCATAATAGAAGTCTATGGCCTTCATAATGGATCTGTCCCGTTTCCGTTATGCAGGGGAGTAAAAATATTTTTTCCCCATTTTCACCCTCTAAAACCTAGGTGCATCTTATGGGCAGGTGCGTCTTATAGGGCGAAAAATACGGTACTGAGTTTTTGCTCATCCCCTCCTTTTTGGGATATCTTGGCTTGACAGCGTTAACATTAGTGGTGTGTATTGAGTCACACTACAACAAATTTTCAGTTTTTCCTGAAAAAAAAATCCGGTTGCGTAAATGGAAGTATTTTCTAGATAGACATTCAATTTCTACTGTGCAGACATATGGAGCAATCATAAATTTTTCTGATAGTTCTGTTTGGTTCCTGTTTTTGTTTCTTTCACTATACAGCAATATGCTATTAGAACAATGAGGTGGCTATGAAGTTTTAACCATAATATATTAAAAGTTAAGTTTTATTTCTCAAAGCACTGGATTTCAAAAATGCTCTTGTTTGAAGATGATCAATATAAAAGTCCTGGGGTTTAAAACCACTTTTTTTTTATTATTTGAAGTTTACCTTGGTCTTTGCAGTTTCAATATACAAATAGTTGATTTGTATAATTCCTCAATAACAGCTGATAGCTTGTAGGTTTGTGGCAAGCACATTTGGGAGCTAAGCAAATGACATCCCCTAATTATGTTTGATGTAACCTTCATTGACATTATCTGCCTAACTGGGCCCTTTAACCCCTAGATGACCACATTCTAACTGCTGATGCCCCTAGCATCTAGATCATAAATGTACTATTGCGCTCTGCTTTTAAGGAGATGTACATATTTCACATTTTTCCAAAAGGTAGATGACCCTGACTAGAAATAAAAAATAGACATCTCTGTCCTTGGGCATTTTAACAATGATGTAGAGTGGGCACAATACGCATATTCGATATTGCTTGTCTGGTTACACTAATTTAATTAAAGTGTAAGTATCATTTTAGTTTATTTTTAATACAGTATAGAGACAAGGGATGTTAAACATTTTTGTAATATTCTTTATTAGGGAAAGATGTTTCTTTTTAGTAGAGAACAGCATGTAAGGAATCTGAGCTTTACTAAGGAATAGAATCTATCTGAACATTGCTAAGGAGAGTCTGTCTTCAGTTTTCAGCATTTTACTAAGCAATGAAGAGACCTATGTGTAACATACAGAGGCTTCCAAGCTGCCACTTGTTACTACCCCTGTCCCTATGTTCACATGCCTGAACTGTTTATCACCCTGGCTATCTGAATTGTTCACACAGGTGTCCAGCACTCAGAAAAACACTGAAGACTAAAGACAGACTCTCCTTAGCAATGATCAGTTACAGTTTTGCTAAGAAAACTCTTCAAACCCAAAACAATAGTTACACTAAAAGGAAAAATAATAATTATTATTTTCCCCTATTTTTTACATCTTCCTCTAAATATCTCTTAAGAATTAAATTATACAACTTAAAATATGACCGTAGCCTTGAAGGAAAAGACTCCTAAATACTTTATTTGTTGTCCCAGTACTTGGGACTGTAATGTAATTTGTCAGAGTTCAATACCATGCTGGAAAATCTCGGTTCTTTATCATCATCATCTTGAGGGAGAACAGACATGATAACTGTTCTGAGCATAGATAATTGTCCTTTGGCCGTTCACATATAAAACAGTAATGTTCCAATATTTAGAAGCTTTTAAAGTTTAGAATCTTGAATTCCTCAATATTATATACGGTATATAGAGAGAGAGATATTTTAAGCCTTCAAATGAATGTTAAATCTGACAACGCCTTCTATTATTACAGAAGGCTTATGTGGCCTTTTCACATAATTTATGCTTTTTATATCAAATTTCAAATATAAAATATAGTGTGAAATATATCCCAAAAAATAGGAATAATCTGAAAGAAACGGGAGAGAACAATCGTAATAACAGCAGAGCACATTAAAGTCATAAATTGTGATAAGCACTATTCAACGCATCCGTCAGGAAGGCATTGTAGGCATTTGACATAATAAATATAGTTAATGTAGAGCACATTGGACTAATATGCATATCGAGTATCATTGTAAACTAAGCTACAACTTAAAGAATTCAGATGATTTGCTATTCCTGCACTGAGCACTTGAATGGGGAGATAAATCCTTCACTTGTTATGTTCTCATCTTATTTTTTTATATTTTCAGCTCTTCTATTGTACAGGCAATGTGAGAATATATTGGTAGATTTTTTGATTCTTCATTGCAGAACTCCATATATAGCTTTCATCCACTTAATGCATATAAATAACATACTTAATGTTCAATGTGTTAATAAATTTAACACAGGGAGCAGATTGGCATCTATTGGGATGGATTTTATAGTCACCGTGCTTCTATGCAAATTTATTCATTACCTATTAATGCACATTAAGCTCTTTGTGACTAAGGGAATTTCTATAAAGAGCATGTTTCCCATAGAAAATGTCCGTATGCCTGGGGCATTATTGTCAACACTGAAGAACCTGAACCTTAAATCATAGTAGCTGGAGCATAGGGGACAGTATACTTAAGATGTCAACTTATATTTACTAATGCTTTGGAGATGCCAAGCTAATATATTAGGGAACTGTATTTTTACATCCTGAGTATAGTTGTGCTAATTGACCTGTATTAAATAACAAAAGGAAATGTCAGGATATTGGCATTTTCCCATCCTGGTTGTAAAGACCGACTATGAGGGAAAGAAATTCACTGAAATTGTCCCTAGAGAATGTGGACTGATAATATATCGCAGGCTGCAGACTGTCATAAGGGTCCTTAGACATGAATTTGGCTCTGACATTTGTTTTACCAGAATAAGAGCAAGTATTTTTCTTTTATTGGCAACCATATTTTTACTGCAGTATTTGTGACAATTTTTTGGTGTGTTTTGCGTACTGTGATTGAGATAAATCAAGACTAGCATTCCTATATGCTAGTCTTGATCCCCTATGCACTAGAGTGAGATGTGCCTAAACTTTGGCTCGCTGTGCGCTAGAGACTCAAATCTACACCAGCTGGGAGCTTCAGCCTCAGCTATAACCTACTTCAGTTTCTGTTGTAAATTATAGTAAATCTGGTCGGCCATGGAAAGCCATGCCCCTCCTGCTAAACCCCACTCCTTTTCTCAGCACTTTAGAAAAATGTCAAGAGGCTAAAAAGTTGAAAATGAAGGCTCGACTATGGCAACAAAAGTATTATTAAGGAATTAATAAATCTACCCCAGGTTAGGATTCTGCCTATTGATGAACTTCAGGGAGTTCTGGGTGGTTTGTAGATGATCTGAAGATGGGATTGTCTATACTTGAATCTCATAGACTATATTTTGCCTGAGCCTTGCTATTATGTTACAACCTTGGCTTGCTGATGTATTTTTGGAACTCTGCAGCGCCATGCCAATCCTTGAAGGGGAATTTGATATAATGTGAACAAAATCTTACTGAGGTAGTGGAGTGCTCACATGAGGTTGGTGACTGTTGCCCCAGTTATATTGAACTGCAATAAGGAAGTTTTTTAGAAATAAGGACATGGGTAAGCAGTCAGTTCACTCGGATTCACCTTTCCTCAAGGAAACCTTATGAGAAATCAAGGTGCCGCCAATAGTGAAGTACAATCACAAAAGGTTCCAACTGCAAGGTTTTATTGGCGGCACCTTGATTTCTCATAAGGTTTCCTTGAGGAAAGGTGAATCCGAGTGAACTGACTGCTTACCCATGTCCATGAAATTCCTGTGAGATCTGGAAGAGAGGATTTTTCAGCTGTGTCCTGGAGCAGCGCGGTCCATTTAAAGAAAACGCGTCTATAGATGTGAACATTGCCCACTTCACTATTGGAACTCGCGACGCACCAAAAGAAAGGCAACGTACTAAAGGCTGTTTTATATATTTTAAATATATTTTTTATTTCCTTTACCATAAGCATCTCAACAATATTTTCCTTTGACATAAGTGAAGTTTATGGAAAACGCTACAAGGAGAAATAAAAAAATAAAAACTGAAGGCAATCAACACGTGTAGCTGCTTAATAAAATTCCCGTGCTCTCAAAGCACGTTTATCCTCCTCTATATCCATCAATCTCTTTGGCGTTTTCTCATTTTGTCATTTAATGATTGATTACACACATGAGAGGTCTATGAAATCCACCAGGAAAAAATGAAGGGGATCAGTCACAAATTGGGACTGCTAATATTATTGATTCTCCACGGGTTTATTTTTTAGAAAATGTATGAACTAGATGGTGTGAGGACAGAGAAATCGCCTTCTTAACATTCTGCATAGAATAGCAAGTATATTCTCTTAGAATCTGATAGAACAGCTACAACCTGAGACTGGCATAATGCATCATTCCAAATTCCACCAACAACCTAGGCTCTTATCATACAACAATACCAATAAGCTCTCCTCATAAGGTGTGGTACATACTACTAATGCAGGGATCAGCATTTAACCTCCTGCTCTCCAGCTGTTCTAAAACTACAACTCGAAGAATCCTCCTTTCACTTCTATGGGAGTTATCAGAACAGCCGTGTAAGTGTGCATGCTGGTAGTTGTCGTATGTAAGACAAACTGCAAATGTTGGTTTGAAGCTGACGAAGGGGCCAGTTCCACCCAGAAATGCATTATTTCTGCCAATAAAGAAACTATACTTAGCTTTTCATCTGTGTACTTCTGATCCACCAAAACTAGGAGCGCCACTTCTTCTTCTTACTGGGTTCCTAGTCATTGTAGTTTCACAGCAGCTGGAGTTCTGAAAGTTGCTGATCTTTATACTAATGGATAGTAGCCGGGTTTAAAGCAACATAATCATGTCCGTAAGTGGCACGTTCCCCTGGTGTCCACTGTCACAGATCATCGTACATGTAGCAGGATATCCAAACTTATGGACAACACTTGACATGTATTAAGCATTATTATTATAAATCCAGAGTCACCAGAACAAACAAACAGCAACCACATTTTGGGGACCAGAACACACTACGTCACCTCTTGGTCCCTCTACATTGTTCATCCAGCTTGATAAAAGCAGAGTGCCCGAAAGGTTGCTGCTGATTGTTCTGTTGTCTGTTCATGCATAATGTATAGTCAGATAAACAGTGCTCAAAGACACTAAAATACCACATCCTAGATCTCAATGAATTAAATATTCCAGTTGCAAATCTCTATTCTTTACATAGTGAAATGCATTGAGAATAATAAAATATAAAAATTATCAATGTAAATCAAAATTAATATCTCATGGAGGTCTATATTTGGAATGATGCTCAAAATCTAAGTGGAAAATCAAATTTCAGGCTGATCCAACTTCAGTGGAAATGCATCAAGACAAGAAAATGAGGCTCAGTAGTGTGTGGCCTCCACGTGCCTGTATGACCTCCCTACAACGCCTGTGCATGCTCTTGATGAGGCAGCGGATGTTCTCCTAAGGGATCTCCTCCCAGACCTGTATAAACGCATCAGTCAACTCCTGGACAGTCTGTGGTGCAACATGGCGTTGGTGGATGGAACGAGACATGATGTCCCAGATGGATTCAGGTCTGGGGAACGGGCAGGCCAGTCCATAGCATTAATGCCTTCATCATGCAGGAACTGCTGACACACGTCAGCCACATGAGGCCACATGAGCATTGTCATGCATCAGATGAAACCCAGGGCTCACTGCACCTGCATATGGTCTCACAATGGGTCTGAGGTCTCATCCCGGTACTTAATGGCAGTCAGGGTACCTCTGGCTAGCACATGGAGGGTTGTGCTGCCCTACAAAGAATTTCCTCCCTATACCATTACTGACCCACTGCCAAACCGGTCATGCTGGAGGATGTTGCAGGCAGCAGAACATTCTCCACAAGTCTCTAGACTCTGTCAAGTCTGTCACATGTCTCAGTGCGAACCTGTTCTCATCCGTGAAGAGCACAGGACGCCAATGTCGAATCTGCCAATCTTGGTGTTCTCTGGCAAATGCCAATCGCTCTGCACGGTGTTAGGCTGTAAGTACAACACCGACTTGTGGATGTTGGGCCCTCATACCACCCTTATGGGGTCTGTGTCTGACAGTTTGAGCAGACAGATGGATATTAGTCATTTTGCGGGGCTCTGGCACTGCTCCTCCTGCTCCTCCTTGCAGAAAGGAGGAGGTAATGGTCCTGCTGCTGGGTTATTCCCCTTCTACGGCCCCCTCCATGTCTCCTGGTGCACTGGCCTGTCTCCTGGTATCTGCTCCATGCTCTGGACACCGTGGTGACAGACACAGCTAACTTTTTGCCACAGCTTGCATTGATGTGCCATCCTGGATGAGCTGCACTACCTTAGCAACTTCTGTGGATTGTAGACACCTCCTCATGCTACCAGAGGTGAGATCAATGACAAAATGCAAAAGTGACCAAAACAACAGCCAAAAAGGATGAGAACCATTCCTTTATATAGGTTGTCTTGCTAATTGCTTATCATTTCTACCCGTTGTTCAGTTTACACAACAGCAGGAGAAATTGATTAACAATCAGTGTTGCTTTATAACTGGACAAGTTGATTTCACAGACGTGTGATTGACTTGGAGTTACATTGTGTTGTTTAAGTGTTCCCTTTATTTTTTTGAGCAGTGTATATTGTATATTACAGATTAGTTAGGCCCTTGTTTAGTCTACACATTCCTCTGATGGTGTACCTGTAGTGTATGCCACAGTATAGCCATTTATGACAAATATTTGCCATTGGCTGTACATTTCTTTTTTTTTTTATAAATCTGTATTACAATTTTTCCAATTCTTACATAGTTATTGCGCAATCATCTTATTCTTACATGATTGTATTAGTTAATTACATATAAATATTTCCCCAACTCCCCACCCGTAGTATGTCGGTTGCTAAAAAAAATATATATATATTACCATCCTCACTCTATTGCCCCTCTCCCCTGCTAACCCTCAAGTTTTTTTTTTTGTCATTTCTGCCATAACCTGGCAAATCTATGTTTTTTCTTAAACCCAGTCAAGTGGAACTCCTCTCTGGCTAGCAACATCCTTGTGCGGTTCTCCTATTCTTTAACTGTAGGGACCTCATTCCCCCCCAATTCCCAACTATACATTTCCTGGCTTGGAACAGTAGTTTAGTTGCAATTTCCCTGTGTTGGGGCACTTCCACACCATCCATCACCCCTAAGATGCATTCCTCAAAATGTCTGGGCACTGTAAACTGATGGTATTCCTCTATTTTTTTTAATTATCTTTGCCCAATAGTTTTGGATTTTTATGAATGTCCATAATATATGTATATCCTCCACTCCTATCTCTCCACATTTTTGGCAAGTAAAGACTTTAGTTCTGTAGTACTTCATTAACTTTTTAGGAGAGTAGTAGAGACGATACAATATATTAAATTGAGTTATTCTATAAGATAAATTCCTTGAAACCCTGGTCTTTGCTTGTATAGCTGAATCCCAAAAATCTTCCCGCACAGGGTCCAGAAGGCTTTGCCATTTATGGATCAGGTTATCAACGGCTCTTCTGTTATTCTTTTGATGCGACAGCAGTTGGTATATTCTTGAAATCAATTTCTTGGCAGGTATTAACTTGGTAATATTATCCAAAGCCTGTGGCAAAGTAGTTATTTGTGTGCCCTATCGTCTTATACAGTGCGTGTTTTAGTTGTAAGTAATAGAACCTCGACCCTATATTTTTCAGTTGGTATTTCCTTTTTAACTCTTCATAAGGTATTATATCCCCCGCCTCCCATACCTGACCTAATTTGTATATTCCGTATTTCCACCAGAGCTTCTGTTCAATTAACTTTAATTCTGTGAGGCCAATATTGTCCCATAGTATGGTGTCTACATAGAGCCCAGTTTGGGACCCTAATTCTTTTACCGTCTCCCAGCCCTTGGCCATCAACAGAATCAAAGGTATATGTTTACATCCCTGTTGGGCCAGAATACCTATTTCCATAACTTGAAAGATATTACATTTCTCCAGTCTTTTATTTATCCCTGCTATTAAATTCTTGTAACTTTGCATATTACTCCATGTTATCATATTTTTTATGATCCCTGCACTAAAATAGAGTTCCAAATCTAGTACGGATAATCCACCCTCCCTCTCCTGGATACTCAGTATCTGTGCCTTTATCCTCGGTTTTTTTCCTCGCCATATTAAGTCAGTTAGTAAGCTGGCTATTATTTTAAAGTATCTTTTGGGGATTGTCACTGGTGTATTCCACAGGGTATAGTTCAAGGCGGTTAATACGCACATCTTATGAAATACGTCCTGCCATCGACATGTACAATCTTTTCCATACCTCTATTTTCTTCTTAATTTCCTGGATTTTCGGGATCACATTTAATCTAACATAATCATTGGGATCCGGAGTAATCTGAATTCCCAAATATTTAACGGGTTCATTGATCTTCTTAATTTCCAACTGTCCCGGTCTAAAATTTTACAGAGGGTCAATCGGGATACACGCCGATTTAGACCAGTTTATACTGAGTCCCGCATGTTTGCCAAATTGCTTGAATACTTGAAATATCCTATTTAGTGATCCATGTGAACCCACAAATAACATGATATCATCCGCGTATAAAGCAATTTTTTCCTCGTGGGTGCGGTATCTGAACCCCACAATTCTCGAATCCTGTCTGATCATGTCTGCAAGCAGTTCAATAGCTATAGCAAATAGCAGAGGGGAGAGGGGGCAACCCTGTCTAACCCCTCTGCCAATTGGTATGCGACCTGAGTGTTCTCCATTTATTATCACCCTTGCGGAGATTTCCGTATACAATAGTTTTACCCATGTAACAAAGCGATCGCCAAATCCCATTTTCTTCATTGTGTTAAACAGGAAGGGCCATTATATCGTGTCAAAAGCCTTTGAGGCATCTATAGTTACAATCAGCCGTTCTCCGCAATTTGTGGGTTCAAACTGGGTATTCACAAAATATCTCATAATATTCTCTGTGGTAGTTTTCCCCAACATGAATCCCGATTGATCCTCATGAACAAGCACCGAGATCACACTCCTAAGTCTATTTGCCAAAATCTTGGCTAATATTTTATTGTTTGTGGTGATCAGTGAAATAGGACGATACGAATCCATCCGGGCCGGGTCCTTACCTGGCTTTAAGATAAGTGTGATCAAGGCTTCTCGCATAGAATCTGGCAATTTTCCCACCTGCTTTGCTGACTCCCAGATTCTAAGCAGTTTCGGAATTAATATTTCTTTATATTGAGCATACACCTCAAACGGGATGCCATCTATTCCTGGGGCCTTGTTCTTTGTTATCCCATTTAACATATCCTTCACTTCTGTCAGGGTTAAGGGAGCTTCCAGAAACTTACATTGATCTATTGTTAACCTCGAAATACCGTAATAATTTCATCCAGAAACTGTTGTATTTGCTCTGAATTTTTATTTATCTTACTACTGTATATATCCGCAAAGTATTTTTGAAGTAACTCTATTTTTGCTGTTTGCTCAGTATTTTTATGTCCCATTTCATCCATTATACAGTGGATATACTTATTATTTTTTGTTTGGGTCGCTACCAAGGACGCTAATTTTTTCCCAGGGGTATGTGCATAAATATAGTTATCCCTTACATGGTTTTCTTTTTGTTGTTCTGCCAATAAGAACAATTAATCTTTTAGTTCAGAGGCCTTCTCTATCCAGAGAGTATAATTTTGATCTGTAGGGTTTGCAATGTATTTTTTTTCATTTTTTTTCTATCTCGCCTTCCAATTTTGTTATTTTCTCCCTTATTCCTTTCCTATATATTACTGTATACTTTGTAATAATCCCTCTAATAAAGGCCTTAGCAGCCTCCCATATTATATTAACTGTCGTTGATCCATCGTTCATCTCGAAGAACTCTCTTATCTCTCGCAAGATCTTATTGTGTGTATCCATCATATTTATCCATCCTATACTTATGTTCATCCCTCTTTTTTTTTTTTTTTTTGTATTTCAATATTTATATTAATTGGATTGTGGTCCGAAACACCCCGTTGCCCATATTTCACCCCTTCAATTTCCAGTGAGCCTTTCTCATTTGTGAAAACTAAATCAATCCGTGATAGACTCCTGTGAGTCTTTGAAAAACGTATTTCCGTAAATTAGGGTGCATAATCCTCCAAATGTCAATCCAACCCATCTCTTTAGTGGTATTTTTTAATTTGGATCCCATGCAAGGCCCCTGATTATTCCTCGATTTGCATCTATCTATTCTTACATCCATAACGTTATTATAATCTCCAACCACCAACAGTGATTTATCCCCTGCCTTAAGTGCAATATCATAAATTTTTAATAGGATGTCGATTTTAAAGGGTGGCGGTATATACACACTTGCTATTAACCACGCTCTACCTTCCAGTATACAGTCCAACAGGACATAGCAGCCCTACTTATCCATAGTAACTTTCACTATTTTTATATCTATGTCCTGGTGTATTAATATGCTTACTCCTCTCGCGTATGCTGAATACACTGAGTGGAAAGCATGTTGCATCCATGGTCTACCTATCCCATCCATCGTCTCATTCGTCAGGTGTGTTTCCTGTAAACAGACTATTGCGGGGAGAGATCTATGTATTACATCGAAGACCGCAACTCTCTTTGAACCCCTACTCAACCCCCTAATATTCCATGAGATAATTCTCATGTTTTTTTTTCATAATCCTATCCATTACCAAAATGTGGCAGGCCCCCAATGTTATAAAAGGGTCAGGAACCCTGAGACAGGAATAGGACATGGAGGGCACAGCGGCGATAGAGGAGAGAGACAAGGGGGAAAGAAAGAGAAAGAGAGAAGAAGAGAGGGGAAAAAAAAGCAACTGACAAACCTCACCTATCCCTCACAATGATGCAGGAAACCTTGCCCTGGTTCTCTAAACTAGTATTCCCCCTTACGGCACCCCGTCCATCCCAGCCCCCGCTCGGCCCTTTATCTTTTCCTTAACCCATTCTCCCGCCGGCTCTGCTGTATCGAAAAACCACGATTTATTTTTTTCACATCCATGAACCGGCTTCTTTCATTTACCGTTTCTTTTGCATAATCGGGAAATACCATAACTGTTATGTGGGGGTAAAGAACAGAACTGGATCGCACATCCACAATGCTATGCTTTGATCTAACTCGCTACTCAGCGCTATATTAAAGTGTACAGCCCCCCATACTGCATGCTATACAAGAGGCATTAGTGTACATTTTGATCAAAAGGCTTAAGCCCACTCACCACGCCAAGGTCGCCTCTTTGAGTGGGACCTACTCTTAAAAAGGCGCAGCGACCTAGTAGGTGGCGGGACCCAGGGGTCAAACAGCACCTCTGCTGTCTGATTATGCCACCCATGGCACTGGGTCCCACCAACCCACCAGCGCAGCGCCACAAAAACAAAGGCCACCACGCAGTACTGCACCATGTGAACAGTTGTCTAACACAACATGTCCATTACTATCAGAAGCTCCAGGTCAATGACCACTATATGCAGACCAATGTGATTAAAACCACCTGTGCCGAATGGGAGGAGTACTGATACCAGTAATAAAGAAGAAAGATTCACATAATTGTCTGGGGGTAAAGAACAGAACTGGATTGCATTGTGGATGTGCGATCCAGTTCTGTTCTTTACCCCCAGACCATAACTGTTATACCCGCATAGTCCAGCCTCCCTTTCCTCCTTGCGCTGTGCAATATCTCCTCCTTATCCCTGACCGAGAGTAGATTCAAAATCATTACCCTCGGTCTCGTTCCTGGAGGGGGTATCTTTGCCGGCACTCTGTAAGCACTCTCCACAAAGTTTTTATATTCAGAAATATCCTAACCCAATTGTTCCCTCAACCACTCTTGTATAAAAATGCGGGAGTCTTGCCACTCTGCTCCCTCTGGGATCCCCAGGCATCTCAAAGTTGACCTCTTGGCCCTATTTTCCAACTGTAATAGTTTGTATTTCATTCCCTTATTTTCTACCCTTAACATATTTTTCTCTTTAACCACTGTCTGCACTAAATCCTCCACTTCCGATGTTCTTTTCTCCACTTCTGTCAGTCTGTCTTTATAATTTTGTAGGTCTGCCTTGAGGAGTCCGACCGATTCCCTAATATTTCCAGTCTGGAGAGAGAGGTCCTGTATCGCCGTGTTACTTTTTTTTTTTTTCCTGAAATATATCTTGCAGACTAGGAGCCTGCTCCAAGACATTTCTTTTTTTCCCCGCCTCATCAGGCTGTCCACCACCTCTCTCCCCAGACTAAGAACCTTCCCCAGCTAACACCGACTCCAAGTTTCCCTCCAAGAGCAGTTCCCCCTCCTGGTCTAGTAACCCGTCCTCTTTTTTTTTCTTTGCAGGGCTATGTCCACGCATGCTAGTCAGGAGTAACTGTTTGGATCTTTCATTTCTTTTAGGCATTGGGGAGACTGAAGTATTCAACTCTGCTTGCCCCTTTGCCTTTTTCCCTGTGCCCTGTCTCGACATTCTCCTACTTTGCCCCTAACCAGACTAACCCAGGTATTCTATCCTTATAAGACCCACAGGGGGAGACCATTCACATTCCCACGACAATAGTATAACAATAACTCTATCGCATGTACTTAAAGGGAACCTGTCATGTGGATATTTGATTATAATCTAACTAATTATATGCAATCATTAACTACTAAAAAGTACCTTAGATGTATTCACTTACTGGTGTGACAGATGGTTACCTCATAATATACACACAAAGATGCCGCATGCTAATGAGCTGATTTGAGTCCAGCGTGATGTCAGTGAGTCCAGCGTTTATTTAATTCAGAGCTATAGCCACTCCCCTGCCCACCTGCTGCTGATTCATATGGAAAATAACTGTCAATCAGTAACAGGTAGGCGGGGAGAGTCAGGAACTCATGAATATTCAGGACTCATCATTATCAGCTGGAGCTTTTCAATACAAGATGTTGACAGATTGACCGGGTCAATTAAAGAAAGTGACCCAGCATTTTGCTAAGAGAATCAGTCACTTATTTATGTTGCCCTTAGTTAGGACACCATAAAACTGGTGACAGGTTCCCTTTAAATCAGCAAGTTTCATATATCCACAGGCAGTTATCCATTAACAGTCGACCTTTGCTTGTTAGTAATGTAGTACAGTTAAGTGATTGGGAGCTCAGCAGTTAGTAGCAACAATAGTTCCAAATTGTTAATTCGCAGGGATTAGAGGCAGTCTCTTGGTTATTTATATTATTTGGATTAGTTCCTGTTAGCTCACAGTTACCAGTCCCCGTACTTTCTCATGTAGTTGAGTTACACTAGTAGTGCTAACATGCTGTACTGGTTTCAGGTTCCTTTCCACCCTGTCCATAAACGATTAGGCCTTAAGACAGATTAGCAATATCCCCTTTATGACACACTGGCTAGTCAGGTTGGGGTTCAGGCCACTTCAGCATTTTAGGTGCCTGCAGTCAGAGTCTTGTCTAGGGAGGTGCCGTTAGCACTATAAACGCACCCTGCTCCAAACCACCAGGTGTATTCTTCCCGACCGCAAGCCTCTGGACCCGTAACCCGCCCTCTAGTTGATCTTTATAGCCCGATTCTCCACCTCTGCCGTGGTCTAAAGCCTAAGTGCCGGCTTGAAATTCCACCTATATTCTTTAGGACCTGTTGTTATGGCCCCCTCTACCCCTCCAGCCCGCACTCCCACTCACTTGCTGTTGTGTCCGGTTAAGGTACCACAGTTCCAATGAGAATGTGACAGGACATCCAGATCACACCGCCGTGCCCAGAATTTCAAGGAGAAAAGGGGAGCGCTCCCACACCTCCAACCGGCCCCACACTTTCACACCTCAGTCCTATGAGTTTTCCCAAAGGGCCCCTCAGGTGCTTACCACCCACACCGGTGGGGTGACGACCTTCCGGCAACAGGACCTCAGCGTAGGGCTGTTAGAAGACAGCCAGCAGGAAAATATGCCGAACAGCAGTGGGCGGTAACCAGCACTGTGTCAAGCACCATCAGCTGGCTTCATGGCCTATTCCATTGCAGGAGCTGGAATGGAGCGGTTTCACAGCGGTGTCCCAGGCAGGTTCAAGGCGAACGTTGTGGCGGCATCCGGGCTTCACTCAGAGCGAGATCACATCAGGCTGGGAGCACGAACGCCGAAGGGGGGTGCGCACGTCATCGGCGTGCGTCCGCACGCATGCTCCTTCCCTCAGTGTCTGTCAGTGTCAGTGAGTCCCAGGACACATTTCATTCTACCGGGCTTTGGCTGTACATTTCTGCACATGACAAAAAAGGATGCAGATGCATATCACCCCCACAGAGGCCTGAAGGACTTTGTTTTGGCTTACATTTGGGGTACATGCAGGCTCGGACTGGCCCATCGGGGAGCCGGGGAAATCCTTGGAGGGCCCCTGAACCAGCAAGTGAGCTTCCTTGCTTAAAAGCTGTCTGTGATAAGCTCCGCACCCTGTACACAGTCGGATGCATACTGCCTGTGATTCATCCTAAATGAGAAGGAGGGCTCCATACCAGCGCTAATTCATGGGAACTACCAAGTTTTTGTGTAATCAGCACTCCTGGTTAGTAAGGCTGTTTCCGCATGATCTGATTTTTAAAAAATTGCTGCAAAAAACACAGCATTTTGCAGCAATTTTATGTAAATTAGATCATGTGGAAACAGCCTTACTCTGACCAGGAGTGTTGACTTGACTGAAACCTGTAGGTCAATAGCACTGACAGCCTCTCCTCCAATGAGGCAGCTCTGCTAGAAGGACTGCTGCCTGTGTGATCATTCTGGAGCCCTGCTGCTGTGAGGGGGAGGAGCCTGTCTCAGGACCTGGGGACACAACTAGCAACACAGAGGGCCATGAGGTGAGGAAGGAATCTACATGTATTGTAATTGGTTTAAAAGAGTGCCTGCATGTATGACAGTGTGTTATGTAAGAGTGCCTGCATGTATGACAATGTGTGTATGTAAGAGTGCCTGCATGTATGACAATGTGTGTATGTAAGAGTACTGCATGTATGACAGTGTGTGTATTCAAGAGTGCCTGCATGTATGACAGTGTGTGTATGTAAGAGTGCCTGCATGTATGAAAGTGTGTGTATGTAAGAGTGCTGCATGTATGACAGTGTGTGTATGTAATAAGAGTGCTGCATGTATGACAGTGTGTGTATGTAAGAGTGCCTGCATGTATGATAGTCTGTGTATGTAAGAGTGCTGCATGTTTGACAGTATGTGTATGGCATGCATGACAATGTGCGGATAAAAAAGTGCTGCATGTATGACAGTGTGTGTATGTAAGAGTGCTGCATGTATGACAGTGTGTGTATGTAAGAGTGCTGCATGCATGACAATGTGCGGATAAAAGAGTGCTGCATGTATGACAGTGTGTGTATTCAAGAGTGCCTGCATGTATGACAATGTGTGTATGTAAGAGTGCTGCATGTATTACAGTGTGTGTATGAAAGGATGCCTGCATGTATGACAATGTGCGGATAAAAGAGTGCTGCATGTATGACAGTGTGTGTATTCAAGAGTGCCTGCATGTATGACAATGTGTGTATGTAAGAGTGCTGCATGTATGACAGTGTGTGTATGTAAGAGTGCCTGCATGTATGACAATGTGTGTATGTAAGAGTGCCTGCATGTATGACAATGTGTGTATGTAAGAGTGCTGCATGTATGACAGTGTGTGTATGTAAGAGTGCCTGCATGTATGACAGTGTGTGTATGTAAGAGTGCTGCATGTATGACAGTGTGTGTATGTAAGAGTGCCTGCATGTATGACAGTGTGTGTATGTAATAAGAGTGCTGCATGTATGACAGTGTGTGTATGTAAGAGTGCCTGCATGTATGACAGTGTGTGTATGTAAGAGTGCCTGCATGTATGATAGTGTGTGTATGTAAGAGTGCTGTATGTATGACAGTGTGTGTATGTAAGAGTGCTGCATGTATGACAGTGTGTGTATGTAAGAGTGCTGCATGTATGACAGTGTGTGTATGTAAGAGTGCTGCATGTATGACAGTGTGTGTATGTAAGAGTGCCTGCATGTATGACAATGTGTGTATGTAAGAGTGCCTGCATGTATGACAATGTGTGTATGTAAGAGTGCTGCATGTATGACAGTGTGTGTATGTAAGAGTGCCTGCATGTATGACAGTGTGTGTATGTAAGAGTGCTGCATGTATGACAGTGTGTGTATGTAAGAGTGCCTGCATGTATGACAGTGTGTGTATGTAATAAGAGTGCTGCATGTATGACAGTGTGTGTATGTAAGAGTGCCTGCATGTATGACAGTGTGTGTATGTAAGAGTGCCTGCATGTATGATAGTGTGTGTATGTAAGAGTGCTGTATGTATGACAGTGTGTGTATGTAAGAGTGCTGCATGTATGACAGTGTGTGTATGTAAGAGTGCCTGCATGTATGAAAGTGTGTGTATGTAAGAGTGCTGTATGTATGACAGTGTGTGTATGTAAGAGTGCTGTATGTATGACAGTGTGTGTATGTAAGAGTGCTGCATGTATGACAGTGTGTGTATGTAAGAGTGCTGTATGTATGACAGTGTGTGTATGTAAGAGTGCTGCATGTATGACAGTGTGTGTATGTAATAAGAGTGCTGTATGTATGACAGTGTGTGTATGTAAGAGTGCTGCATGTATGATAGTGTGTGTATGAAAGGATGCCTGCATGTATGACAATGTGCGGATAAAAGAGTGCCGGCATGTGTAGAAGTGTACTTGTAACAGAGTTCTGTTACTGTATCTGTACACACAGCTTGGTTCTGTTACCTTATCTAAGTACTGAGCTTGGTATTGTTATGGTATCTAAATACTGAACTTGAAGGGGGTGCCTAAGTTCAAATTTTTGAGGCCAAACTATAGGGATGCTGTTAAAAAAAAATTCAGCACCAATACTCTGTTCTCTCCGCCAGGCTGCAGTTGGGACATAATGTTTTGGCTGCCGCAGTAAAATGCCTGTGTACGGCACTTGACTGCTGTAACTAATCAGTGATCTCAGAGGTGTACAGCACCAAGGCCAGTGATTAGCTGCAGAGGTCATGTGCGCTATTATACTACAGCTTTCTATATAAAGGATTATTTTAAAGGATGTTGATGCAAATTAGAAAACCCCCTTAAGTGTCAATATTTGCATGAAACTATAGGGTGGGCCCCTAGAATCACTTCTACTGGTGGGCCCTTGGCACCCCAGTCCGACACTAGGTATATGACTATTCTTAGCATAAGAGCCAGGAGTTTTCTCAGCACAAACTGAGAACATGTTCACCCAATAGCCTCATTCGGGTTGTCTCTCAATGTCTTAATTGTCCACATGACCTATTAGGTTATATGGGTATTATAGAAGGGCTTTCCTTGCTTATAACTTTCTTCTTTGAGTGGAGAGCTACAGGCAAGCAGTGGTAGATTCAAGTTATCAAATTATTACATGGATCCATTGATTTGAATGACAGCATGTACTGCTACATTTTCCCTGTGGTGGACCCTTCAGCAGAATGAGACTTTTGTCAGATAAGCCAGACATTTGTTATATAATAACAAATTATATAATAACAAATTAATAATAACAAAACCTTTAATAATCACTTATGATAAAAGTGGTTCTCCAGGATTTTAATATTGAGTGCCTATCCTCAGGATAGGTCATCGATATCAGGTTGGTCAGGGTCCGACAACCCTACTGATTATTTATATGAAGAGCACTTAGGCCTCTTCCTAGTCACATGTGACATCATATTTATTGTTCACATGGCCTAGTCTGAGCTCAGTCCTATTTAAGTGAATGGGACTGAGCTGCAATACCAAGCACAGCCATATCCAATGTACGGCGCTGTGCTTCATAAGGTGTGAGGTGACTGCCGCGCTCACTAGAGCACCAGTGAGCACCATGGCTTCCTCAAACACCTGATCAGCTTGGGTGCCAGGAGTCGGACCCCTGCCAATCTCATATTGATGACCTGTCCTGAAGATTTTATGGGCCACAGTTTGTAGTTATCCCCATAATAATCTGCTATGCCAAGAAAACTCAGATATTCTAGAATAGAATATCATAAGACATCAGACAGGATAACTTTATTTTAGATGTTAATTTATATTTCTACACCTGATAACTTTGCTTTAGTTTCTTATTTTACGGGTTAAAAATCTTTAAAGTGGTACTGTACCTTGAGAAAACTTTTGATATGTCATAGTGAATGGGAGCAAGTGCATAGACACCTGCCAATCGCTAGAACAAGGAGAGAGAAGCGCTAGCATAGTTGCAGGAGACGTAATCAAGATCGGCCCATAGACTTTCTGTTGATTCTGTGTTGCTTTTGTCTCCTGCGTGATATGTGAGCACTTCCCTTCTTCTCCTTCTAGCAACTGGTGAGGGTCTCAGCACTCGGGCCCCCACTGATTGAAGCTTTTGATATGTTGCTCTGACTAAGTTTTCTTAAAGTACAGTGCCTCTTCAAGTGTGATTCGAAAAACAGATCCTGTAATGTGCAGTTAGAAAAATTTAATTTAAAATGCAAAGATTTCACAGCATGAACCATTATCTTATTAGACAATTTGCTTAATGTTATAGCTGTTATTAGTGGAGGCTTTACATAACAAACCTGTACATTTCCTGGAAAATGTAATGTTTCAAGGAAAAAGATGCAGCTGTTTTAACCTTGTGTGTATAGCTGGGCTCTACAGCCCTTATTTGCAGAGTGAATTTCCTATGTTAAAGGGGTTGTTCAAGTTATATTTATTGATGACCTATCCTCAGGATCAGCTGTTTGAAGAGAAGGCACGCACCGTGCCAGCGCTGCCTCTTCTTCATTGTTTACCTGCTCACCATCACATCTGCAGTGGTGAGCAGGAGTAATTACACCCAAGCCGTCCCATTCAGTTTAATGGGGCGGCTCGCTCCTATACAAGTGCACATACACTCACCTAAAGAATTATTAGGAACACCATACTAATACGGTGTTGGACCCCCTTTTGCCTTCAGAACTGCCTTAATTCTACGTGGCATTGATTCCACAAGGTGCTGATAGCATTCTTTAGAAATGTTGGCCCATATTGATAGGATAGCATCTTGCAGTTGATGGAGATTTGAGGGATGCACATCCAGGGCACGAAGCTCCCGTTCCACCACATCCCAAAGATGCTCTATTGGGTTGAGATCTGGTGACTGTGGGGGCCATTTTAGTACAGTGAACTCATTGTCATGTTCAAGAAACCAATTTGAAATGATTCGAGCTTTGTGACATGGTGCATTATCCTGCTGGAAGTAGCCATCAGAGGATGGGTACATGGTGGTCATGAAGGGATGGACATGGTCAGAAACAATGCTCAGGTAGCCCGTGGCATTTAAACGATGCCCAATTGGCACTAAGAGGCCTAAAGTGTGCCCAGAAAACATCCCCCACACCATTACACCACCACCACCAGCCTGCACAGTGGTAACAAGGCATGATGGATACATGTTCTCATTCTGTTTACGCCAAATTTGGACTCTACCATTTGAATGTCTCAACAGAAATCGAGACTCATCAGACCAGGCAACATTTTTCCAGTCTTCAACAGTCCAATTTTGGTGAGCTCGTGCAAATTGTAGCCTCTTTTTCCTATTTGTAGTGGAGATGAGTGGTACCCGGTGGGGTCTTCTGCTGTTGTAGCTCATCCGCCTCAAGGTTGTGCGTGTTGTGGCTTCACAAATGCTTTGCAGCATACCTCGGTTGTAACGAAAGGTTACTTCAGTCAACGTTGCTCTTCTATCAGCTTGAATCAGTCGGCCCATTCTCCTCTGACCTCTAGCATCCACAAGGCATTTTTGCCCACAGGACGTGCCGCATACTGGATGTTTTTCCCTTTTCACACCATTCTTTGTAAACCCTAGAAATGGTTGTGCGTGAAAATCCCAGTAACTGAGCAGATTGTGAAATACTCAGACCGGCCCGCCTGGCACCAACAACCATGCCACGCTCAAAATTGCTTAAATCACCTTTCTTTCCCATTCTGACATTCAGGTTGGAGTTCAGGAGATTGTCTTGACCAGGACCACCCCCCTAAATGCATTGAAGCAACTGCGATGTGATTGGTTGACTAGATAATTGCATTAATGAGAAATAGAACAGGTGTTCCTAATAATTCTTTACATGAGTGTATGTTGGGTGAAATGTTATAATAATTGTAAAATTGTAAAGGCACTGTGGCTTTAGTTCTGTGTGTTGGCTCTACTTTAGATTCACGTCATACAGTCCTGATCAAAAGTTTAAGACCACTTGAAAAATAGCAAAAAACCATATTTAGCATGGCTGGATCTTAACAAGGTTCCAAGTAGAGCTTCAATATGCAACAAGAAGAAATGGGAGTGAGACAAAAAAAAATTTGAGCATTCAATTTAATGAAAACAACGAATAAACTGAAACAAGCTGTTTTTCAGCTGATCAAAATTTTAGGACCACATGCTTTTAAAAGGCCAAATCTGTGCAAAGATGTGGATTCATTGTCATTTTCTGTCAGGTAATCACACGTTGTGATGGCAAAGGCAAAAAAACTCTCCCTTTTTGAACGTGGTCGGGTTGTTGACCTGCATAAGCAGGGTCTCTCACAGCGCGCCATCGCTGCTGAGGTGGGACGCAGTAAGACAGTCATTTGGAATTTCTTAAATGATCCTGAGGGTTATGGAACAAAAAAGTCAAGTGGAAGACCCAAACAAAATTCACCAGCACTGAGCCGGAGGATCCAATTGGCTGTCCGTCAAGACACTGGACGATCCTCAAACCAAATTAAGGCCCTTACTGGTGCTGACTGCAGCCCCATAACCATCAGACGGCATCTGAGACTGAAGGGCTTCAAAAACAAAAACGTCTTCAAAGACCTTGTCTCCTTGAACGCCACAGAACTGCTCATTTGGACTTTGCAAGAGAGCACCAAACATGGGACATTCAAAGGTGGAAGAAAGTTTTATTCTTTGATGAGAAAAAATTTAACCTTGATGGTCCTGATGGTTTCCAATGTTACTGGCATGACAAGCAGATCCCACCTGAGATGTTTTATACGTGCCACAGTGGAGGGGGCGCCATAATGGTCTGGGTTGCTTTTTCCTTCAGTGGAACAATGGAGCTTCAGGAAGTGCAGGGGCGTCAAACGGCCGCTGGCTATGTCCAGATGTTGCAGACAGCATTCCTCATGACTGAGGGCCCTCGTCTGTGTGGTAACGACTGGGTTTTTCAACAGGACAACGCTACAGTACACAATGCCCGCAGGACATGGGACTTCTTCCAGGAGAATAACATCACTCTTTTGGCCCATCCTGCGTGTTCCCCTGATCTAAATCCAATTGAGAACCTTTGGGGATGGATGGCAAGGGAAGTTTACAAAACTGGACAACAGTTCCAGACAGTAGATGGCCTTTGTGTGGCCGTCTTCACCACTTGGAGAAATGTTCCCGCTCACCTCATGGAAACGCTTGCATCAAGCATGCCGAAACGAATTTTTGTAGTGATCAACAATAACGGCGGAGCTACTCATTACTGAGTTCATGTTTGGAAGTTGGATTTCTGTTTTGGGGGGGTTTAGTTTTTTTTTTGGAGGTGCGGTCCTAAACTTTTCAGTTTTGTTTCAGTTTATTTGTTGTTTTCATTAAATTGAATGCTCAAAAAATTTTTTGTCTCACTCCCATTTCTTCTTGTTGCATGTTGAAGCTCTACTTGGAACCTTGTTAAGATCCAGCCATGCTAACTATGATTTTTTGAAATTTTTTAAGTGGTCTTAAACTTTTGATCACGACGGTATATTGACAGTGTTAATATAACTGAAGAAATACATTGTAATATGTAGAAATACAAGTAAAACATCCATAGAAATATACAGTAGATTCTAATATACATTATCCCCTTAGGGACCCACCGTTTTTCTGGTTTTTGTTTTTCGTTTTCACCCCCTTCCTTCCCAGAGCCAAAACTTTTTTAGTCATATGAAGGTTTGTTTTCCAGGGGACAAGTTAATGGAACCATTTAACATTTCATGCAGTGCAGTGGGAAGCTGTATAAACAATTCCCAACAATGTTCAATTCTGCCATAGTTTTATGGGTTTTATTTTTACGGTGTTCCCTGTGTGGTAAAACTGATCTGTTACCTTCATTCTCCAGGCCAGTACAATTAGAGCCATACTACATTTATATATATTTTCTATTTTTAAATAAAAATAAAAACTTTAAAAAAACTATTTTTTCTTTGCAGCACCATATTCTGACAGCAATCACTTTTTTATATTTACAGATGTAGCCAAGCTAAAATTGACGCTGATAACACATGGCACAGTGTTATGTCGTGACAAAAGCCATTGACATTGTCAATTAACATTTACTTGCCATTGTTTACTTAAAGGGGTTTTCCAGGAATTAAGAAAATAAAAATAGTTAAATATTACTTTATTATAAATATATTCCAAAATACTTTTTATTAGTTATAATGGCTTATTTTGTCTATGGAGCAATCATCAGGAGAAATAAAATGTTTGCTGTTCTATTAGTACACACAAAACCTGTCCTAATCACACAGGAGGACAAGTTACCTCATAACACTGAGGTAAAAAGCTGCCTCATCCTTCTCTCTGCTCTGGGATTATAATTCTGAATACAGATGATAAGATCTTCAGCTGAGTCTCTGTAGGAATGGAGTTCATGAGGAGGCATGAAGTACAGAGAGGAGGTGGGGATGTGGATAATGAGCAGCAGCACTTGTATACAGTCTCCATTACCACAGCCCCACATTACCACAGTCTGTCCTGTGCATCCTCTCTGTACTTCATGTCTCCTCATGAACTCCATTCTACAGATATTCAGCTGAAGATCTTATCATCTGTATTCAGGATCATAATCCCTGACAAGTAGAGCAGAGAGGAGGATAAGGCAGCTCTTTACCTCAGTGTCCTGAAGTAATGTGTCCTGCTGTGTGATTAGGATGGGTTCGTGTGATCATCCGCCCGTCCTTCCTCTCATTTTCAGGATGGCCAAACTTGTAAAGCAGAGTGTTAGCACATTGCTGACACTCTGCTTGAAATGGCTGACATCATCACACAGTAGGGACCGCTGTATGGAAGGAGTTAACAGGGAGTGAGCTGCCTCCCTCTCCCATCGGGGGCTGCTGTGCCTTTTCAGCCCCCAATTCTTGACGGGATCCCAGAGGGAGGGTGCCCCCCTCCCCATCACCCGCTGCTCTGTTGTGGCAGCGGGTGATGGTTACAATGGCAACCGGGTGCCTTCACAGGCTTCTGGCTTTCCATGGTGCTGATCAGACTTCTGACTTAAAAACACATTTATCACTGATTAATAATTAAAAAAATTAAATTCCCTGCACATGTTTGATATTACCGTGTCCATAATGACCTGATCTATAAAACGGTCATGTTACTTTCCCCGCACGGTGAATGCCATAAAAAAAGAAAATATAAAAACTATGATGAAATTGAAATTTTGCCCACCTTACTTCCCAAAAATGGTAATAAAAGTGATCAAAAAAGTCGTATGTACGCCAAAATAGTACGAATCAAACCGTGACCTCATCCCACAAAAATTGAGCCCCTACATGAGACAATGGCCCAAAAAATTAAAAAACTATGGCTCTCAGACTAAAACAATTTTTTTAATTAAAAAAATGCTTTTTTATGTTAAACGTAAAAAAATTGACATATTAGGTATCGCCGCATCCATAATACCCTGCTCTATAAAAATACCACATGACCTAAACCCTGAAATGAACACCGTAAAAAATAAAAACGTGTCAAAAAAGCCATTTTTTGTCACCTTACATCACAAAAAGTGTAATAGCAAGCGATCAAAAAGTCGTATGCCCCCCAAAATAGTGCCAATCTAACCGCAAAAATGAGACAATTGCCTAAAAACTGAAAAAAAATATGGCTCTCAGACTATGGAGACACTAAAATGATTTTTTTTGTTTCAAAAATGATATTATTGTGTAAAACTTAAATAAATTATAAAAAGGAAACATATTAGGTATCCCTGCGTCCGTTACAACCTGCTCTATAAAAATAGCACATGATCTAACCTGTCAGATGAACGTTGTAAATAATAAAAAATTTAAACGGTGCCAAAACAGCTATTTTTGGGCAAATTAAGGGTTAACAGCCAAACAAAACTCAATATTTATATTCTGTTCTGTACTTTACAGAAATGCCCCATATGTGGTCGTAAACTGCTGTATGGCCACACGGCAGGGCGCAGAAGGAAAGGAACGCCATATGGTTTTTGAAAGGCAGTTTTGCTGGACAGTTATTTTTACACCATGTCCCATTTGAAGCCCCCCTGATGCACCCCTAGAGTAGAAACTCCAAAAGGTGACCCCATTTAAGAAACTACACCCCTCAAGGTATTCAAAACTGATTTTACAAACGTTGTTAACCCTTTAAGTGTTCCACAAGAGTTAATGGCAAATGGAGATGAACAATTTTTTGTTACTTTGCCTCAAGAAAAGTGTAATATAGAGCAACCAAAAATCATATGTACCTTAAAAAAAGTACCAACAAAACTGCCACCTTATCCCGTAGTTTCCAAAATGGGGTCACTTTTTTGGAGTTTCTACTCTAGGGGTGCATCAGGGGGCTTCAAATGGGACATGGTGTCTAAAAACCAATCCAGTAAAATCTGCCTTCCAAAAACCAAATGGCGTTCCTTTCCTTCTGCACCCTGCTGTGTGCCCGTACAGCAGTTTACGACCACATATGGGGTGTTTCTGTAAACTGCAGAATCAGATTAATAAATGTTGAGTTTTGTTTGGCTGTTAACCCTTTATTATTAAAATGGAAAATCTCAAACTTTCCATTAATTCTTGTGGAACACCTAAAGGGTTAACAAAGTTTGTAAAATCAGTTTTGAATACCTTGAGGGGTGTAGTTTCTAAAATGGGGTCACTTTTTGGAGTTTCTACTCTAGGGGTGAATCAGGGGGCTTCAAATGGGACATGGTGTCAAAAAAACAGTCCAGCAAAATCTGCCTTCCAAAAACCGTATGGCATTCCTTTCCTTCTGTGCCCTGCCGTGTGCCCGTACAGCAGTTTACGACCACATATGGGGTGTTTATGTAAACGATAGAATCAGAGCCATAAATATTGAGTTTTGTTTGGCTGTTAACCCTTGATTTCTTACTGAAAAAAAATGATTAAAATGGAAAATTTGCCCAAAAATTGAAATTCTGAAATTTCATCTCCATTTGCCAATAACTCTTGTGGAACACCTAAAGGGTTAACAAAGTTTGTAAAATCAGTTTTGAATACCTTGAGGGGTGTAGTTTCCAAAATGGGATCATTTTTGGGTGGTTTCTATTATGTAAGCCTCACAAAGTGACTTCAGACCTGAACTGGTCCTTAAAAAGTGGGTTTTGGAAAATTTCTGAAAAGTTTCAAGATTTGCTTCTAAACTTCTAAGCCTTGTTATGTCCCCAAAAAATGAAATGGCATTCCCAAAATGATCCAAACATGAAGTAGACATATGGGGAATGTAAAGTAATAACTATTTTTGGAGGTATTACTATGTATTATAGAAGTAGAGAAATTGAAACTTTGAAATTTGCTCATTTTTTTAAATTTTTGGTTAATTTGGTATTTTTTTTATAAATAAAAAAAATAAAGATTTACTTCATTTTACCAGTGTCATGAAGTACAATATGTGACGAAAAAACAATCTCAGAATTGCCTGCATAAGTAAAAGCGTTTTAAAGTTATTCACACATAAAGTGACACTGGTCAGATTTGCAAAAAATGGCCTGGTCCTTAAGACGAAAATGAGCCCGGTCCATAAGGGGTTAAGTATTTTTATTTTCTTAATTCCCGGAGAACCCTTTTAATGCGTTGACCATTAAGTTTAGCTCGCCTACATCTGTATGTCTATAGAGCCGTGTGAGGGTTCATTTTTTTGCGGTGTAATCTATAGTTTTTAATGATACCTTTTTCAAGTGTATATGACTTTTTGATCACTTTTAATCCAATTTTTTGGGGGAGGTAAAGTAACGAAAAAATGTCTATTTGCCCATTTTGTGTTTTTTTTCCCCCATTACACCATCCACTCTGGGGATATATACATTACAAAGTTTTGGGATTCGGCTATGTGAGTTATTTTTTTATATTTTTGTTTTTTCTTTTTCAATATGGGGACTTTAATATACAGCTTTTCCTATAAACTGCAATGATTTGCCATTGCAGTCTATAGGAGAATCAATAGGTCCCTATGCAACTCTGCCACTGGCAGGCTTCAGAGCCTTCAAAAGGTTGTAGCAACTGAACGACTACCTCAATTTTAACACGAGCGAGCAGTTTGGGCAAAGGACCATAGCATCTGAGAGGTTAAATGACTGTGACTGGTGTTATCATCTATCAGTGACTTTGCCTCTGGGTATCTGCTGTGTAAAACATCATGCAACTGGTGACTGTGGTGCCCTCTCATTTTCTCTTTAAATCTCACTCCTTAAGGGTTATAATGCTGCTGTACCTTTACACTATAGGGCCATGTGTGGACAACTGTTTTATATGGTCATTCCAGGTACTTCAAGCTCAACCATTGCTTAAAGCATACCTATCTTTTCAGAACATTTTTCAGAATAAGCTGCTATGCAGGTGTATATGAGTGATAAGACTATTTCTGCCCATTATATGACTTGTATCTAGCATTTTTAGCAGTTTCCCCTCTGCAATGTCTGTAATTGTCCATTTTTTTTCTGAGCTAGTGGGCAAAGACTAGCTGGAATCATGTCTGTCCATACACAGGACATGGATAAACAGGGGATCCTGCTCCCTAAGGGCTGTATTAGACCTTCTGATGACTATTATGCTTGTTGGGAAGGAAGTGATCCTTCCCGAAAACCGCCTGCTTGTCAGTGAAGGAGGTCACTGCTATTTCATGCAGTGATCCCCTCTACAATATGGGGAGGAGCAATGGCTAATGCCATTGCTCATCCTCATACAGAATCATTATGCCATTGCTCATCCTCATACAGAATCATTATTTGCCGACAGCAGAGCGTGATTAGACGGCACGATCTGCAGCTGGCAAACAATGATTTTTTAGCCTGCATAAAAAATTTGATTACCCAATGAACGAGTTTTGGTGTTCCTAAGTGTACTTGTAATACAAGCCTAATTCTCTGCAGCACAACCTCAGAGGCACCAACAGTAATGGTGGGCATTATACAGGAGTACTGATTAGTTTAGAAGTAAATCCAGCAGTAAGTAACTATAAACTTCCAGACTTTGTCTGTGTCTTTGCCTGTCTGCAGCAACCCTCTGCTCCTCCCTCCCTCTCTTCTCTCCATAGACTTTCATGTAATCTAATCCTTCAGAAAGCAGGCACAATGCATCCATTAGTTCCCCTGTCCATCCCCACTGTAAGTAAATGGAAGCTGCTGATGGATGGTCACATGCATACTTCCCAACATTTCAGTTGGTAAAATTGGGGCATATAAGCCCGGCCCCCGGGAACACTCCGAACCTGCCCAGAAACATCCACTTTTGGGCTGAGTTCGTGTTAGCCCCACTCATTTTCAGCCCAGGATAGCACAAATTTGCCAGGACTGTCGGCACTGTGTCTGAAAATTGGGGACAGTCCTGCAAATTCGGGACAGTTGTCAACTATGCACATGACCCTCCATCAATGGCCATTTGGGGGGGCAGTGCCAGGAAGCTGGTAAGGCGCATTAAACAATTGGACATTGGTGCTGATGGTTTAATAATGCCTATTACTATCCATATGTATGTGCTGTTCCCACACATGTACAGCTAGTAATAGACACGTTCAGTACTCTGATTTCTTATCTAACTGCACAATCCCTTTAATGATGTTACACAAAATGGTTTCCTACTTTTTAGCAATAGTTTGGTTAAGACTTTTTATGGTTTTAGTATGACAGTGCCTAGACGAAGTTAGGTCTGTAAAAATGTCTTGCCATTTTTTGTGGCCCCCGAATAAAGGCAGACAGACCATGCTAATCTTTATTTTCCTATGCTCTTCACTGAAAATGTATTTAAGCAGGTGTAATCACTTCAGGGTAATATCTGACATACAAAATTAAAATTAATTGGTTACTGGGTATTTTTTTTACTTCATGTTTGCAAAATGAATAGTTGAAGGGCAGCTCTCTTTATTATTATTCTTTGACTTTGTCTGTAGAACAGTACATTTTCCCTCGGAATAGCAATGTACCGTACTGTGAGTGATCACAGTAAGGATGCCAACCAAGCTGTTCGGACTTTTGCCATGTCCTTATTGACCACCTGTTTTTTTCCCTGATGAAAATTAAATTTCCATCTTCTTTAGGATATAGCAAAATAGTATAAAATGCCCTAATTACTTTAGTGACTCCTTGTATGTTTCATGTGGAGGAGCTTAAAGGGGTTATCCGACTATTTGTAACTGATGACCAACACCCAGGAGCCCTACCGATCAGCTGTTTGAGAAGGCCCGATGCTCCTGTTAGCGCCACAGCCTTATCGCTGCTTACCCTAGGTCAGTGACGTCACGTTCACCGATCATATAGCCTGGGCGCAGCTCAGCCCCATTCAAGTGAGCTGCTGAGGATAGGTCACTGGTTATAAATTGGCGGTTACCCTTTTATTACTGTTTTTCGGATTTTAGCATATACTAAGGATACCATATACTAGGATAGATCACCACAGCTTATTGGTGGGGTTACGACACATCGCACCCCTGCTGATCAGCTGTTCTTTATAGCTTCATCACTGGATGTTAGCAACAGAGCATCGTCAACATTGTAGTGGACTGCAGTGCTGCTCCCTTTGACTTCAGTGACAGGTGCTGTTCATTACAATGGTTACGGAGCTGTGTACAGATGTAGTAGAGTTAACACACATGCTTCATGAGACGTGTTAACAAAACTAAATGTGTTAAGCAAACACCCTTAATTGCTTTTCAATGGCTTTTGTTTCAAGATAACGCGATGTGTTAAAAAAATTTGAGTTAAAGGGGTTGTCCGAGTTATGAAAAAAAATAATATAGCACTGAAAATCTGATGGGCAGCAATATATAACTAAGCTAAGCAAGTTTTATGCAAAATATATATATCTATTTCCTCATTTCCCTGGTTCTTTTCTGGCCCTTTGTTTACATGCAATAAAAACAATCTTTGCCCCCCCCCCTGCACTGCTAAGGGAGTGGATACAAGAGCTGCCCTGAGTGACATGTCTGCCTGCTGGGAGACTCTGCAGCATGTTGTAAGTGTAGGACCTCAAGTCCCAGCTGTATAATGACACTGCTAAGGGAGTGAATACAAGAGCTGCCCTGAGTGACATGTCTGCCTGCTGGGAGACTCTGCAGCATGTTGTATGTGTAGAACTACAAGTCCAAGCTGTATAATAAAACTGCTAAGGGAGTGGATACAAGAGCTGCCCTGAGTGACATGTCTGCCTGCTGGGAGACTCAGCAGCATGTTGTATGTGTAGGACTACAAGTCCCAGCTGTATAATGACACTGCTAAGGGAGTGAATACAAGAGCTGCCCTGAGTGACATGTCTGCCTGCTGGGAGAATCAGCAGCATGTTGTATGTGTAGGACTACAAGTCCAAGCTGTATAATGACACTGCTAAGGGAGTGAATACAAGAGCTGCCCTGAGTACTGGGAGAATCAACAGCAACTTGTAAGTGTAGAACTACAAGTCCCAGCTGTATAATGACACTGCTAATACACACAGGATCTTCCCCCTACCTTCTTGTGCAATGCTCTCTGTAGTCTGTAAGATCCTGTGCCCAGAATTGTCACTGCTGCAGCTAGCCAGTATGTGCAGCTGAAGGGGTTAAGAATCTTAGAAGAGAGAGCAGACGACAGTGAAGGGGGCGTGGCCAGCACAGTGACATCTCATTTACAGGCTTGTGCAATGAACTTTATCAGAGCAGGGAGAGAAGCTGACATCACAGGTCATGTGACCCTCAGTGAAATCTGAGAAACCAGCCACTGGAGATGAAGTGAGTTAATTGGAAAGCTGTTACATTTGCTTAGTTAGGAACATAGAAAGAACAAAAAAATAACTCGGATAACCCCTTTAAGAGTTTGTGTGTTAACCCTGCTACATCTGTAGGTCTAGTGTTAATTTACGGCAAGGGACCTACACAGAGATATTCTCTTTAAGTCAAGTTATTCCCTATCCATTGGATAGCTATTAGATCAGTAGGAGTCCTACTCCTGGGACCCCCACCAATCGCAAGAATGGAGGCACCAAACGCTACAGGGAAATAGCTGGGCGATGTAGTTGGCTGTCTCCAGCAGTCTCATATAGATAAATCGAGTGGAAATGTGTCTTCTTGAACTGACTGCTACTATGTTCTTTTTTTGGGGAGGAGGGAGCCTGCAGGGAAGGGCACCCCCAATCTCGTGATTGGTGGAGCTCCCTGTGTTCCACTCCACCCAGTGTTAAATTTAATATGTCACCTAGTTGTTTTAATAATTGAAACCATAAACTGAAAGATTCTTTTTTTCTGCAATTTGTTTTTCTGTTTGTGGATTGACTTTATTCTAATTTTGTGTATGCCGGAGCTGCTGCTCTACTCTGTTAACAGCAGTTCAGAGATATGCTTCACATCAGCTAAATGGTCCATAGGAAACTGTAGTCTCAAGATAACTCATTGACTCTCATAGGAGAGTGTTGTAGGTACAGTATGCTCTGTAATCTGTGTACACTGTAGGTCACTGGCAGGGACGGGGAGGTAAAATGCCCATTGGGGATCCTGTGTTATCTGCCACCAGCTTTATAATAGAGGTCTTATCTTTCATTGCTTATTCATTGTAATCCTGCTTGTGATTAGAGTTGAGAAAATCAAGCTTCTGATCATAAATCAGAAGTTGATTTGTTAAAAAAAACTTTGTCACTAAATAAATAGTGGTATCATTGTACAGCTGCCACATCACAGTGAAGCCCAATATAGATGTTGTTAATTCAGACTATAACATGTGGCTTAGGCATAGAGCACATGGTAAGTAGACCAGCGATTTGGTCACCTTTAGGCTGCTGCCACACTAGATCTTTCCTTGGTATTTTTTTGGGCTTGTAAAAAAAACCTCATAAAATTCTGGCTTTCTTTAAAAGCATGTTTTGGGGTGGCGTTTTTTTGTCACATATTTTTTCAGACTTTTTTTTTCCTAAAGAGAGGT
The DNA here is from genome assembly GCF_905171765.1 of Bufo bufo. Taxonomy (NCBI): domain Eukaryota; kingdom Metazoa; phylum Chordata; class Amphibia; order Anura; family Bufonidae; genus Bufo; species Bufo bufo. Next base: position 381,740,730 of record NC_053391.1, read on the forward strand.
GTTTTTTAAAAAAAAAAAACATCCAGAGCATGCAACAATACAAAAAACACCTTAGATGAAAAGAAAACTCAGTACATCACTACAATAAAGCTGTATTTATTGAGTGTTTTATAATTTCCTATTGGCCAGTATGTAACATCTGGCAATGGCAGTTTTTGCTTATACGGGTTGTCCTACAAAAAATATTCTTCAGTTTTCAAACCAGCATCTGGATCTGAATTCTTTTGTAATTGCATGTAATTAAAAATCAATAAAGTTTTTCAATAAAATGTATTTGTATAGCGCCTCCTGCTGTGTTTTTTTTTATTATGCCTTTGTGTGGCTAACTGAGATGGCAGCGCATGCTCAGTTTCATCCTTCAATTGCCTCCTGAGCTGTGATAGGGAGAGCATGGACATGCCCCCTTAGCTGCAGCAGAAAAGACACTCCCGTTGAGCTGGCAGTTTGATTTAAATCTATCAGAGCAATGAATGAGGAGATCTCTGGATCCATGTGAGGTACAGGGCTGGTCCCAGATTTATCAGAAAGAGGTTGTCATGTACTATATGATGTGTGAATTTCATGTTTTACATTAGTCATCGAAAAACCCCTTTAAAAAGAACCGTAAAAAAAAGGCATCGAGGCGAATTTATTATGAAGGGAATATTTGAAGTCAGTTTTGTTGAGTCTGTGTTAGGCTTGTTTCACACTTGCGTGAAACAGACCCAGCAGGCTGTTCCGCTGCACCCGGCGGTATTTGTCCGGCCGCTTCATGGCATATTGCTGGATTTTAGCCTGACTCCATTATAGTGAATGGGGCCGGATGGAATGTCGGCAACGCACTGCTGCACCCGGCAAGGACGGATCCGACAGGCTTTTCCCGTCTGGAACAGCCTGCCGGAACTGCTTCACGCAAGTGTCAAACAAGCTTTAACATACTTTATGTGTATGTTTGTGTGTATGTGTATGTTTGTGTGTTTGTAACTTTTTGAAGGCGACTTTGGGGGTCATTTACTATTCTGAAATATGCCTAAATTAGGCGTATTTCAGGCGCAGATGGCAGCGCAAAGGTTAGTTGCACCGCTATCTGCGACTTCGCCCCGCTCACGCCAGGGCTAAAAAAGTGGGTGTGGCGTGGCCGGGGAAGGGGATGTGCAGGGAGGCCCATCTCATTTACCATTTTCTGCACCTGTTTTAGGTGTAGAAAATGGTCTAAATGTAAGACAGCTAGGTAGCTGTCTTACATTTAGAACTGGCGCTGGATGCGCCGAAATTATGGAGAGTCCTGTGCCTCTTCATAACTGCGGGGGATCCACCGCCAGCTTAGGGCTTTATTAAGACTCGAGTCTAAAATGCCGGTCTTAATAAATGTGCCCCTATATGTTCTATCTCTTTGATAGTCCACTGTTGAGTTGGCAAGTTGAGGACCAATGATATTGTAGGGACATATAGAGAAGTAGGGCATTTTAGGGAATAGGTTCTTGTGTAGGGTCACCCTTATCTGGGTGAAAGCCCCATTTTTTGCATTACATGATACACTAGCTTTTTGCGCCGGTCTTGATAAATCTTCCCTTTTAGTCTAGAAAAGCTACTCTGGTTTTCCTAATCCACCCTCCTACTGGAGTGAGATAGCGACTTTTTTTGCGACTTTAAAAAAAGAATTCTCATTGATAAATCTGCTGTGAAATTCATTAACATAGCTAACCATGCCCGCTTTCTCATCCATATTTGACAATGAGTGAGTGGTGTAAAAATGCAAAAAGTCGCAAAATCTTTATGCAAGTGAGCCAAAAAAGTTGCAAAAGCCCTGTTTTGTGACTTTTGGAAGCCAGAGTTCTGGAGTGAAGGCATGATAAATCAGGGCCATAGTGTGAAATGAACTTTAGACAGCTCATTGAGCTTGTGACTATTATGAAAGTCTTCCACCAATGGATTTACAAATGTTTATCTGAGATGTAATACTTTACTTCCATGTACCAAATCATGTTTTAAGATTGCCTTATTGTTATCTATAAGTTGTTTGCAACGGGAGGTTAACATCTGCGGCACATAACTCCAGTAGTCTGTTCCAGCAGAGCACCAGCAGAGGAGCAGACCACCAGAGTTGCCATATCTGCCATAGCCAAACACAGCCGCTTACCACCGGCCACCGCTGGATCCCTATTCCCTATAATGAAATCCAGCAAAGATCTGGTATTTATGTCGGAAACCCATCGGGACCCCTTCAGATCCAGTAATAGTAAATGGGAGTCAGGCGGTGTCTTTTCCACTCAAGAGAGGAGCAGACTGCCTCTGAGCGAGCAAGTGGATGAGTTTTTTTTTTTCCCATTCTCTGCGCAACTTTCACCGCCATATTAGGAAAAATGATTTGTTACCGCGGTGAATCTAATTTTTCCTAAACTTCTGATCGAATTCCACTTCAGATGCTTTAATTCGCTCAACACTAATGTGAACCTGCCCCTAGAAAAGCAGATAAATAATACTAGATGTCCAATGTGACTGTTATGCAAATATAGTGGGCCACTTGGCAGCAAATGGGTTAAAATAGAGGGCAAAAAAAGTATTTTCAAAAACCCATCAAAAGCTGTAGACTTTCCAACAGTCTGCGCTCCCTTTATTATTCCTTTCATCTAACTGCGCAAAGCAGAACATCAAGCCAGGGAGCCTTTCTATTCTCCTCACGTCGTTCAGTCATGCTGATCTTCAAAGAGAGCTTTAAAATTTTACCTTCAGGCCATATTTATGCGAGCATGAATCAGAGCTGCACCAAATGAAATAATCCTTTCCTCCCAGTTACTTGTCACCGTACTTTACTGGAGAGCATTTATTCCAATTTTTCAGAAAAGTTCATGCACCATGGGAATTCTCATCAGACCATGATGGTTTGTATGTTTTTTCTGCTGGAGTGAATGGGATTGTGGGATGGATGCTCTATATTGGATTCACCTGAAATTTTCAACCTTCATTGTTATACGAGCAATAGCAAATTTCTTTGTGATAATAGTTTAACTTGGCAACACATGAACTTAACTGTAAAACATTATAGCTTTCCAGGCAGGTTGTCTGCTTACCACTAGTTTTTTTTAAATGGTAATAGTATCTGCTCCTGAAGCCAGGTAAAGAGTTTGGAGAAGGTGCAACCTGACAATTTCATCTGTTCTTGAGCAGAGTGGAAGAAGGAGGCTGGGCTTTAGAGTCTGTCAGTGAGATCTGTGCTCTACTTAAACTCTGCTACTAGGTGGTTCTATTCCAGTTATTGTAGTTACAACCTGGTTCTTGTGTGTGCTAGATCACTGTGTGTATATTGTGTTATATTGCGTCTTATTGTGAGTATATTTGTGTTTACCAAATTACTCTTTGCCTTCTACTTGCTTGCTGCTGTTTTGACCTTGAACTGTTTAGTGACCGCTCTCCTGCCTTTGCATCTCTGTACCTTTGTCTCTCTATGTTCTGGTTCAGCTTGTTTCTGACATTGCTATTAGATACTGTTTTGGCTTTCATGTTTTACTGCTCTGTTTTTGACACCACCTGGTATCACTACTTGACCTGTCTGCTCCATACAGTGACCTCTCAGGGTTAACTACTTAGGTTCCTGAGTGGAATTACGGTTATTGGGGTGGCAATTCTGCTGTAGGCAGGGCCCCTGTAGTCATAGGGTTGTTGCGAGGCAAGTTCACCAGCTCTTGCTCAATAAGGTAGCAAGCTCCAAGTCTGACAGTGGATGCACAGTTTGCTGGGCAAGTTACCTGTATCCCATCAGTTCTGTCACAGAAATGCAGCAAAGAACTTCTTGTATGCATAGGTTTCTTTGTGATGCTCGGTAAATGGGTTCTCATGACAGTCTGTTTTTGAAAGGAAGCCAGTGATTCTCCAGATCAAGTTGTGTCCAGCCACATATCTCTTTCGTAGTAACTGAAGGTTGGGTTGTAGTACCTGCTCTTAGAGACTCCATAAACTTTGTGTTATATTTTTGACTCACTTTGGTCCTTGAAACCCTTCAAATGCTCAATGCATTATGCTCTGTTAGATCTCAGGGACCCAACACACACATGGAATGCATTAGAAACTATGTACACTCTGTGTGCCCTGAGTCCTACAGCAGAGGAGGAGGCTCCTGCTTCAGCCTATACACATATATATATATATATATATATATATATATATATATATATATACTTTCCACATAGCAAAGTTTTATGCCTTTTCTTGTCAATAAGTCATAAACCATCATTGTGGGAATCCACCTGTTAAAAAAAAAATTGTCGAACGCAGCTTTGTGCTTTGTCAGATATGAGTATGCAGTGTCACTTAATGTAATTGTAATTGAAGATTGATATACAGTTTTCCTGGCTAGGCTTAGTAGTGCCACAATTTATGTAAAGTGTTAAGCTATAAAGTATCCAGTCCTGCACCATAGTTCTGAAAGTTATAGAGAACAAGCAATGATTGATGTGTCTGCTATAAAATTATGAGATAAGTTTTGCTGCAACTCATCATTCTGCTCAGAGCATTGTGTGTTGTCCTCAATTTAAGCTCAGCAATCAAAGCAATGTCGAGTGTTGTCACTTCTCTGAAGTAAGGTATACCCTAATGTAATTGCTGTATAATTGACTTGAAATTTTTAACCTTGGCAGGTATTTAAACTCTCAATTTATGTTGTATTTGAAGACAAGTACTTCACAGTTATAGAAGTAATGAGGAATAGTGACTTGCTTATGGAGCTTGTTGGGGAATCATTAAAGTGAAAAATTTAATATTTGCTAAACGAAAAATGTGAATCTTGTAAACCATGAAGACACTAATTTAATTTATTACATTCACAAACGTATAAAAAAAAGTTCTTCTATAGACCTAATACATGTACTGATAATTGTCATGGCCTTCATCTAGTGTAAAGGGTGCATTTATAATCTTTTTATATAGTTTAGTCCAGGCATACATTAACCTGAACTTGTCAGGTTCAACATGTTGTCCTATCTTCTATTAGTCTGCTGACTAGATTAATATATACCTCCTAAATCCAAAGGATTCCTACTCCTAAGCGATTGACAGTAGACCTGTGCCTAATGTTGGCTTAGAGGGGAAGGGTGCCTACTGCAGGCGAAATTTAAATATGAATACAACAAACACAAATATAGTAAACTGTATAATTATTTGTGTAAGAATAATATAATGTGTATTTTAATATTAAGTAGGTACACACAATACTGTGCAGGTAAGAGAAGGATGCCAAGAGAGGAACAAGTGGAAGAGCAGCCAAACATTTTAAAGCCTACATGACTTAAAGTCTGACCAATTTGATGGGTGGGTACTAAAGGTGTTAGACAATCTCTGCCTACAAACTACTGAGATGTAAATCTGATATTGTATATTCTGACAGATAAGTTAACCATTTCCCAACATCAGTAATAGGAAAATGAGTGTGAGCACTCAACCAAATTGACATGTGCAGAAAATGTTTATTAAATCCCCATAATATACAAGTAATAAAATTTATAAGAACAATGTAGCAATAATATACAACATTACAATCACATATATTGTGGTAGATATGATCGATACTATATTCGATAAAAATATATTCGATAGAAAATTCAATGTTGAAATATTTAATAGAATATTCGATACCACTCAATAGTGTCGATAAATTCAATAATATATATCACACCAAAAAACTTCAAGTATATGCTGTTATTTGGGAAAGAGGGGGTATTATCTTCTAGCGCTCTATCCCAATTTGGGAAACTGAATGTCACTGAAAATGTTGTAAGTGTATTCACTGGGAGCGCAATATGTTCATAAAGTGTCCACAGGAATCCTGATAATGTGAAAAGTCTCTTATAGCATATCCTTTTAAGGTCGATATGAGCTTTGAATCGAAGAAAACTTTAAATCGATATTTGGCTTACCGTCTAGCGTCTGCTGTCTCCCTATTGCTTCAATGGAGCTTTAAATATTTGCCGGCTTATTCAGTCGCTCCATACAGCAAGCTGGTTTACATTTCACGGGAGTTCCAAAGATCGCGGGAGTTGCCACTCTGTTCCGCAATTTCCTTCGGTGCAGCTTTCGACGATAAGAATAGTTAATCCTTTACTGTAGAAATTTTCTTCTGTATGGCCATACAGTATTATCGGAGGCTTTTCAATGCAGGTACATCACTTGTTTCACTACATCACTTGTTTTCGAGTGTCTGCCTGCTCTGCCTCCATTTTTATCCATTCCTTTAATTGCTTCCCAAATCTCGGACACCTGTTGTTCATACTACTCCCAGTTGGCCAGGGAATCCTCCCACATAATCAGGGGATAATTCTATACAGCCTTGATTTTTTTAAATTATTTTTTTACTTGCAGTTTCCATGCGTTTTTTTGGGGACACATGCGTTTTTTGGCCCAGATGTCCCAATTGGTGTGAGATATCATTGTTTGAAATATAAACTTGATATCTGATTGCTAACACTTATAAAATGACTTTTTATAATAAAATATTATTAACCTCCTCAGGACCGCCGTACGCAGGATTGCGTCTTTGCAGCGGCCCTGCTCTTCTGGGTGGACGTGCCGGTGCGTCCTCTCGCGAGACGTGAGATTTCCTGTGAACGCGCGCACACAGGCGCGGGCGTTCACAGGATCGGAAGGTAAGAGAGTGGATCTCCAGCCTGCCAGCGGCGATCGTTCGCTGGCAGGCTGGAGATGTGATTTTTTTAACCCCTAACAGGTATATTAGACGCTGTTTTGATAACAGCGTCTAATATACCTGGTCCTCTGGTGGTCCCCTTTGTTTGGATCGACCACCAGAGGACACAGGTAGCTCAGTAATATGTTGCACCAAGCACCACTACACTACACCCCCCCCCTGTCACTTATTAACCCCTTATTCACCCTTGATCACCCCTGATCACCCCATATAGACTCCCTGATCACCCCCCTGTCATTGATTACCCCCCCTGTCATTGATAACCCCCTGTAAAGCTCCATTCAGTTGTCCGCATGATTTTTACGGATCCACTGATAGATGGATCGGATCCGCAAAACGCATACGGACGTCTGAATGGAGCCTTACAGGGGCGTGATCAATGACTGTGGTGATCACCCCATATAGACTCCCTGATCACCCCCCTGTCATTGATAACCCCCTGTAAAGCTCCATTCAGATGTCCGCATGATTTTTACGGATCCATTGATAGATGGATCGGATCCGCAAAACGCATACGGACGTCTGAATGGAGCCTTACAGGGGCGTGATCAATGACTGTGGTGATCACCCCATATAGACTCCCTCATCACCCCCCTGTCATTGATTACCCCCCTGTCATTGATCACCCCCCTGTAAAGCTCCATTCAGATGTCCGCATGATTTTTACGGATCCACTGATAGATGGATCGGATCCGCAAAACGCATACGAATGTCTGAATGGAGACTTACAGGGGCGTGATCAATGACTATGGTGATCACCCCATATAGACTCCCTGATCACCACCCTGTCATTGATAACCCCCTGTAAAGCTCCATTCAGATGTCCGCATGATTTTTACGGATCCACTGATAGATGGATCGGATCCGCAAAACGCATACGGACGTCTGAATGGAGCCTTACAGGGGCGTGATCAATGACTGTGGTGATCACCCCATATAGACTCCCTCATCACCCCCCTGTCATTGATTACCCCCCTGTCATTGATCACCCCCCTGTAAAGCTCCATTCAGATGTCCGCATGATTTTTACGGATCCACTGATAGATGGATCGGATCCGCAAAACGCATACGGACGTCTGAATGGAGCCTTACAGGGGCGTGATCAATGACTGTGGTGATCACCCCATATAGACTCCCTCATCACCCCCCTGTCATTGATTACCCCCCGTCATTGATCACCCCCCTGTAAAGCTCCATTCAGATGTCCGCATGATTTTTACGGATCCACTGATAGATGGATCGGATCCGCAAAACGCATACGGACGTCTGAATGGAGCCTTACAGGGGCGTGATCAATGACTGTGGTGATCACCCCATATAGACTCCCTGATCACCCCCCTGTCATTGATTACCCCCCTGTCATTGATCACCCCCCTGTAAAGCTCCATTCAGATGTCCGCATGATTTTTACGGATCCAATGATAGATGGATCGGATCCGCAAAACGCATACGGACGTCTGAATGGAGACTTACAGGGGCGTGATCAATGACTGTGGTGATCACCCCATATAGACTCCCTCATCACCCCCCTGTCATTGATTACCCCCCTGTCATTGATCACCCCCCTGTAAAGCTCCATTCAGATGTCCGCATGATATTTACGGATCCACTGATAGATGGATCGGATCCGCAAAACGCATACGGACAACTGAATGGAGCCTTACAGGGGGGTGATCAATGACTGTGGTGATCACCCCATATAGACTCCCTGATCACCCCCCTGTCATTGATCACCCCCCTGTCATTGATCACCCCCCTGTAAGGCTCCATTCAGACATTTTTTTGGCCCAAGTTAGCGGAAATTATTATTTTTTTTCTTACAAAGTCTCATATTCCACTAACTTGTGTCAAAAAATAAAATCTCACATGAACTCACCATACCCCTCACGGAATCCAAATGCGTAAAATTTTTTAGACATTTATATTCCAGACTTCTTCTCTCGCTTTAGGGCCCCTAGAATGCCAGGGCAGTATAAATACCCCACATGTGACCCCATTTTGGAAAGAAGACACCCCAAGGTATTCCGTGAGGGGCATATTGAGTCCATGAAAGATTGAAATTTTTGTCCCAAGTTAGCAGAAATGGAGACTTTGTGTGAAAAAAAAAAATATCAATTTCTGCTAACTTGTGCCAAAAAAAAAAAAAATTCTATGAACTCGCCATGCCCCTCATTGAATACCTTGGGGTGTCTTCTTTCCAAAATGGGGTCACATGTGGGGTATTTATACTGCCCTGGCATTCTAGGGGTCCTAAAGCGTGAGAAGAAGTCTGGGATCCAAATATCTAAAAATGCCCTCATAAAATGAATGTGGGCCCCTTTGCCCACCTAGGCTGCAAAAAAGTGTCACACATGTGGTATCGCCGTACTCAGGAGAAGTTGGGCAATGTGTTTTGGGGTGTCATTTTACATATACCCATGCTGGGTGAGATAAATATCTTGGTCAAATGCCAACTTTGTATAAAAAAATGGGAAAAGTTGTCTTTTGCCGAGATATTTCTCTCACCCAGCATGAGTATATGTAAAAAGACACCCCAAAACACATTGCCCAACTTCTCCTGAATACGGCGATACCACATGTGTGACACTTTTTTGCAGCCTAGGTGGGCAAAGGGGCCCACATTCCAAAGAGCACCTTTAGGATTTCACAGGTCATTTACCTACTTACCACACATTAGGGCCCCTGGAAAATGCCAGGGCAGTATAGCTACCCCACAAGTGACCCCATTTTGGAAAGAAGACACCCCAAGGTATTCCGTGAGGGGCATGGCGAGTTCCTAGACTTTTATATTTTTTGTCACAAGTTAGCGGAAAATGATGATTTTTTTATTTTTATTTTTATTTTTTTCCCTTACAAAGTCTCATATTCCACTAACTTGTGACAAAAAATAAAAACTTCCATGAACTCACTATGCCCATCAGCGAATACCTTGGGGTGTCTTCTTTCCAAAATGGGGTCACTTGTGGGGTAGTTATACTGCCCTGGCATTCTAGGGGCCCAAATGTGTGGTAAGGAGTTTGAAATCAAATTCTGTAAAAAATGACCTGTGAAATCCGAAAGGTGCTCTTTGGAATATGGGCCCCTTTGCCCACCTAGGCTGCAAAAAAGTGTCACACATGTGGTATCTCCGTATTCAGGAGAAGTTGGGGAATGTGTTTTGGGTTGTCATTTTACATATACCAATGCTGGGTGAGAGAAATATCTTGGCAAAAGACAACTTTTCCCATTTTTTTATACAAAGTTGGCATTTGACCAAGATATTTATCTCACCCAGCATGGGTATATGTAAAATGACACCGCAAAACACATTCCCCAACTTCTCCTGAATACGGAGATACCACATGTATGACACTTTTTTGCAGCCTAGGTGGGCAAAGGGGCCCACATTCCAAAGAGCACCTTTTGGATTTCACCGGCCATTTTTTACAGAATTTGATTTCAAACTCCTTACCACACATTTGGGCTCCTAGAATGCCAGGGCAGTATAACTACCCCACAAGTGACCCCATTTTGGAAAGAAGACACCCCAAGGTATTCCGTGAGGGGCATGGCGAGTTCCTAGAATTTTTTATTTTTTGTCACAAGTTAGTGGAAAATTATGATTTTTTTTTTTTCTTACAAAGTCTCATATTCCACTAACTTGTGACAAAAAATAAAAACTTCCATGAACTCACTATGCCCATCAGCGAATACCTTGGGGTGTCTTCTTTCCAAAATGGGGTCACTTGTGGGGTAGTTATACTGCCCTGGCATTCTAGGGGCCGAAATGTGTGGTAAGGAGTTTGAAATCAAATTCTGTAAAAATTGACCAGTGAAATCCGAAAGGTGCTCTTTGGAATATGGGCCCCTTTGCCCACCTAGGCTGCAAAAAAGTGTCACACATGTGGTATCTCCGTATTCAGGAGAAGTTGGGGAATGTGTTTTGGGGTGTCATTTTACATATACCCATGCTGGGTGAGAGAAATATCTTGGCAAAAGACAACTTTTCCCATTTTTTTATACAAAGTTGGCATTTGACCAAGATATTTATCTCACCCAGCATGGGTATATGTAAAATGACACCCCAAAACACATTCCCCAACTTCTCCTGAATACGGAGATACCACATGTGTGACACTTTTTTGCAGCCTAGGTGGGCAAAGGGGCCCAAATTCCAAAGAGCACCTTTCGGATTTCACCGGCCATTTATTACAGAATTTGATTTCAACTCCTTAGAATGCCAGGGCAGTATAACTACCCCACAAGTGACCCCATTTTGGAAAGAAGACACCCCAAGGTATTCGCTGATGGGCATAGTGAGTTCATGGAAGTTTTTATTTTTTGTCACAAGTTAGTGGAATATGAGACTTTGTAAGAAAAAAAAAATCAAAAAAAAAAATCATCATTTTCCGCTAACTTGTGACAAAAAATAAAAAGTTCTATGAACTCACTATGCCCATCAGCGAATACCTTAGGGTGTCTACTTTCCTAAATGGGGTCATTTGTGGGGTGTTTGTACTGTCTGGCCATTGTAGAACCTCAGGAAACATGACAGGTGCTCAGAAAGTCAGAGCTGCTTCAAAAAGCGGAAATTCACATTTTTGTACCATAGTTTGTAAACGCTATAACTTTTACCCAAACCATTTTTTTTTTACCCAAACATTTTTTTTTATCAAAGACATGTAGAACAATAAATTTAGAGCAAAATTTATATATTTTACAACTGAAAGTGAAAAATGTCATTTTTTTGCAAAAAAAATCGAATTGCAATATTTTACAACTGAAAGTGAAAAATGTCATTTTTTTGCAAAAAAAATCGTTAAATTTCGATTAATAACAAAAAAAGTAAAAATGTTAGCAGCAATGAAATACCACCAAATGAAAGCTCTATTAGTGAGAAGAAAAGGAGGTAAAATTCATTTGGGTGGTAAGTTGCATGACCGAGCAATAAACGGTGAAAGTAGTGTAGGTCAGAAGTGTAAAAAGTGGCCTGGTCTTTCAGGGTGTTTAAGCTATGGGGGCTGAGGTGGTTAAACAAATTTTCAAGATTAAAATATCAATATAAGAATGTAAAACAATAAATAATAAATGTGAGGAATCTTGAAAGTTTCATAGGAATCCTAGAGTTTGATACAATTATTCGGATTTGATAGAGAAAGAAGGGTGGGTATCTCGGAGCCAAGGACACGTCGCAGCGCCGATAAACGGCCTAGCATGGGACATGCCGTCGGCCACGAGACACCCAACCTACATAAATCCAGAAATTTCCAACTCCGAATTAAGGCCTTTCGGTTGTAGAGATCCAAATTCATAAATGCGTCTGGATTCTATCCTAGACATTTGTCTGATAAAATCACCGCCTCTCCAGTGTTTCTCCACCTTCTCCAGTGCCATAAACACCAGACTTGATGGATCCTGATTATGCATCTCTTTATAATGTTTAGATAGGGAATGTTTATCATAATCCTTCCTGCTGTTGGCAATATGTTCGGCCACTCTTTTTTTGAATGGCCTCTTGGTACGTCCTATATATTGTCTGTTACAGGGGCACTGGAGAAGGTAGATAACTCCACTGGAGTCACATGTAAGACAATCTTCTATCTCCCAATTAAAGTTGTTCTGAGTCGAGGGGACATTAGTCGTCAGGCGGGGTTTTTTATTCATTCTACAACCCATACACCTTCCACATTTATAAAAACCCTTCAAACTCAGCTAAGTTCCTGAAAAACTCAACTTATTCTGTTTCCACGGTTTTACGGTAGGGGCCACCTTGATACCTAGATTGGGTGCCCTAGTGAAGGTAATCGCCGAAACAGTTGGGAGTAAGTGTCCCACAATTTTGTCATTCAACACATGGTGCCAATGGGTTTTAATAATTTTCAGAATCTTCCTATAATTCTCATTAAATGGAAGAACAACTCTCATGGCTTCTTTATTTTGTGTTTTATCTTCCTCATTATCCATCTCATTTTTATCTTTATTGTTCTCCTTATTAAAGAACTCTCTTCTATCTAATTTCCTAATTTGGTTGAGTGAATCCTCCACTAAGTTTTCAGGATATTCCTGCTCAATAAATTGTCTTTTCATCTCAATGGCTTCCATCTCAAAAGTATGTCCCTCTGTGCAGTTCCGCTTAATCCTACGGAACTGACCAGAGGGAACATTTGTCAGCCATTTCGGCAGGTGACAGCTATAAAAATCAATATAACTATTTCTAGCTGTGGATTTACAAAATGTCTCACATATATATTTATTACCAGATTGTGTGATTAATAAATCCAAGAATTCGGTGCTCTCCTGTATGTTTGAGGTAAAGACCAGATTTAAATTATTAATATTAATTGTTTCTAGGAATTTTTCCAATTCTTCTTTACTCTGTTTCCAGATGAAGATCACATCATCTATATAACGGCACCACATTTCCCAACATCCCCCATACTTGTAAAGCAGATGTTGATTTAAACATGAGCTGCTCCTAGGCCATGTGACCAATGAACATAACATCCCATGGCCTAAGGGACCTGCGAGAATACTGCAGCACTACTCTGAGCATTGGTGCCTTCTCAAACAGCTGATCGATGAGGGTCCCCACTGATCAGATATTGATGACCAATCCAGAGAATATCAACACCAAAAATAGTTGTCAGAGTCTTAAAGTCATATACGCAAAATTCTTTATTATGATACAATATTAAAATATACATAAAACACAATAATTAATGGTGGTGACGAAAATCAAGGATAAGATACCCTGACAGGTCACGTGGATCAATTATAAGGGTGATCACATATTACAGGCTACACATATTGAAAACATAACATATATACATATATACTGCAATGAAAGTCCGCAGCACTCCTTGAAAGATAAAATGTGTTCTTTATTCACACATATCAAGTGACAAGTCATCTTGATATGTGTGAATAAAGAACACATTTTATCTTTCAAGGAGTGCTGCGGACTTTCATTGCTGTTTACCGTCCTGAATCGAGGGATTACCGTGGGCACCCTACGTTGCATACAGTGCTAAAGGGAGTGCTACCAGATTTTTTCTATGGATCTCCATATATACTGGATATAAAGTGCTTAGTGCAAACAGATAATAACCCCAATGACTATGTCATCCCAACAGCAGCCATATCAGTAACAAAAGTAACAGCATATAAACGTATTGTACGTGTCCTGTGCCCCAGGGCTGGTATGATACGTTTATATGCTGTTACTTTTGTTACTGATACGGCTGCTGCTGGGATGACATAGTCATTGGGGTTATTATCTGTTTGCACTAAGCACTTTATATCCAGTATATATGTATATATGTTATGTTTTCAATATGTGTAGCCTGTAATATGTGATCACCCTTATAATTGATCCACGTGACCTGTCTGGGCATCTTATCCTTGATTTTCTTCACCACCATTAATTATTGTGTTTTATGTATATTTTAATATTGTATCATAATAAAGAATTTTGCGTATATGACTTTGAGACTCTGGCAGCTATTTTAGGTGTTGATATTAGGGCATGTACCGGAGCAATGGTTTAGCCCATTATATATGATTGTTTATTTTCAATCCAGAGAATAGGCAATCAGTTCAAAAATCTTGGAAAACCCCTTTAAGTCCTACATAGGAACAACATGTTCAAGTCCCCTAGGGATCTAAAAATATACCAATTTATTGGAAATAACAAATTCAAATCACCTCTTTAGCCCAGATTACAAAAAATAAACAAAGAAAAGCATCATTGATATCACTGCACTCGAAAATGCCTGAACTATTAAAATATAAAAGTATCCTTTACTGTGAATGCTGTACGGGAAAAAAATCTAAATGGCCTAATCACCGTTTTTTTGATGGCTTTGCCTCCCAAATAAAATGAATAAAAAAGTGATCAAAAAGTCATACATACTCCAAAAAGGTATGAATACGAAGTACAGATTGCCCCACAAAAAGAGCTCTTACATAGCTCTGCAAACAGAAGTATAAGAAAATCTATGGGTGTCAGAATATGGTGATGCAAAGAAAAATTTTCAGAGCTTTAGTTTTTTTTAGTATTAAAACATAACAAAACTCATATAAATTTGGTATCCCTTTAATCGCTGTAACATCTTTTTATGGCATGGTGAATGCCATAAGAACAAACCCTTAAAACAATGCACAGTTTTATTTTTTTCCATATCCACATGATTAATTAATAATTGGTTCCATTAGAAAGCACAACTTGTTCCGCAAAAAAAAAAAAAAAAGACATCATAGGGCTATGTGAACAGAAAAGTAAAAAAGTTATGGGTTTTGCATAGCAGGGTCAAAAAAAACGACACTGAGAAAATAGGTGTGACAGGCGGGGTTAAAACTGGAGACTTACTTTTAAACTGGCTGACCTGTTGCATGTTCAATTGGCAGCTAAAAGCTAAAGCATCTGTGTTGTCTCATTCATATGTGCCCCAATTGCTGCGAATTTTTTTTGCTGAGAAGTTTTAATATATGCAAATTAGCCTCTAGGAGCAACGGGGGCGTTGCTGTTACTTCTAGAGTCTATGCTTTTCAACTTCTGCACACTCTGCACTTTAATTGACAAGTCAGGCAGTGAAAACATCATATTGCCTGGCCCTGTCAATCAAAGTGCACAGGGCGCGGCAGTTTCAGAGAGAGCAGAGCTTCTAGGAGTAAGGCCTCATGCACACGACCATTCCGTTTTTTGCGGTTCGCAAACTGCGGATCCGCCAAAAACGGAAGCCTCTTGTGTGCCTTACGCAATTTGCAGAACGGAATGGGCGGCCCATTGTAGAAATGCCTATTCTTGGCCGCAAAACGGACAAGAATAGGACATGCTATATTTTTTTGGCGGGGCCACGGAACGGAGCAATGGATGCAGACAGCACACGGAGTGCTGTCCGCATCTTTTGCGGCCCCATTGAAGTGAATGGGTCCGCACCCGAGCCGCAAAAAAATGCGGCTCGGATGCGGACCACAACAACGGCCGTGTGCATGAGGCCTAACATCAACACCCCCATTGCTCCTACAGGCTCATTTGCATATATTTTTTTTTTAAAAATTCTCAGCAATGCGGGCACATATGAACATGAGACCAACACAGATGCCTTCAGCTGCCAAGCAAACATGTAACAGCTCAGCCAGTGTCATAGGTACAAAACTGCTGACAGATGCCCTTTATCTCCAGATTAGGCATTTCATATTCAGTGGGAACGGGTCCTTGATTTCATATGTCATTTGTTAAAGGTGTAGCTTAAATACTATGACAGCAGAAGATAAATAATTCCCTAGTAAATGGCAGCTTGACATTTGTGTCTCGTGTGGGAAGAGACAGTGTGATTCTGGAAACATCTGAAAGTTCTGATCATGGTAACCTTGTCTACTGTGTAATCTTAAATACAAGTCTGTTTTGTATATTTCTACTAACAATGTAGTAATTGCTATGCAGGAGGATACATTTTGTTCTACAGCAGTGTTATTTGAGAAACCTGTGATACTAATTTCTCTATTCATGTATTTGTCTGTTATTTATCATTGCTGGCACAAATCAGTCTTTAAATGTACAGAATAAATGTTAATATGCTTTATGATAAATTCATGGATTATGCTCAAGGGGTACTGTACTTTTCTGCAATGCTGTTTAAAAAATATGCTTTATTCATGTTGGCTATAGATGGCTGAATTCTACTTTAGATATGCATGAAAAGGACTGGATGTTATGTGATTTAGTGCAGCAGTTCCTGAGCTTCAATAGATTTATCTTGCTGTTCTGTGGATTTTTTTGTCCCACATTCCAACATGGTGTCTAGTAGCCATTTATCTGCATGTCCAATCCCACGCTACAGAAAGTGTCACTTTCAGATTACTCCCTGATAACAAAGTGTGTATTCACATGCAGCAGATTTGATGCAGAAATGTCTGCAAATGGAAAGATATCTGAAAGGGTTGTTGCTGCAGGAAGCACATGGATTTTTGGGCAAACAACATAAGATTAGTTGGGGTCCACTTCCTGACACCCCCAATTATCAACTTGAGTGGGAGGAAAATACTGTACCCCCTTAATTGTTTGCCAGGCACATCTCTATACATTTAGCAGTGGCTGTGCCCAGGGGTGCACTTACCATGAAGGCAGCCCACTCAACTATGATGGTGTCTGTGGAGAAGGCTCCATGCAGAACTGCTTCTCTTATTCCCAACATTGATTCACTGCATTTTCCAACAGCCACCACTCAGAGGAGCTTGTTGAAAATAAATTATTTACAGCTTCCATTGATATCAATCTTAACTGTATAAATTCCTATGCTTCCTCTAGTGGTGGCTTAAACCAACCAGTTTTATAATATACTGTATAAAGGGAAGAAGGATATTTATCTATGTACAGTATGTGTGCCAATTGTCTGGTGTAAATATGCTGTTCAGTCATATTTATGAAGCATTTATGAAAAATGTAAAAAAAAATTCTAACAGAAGTAAAAATGTCTTCCACTTGTTAAAATCATAACTTCATCAGAAATCTAGGGAGTCACGCTATGCATAGAAGGTGCATGCGGCGGGTGAGCCCATCGGGTCCGCGCGCTGCTGTGGCGCTCCTTTTCATCTGTGCCCTGCCGTGTGCCCTTATATCAGTTTACGACCACATGTGAGGTGTTTCTGTAAACCGCAGAATCAGGGTAATAAATATTGAGTGTTGATTAGCTGTTTTTTAAAGAAAAAAATGGATTAAAATGGAAAATATGTCAAAAAAGTGAACTATCATCTCCATTTTCCTTTAATTCTTGTGGAACACCTAAAGCAGTGATGCCCAACCTACAGCCCGCTGCCCAAATGTGGCCCGCGAAGCCGTGTCATGCGGCCCGCGCAGTGACCGGACTTTATCAGCGCAGGGAGCGCTGCGAAAGGCACAGGCAGCAAAGCGATGCTGCCTGTGCCTGCAATCTCCCCGCCCAGGGCCTCCTAGCTATTTTATTCAGTGCACTTGCCTCTGTGAAATTGAAGAGAAGCGCCGTAATCTCGTACAGGCGCACTGGCAGAGGCATTGAAGTGCGCATGCACTGTCTTCCTGGCCTCTGCCAGTGCGCCTGTGCGAGATTACTGCGCTTCTCTTCAATTTCACAGAGGCAAGGCGAGTGCAGTGAATAAATTAGCTAGGAAGCGGCTCTGGGTGGGGGGGGGGAATATCTGTGGATGACACTGAGCGGGGGATATCTGTGGATGACACTGAGGGGGGTTATCTGTGGATGACACTGGGGGGGTTCTGTGGATGACACTGAGGGGGGATCTGTGGATGACACCGAGGGGGGGGGGATCTGTGGATGACACTGAGGGGGGGGATCTGTGGATGACACTGAGTGGGGATCTGTGGATGACACTGAGGGGGGATCTGTGGATGACACTGAGGGGGATCTAGGGAGCGGTGTGGGGATGTTGGGGTGGGAGCTCTGGAAGGGGTGGGAGGTCCGATAGGTATGTGGGGGTGTGAGATCCGGTAGGGGGGGCCCATAATTTTTTTTGCTATGGGGCCCAGTCATCTCGAGCTACGCCCCTGATTGGTAATATTGGGCGGGCACTGGAGCGATAGAGCGCCCTGCTGTAGGAGAAGCCGGCGGGAGATGAAAGGAGGAGGGGCCAGCTCCTGGTGGTGTCGGGCACACGGCGCAAGCATGGCGGTGGAGGATCTGACTGAAGCCTAAAGACCAGACATCAAGGTAGACATGCAAAAGAAGGTGACAGCGCAGTATGTGATGTATACATGTGTGCAATGTATGTAGTGCAGTGTGTGATCATCACATACTGCACTACATACATTACACACATGTATACATCACATGCCCCCTCACAGTAATAATGCCAAGATATGTGCCCTCTTCACAGTAATAATGCTCACACATAACCCCTCACAGTAGTTATGCCCAGATATGTGCCCCCTCACAGTAATAATGCCAAGATATGTGCCCTCTTCACAGACGTAATGCTCACACATGCCCCCTCACAGTAGTTATGCCCAGATATGTGCCCCCTCACAGTAATAATGCCAAGATATGTGCCCTCTTCACAGTAGTAATGCTCACTCGTGCCCTCTCACGGTAGTTATGCCCCGATATGTGCCCTCTTCACAGTAGTTATGCCCTGATATGTGCCCTCCTCACAGTAGTTATACCCTGATATGTGCCCTTCTCACAGTAGTTATACCCTGATATGTTCCCCCTCACAGTAGTTATGCCCAGATATGTGCCCCCTCACAGTAATAATGCCAAGATATGTGCCCTCTTCACAGATGTAATGCTCGCACATGCCCCCTCACAGTAGTTATGCCCAGATATGTGCCCCCTCACAGTAGTTATGCCCAGATATGTGCTCTCTTCACAGTAGTTATGCCCTGATATGTGCCCTCCTCACAGTAGTTATGCCCTGATATGTGCCCCCTCACAGTGGTTATGCCCTGATATGTGTCCCCTCACAGTAGTTATGCCCAGATACAGTTGCAAGAAAAAGTATGTGAACCCATTGAAATGATATGGATTTCTGCACAAATTGGTCATAAAATGTGATCTGATCTTCATCTAAGTCACAACAATAGACAATCACGGTCTGCTTAAACTAATAACACACAAAGAATTAAATGTTACCATGTTTTTATTGAACACACCATGTAAACATTTACAGTGCAGGTGGAAAAAGTATGTGAACCCTTGGATTTAATAACTGGTTGAACCTCCTTTGGCAGCAATAAACTCAACCAAAAGTTTCCTGTAGTTGCAGATTAGACGTGCACAACGGTCAGGAGTAATTCTTGACCATTCCTCTTTACAGAACTGTTTCAGTTCAGCAATATTCTTGGGATGTCTGGTGTGAATCGCTTTCTTGAGGTCATGCCACAGCATCTCAATCGGGTTGAGGTCAGGACTCTGACTGGGCCATTCCAGAAGGCGTATTTTCTTCTGTTTAAGCCATTCTGTTGTTGATTTACTTCTATGCTTTGGGTCGTTGTCCTGTTGCAGCACCCATCTTCTGTTGAGCTTCAGCTGGCGGACAGATGGCCTTAAGTTCTCCTGCAAAATCTCTTGATAAACTAGGGAATTAATTTTTCCTTCAATGATAGCAATCCGTCCAGGCCCTGACGCAGCAAAGCAGCCCCAAACCATGATGCCACCACCACCATACTTCACAGTTGGGATGAGGTTTTGATGTTGGTGTGCTGTGCCTCTTTTTCTCCACACATAGTGTGGTGTGTTTCTTCCAAACAACTCAACTTTGGTTTCATCTGTCCACAGAATATTTTGCCAGTACTGCTGTGGAACATCCAGGTGCTCTTGTGCAAACTGTACACGTGCAGCAATGTTTTTTTTGGACAGCAGTGGCTTCCTCTGTGGTATCCTCCCATGAAATCCATTCTTGTTTAGTGTTTTACGTATCGTAGATTCGCTAACAGGGATGTTAGCATATGCCAGAGACTTTTATAAGTCTTTAGCTGACACTCTAGGATTCTTCTTCACCTCATTGAGCAGTCTGCGCTGTGCTCTTGCAGTCATCTTTACAGGACGGCCATTCCTAGGGAGAGTAGCAGCAGTGCTGAACTTTCTCCATTTATAGACAATTTGTCTTACCGTGGACTGATGAACAGCAAGGCTTTTGGAGATACTTTTATAACCCTTTCCAGCTTTATGCAAGTCAACAATTCTTAATCGTAGGTCTTCTGAGAGCTCTTTTGTGTGAGGCATCATTCACATCAGGCAATGCTTCTTGTGAAAAGCAAACCCAGAACTGGTGTGTGTTTTTTATAGGACAGGGCAGCTGTAACCAACACCTCCAATCTCATCTCATTGATTGGACTTGGCTGACACCTCACTCCAATTATCTCTTGGAGATGTCATTAGTCTTGGGGTTCACATACTTTTTCCACCTGCACTGTGAATATTTACAAGGTGTGTTCAATAAAAACATAGTAACATTTAATTCTTTGTGTGTTATTAGTTTAAGCAGACTGTGATTGTCTATTGTTGTGACTTAAATGAAGATCAGATTACATTTTATGACCAATTTGTGCAGAAATCCATATCATTCCAAAGGGTTCACATACTTTTTCTTGCAACTGTATGTGCCCCCTCACAGTAGTTATGCCAGATATGTGCCCTCTTCACAGTAGTAATGCTCACACGTTACCCCTCACAGCGTTTGCATTTCTTTCTGGCAAAGCTACCTGGTTCCGGCCCGCGAAATTTATACCAAGTCTAGTGCGGCCCTCAAACGAAAAATGGTTGGGCACCACTGACCTAAAGGGTTAACAAAGTCTCTAAAATCAGTTTTGAGTAACTTGAGGGGTTCTGTTTCTATAATGGGGTAATTTATGGGGGGTTTCCACTATGTAAGCCCCAGAAAGTGACTTCAGACCTGAACTGGTCCTTAAAAAGTGGGTTTTGGAAATTTTCTTAAAAATTTAAAGAATTGCTTCTAAAATTCTAAGCCTTCTAATGTCCTAAAAAAATAAAATGACATTTACAAAATGATGCCAACATAAAGAAGACATATGGGGAATATTAAGTAAAAAATATTTTTGAGGTTTCACTTTCTGTTTAAAATCAGAGAAATTGAAATTTAGAAAATTGTGAATTTTTTAAAATTTTTGGTAAATTAGGTTTTTTTTCATAAATAAAGGTGAGATATATTGACTCAAATTTCAGAAGTACAATGTGTCACGAGAAAAAAATCTCAGAATGGCTTGGATAAATAAAAGTTTTCCAAAGTTATTACCACATAAAGTGACACATGTCAGATTTGCAAAAAATGTCCTGGGCAAGAGGGCGAAAACTGGCCCGGGGTAGAAGGGGTTAAATTATATTGACCATGAATTTTCGGGTCGTAATTGGTACAAGCATAACTCCTGAATGGCAGCATCATATGCATGTAGAGGCCCCAGTATTTATAACACATCTCTCCCCTCCCTTCAGCCCCTCCAAAATACAGTCCCATGTAAAACAAAACTTCAGGACGTGCGAGATGAGCAATCATGTGACATGCTTACATCATGACAGGTCCTTTGCCCCAGGTTTACATTAGGGCTGAAGGCTAAATTGCCGCCCCCTTGCAGTCCTAGCACAGTACCACCTGAGGCCACTGCCTCACATTGCCTCATTAGGGATGCGCCCCTGTGTATGCATGTGCATTAGCCATCAGAATTGTCTAAGCTCCACAGAAACAGATTCATAAAACCTTTTATTATTTACACATTCAATTATGGAAGCCAGCAAAGAATAAGATGTGCCGAATATTATTTTGCTATTAGTTGTCAATTTTAATTTATATCTTATTAGATATTGCAAGTGCTACTTAGTTTAATGTATTTTCTGAGCAAATATACATTATAGGGGAAAGATTCCTGACAACTCAGTGATTTTATCATTACAGCGGTATGAACGGAATACCAGCTAATGTTGCTAAACGTCATTGTACAGTTTGCAGGAAATGATTAACTTGTATGTAAGAATATGGCCAGATGTTGACAGTAAATCAAGGTCCCCGGCTTGAAAAGTAATTTCCTTTTTTGGTGTGTATTGATCAATAGCTTCACTGCAAACTACTTTTTTTTGTATCTATAAGGCCTCTTTCACACTACCGTATGGCTATTTCAGTGTTTTGTGGTCCGTTTTTCATGGATCCGTTGTTCCGTTTTTTGTTTCCGTTGTGTTTCCGTTTCCGTTCCGTTTTTCCGTTCCATTTTTCCGTATGGCATATACAGTATACAGTAATTACATAGAAAAAATTGGGCTGGGCATAACATTTTCAATAGATGGTTCCGCAAAAACGGAACGGATACGGAAGACATACGGATGCATTTCCGTATGTATTACGTTTTTTTTGCGGACCCATTGACTTGAATGGAGCCACGGAACGTGATTTGCGGGCAATAATAGGACATGTTCTATCTTTTATGCCTCATTCACACGTCAGTGTTCGGTCAGTGATTTCCATCAGTGATTGTGAGCCAAAACTAGGATTGGAGCCTCCACAGACATAAGGTTTTCTGTTTTAGAGCCGCACCTGGTTTTGGCTCAAAATCACTGATGGAAATCACTGACCGAACACTGACGTGTGAATGAGGCTTTAACGGAACGGAGATACGGAAACGGAATGCATACGGAGTACATTCCGTATTTTTTGCGGAACCATTGAAATGAATGGTTCCGTATACGGACCGTATATGGAACGCAAAAAATGGTCTGATGTGAAGACTAAACAAGTAGTGGTTACTTCTGGGTATAAGCCCTGAAAGTTTGTAAATGCCATTGCATTTAAAACATGGTTCAATAGCAAAGCAATATACTTTCGAAGCATTTGAAAGATTTCTCGACTTTGTTATGTTAATTGTAAAATAAATTGACATGTGACTTTATGATTTGAATATATCATGTCCAACTTACCCCCTTAGTGACCAGCCTGCTTTACACCTTAGTGAATAAGCTTATTTATTTATTTTCATTTTTTCATTGTTGCATTCCAAGAGCTCTAATTTATATTTTTCCATCGATGAAGTCATATGAGGGCTTGTTTTAGGCAAGATAAGTTGTAGTTTTTAATAACACCATTTTGGGATACACATAGCTTACTGTTTAACTTTTATTAACTCTTTCTGGGGGGGAATGAGAAAAAAAACAACACTGCCACTGAATTTTTAACATTATTAATTGTGTGGCATTAATTTTTCAGCATAAATAGCATGATAATTTTACTCTTTGGGTCAGTATGAGTACAGTGATATAAAGTACATTTACCACTTTTGAACAATAAAAACCTCTTTTTAAAAAGAAGAAAATGTTTCTGCATTGCCACATCCCAAGTCCCATGACTTCTTTTTTTTTTCTTTCTACGGAGCTTTGTGAAGGCTTGATTTTTGCAGGAACAACGGTAGTTTCAATGGTATTATTTTGGTGTATACACTGTAGCACTTTTTGATTCCTTTTTATTTTTTTCCATTTTTTGGTTGGTAAATAAGCAAAAACAGCAAATTTAGCAAATTTACCAATTAAATAGCTTTTAATAATGAAAAAAGTATTTTTTGTTTATTTTATCCTTTAAACTTTTTTAACCATTTAAACAGGGATGCAAACACATCATCACCATGTGGTCTCATTCTAGACCACTTAAATGCTGCGGTCAATAGACACAGCATCTAAGGGGTTAAACGGTCCACCATAAAGATGCGACAGACTAGCCTAAGGCCACTTAGCGACCTCCATAAAAAGGTGTATGGGTGGTCACTAAGGGGTTAATGCATATTTTCTTTTGATCAAAACACTAGTGCTCTTACCCTGATTTATCATGAATGAGATAGTTCAGGATAGAGTGCAGGACAAACAATCAGGGATCATTTTAGATTTAACATTTTTTATAATGATTGCTACTATTGCACAATCTATCATCATGCATTATTGCTTATCTATCTATCTATCTATCTATTTGTCTATCTATCATCTATCTATCTATTTGTCTATCTATCTGTCTGTCTGTCTATTATCTATCTATCTCATATCTCCTGTATCTATATATATATATATATATATATATATATATATATACATACACTGCTCAAAAAAATAAAGGGAACACTTAAACAACACAATGTAACTCCAAGTCAATCACACTTCTGTGAAATCAAACTGTCCACTTAGGAAGCAACACTGAGTGACAATCAATTTCACATGCTGTTGTACAAATGGGATAGACAACAGGTGGAAATTATAGGCAATTAGCAAGACACCCCCAATAAAGGAGTGGTTCTGCAGGTGGTGATCACAGACCACTTCTCAGTTCCTATGCTTCCTGGCTGATGTTTTGGTCAGTTTTGAATGCTGGCGGTGCTTTCACTCTAGTGGTAGCATGAGACGGAGTCTACAACCCACACAAGTGGCTCAGGTAGTGCAGCTTATCCAGGATGGCACATTAATGCGAGCTGTGGCAAGAAGGTTTGCTGTGTCTGTCAGCGTAGTGTCCAGAGCATGGAGGCGCTACCAGGAGACAGGCCAGTACATCAGGAGACGTGGAGGAGGCCGTAGGAGGGCAACAACCCAGAAGCAGGACCGCTACCTCCGCCTTTGTGCAAGGAGGAACAGGAGGAGCACTGCCAGAGCCCTGCAAAATGACCTCCAGCAGGCCACAAATGTGCATGTGTCTGCTCAAACGGTCAGAAACAGACTCCATGAGGGTGATATGAGGGCCCGACACCCACAGGTGGAGGTTGAGCTTACAGCCCAACACCGTGCAGGACGTTTGGCATTTGCCAGAGAACACCAAGATTGGCAAATTCGCCACTGGCGCCCTGTGCTCTTCACAGATGAAAGCAGGTTCACACTGAGCACATGTGACAGAGTCTGGAGATGCCGTGGAGAACGTTCTGCTGCCTGCAACATCCTCCAGCATGACCGGTTTGGCATTGGGTCATTAATGGTGTGGGGTGGCATTTCTTTGGAGGGCCGCACAGCCTTCCATGTGCTTGCCAGAGGTAGCCATTAGGTACCGAGATGAGATCATCAGACCCCTTGTGAGACCATATGCTGGTGCGGTTGGCCCTGGGTTCCTCCTAATGCAAGACAATGCTAGACCTCATGTGCCTGGAGTGTGTCAGCAGTTCCTGCAAGACGAAGGCATTCATGCTATGGACTGGCCCGCCCTTTCCCCAGACCTGAATCCCATTGAGCACATCTGGGACATCATGTCTCGCTCTATCCACCAACGTCACGTTGCACCACAGACTGTCCAGGAGTTGGCAGATGCTTTAGTCCAGGTCTGGGAGGAGATCCCTCAGAAGACCGTCCGCCACCTCATCAGGAGCATGCACAGGCGTTGTAGGGAGGTCATACAGGCACGTGGAGGCCACACACACTACTGAGCCTTATTTTGACTTGTTTTAAGGACATTACATCAAAGTTGGATCAGCCTGTTGTGTGTTTTTCCACTTTAATTTTGAGTGTGACTCCAAATCCAGACCTCCATGGGTTGAAAAATTTGATTTCCATTTTTTAATTTTTGTGTGATTTTGTTGTCAGCACATTCAACTATGTAAAGAACAAAGTATTTCAGAAGAATATTTAATTAATTAAATTGTCTCTCTGTCTATCATCTATCTATCTATCTGTCTATCATCTTTCTATCTATCTATCTATCTATCTATCTATCTATCTCATATCTTACTATTTCCTATCTTTCTGTCTGTCCGACTATCTATCTATGTGAGGCAGCAGTTCACTGGGCTGAAACGTTGCCTTCGGAATAAACGGGTCCATCACCTTTTCACTATACTCACTGCCTCATTTTTGCTTTTTGGATCTTTTAGTGGACTACTACCTATTTTCCTGGAGAGATTGCACCCAAATATTACCCAATAGACTTTTTTTTATCTAATCGTTATGATGCAGCTTAAATGGCAAGAACCGCAATAATTTGACAAAGTGCCCATGTGACAGAATGTGAATGGCTCATGCGGATGCTCATTGAAATAACTAATTACATGACAGTGAGTGAGGATCTCACGCATCATTTTCTTCCACATAACAGCAGGCTTGTGGATGACCCCTTATCTATCTAAATATTTTATAGGTTGGTTTACTGACTTGTGTTGAGCGTATTGTTTTAATATGAAGGGAAATTTCCACTTGTATTTTGTGTCCATTGTCGTTTGTTTTGTTTTCATGACAACTCTTCAGTGACTAGAGCAGTGATGGCGAATCTTTTAGAGACCGAGTGCCCAAACTGTAACCCAAAATCCACTTATTTATCGCAAAGTGCCAACACGGCAATCTAACCTGAATACTACAGTCCAATATAGTATATCTTCCATGTACTTTATCATTTAGCTATAATAGCCTGCCTACATTCAATGTGCTGCCTGTGCTGTTCATGGTGTGTCCTGCGCTGATGAATGACAGGAAAAGTCTAAGGCATATTGGTACACCATAGACTTTTTCCAGGGTGCAGATGCCCACGGAGAGGGCTCTAAGTGCCGCCTCTGGCACCACTGGACTAGAACAACGACAAGGCTTTTGCATCCTCACTTGTTGCTTTTATAGAATAGCCATAAACATGTCAAGTTTCATCCTTTCCAAAAATTGTCAATTATTTTCCTGTGACTTTAAGGGGTTGTCTCACTTCAGCTAGTGGCACTTATCATGTAGAGAAAGTTAATACAAGACACTTACTAATGTATTCTTATTATCCATATTGCTTCCTTTTCTGGATGGATTCATTTTTCTATCACATTATACACTGCTTGTTTCCATGGTTACGACCACCCTGCAATCCAACAGCAGTGGCCATGGGAAAAAGCACTAGCTTATTTGCTCTCCCATGTCCCGGCCACTAGAGAGGTAGACGCCTTTTCCTATACTGTGCAAGCATAGCCACCACTGCTGGATTGCAGGGTGGTCATAACCATGGAAACGAGCAGTGTATAATGTGATGGAAAAATGAATCAAGCCAGCAAAGGAAGCAATATGGACAATCACAATACATTAGTAAGTACCTTGTATTAACTTTCTCTACATGATAAATGCCAATTGCTGAAGTAAGACAACCCCTTTAAGCTTTTAGTGTCACTATCAAATCAAGTCGAAGGATTACAGGGTAAATATTCTGAAACACTGATCTCAAATATTACAGAATGATTATTTCTGATTACAGAGTATTAACCCCTACCCGACATATGACATAATAGTACGTCATGGCGGCAGGTGCGTTCCCGCATTTTGACATACTATTACGTCATGGTGATCGGGCGGGCACCGGAGCGGTGCCCACCCGATCACTGCAGGGGTCCGGCAGTCCCTGATAGCCGGGCCCCTGCTGGCATCACTGTACAAGCCGATGCCGTTGGATTAACTTCTTCTATGCCGCGATCAGCACTGACCGCGACACAGAAGGAATTTGAGGCGGGTGAGGGAGCCCATTGAGTCCACGCACTACTGTGGCGGGGACCCGATGGGTGAGAAGGCACGGCATCGGGACCTACCTTCTACGGGTGCCCAGGAGATCCAGCCTCAGGCTTGGTCTCCTAGGCAACCTGTTAGTGTATTGCAATGCATTGCAGAGGGGATCAGACCCCCAAAAGTAAAGTCCCAGAGTGGGACAGAAATAAAGTTTAAAAAAAAAAGGCAAAAAAAGAGTTTTTAATAAAAAAATAACGTTTCAAGTAATAAAAGAAAGAAAAGCCCCGTTCCCCTGATTTTATATAAAAAATAGAAAAAAAAGAAAACACACACATATTAGTTATCGCCGCGTCCGTAACGACCGACTCTATAAATATATCACATGATCCACCCCGTCCAATAAATACTGTAAAAAATAAATAAAATATAAACTGTTTAAAAAGTGCCATTTTTGTCACCTTACATCACAAAAAGTGCAACACCAAGCAATCAAAAAGGCATATAACCCCCAAAATGGTACCAATCAAACCGACACCTCATCCTGCAAAAACTTAGACCCTGCCTAAGACAATCGCCAAAAAAATTAAAAAACTATAGCTCTCAGAACATGGAGACACTAAAACATTTATTTTTGTTTCAAAAATGCAATTATTGTGTTAAAGTGAAATAAATGTAAAAAAGTATACATATTAGGTATCGTCGCATCTGTAACAACCAGCTTTATAAAAATATCACATGAATTAACCCCTCAGGTGAACACAGTAAAAAATAAAAAATAAAAACTGTTCCAAAAAACTATTTTTTGTCACCTCACATCACAAAAATTGCAACACCAAGCCATCAAAATGGCGTATGCCCCCCAAAATAGTACCAATCAAATCGTCACCACATCCCGCAAAAAATGAGACCCTACCTAAGTTAATCGGTCAAAAAATTGATAAGCTCTGACTATGGAGACACTACATAATTTTTTTTGTTTCAAAAATGCTATTGTTGTATAAAACTTAAATAAGAAAAAGTATACATATTAGGTATTGCCACATCTTTAACGACCTGCTCTATAAAAATATCACATGACCTAACCCCTCAGGTGAACGCAAAAAAAAAAAACTGTGTGAAAACGACCAATTGTTTTGGTCACCTTGCCTCATAAAGTGTAATAATGAATGATCAAAAAATCATATGTACCCAAAAATGGTACCAATAAAAACAATAACTCTTCCTGCAAAAAATGAGCCCCTGCACAAGACGAGTGGCAGAAAAAATAAATAAATATGGCGTTCAGAAAATGGAGACACAAAAATAATTTTTTTCAAAAATGCTTTATTATGTAAAACTGAAACAAACAAAGAAAGTAGACATATTTGATATCTCCGCATCCGTAACAGCCTGCTCTAAAAAATGACGCATGATCTAACGTGTCAGATGAACGTTGTAAAAAATAAAAACAGTGCCAAAACAGCAATTTTTTGGGTTACCTTGCCTCACAAAAAACGTAATATAGAGAGATTAAAAATCATATGTACCCCAAAATAGTACCAATAAAACTGTCACCTTATCCCCTAGTTTCCAAAATGCGGTCACGTTTGGGAGTTTCTACTGTAGGGGTGCATCAGGGGGCTTCAAATGGAACATGGTGTCTAAAAACCAGTCCAGCAAAATCTGCCTTCCAAAAACCATGCAGCAGTTCTTTCCTTCTGCGCCTTGCCGTGTGCCCTTACATCAGTTTACGACCACATGTGGGGTGTTTTTGCAAACCTCAGAATCAGTTAATAAATGTTGAGTTTTGTTTGGCTGTTAACCCTCGATGTGTTAAAGAAAAAATTTTATTAAAATGGAAAATCTGCCAAAAAGTGAAATTTAGAAATTTCATCTCCAATTTCCTTTAATTCTTGTGGAACACCTAAAGGGTTAACAAAGTTAGTAAAAATCAGTTTTGAGTAACTTGAGGGGTGTAGTTTCCACAATGGGGGTCATTTATGGGTTGGTTCTATTATGTAAGGCCCACAAAGTGACTTCAGACCTGAACTGGTCCTTAAAAAGTGGGTTTTGGAAATTTTCTTAATTTTTTAGAATTGCTTCTAAAATTCTAAGCCTTCTAACCTCCCTAAAAAATAAAATGACATTTACAAATTGATGCAAACATAAAGTAGACATATGGGGAATGTTAAGTAATAAATATTTTATGATGTATCACTTTCTGTTTTAAAAGCGGAGAAATCTAAATTTTGAAAATTGCAAATCTTTCTAAATTTTTGGTAAATTTGGGATTTTTTCATAAATAAAGGTGAACTATATTGACTCAAATTTATGACTATCATGAAGTACAATGTGTCACGAAAAAACAGTCTCAGAATGGCTTGGATAAGTAAAAGCGTTACAAAGTTTTTACCACATAAAGTGGCACATGTCAGATTTGCAAAAAATGGCCTAGGCCGGAAAGTGAAAACTGGCCTGGGGTAGAAGGGGTTAACATACCATATATATATATATATATATATATATATATATATATGATCACATTCATTTTCAAGTAAGCATATATGGGATCCTTGAGCAGCTGAACTGGTAAGGGTTAACACCCACTTTGCTTAGCATATAAGATGAGTACAATGTTGCCTTGTAAATAAAGGGCATCGACTCTTTCGAATGATTGGATATTAATTATTTTACTCTCCATCAGCGACACAGAGGTTCATATTTAAAACCAAAGGTATAGCTGTTTAGAGATGCCACCTTCTAGCGCAGTAAATGCTGCACATTGAGACAGCGCTGCAGTAATATGCTTTCATTAAATTCTGCTCTTCGAGGAGCACTTTTTTAATTCCAGACTAAGCTGTCTCCAGTCAGGAGTAAATTACTTTTTTGCTGTGGCATGCTGAGAGAATAATTGAATAGATGTCATATCAATCAATTTCAGAGAGAGATTTAGGCAGTTATCAACCTTAAATCACTTTAAATCCATAAATTGTGGGAGGTGTCACCAGGGAATTGGCCAAATGAAGGAAACCCATCGTTATTCTGTTAGGGAAATGAGACATGGGGTAAAGGATTCAGTACCCCAATAACAAATCAGTCTAAGGGTCCATTCACACGTCCACAAAATGGGTCCGCATCCGTTCCGTAATTTTGCGGAACAGGTACGGACTCATTCATTTTCAATCGGGCCGGAATGTGCTGTCCGCATCCGCATTTGCGGATCCGCAAAAAAATAGAACATGTCCTATTCTTGTCCGCAACTGCGGACAAGAAAAAGCATTTTCTATGAGAGTGCCGGTCGATGTGCAGTCCACAAAATGCGGAACGCACATTGCCGGTGTCCGTGTTTTGCGGATCCACAAAACACATACGGACGTGTGAATAGACCCTAAAGCAAATAGGCTGACTAAAAAACGTGGAAAAAAATGAGGCTGGTAAAATTAGAAACAAATCTGTGAGTTTGGGATATTTTGGTCTTTACAGCTCTTACAGTAATGAAGCCTCTTTTTAAGGAGTCCTTCCAGGTTTTTTTTTCCACCAAATGCATATATATTTTTTGCCCTATAAGACGCACTTTCCCCCCCCCCCCCAAAAGTGGGGGGGAAATGGCAGTGCGTCTTATGGGGCGAATGCTGCCATTTAACACAGATACATCGCCGTCCGCGATGTATCAGCAAAAAGGGAGGAGGGGCTGGGGGCCGGCAACTGATATTGGAATGGAAGTGGGGCCAGGTGCAGTCACTGTATTCTATTACACCGGGCCCCGCTCACTGTAGTATTCATATCTAACGTGTTGGCATGGGCGCTTTGTTAAACTATAGCAATTCTTTGCAGTAGTAGAGAAATTCCCGTAGCAGGCAGGCCGGGTGGCAGAGTAACGTCACTCATACGTCACGCGCCTTCTTCATTCATAAAGTGGGAGGAGCAGGCGCGTGATGCAGTGAGTAACGTTATGCTGCCCCCCAGCCTGCCTGCTACGGGA
Source organism: Bufo bufo (assembly GCF_905171765.1). Taxonomy (NCBI): domain Eukaryota; kingdom Metazoa; phylum Chordata; class Amphibia; order Anura; family Bufonidae; genus Bufo; species Bufo bufo. Next base: position 381,772,252 of record NC_053391.1, read on the forward strand.
ATTTCAAGAAAGTACTACAATTGATTTCTCTACTGCTGCAAAGAATTGCTATAGTTTAACAAAGCGCCCATGCCTACAGGTTAGATATGAATACTACAGTGAGCGGGGCCCGGTGTAATAGAATACAGTGACTGCACCGGGCCCCGCTGCCATTCCAATATCAGTTTCCGGCCCCTAGCCCCTGTATTGGGGGTCATTCACTATTTACACAGGGACACTTTTATGGGGAACTGTCGATGACACATATATAGCATAAGATGCTATATATGTGTCATCCACAGATCCCCCCCTATAACAGTATCATCCACAGATCCCTATCACAGTGTCATCCACAGATCCCCCATAACAGTGCCATCCAAAGATCCCCATAACAGTGCCACCCACAGATCCCCATAACAGTGCCACCCACAGATCCCCATAACAGTGCCATCCACAGATCCCCATAACAGTGCCTATCCACAGATCCCCATAACAGTGTCATCCACAGATCTCCCATAACAGTGCGTCATCCACAGATCCCCTCCATAACAGTGTCATCCACAGATCCACCATAATAGTGTCTTCCACAGACCACCATTAGTTCACAACCCACCAAAAGCAGACCTTTTGGCTCAAAATATTTTTTTTCTTATTTTCCTCCTCAAAAACCTAGGTGCGTCTTATGGGCAGGTGCGTCTTATAGGGCGAAAAATACAGTATTTATAGTTAAAGAAGCACAAACTTTTGTGCTGTTCATAATGGACATTCAGTAGATAGATTTGCAGTAACTTTTATTACTGCTGGCTTTCTTCTTTTATTATCAGCTGTATTTCGTTCTTTTGTGTATACCATGGGACCCACACTCTGACTATCTAAATCATGGATGCTCAACCTGCGGCCCTCCAGCTGTTGTAAAACTACAATTCCCACCATGACCTTCTGTAGGTTGATAGCTGTAGGCTGTCTAGAAATGATGGGAGTTGTAGTTTTGCAACAGCTGGAGGGCCACAGGTTGAGCATGCCTGATCTAAATCATACAGCATCTTCATTGTGGACAAGAAGTCAGTCTATTTAAGGAAAATGATATGCACATTGAGATTCTATAAGGCTTGCATACAGAGACTAACTTTTGATCTACCGGTATACGGAAGATGCTGTCTAATTTGGAGAGAGTGCAAGTTACATCATTAAACCAAAGGAATGGTATGGAGCAGGGCCGGACTGGGACAAAAAATAAGCCCGGGCATTTTTGACTGAGCAGCCCAATCACATGACCCCCAACAGACCCCACCCCCTTGCAGTCTAGGAGCGGAGCCAAAACCGGAAGCACAATTGAGGGGCAGGGCCAGCCACCAGTAAGATAGGAAGGCTTCAGCCAACACACGAGCTTTGCAACAACCAACATACAGACCTTGCAACAATATAGGAAGCTACAGAAAAGTCTTATAATATCCTCAGTGGATCTCAACCTCCCCATCCTCCACACCCTGTACAGGTCAGTGCCCCCGAAATAGCACTGACAGTTCTCCAGCAACTCTGGCAAATACCACCAATTCCGTACACAGGCGAACCACAACACCACCTCACTGACAGCTTTTTCCTGGTCTGTCAAAGACAATACTCTATTGCAGGGATGCTCAACCTGCGGCCCTCCAGCTGTTGTAAAACTACAACTCCCACCGTGCCCTTCTGTAGGCTGATAGCTGTAGGATGTCCAGGAATGATGGGAGTTGTAGTTTTGCAACAGCTGGAGGGCCGCAGGTTGAGCATGCCTGCTCTATTGGCTGGGAAGTCTGCTGTGATACGCAATTTCCTCTCCAAATTGAAAGCTTTGTTGGTAGCAGAGAATGCTGACACTCAGGTGGATGCTTGCAGAATGTGGAGCTAGCATACAGGTAATAAAATGTTATCAGAGGCAGAGCAGACAGATGTAAACGAGCGCCGGTCTGTCAGGTACTAGTGCAGTATGCATCAGCCTGCTCAGATGACCAACGCTCATTTACATCTGCCTGCTCGGCCTCTGAGCAGGGCAATGAGAGGGAGGAGCTACCTCAACATGTGCATCGGGCATAACGCCCGTGCCCGGGAAATGGAATAGCGGCCGTGCCAGGCCGAACACAATCAGGCTAACCAGGGGTCAAGTCCTGGGAAAAAAACTGTGGGAACTCACCCAAGTGCCTCCACGTGATGTCACAGCGTGCGGCGTTCGCAAAGGGCAGGGGAGGTCGGCTGGAACAAGCAAGAAGTACTGTATTTTTTGCCCTATTAGACGCACCGGCCCATAAGACGCACCTAGGTTTAGAGGGGGACAAAAAGAAAAAAATATTTTTCATTATACCTCAGGTCAGACCACCAATCAGACCCCCAAAGTTAATCAGACCTCAGCTAACAGCCCCAATAAGATCCCCAATGTTAATAAGACCTCAGATCACACCTCAGCTCAGACCCCAATATGAATGACCCCCAATCAGACCTCAGATAAGAGCCCCATGCCTCATAGCAGCCCCCAGTGCCTCTCCAGCAGCCCCCAGTGCCTCTCATCAGCCCCCCAGTGCCTCTCATCAGCCCTCCCAGTGCCTCTCATCAGCCCCCCCAACGCCTCTCATCAGCCAGTAATAACAGCCCCCCCAATCATGTGCCAGTAATAACAGACCCCCCCAATCATGTGCCAGTAATACCAGGGCCCCCCCAATCATGTGCCAGTAATACCAGGGCCCCCCAATCATATGCCAGTAATACCAGGCCCCCCCCCCCCAATCATGTGCCAGTAATACCAGGGCCCCCCCAATCATGTGCCAGTAACACCAGGGCCCCCCCAATCATGTGCCAGTAACACCAGGGCCCCCCCAATCATGTGCCAGTAACACCAGGGCCCCCCAATCATGTGCCAGTAATACCAGGGCCCCCCCAATCATGTGCCAGTAATACCAGGGCCCTCCCAATCATGTGCCAGTAATACCAGGGCGGCCCCCATTATGTGCCAGTAATAACAGGGCCCCCTCCATTATGTGCCAGTAAAAAAACGAAGTATTGTATATAGTTAAAAAAAAAAAGAAACACTTATACTTACCTCTTTGGAGCGATGCGATGCAGGCCTCTTCCGGCCTGTGTCCCGACTCCAGCGCTGTATGGCTCAGGCGGCGCGATGACGCCTACGCCGGCCTCTGATAGGCTGCCAGCCTAGTAGTGCCGGCAGCCTATCAGAGGAACAGGAAAGGGACACACCTCCCTGCCCTGCTCCTCCGCACAGCCTTCTGTTTGTATCGCTGTCCTGAGGACGGCGATACAAACAGATCACTATGGAGATGAGCGCTTCGCTTCCACAATGGAAGCGCTCATCTCAGTGCCTGCCCCGCCGCCGCCGCCACTTGAAAAATGGCAAAAAATCATATTTACCTTGGCTGGATCTTAACAAGGTTCCAAGTAGAGCTTCAACATGCAACAAGAAGAAATGGGAGTGAGACAAAACATTTTTTGAGCATTCAATTTAATGAAAACAACGAATAAACTGAAACAGACTGTTTTTCAGCTGATCAAAAGTTTAGGACCACACCTCCAAAAAAAAACTAAACCCCCCCAAAACAGAAATCCAACTTCCAAACATGAACTCAGTAATGAGTAGCTCCGCCGTTATTGTTTATCACTTCAAAAATTTGTTTCAGCATGCTTGATGCAAGCGTTTCCATGAGGTGAGTGGGAACATTTCTCCAAGTGGTGAAGACGGCCGCACGAAGGCCATCTACTGTCTGGAACTGTTCTCCATTTTTGTAAACTTCCCTTGCCATCCATCCCCAAAGGTTCTCAATTGGATTTAGATCAGGGGAACACGCAGGATGGGCCAAAAGAGTGATGTTATTCTGCTGGAAGAAGTCCCTTGTCCTGCGGGCATTGTGTACTGTAGCGTTGTCCTGTTGAAAAACCCAGTCGTTACCACACAGACTAGGGCCCTCAGTCATGAGGAATGCTCTCTGCAACATCTGGACATAGCCAGCGGCCGTTTGACGACCCTGCACTTCCTGAAGCTCCATTGTTCCACTGAAGGAAAAAGCAGCCCAGACCATTATGGCGCCCCCTCCACTGTGGCGCGTATAAAACATCTCAGGTAGGATCTGCTTGTCATGCCAGTAACGTTGGAAACCATCAGGACCATCAAGGTTACATTTTTTCTCATCAGAGAATAAAACTTTCTTCCACCTTTGAATGTCCCATGTTTGGTGCTCTCTTGCAAAGTCCAAAAGAGCAGTTCTGTGGCGTTCAAGGAGACAGCGCCTTTGAAGACGTTTTTTTGTTTTTGAAGCCCTTCAGTCTCAGATGCCGTCTGATGGTTATGGGGCTGCAGTCAGCACCAGTAAGGGCCTTAATTTGGGTCGAGGATCGTCCAGTGTCTTGACGGACAGCCAATTGGATCCTCCGGCTCAGTGCTGATGACATTTTTTTGGGTCTTCCACTTGACTTTTTTGTTCCATAACCCTCAGGATCATTTAAGAATTAAAGAAATTCCAAATGACTGTCTTTCTGCATCCCACCTCAGCAGCGATGGCGCGCTGTGAGAGACCCTGCTTATGCAGTTCAACAACCCGACCACGTTCAAAAAGGGAGAGTTTTTTTGCCTTTGCCATCACAACGTGTGACTACCTGACAGAAAATGACAATGAATCCACATCTTTGCACAGATTTGGCCTTTTAAAGGCATGTGGTCCTAAACTTTTGATCAGCTGAAAAACAGCTTGTTTCAGTTTATTCATTGTTTTCATTAAATTGAATGCTCAAAAAATGTTTTGTCTCACTCCCATTTCTTCTTGTTGCATGTTGAAGCTCTACTTGGAACCTTGTTAAGATCCAGCCATGCTAAATATTAATTTTTGCCATTTTTCAAGTGGTCTTAAACTTTTGATCAGGACTGTATTTGTATTGATGTTTGTCCAATAGGTTTGTTGTCTACTTTACTATCTTTATTACCATATACCTTAAACAAATGCATTTTTTGAACAGCTTTAAACTAGTGAATCTCAAATTGTACTGGATCAAAGTCATTGTACATACAGAAATGTAAACCTTTTGATAATAGTGAAACACAGTCACGTGTTAGTTCTACTGTACATCCGTAATATTGCTGTCAGGTACTGATGGAATACTGTTCACACCACCTTCTTCTACCGCCACAATACGGTAGAGATTTGAACGAAGCCTAACACTTTTGGCTAGAAAAGCTACTCCAGTTTCCTTACTCTACCCTCTTATTGGAGTGAGATTGCAACTTTTCAAAAATTCACAGGTGTAAATGTGGAGTGAACCTCATTAGCATAGCTAACTACGCCAACTTTCCCACCCATATTTCAAAACTGGAGTGAGTGGTGTAAAAATGCAAAAAGTCCAACAAGTCTCACTTTTTACCACAACAGCTGCATTGAAATTCACCTGCAGCTTACGGGTACAGCAAAACGCTCATGTTGTCTATAGCTCTCAACCGCCACCATATTGAGAGATATGGACATGGCAAGTGCCAAGTCTAGCATATATACAATGCATATATGGACCCCTTTAAAGCTTTTCCACCAGTGAATAACTTTTAGCTTAAATTGTGCATATTTCTTGTATATTCTTGTAACTATTTTCAAAGCATACCCTTAAATCATAGCAAACCAAAAAAATAACTTGTTTTTTTGCTAATTAGCTATCAAGCGTAGGAGGTTTTGCTCATTCTTAATAGGCTGCCCTTTCTTTTGTTTGCTTCGAAACCCAGGTTAAACAAAGTTGATTTTTCATTTATCTAACATAACACAAATTCGCTTTTAGAAAGCCTAAAATGCCAGTTTGGACACATTTTTATAATTTAATTCAACATTTCTTAAAACTTTTATTTACAGTATATTTCTGCTGTAAAAAAAGTTAAACAGCTGGCACCACCACCAATCACAAAAGTGGGGTCTCGAGTCCACTGTGTGAATGGAGTGGTAGTGTGCATGCATGACCACCTCTTAACTTCTCATTCACCACTTCCTGACTGTATACGTCAGTGGTAGGGTGTTTAAAGATAGTGTCTGCACCAGAGTGAAGCGAGTGCCATAGCCTCTGGGTTTCTGCTGTTTTAAATGGCAGACACCCGAAGGTAATGTCTGTGATCAGCGATAACGTCAATCGCAGACATAATATGATAATTAATTGCAGGCACACTACCACTCCATTCATACAGGGGAATCAGAGACCCCTGTTCTTATGATCATAGTTTTCCTAGTAGTTGGACCCCCAGTGACCATACATTTATCACCTGTCCTATGATAGGTGATAGATGTTGTGCATTGGCCAAGTCCTTAAAGTCCTGCAGGTTGCTAGGTGGGGCCTATATTGTTTCTCTAGCACATCCCACACATGCGTGATCGGATTGAGATTTGGAGAATTTAGAGGGCAAGTCAACACCTTGAACTCTTTGTCATATTCCTCAAACCAGTGTGGCCATGTTGCACTGTGTCAGGATGCATTATACTGCTATGAAGGGTTATATTTGGCCTACAACAATGTTTAGGTAGGTGGTACATGTCAAAGTCACATCCATCTGAATGCTTTGACTCTAATGATTCATCAGACTAGGACACCTTCTTCCATTGCTACATGGTCCAGTTGTGATGCTCTCATGCTCATAAGTGCCTTCAGTGGTGAACAAGGGTCAACATGGGGACTCTGATGGGTCTGTGGCTAAGCAACCACATACAAAGCAAGCTATGTGTACTGTGTGTTATATCTTTTAAATCAGAACTGCACTGCACTCCTGCACTGGAATTCCATTTTATATTATATTTACCATTTAGATTGTTAAAATAAAGAATAATAGCATTCCTATAGTGGTTTTACCATCTAATGGTTTATTGTGAATAGTAACATAGTAACATAGTATATAAGGCCGAAAAAAGACATTTGTCCATCCAGTTCGGCCTGTTATCCTGCAAGTTGATCCAGAGGAAGGCAAAAAAAAAAACTGAGGTACAAGCCAATTTTCCCCACTTAAGGGGGAAAAAATTCCTTCCCGACTCCAATCAGGCAATCAAAATAACTCCCTGGATCAACGACCCCTCTCTAGTAGATATAGCCTGTAATATTAATACACTCTAGAAATACATCCAAGCCCCTCTTGAATTATTTTATTGTACTCACCATCACCACCTCCTCAGGCAGAGAGTTCCATAGTCTCACTGCTCTTACCGTAAATAATCCTTTTCTATGTTTGTGTACAAACCTTCTTTCCTTCAGACGCAGAGGATGTCCCCTCGTCACAGTCCTAGGGATAAATAGATGATTAGAGAGATCTCTGTACTGTCCCCTGATATATTTATACATAGTAATTAGATCTCCCCTCGTCGTCTTTTTTCTAAAGTGAATAACCCTAATGTTGATAATCTTTCAGGGTACTGTAGTTGCCCCATTCCAGTTATTACTTTAGTTGCCCTCCTCTGAACCCTCTCCAGCTCTGCTATGTCTGCCTTGTTCACAGGAGCCCAGAACTGTACACAGTACTCCATGTGTGGTCTGACTAGTGAATTGTAAAGTGGTAGGACTATGTTCTCATTACGGGCATCTATGCCCCTTTTGATGCAACCCATTATCTTATTGGCCTTGGCAGCAGCTGCCTGACACTGTTTTTTACTGCTTAGTTTGCAGTTCATTAAAATTCCTAGGTCCTTTTACATGTCAGTGTTACCGAGTGTTTTACCATTTAGTATGTACGGGTGATTTGCATTATTCCTTCCCATGTGCATAACCTTACATTTGTCAGTGTTAAACCTCATCTGCCACTTCTCTGCCCAAGCCTCTAATTTATCCAGAACCATCTGTAGCTGTATATTGTCCTCTTCAGTGTTAATTACTTTACACAGTTTAGTGTCATCTGCAAAAATTTATATTTTACTGTGCAAGCCTTCTACAAGATCATTAATAAATATATTGAAGAGAATAGGGCCCAATACTGACCCCTGAGGTACTCCGCTAGTGACAGTGACCCAATCTGAGTGTGTACCATTAATACCCACCCTCTGTTTTCTATCATTGAGCCAGTTACTTACCGACATACAGACGTTTTCTCCCAGTCCGAGCATTCTCATTTTATATACTAACCTTTTATGTGGTACAGTGTCAAATGCTTTGGAGAAGTCCAGATATACGACATCCATTGATTCACCACTGTCAAGTCTAGAACTTACCTCCTCATAGAAACTGATTAAATTAGTTTTACATGACCAATCCCTCATAAAGCCATGCTGATATGATGTTATTTGCTTGTTTTCATTGAGATCCTCCAAGATAGCAGTTTACCCACAACAGATGTTAAACTTACCGGCCTATAGTTTCCGGGCTCTGTTTTTGCACCCTTTTTGAATATTGGCACCACATTGGCTATGCACCAATCCTGTGGAACACTCCCTGTCAGTATAGAGTCTGTAAATATCAGAAATAAGGGTCTGGCTATAACATTACTTAATTCTCTTAGGATACGGGGTGTATGCCATCTGGCCCTAGCGATTTGTCTATTTTAATCTTTTTAAGTCGCTGTTGTACTTCATCCTGGGTCAGACAGGGCATTTTTAATGGGGAATTTACTTTTACATTCTGCATTTCATCTGATAGTTTATTTTCCTCAGTGAATACAGTGGAGAAAAAAATATTTAATAGCTTTGCTTTCTCATCGTCGCTCTCTGCAACTTCCCCCTCATTGCTCTGTAGAGGGCGGACACCTTCAGATTTATACTTTTTACCATTTATATAATTGAAGAACATTTTAGGGTTAGTTTTGCTCTCTTTGGCAATTAATCTCTCGATCTCTAGTTTGGTGGCTTTTGTTGTTTTTTACATATTCTATTTTTTTCTTTATAGTTTTTTAGTGCTTCCTCGCTACACTCCTGTTTTAGTGTTTTAAATGCTTTCTTTTTGTCATTTATTGCTTTCTTTACAGTTCTATTTATCCACATTGGTTTCTTCTTGTTCCTTAACCCTTTATTCCTATAAAGTATGTACCTCTCACAATTAGATTTTAGGATGCTTTTAAAAATATCCCATTTTGTGGCAGTATTTTTTATTTTTGAGGACTTTGTCACAGTTAGTTACGCCTATGGCCTCTCTTAGTTGGCTAAATTTTGCTTTTTTGAAGTTTGGTATTTTTGTTCCTCCCTGTAGAAAAGCTCGTTTGAAGCATAATTGGAAGGTTATTACTTTATGGTCACTATTTCCCAGGTGTCCCCCAACCTGCACATCTGTTGTTCTGTCAGGTCTATTGGTTAATACTAAGTCCAGTATGGCCGTCCCTCTAGTTGGGTTCTGAACCAGGTGGGAAAGGTAATTGTCTTTGGTTATTGCCAAGAACCTGTTTCCTTTATGAGATGTACAGCTTTCAATTTCCCAGTCTATATCTGGGTAGTTGAAGTCCCCCATAATAACCACCTCATTATGATTTTCCGCCTTGTCTATCTCATTTAGTAGTAGATTTTCTGTGGACTGGTATATTAGGTGGTTTATAATAAACTCCTATTAGTAATTTATTATTATATTTGCCTCCATGTATTTTTACCCACAGTGACTCCACATGTTCATGTCCCTCACTTATATCTTCTCAGACTGCGGGCTTTAGACAGGACTTTATATAAAGGCAGACACCTCCCCCTCTCCAGTTTTGACAATCTTTTCTAAACAGACTGTAACCTTGTACATTAACCGCCCAGTCATAGTTATCATCCAGCCATGTCTCAGTTATTCCCACTATGTCATAGTCCTCCTCACACATCACCAATTCCAGTTCCCCAGTTTTATTAGTCAGGCTTCTGGCATTAGTATACATACAATTAAGAGGTTTATGTATATTTTTTACCCTACACCTTTCCTTCTGAACTGTTCTAGTTCCTCCTTCCATTCCTCCCCCAGTCCCACTCCCTTGCCCCCGGTCTCTATCTGCACTATCTTCCCATCCTATAATGTAATTACCCTCCACCCCAGTCCCTAGTTTAAACACTCCTCCAACCTTCTAGCCATCTTTTCCCCCAACACAGCTGCCCTTTCCCTATTGAAGTGCAGCCCATCCCTACGATAGAGCCTGTAGCTGACAGAGAAGTCGGCCAAGTTCTCCAGAAACCCAAACCCCTCCTCCCTACACCAGTTCTTGAGCCCCTTGTTAAACTCCCTAATCTCCTGCCTTTCTTGTGTGGTTCGTGGTACAGGCAGTATTTTGGAAAACACTACCTTTGAGGTCCTTGCCCTAAGCTTTTGACCTAAATCCCTAAAATCATTTTTAAGGACTCTCAACCTTCCTCTAACTTTGTCATTGTTTCCGATATGGACCATGACTGCTGGATCTTCTCCAGCCCCTCCCAGTAATCTGTCAACCCGATCCGCGATGTGTCGAACTCTAGCGTCAGGAAGAGAACACACTGTTCGGCGATTACGGTCTTTGTGACAGATTGCCCTTTCTGTACTCCTAATAATAGAGTCTCCCACTACCAGCACCTGTCTGCCCTGCCCTGCTCTCCTTGCTTACTGGAGCTGACATTCCCCTGACTGGCAGAGGAATTGTCTGGCTGCAGTAGTGCTGTCCCTGAACCGACATCCCCCTCATCTGCTAACCGTGCATAGGTTTATAAAATATGCCTCTGAATTGAATTGGAGGCAGCATGGAGCTGTAGGTGGGTGGGGTGTTCACGGACTGTTAACTGTAATGTTCTATAATGTTGTTGTAAAAAACACAATAAAACTTGTTGTACTTACCATAAAGAAAATTATTCCGCAGTACATGCCAAGAATAAATATATAAAAGTCCATACTCAATGCTCTCCACTCTGGTGCTCTTCATGTTCCTGGTAAAATGTTGAGTGAGACATAAGACATAGAATTAATCTTCCTCAGAAAAATATTTTAATGTGATTTATGACAATATACAATATGTTTCCAGTAATAAAATGTTGGGGGATAATTCAATGATATACACATTTGTTGTGTCCTACTGATTTCAATCTGACCGTTGCATAATTAATGAAATAACACAGGAGACATGCTATGATGACTCTTTTAAATGTAATATTTCCAAGATGTATAGCAAATTCCAGTATGATTTCAGTGGAATTCGATCTGAATTTCAGGAATTATTCGATTCACACCGAATCCGAATTTTCTCACGCTTAGTGGTAACGAATTGCATTTTTTCCTAAAATGCCTGCTGCACATGTTAGGACATGGAGCAAGGAACTCTGGGAGCGAGGGGTCACCTACAATGCCATGCATTTAGCCAATCAGCAGCCAACCAGCCCTGTGATGTCACAGCCCTCTAAATAGTCTCAGCCATCTTGGATTCAGCCATTTTCCAGTGTACTTATTGCAGGGAGAGACTTAGCAGGCGCTAGGGACAGTGCTAGGAAAGACTTGAAAACTTATATTTTGCTCAAAAGAAGTTCAGGGAAAGAGCATTAGAAGTGTAGGGAAGGGATAGGGAGGAATTATTCCACAGTATTGAATCAGAACAGGGATCAGTAGAGGAGTTTACAGCCTGGGTAATAGGAGCAATCCTATTACACCTTGCTGCACCGACTGCGGATCCAAATTGCCATTATACTGCTGCTCATTTCAGGTTTGCAATACCTCTGTAATTCCAGGAAACCGTTCTTGTTTTGGGGGTCTTATTAGCCCTTGTGCGGTGCAGTTATATACAGTATATGTTCTAAAGCCTTTTTTTGTCATGTATTAGTGGGGTAAAAAAAAAGGGGGCTTATTAGCCATTGTGGCGTGTATTAGTGGCGTGTATTAGTGGCAAAAAAAAAATATTATTTGCTTTTCACAGCCGCAGTTATACGTTCTAAAGTTTTTTTTTGGCGTGTATTAGTAGGGAAAAAGAAAAAGGGCTTATTAGCCGTTGTGTGGTGAAGTGAGAAAATTACAGCCCTTTTTGGTGTGTATTAGTGGCAAAAAAACAGTATTACTGTATTTTTCGCTTTACAAGACGCACCTGATGATAAGATGCACCTAGGTTTTTGAGGAGTAAAATAAGAAAAAAAATATTTTGAACCAAAAGGTGTGCTTTTGGTGGATTTTGAACTAATAGTGGTCTGTGGATGACACTATTATGGAGGATCTGTGGCTGGCACTTATGGAGGGGATCTGTGGATGACGCACTGTTATGGGGGTATCTGTGGATGATGCATTGTTATGGGGGATCTGTGGATGGCACTGTTATGGAGGATCTGTGGATGACACACTTATATGGGGGGAGCTGTGGACGATACTGTTATGGGGGAACTGTGGATGACGCACTGTTATGGGGGCATCTGTGGATGATGCATTGTTATGGAGGATCTGTGGATGACGCATTGTTATGGAGGATCTATGGATACTGTTATGGGGGATCTACGGATGACACATTTATCTGGGGGGAGCTGTGGATTACACTGTTATGGGGGATCTGTTATTTGGGCGGGGCTATGTTATCACATTATATGCAGAGCTCTGGATGCGTGTTCCCGATGCTGCCATACAATGTACAGGGACTAAACAGGGAGAAACTGAGTGATGTGCTGAGTATATATAGTATATGGACAGTATTCATACCTTACACTTCTGAACCGCAGGGGATCTTTCACATCCATATAACACTATACTTTCTGAGCTCTCATTCTCCCCAGCTCATCCTTTGCCTGCTACCTAACACTGCTTGCTCATGTCAAGGTACATTAACCCAGCAGCTGTACACTATATTGTCAGCTGCCTGGTGAGCACTGAAGTAGAAATCCAGTGCAGAGAGCTGGATGTCGAAGGCTCCCTTCCCCCAGCTATAGCCCACTCCTTGTATCAGCTTCCCCTCCACTCCTCCACTGCTCCATGCACACTCAAATCTGTTTACATACAGATAACAGTGTGATAACATCAAAGCACACTGACAGCAAATAAGAAAATGATGCAAAAAAGAAAACTTAAGGTATTTGTAGATTTCTTCAACTTTACATAAGGACAATGTGAGATATGATTGTTAAGATGGGAATACCCCTATAATGCTCAAGCAGTGGGTCTGGTTTGTTAAACTAGCGTAATCGACTGTAGTAGTACTCACTATCAAAGCGGCGGGCAGGCCGGCAGTGTAACGTCACTCACTCCGTCATGCTCCTCCCACTTCATTAATGAAGCTGGCGGAGCACGAGCACGAGCATGAATGTGTGAATGACGTTACACTGCCGGCCTGCCCACCGCTTTGATAGTGAGTACTACTACAGACGATTACGCTAGTTTAACAAACCAGAGCCACTGCTTGAGGATTACATAAATAGACTTTACATATGAAGACTGTTGTGCATTATAGCGGCTGGCGATGTATCAGTGTCAGCAATGTAAAAACTGCACCATTCGCTTTATAAGATGCACTGCCATTTCCCCCCCACTTTTGGTGGAAAAAGTGCGTCTTATAAAGCGAAAAATACAGTATTTGCCGTTCACGGCCGCAGTTATATGTTTTAAAGCCTTTTTTTGTTGTGTATTAGTGGGGGAAAAAGAAAAAGGGCTTATTAGCTGTTGTGTGGTGAAGTGAGAAAATTAAAGCCTTTTTGGTGTGTATTAGTGGCAAAAAAAACAACTTTATTTGTCGTTCACGGCCGCACTTATATGTTCTAAAGCCTTTTTTTGGGGCGTGTATTAGTGGAGAAAAAGGGCTTATTAGCCGTATTAGCCGTTGTGTGGTGAAGTGAGAAAATTACAGCCCTTTTTTTGGCGTGTATTACTGGCAAAAAAAAAAGTATTATTTGCAGTTCACCGCCGCAGTTATATGTTTTAAACCCTTTTTTTGGCATGTATTAGTGGGGAAAAAGAAAAAGGGCTTATTAGTTGATTTTGTGGTGAGGTGAGAAAAATAAAGCCCTTTTTGGCGTGTATTAATTTCCTTTTTATTTACTTATTTGATCTAACAGTATGTCAGACAGAGAAGTGACAGGCCCTGCACAAGGGAGGGGCACAGGTCTAAATGTTTCTGGTGCAGGCACAGGTCGCAGCAGAGTAAGGCCCCATTCACACATCCGCAAAAGGGTCCGCACCTGTTTCACAATTTTGCGGAACAGGTGCGGACCCATTCATTCTCTATGGGCCCGGATGTGAAGCAGAGAGCACACTATGTGCTCTCCGCTTCCGCATTTTTGGATCCGCAATTTGCGGGTCCGCAACCCACCATCGTCAGCGGGTACTGGTATTGCCACCCACTTCCACACTATGTCACCTTGCCACTCTGTGTCCTCCTTATGCTACTCACACCTGGCCGCAACTGGCTGAGTTTGCCCTGGAAAAGCTGTCCTGCCTGGCCAGTAGTGTGGCATCAGAGCAGGTGTTTAGTGTGACGGGGGCTATAGTTACCCCAAGGAGAACTCTCCTGTCCACCCAAAATGTGGAGAGACTGAACTTTGTCAAGATGAATCAGGCATAGATCAGCCAGGATTTCCACCCACCAATGCCTGATGCATCAGATTAAATCATCCATGTTGCCTCACCTAAACCTTGACAAGAGAGACCGGTTTCTTCTGGCTACCTGCCTCAGCTACTATTCTGATGCTGCCACCCGCCTGATGCCACACATCTGATGCCAAGTGCTCCTTCTTACACCCACCATCGTCAGCGGGTACTGTTAGGGCCACCCATCTCCCCACTCTGTCAACGGGTCACTCTGTGGTCTCCTGATGCTGCTGCCACCTCCACACTATGTCACCTTGCCACTCTGTGGTCTCCTGATGCTGATGCCACCTCCACACTATGTCACCTTGCGACTTTGTGGTCTCCTGATGCTGCTGCCACCTCCACACTATGTCACTTTGCAACTCTGTGGTCTCCTGATGCTGATGCCACCTCCACACTATGTCACCTTGCCACTCTGTGGTCTCCTGATGCTTCTGCCACCTCCATACTATGTCACCTTGCCATTTTTTGGTCTCCTGATGCTGCTGCCACCTCCACACTATGTCACCTTGCCACTCTGTGGTCTGCTGATGCCACCTCCACACTATGTCACCTTGCCACTCTGTGGTCTCCTGATGCGGATGCCACCTCCACACTATGTCACCTTGCCATTCTGTGGACTTCTCATGCTGTTCCCATCCTCAAAACTTCATGACTTTGCCACTATTTTGCCTTTTTGGCCTGGTTGACATGATCATTTATTTGACCCTTCTTCTGATCTTTCATAAGGAAGGAAAAATGAGATGCACAACAAATTCTGTCTGTGTAGCAGCTGTAAGGCCTGTATGGTCCCATCAGAATTGGCTTATGATTTGGTAGCCAAAAGCAGGAGTGGGTACAAAACACAGAAGACATGCAAATATTCCATTCACGTGTCATCTCTGTTTTGGATCTACTCCTGTTTTTTTGGCATTAGCAATACTGATGGATTACTGACCAAATGTTGACCGAGTGAAAGTGGATGCTCAACAGACAGGATCTGTTTTTTGGGGGTTATTGTTCTGACGGATCAGAGGAAGGGCAAAATAATCTGTGATGTCAACACAAACTTACTGCTGACACCCTCTACACTTGTATAAGCATTTAATAGAACAGGTTCTGTAGACATCTATGTGGAATCGGCTGACGACGGTGTAAAAGAAGTACGCTCTTTCACGCTATAGTAGGATCTTGGGCCTCTGCACAGTTCTTTATACCTGACGCTAACATCGACCTGTAAGGTTGAGTTCACACTTAAGTTATTTGGTTTGTTTTGGCCCCGTAATTGTCCAAAGAAGTGAAGTGTGCAGTGATTCTAAGGCTACTTTCACACTCGCATTTTGGGTGTATCCGTCATGGATCAGAAAAAACGGATCCGTTACAATAATACAACCACATGCATCCGTCATGAACTGATCCATTTGTATTATCTGTAACATAGCCAAGACGGATCCGTCATGTACTCCATTGTAAGTCAATGGGTGATGGATCCGTTTTCTATTGTGCCAGATTGTGTCAGAGAAAACTGATCCATCCCAATTGACTTACATTGTGTGTCAGGACGGATCCGTTTGGCACAGTTTCGTCAAGCGGACAGCAAAACGCTGCAGGCAGCTTTTTGGTGTCCGCCTCCAGAGCGGAATGGAGACGGTAGTGTATAGCGGACAAGGGCATCACGCGGCACATTCATGCATGTTAGCCATTACTTCTGCTGAGGTACCCAGCCTTTTTTCTTGTTAGTGCTGTACTGTTTCTATGGCAGCATCAACCATCCATTTCAATCCATCGTTTTAAAAGGGTTGGTGTTTGATATTAAAAAGAACAGAAAATTGCACATTTACCAAAAATGTAGAAAATATATTCTTGAACTGCATTTGAGAAGTCTTTGCTTTACTTCGGCTTTTCTCGTGAATAATTTCATTTTATGTTTTGAGAAATGTTATTTTTCTGGTAACATAAAAGGCATATAAATTTTTTTCATTTCACATCTGTGCTCATACAAAATTGAATGTATTAATATTAAATAACGTTTGGAAAAAGAGAAATAAGAGAGGGAGGAAGGGAATCGCACATATTTAAATGATTGATTGCCATAGAGCTGAAATGATCTTAATATTAAGGTAATTATATTGGATATCTTAAATTGATATATTTGCAGGAATGGTTACTAATGTTTCCATTCATGTTTGGAGTTCTAAGGGCTATCAGTGATTTCTGCAGTTGGAGATCAGAAATTGCTTATAGCCTTGATTAACTTTTGAGTAGAGACTATTTGGAAAGAGCCTGATGTATAGTACTATATATGAACTTCTAACAACTGTATTTTTCGCCCTATAAGACGCACCTGGGTTTTTAAGGAGGAAAATAAGAAAAAAAAATTGAACCAAAAGGTGTGCTTTTGGTGGGTTTTGAACTAATTGTGGTCTGTGGACGACACTATTATGGGGGATCTGTGGATGACACTATTTTGGGGGATCTGTGGATGGCACTGTTATGGGGGCATCTGTGGATGGCACTGTTATGGGGGCATATGTGGATGGCACTGTTATGGGGGATCATTGTGGGGGCATCTGTGGATGACACTTTTATGGGGGGCATCTATATATAGCATCTTATGTGTCATCCACAGATCCCCCATAACAGTGTTTCTGTGTGGTGAATGGGGGCCGGCATCTGTTTCTGTAATGGCAGCGGGGCCCGGTGCAGTCACTGTATTCTACTACACCTCTCTGTAGTATACAGTAATCATATCTAACTTGTGGGTATTGTTAAAGTATTCCAATCATCTTAAATCTAGCGCTGTACTACTTACAACTAACTTTTTGGCAGTCAGGAGGCGCCTGCGCCGCCTGCTTCATTCATAAAGTGGGCGGTGCAGGCGCAGTGAGCGTAGTGAGCTACACTACGAGCGCCCGGCCTCCTGACTGCCAAGAAGTTAGTTGTAAGTAGTACAGCTTTAAGATGATTGGAATACTTTAACAATACCCACAAGTTAGATATGATTACCGTATACTACAGTGAGCGGGGCCCGGTGTAGTAGAATACAGTGACTGCATCGGGCCCCGCTGCCATTACAGAACCAGATGCCGGCTCCCAGCCTCTCCTCCCTCTCAGCATATTCACAGGATGGTCGCTGCATTCGCCCCATAAGACGCACTGCTATTTTTCCCCCACTTTTGGGGGGGGGGAGTGCGTCTTATAGGGCGAAAAATACGGTATATTTCAGCTTTTTCCGACTCCATATAGAATATATTTGAAAACCTCTGTTCTTAATTCTCCATTCTCCTGTTCCATAATCTTTTTTTTTTTTGCTCACTTCTGCATAAAGATACTGAAAGACATAAGACAGAAAAAAAGAGGTGACATGACCAGGGAAAATATGGTGCCAACACTAAATGGCAGAAACATGGATTGCAGTCCATGTACTCCTATATGTAATTAAGTACATGTAAATCATGATGAAATTAATTAGATCCATATACATATGTAGTGTATATTCCTTTATCAATATAAAGAAATTGCAACGTATTAAAGGGGTTGTTCAAGAGTTTAATACTGATGACCTCTCCTCGGGATAGATCATCATCAGTGTGTTTGTAGAGGCTGTGTCGCCCCAGTGATTGCCACTGTCTCCTTGCAGTTTACCAAGCACAGCACCATCCATTGGATAACAGTTGTGCTTGGTATTGCAGCTCAGCCTTATTCACTGTGATCACTGGACTAGGAAGAGGCCTCTTGTCAAACAGCTGATTGATGGGGGTGCCAGGTGTCGGACCCCCACCAATCAGATACTAGTGACCCATCCTGAAGATAGGTCATCAGTATTACACACTTGTAAGACTGTTTTAAACTTTTAACTGTATGGACAAAACTGTATGGACAGACTTTCCATGTCTGTCAGTCCTCAAAAAGAAGCATATTTAAAAATTTACTGAAAACTGATTTAAACTAATATCATTTTATGTATCAGGTTTCTGCCATTTTGATCAGTTGCATAACAACTCCAGTAGGAAAATGTGCAACAAAAATCTTCAAATGTGTATGCTATGGCTAGTGCAGTTTAATCCGATTGAATGATGCAAGACTGAAGTATCATGCACCATTGCTGCTCCGAAGTAGACAGCGTGAAGGTAGACGACCCTTATGTCTACAATGAAGAGGTTGCAGTGCTCGTACATGCCCCAGGGCCCCTTCAAAAAGCTGATCGGTGAGGGTGCAGAGAGCCAGATCCCCACTTATCTGGTATCGATGGCTTGTCCTGAGGATAGTCAGTCAGTTACCTAAACGAGGAAAACCGCTTTAAGTCTGTACTGTGTGCTTCTACTGTTTCTAGCTTTTCCCAAATAAATGAATCTTGCTATTACTGTTCCATCGCTGACAATATAACAGAGCACAAGACCATTCTTGTATAACACTTGTCAGGCCTTGAAAACAACACAGCGTGAATAGGAGGATATTGGAGCTATTATTTCTTTTAGTGTGTTTTTCACTCGAGATTGATTGCTATTATTGGCAACAAGAAAGGCTTATTAAAAGCAAGTATCATTAAAATGTCTCACTATCCCCATAAGAAAACATAGTGGCCTGACCTCGTCATGTCCAAACTATTACGTTAATGTTTTTGGAGATATTGACAACTACCGTATTTCTCACCCTATAAGATGAACCTAGGTTTTAGAGGAGGACAATAAGATTTTTTTTTTTTTTAATTAGACCTCAGATCAGATCAGCAATCAGACCTCAGCTCACAGCCCCAGTCAGATCCTCAATTTTAATAAGACCTCAGATCAGACCTCAGATCAGAGCCCAATATAAAGAAGACCCCCACTCAGACCTCAGATGAGACCCCCATGCCTCATATCAGTCCTCCTTGCCTCATAATAACCCCCCAGCCATATGTAATCAGCCCCCAGTCATATAATCAGCCCTCAGTTATATAATCAGCCCCAAGTCATATGTAATCAGCCCCCAGTCATATATATAATCAGCCCCCAGTCATATACTTAATCAACCCCAGTCATATAATCAGCCCCCAGACTCAGATCACAAAATAAATAAAGCACTTACCTCTCCTGCTCCTGGACGCCGCCGCTCCTCTCCTCCACTGCGACCCTTTTCCTCCTTCTGTCAGCTGTGCTGTGAACTGGTGCGCACAGCGTGAGGTCACAGAGCGCCCTCACGCATCTTATGGGGCGAAAAATACGGTAAATGTAAAACCTGAAAGTCACACTGAAGAAGTCAGATTTACTGGAGTGCTGTTCTCTCTCCATGTTTGACCCTAAGTACCGTATATTTAATATTAAATGACAACATTAGTAATGCGCTTTTTTAACAGGGACTCAAAGCGCAGGGATAGTTATATGGCTGGGGTAACTCCCTAGGAAGTCAGTGGCTGCCATATAGGCACTCGACCCCAACACACACTAGGGTCAGTTTTATTGAAAGCCATCTTCCTTATTTGTAAATTTTTGGAGTGCGGGAGGAAACCCACACAACATTAGTATTACCTAGAATGAGGATGGATGTGTTGGTATGTATTCGGAATGATATTGCTAGAATGGTATTGCTTCTGGCGGGAGGTAGGGTTGCTGGTGCATATAGATTTTTTTCCTTCCTCCGGCTTGGTTTGGTTTGGGCAGGAAGATATTGGGAGGAGTTGACTATCGGTGGCAAGACGAAGCAGGGGAGGAATTAACAGTGCTGGGTACATCAAAGTTTTGCACCTTACAAAATAGACATTGACTAAGATGCTGCTTTTAGTGCTCACATTTGAAGGGATCCAGTGTGTAAGTGGCTGCTTTCTTGTATTTTTGGGACAGTGGTGACCAGAGTCATATTGGCAATGTGGGCCCATTGCTTTTACTAAGCAGTGGGCCACCGGTGTCCGACCTCACTTAAGACATTGGGGCTGTGGCATTATAATGATAATGACAGCTCAGCAGGGTCTCTACAACATAGTTTAGGCCACCAGCCCTGCTTCACTGTAATGCAGAAGTCACAATGCGTTTTGTTAGGCTGGCCCATTGAAGCTGAGACATAGCACTGTACACATTATATACCCTCACCATCTCTTGCCAGAAGCACCACAAGGACTTTTTTGCAGATGTTTTCAGTACCTGACCCTGTCAATCAAAGTGAAGAGGGCGCAGCAGTTGCTGAGAGAGATGAGCCTCTAAGAGTCAAGTCAACGTCCCCATTTCCCCTAGACCAGGGATGGCCAACCTGAGGCTCTCCAGTTGTTGCAAAACTACAACTCCCAGCATGTCCACGCTGCCTACAGCTATCAGCCTACAGCAGGGCATGGTGGGAGTTGTAGTTTTGCAGCAGCTGGAGAGCGGCAGGTTGTCCATCCCTGCCCTAGACTTTCATTTGCATATATATTAAAACTTAATTTTTCTCAGCAATGCGGGCACATATGAACATGGGACCAAAACAGATGTCTTCAGCTACCAAGCGCACATGCAACAGGTCAGCCGGGTACAAATCTGCTGACAAGTGCTCTTTAACACCCACAAAAATTGCATAATAACCTAGGTTTGCTATTGTTGTGAGCTACTGACCACAGATAGTTTATAAACTGTCTTTCCCATCCACACAGACTGTTTCATTTTTGTCATGACGTAAGAACATTATAGAATAATATATTGATTCTGTAGAAATAAAGGTATTAAAAATAAAGTAAAAAGACACAATTGAGCTATGTAACTTATGTTTCCACTGAGCATGCCTTACAAGTGTACAAAGCTTCCTTTTTAAATGGTCTAGAATAGATTAGAAGTAAATGTATGCATAGAATCCTATGATGTCGATATTGTTGTACTGCTAGCATGATGCACCTTGAAATATGACATAACACCTATTTACGCAGTATAGCGTTCACCAGAGGACCATGGTTCAGTGAACACAGTGAAAACATCCCGCAGAGTAGATGGATGTCAATCAGGATGTATGAAGTGTCAGTAATAAAATAAAGTGTTAAATGTGGAAGACTTTAAAGTGGTTGCTCATCATTTTAGATTTTATTATTAAAAAAGGCACCCCATGGTTTAAAATGATACAATACCTTACCAATCCCCAACCGTTTTATTATTTTAATACTATGATGAGTTATTTTTTATGTAAATGGCCTGACAGCCCCTTTAATCAAAGTTTGAATTAATATTTCAAAACAATTCCATGTAAAAGATTTGACCCTTCAATGCTGTATTTTCATGGCGGTCATTAATGGGCTTAATTCTAAGCAGACGTCTTTTTACAGCAGCCTTATATGAGAGCCGGGCTACTGCTCAAACGGCCTGGATCTGCAGAAGTGCCAATTCAAGCCATTTAAACCCTTAAATGCTACAGTCAGTAAGTGTTTTAGAGGGAGTAAAGTTATCATGTTATTTATGAGAGAGAGTCAAAATTTCAAAAATTTACAACGTAAAAAGGCAACTACAATGTAGCTGTTTTTCAATTTCTACCCATAAAGAGGTAATATAAGTTCATCAATGATTAAATGGTGCCATTAAACATGACAACTTGTTCTGCAAAAAAACATACCCTCATACAGCTACATCGACGGAAAAACAAAAAATATATATTAGCTCTTAAAATGCGACAACCAAAAAAATTAAAAAAATTGCTTGGTCACTAAGGCCTCAAATGCATACTAGGTGGTTAATATAGAACTGCAAACTATAGTAAAAATAATTTCTTCTTGTTCTAGGTATTCAGAGGAGGAAATACGCCAGAAAGTAGGTACCTTTCGGCAAATGCTCATGGAAAAAGAAGGCGTGCTGACAAGAGAAGATCAACATGGTCGTCAGATGTAAGCAACAACATATTCCTAGATTATAAGTGCCTTCACAATTAAAAAAACAAATAGAAAAATAAAACATATTTATGACATTTTATTTTTAAATAATTGTTACAGATATTTTCATTTATTAACATTTTTTTGTAATGATGTTCTCAGAATATTGTTTCTCCATGGTCTGAGAATGGGCAGATGTCCTGCCTTTTTCAGTACAATATCTACCCTTGTATGACCCTGCTAGTGTTACGTAGCTAACTTTAAGGGAATCTTAACTTATAAATATAAAATTTTGAATTATTATACCCAAAGATAAAGGTAGACACAGACATTGTGTTGTAGAAGTCCACCAAGTAGACTGTTATAACATACAGACACAACATCCTTGGTGCCATAAGTTACTCCCAACCTACTGGTGAAGCAAATGTGCAGATTACATATGCTAATCTTGACCCTGAACAAGTAGAGGACTTTTGTTGTCTACTCTTTAGTGACTCTTGCTTTTGCAACTTTTATACAATACTGTAGTTCAACTCTTTATTAAATCCCCCATTTTTTTAGTCTAGATGTTTAAGTGTATATTGAAGTGGTGTTTGGTGTGTAGAAACCATTGACCATATAGTAAATGTAAAGTTTGCCATACATATAAGATGAATATTGGCAGGAATGAAGCCAGTCAGTTGTCATCAACATCATCATGTGAACTAAACTGGCTTATCAGGAAGTTGCTTAAATATAAAACAGCAGAGTGGGTTTTTGAAAAGTGGCAAATGATCGTCAATGTTCAGCCTATTATTCCATACACTTGCATTTTCAGTGACAGTGGTCAAAAAAATCCAACTTGATAGATCACATTTTTGGTAGACAAGAGGCTGCTGTTGTCCATCGCAATTTATTGCTTATAATTTCTAAACAATCATTGGCCAAAATAGTCAAAGTCTCTCATTTCGACAACATTTACCTTATGTATATGGGCAGCTTAACCTGTTGTCATACTGTAGTTCCTATTGGCTGAGTAGCCATGTTTTCATATGCATTTCCTTACACATTTTTGTTGTAAAACAGTTTCAAAAAGGTAATTTGGAGTCTTCCTTTTGAAATAGCCTTGTGGAAAAGTTTCTATTTTATGTGAGATACATAAGTAGTTTGACATTTCATCATGCCTATGTGATTACAGTTATTTTTGAGAAGATTAACCATGTTCAACAATGAATTGCTTTATTGTTTCCCCCTTTTTCTTTCTGAATGGATAGATTTTGGGTTGTTAGTTTGAGGTCTTAAAGGCCCTTCCCTAACAGTGATGTATTTGTTAATTACAAGCATCACAACCTACTGACTGTTCCAGAACAAATTTAGCCACAAAAGCTTTCAAGTAAAATCAAGTGGTTGGAATCACAAGCTTTATTTCACATAGCTGAAGGCTATTTTACTGAAATGTTCCATTATACCTTTTCCACAATGCTTATTTTACTTTTTTACAATGGCATTGAAATTGCAAAATCCACTTAGCCGTGCATTTGCTGGTCGAACATTACATTTAAAGTTATATTGAGAAAGATTTTGTTTTCCTGCATTTATATACAACTTATATCTGGCTGACCATGCTGAAATATGTAACATTTGTTTTTAGAAGAAACCAAAATCATAGGCACAAGTAGTATATCTGTAGATGTTTTATTGTCATCAACATCATATATTGTTCCAGAGTCCTTTTTCAAATTATAGAAGTGCTGTTACCTGCAGTAGGAAGAAGGTCTTGAAAAAATATCAGTTCCAGTCATCAGATCTCTTACCAATAGCCAGTTTGACAAATCTAATTGAAAAGCCATAAATAATTCCATGAGAAAAAATACTTTTAAGTGCAAAACAGGAAGATAAAAAGGAAATTCATTGTCATTACAAAAAAAAAAAAAATAACCCAAAAATGGGAGTTGTAATAAACTACTTTAAGGTCTAACGCCAATGCCCCTGTTGCTCTTAGAGGCTCATTTGCATATTAGAAAACATTATTTTTCTCAGCAATGTGTTCCCACATGAACATGGGACCAACACAGATGCCTTCAGCTGCCAAGCTCACATGTAACAGGTCAGCCAGTTTCATAGGTACAAATCTGCTGACAGATGACCTATAGGGTGCATTCACACAACCGTTTGTGTTGTAGATCCGCAAAACACGGCTACCGGCCGTGTGCATTCCGCATTTTGCGGAACACACACATTGACAACACTATGATGGAAAAGCCTATTCTTGGTGGACAAGAGTAGAACATGCTCTATCTTTTTTGCGGGGCTGCCGAACGGAAGTATGGAAGTGGACAGCACACAGTGAATGGGTCCGCATCCATTCCGCAAAATTGTGGAACGGATGTGAACACATAAATTTGGTTGTGTCAATGCACACTTAAGGGTATTAAGCGTGCAGCCGGTATTCTTTTCTGTTTGTATGATATGGAAATTTTTCTCTCTTAGCATACGAATGATATTACTATACATTATTAAGTATACCATATACTTTGTGAGAAGGAATTATATACTGTAAACAGCTAGTAATCATTGATGAAAACTTGGGAAGGTTAGCAAGTGACTATTCTTATATGTACACCATCCCTAATGCAGTCTTATTTACTTTCTTATTACTGTATACGTGTATTTTGTGAATTATAAAACATGAGGGGGGATTTTCTAAGCTAAATGTACCCATACTGGCTCAATTTGCATCAAAACATTGGCATACATGCCTTGTACCAAATTTATTATGTGTGTTAGACACTTATGTGGCTCACTAGACCAAAGGGTTTGACCTAGTAGGAAGGGGCATGATTTAAAATGTTGACACAAAAATGGTTTAAGCCAACGAACAGGTAGTGTAAATGGTCTAACAAGTCTAGCAATATTCAGAAAATTAAACATACAACATGAGCCACTGTCATACATTTGACCCGTTGGTATGCACAAAATGTTATGGAGTCCAAATTTTAGGCAATCATTGTATTTTTACATTACTTGGTAAGTAAAGGATAATGTCAAGTCATATTTTGAATTGTGCAATGTACAGACAGGGAACCTGTCACCTGGATTTTGTGTATAGAGCTGAGGACATGGGTAGCTAGATGGCCGCTAGCACATCCGCAATATCCATTCCCCATAGCTCTGTGTGCTTTTATTGTGTCCAAATGATTTTATATACACTCACCTAAAGAATTATTAGGAACACCTGTTCTATTTCTCATTAATGCAATTATCTAGTCAACCAATCACATGGCAGATGCTTCAATGCATTTAGGGGGGTGGTCCTGGTCAAGACAATCTCCTGAACTCCAAACTTAATGTCAGAATGGGAAAGAAAGGTGATTTAAGCAATTTTGAGCGTGGCATGGTTGTTGGTGCCAGACGGGCTGGTCTGAGTATTTCACAATCTGATCAGTTACTGGGATTTTCATGCACAACCATTTCTAGGGTTTACAAAGAATGGTGTGAAAAGGGAAAAACATCCAGTATGCGGCAGTCCTGTGTGGAAAAAATGCCTTGTGGATGCTAGAGGTCAGAGGAGAATGGGCCGACTGATTCAAGCTGATAGAAGAGCAACGTTGACTGAAATAGCCACTCGTTACAACCGAGGTATGCAGCAAAGCATTTGTGAAGCCACAACACGCACAACCTTGAGGCGGATGGGCTACAACAGCAGAAGACCCCACCGGGTACCGCTCATCTCCACTACAAATAGGAAAAAGAGGCTACAATTTGCACGAGCTCACCAAAATTGGACTGTTGAAGACTGGAAAAATGTTGCCTGGTCTGATGAGTCTCGATTTCTGTTGAGACATTCACATGGTAGAGTCCGAATTTGGCGTAAACAGAATGAGAACATGTATCCATCCTCTGATGGCTACTTCCAGCAGGATAATGCACCATGTCACAAAGCTTGAATCATTTCAAATTGGTTTGTTGAACATGACAATGAGTTCACTGTACTAAAATGGCCCCCACAGTCACCAGATCTCAACCCAATAGAGCATCTTTGGGATGTGGTGGAACGGGAGCTTCGTGCCCTGGATGTGCATCCCTCAAATCTCCATCAACTGCAAGATGCTATCCTATCAATATGGGCCAACATTTCTAAAGAATGTTATCAGCACCTTGTTGAATCAATGCCACGTAGAATTAAGGCAGTTCTGAAGGCAAAAGGGGGTCCAACACCGTATTAGTATGGTGTTCCTAATAATTCTTTAGGTGAGTGTATATATGTAAATGAGGCTACTAATGTTTCCAGAGCCTAGCCACGCCCACTGTGAAGGAGCCCAGCACCGCTCCGCATCCTCCGAATCTCCTCCTTGCTCCCCGACGTCACAAAGCTAGAGCTCCGTAATCCCGCGATGCGCGAGCTAGCGCATGCACAGTGTCAGCATAGTGTTCCTTCCCTTTGCTGGCATCAGCCTCAGGGAACGAACTGCGCATTCGCTAGCTTGCGCATCACGTGATTATGGCACTCTAGTTTTGTGACGACTGGGAGCAAGGAGGAGATTCGGAGGATGCGGGGGGTTGCTAGGCTCCTTCACAGTGGGCGTGGCTGGGCTCAGAGTCAGAGAGCCTGTGCTCATCTAAGGTTCATTTACATACACAATAAAAGCACACAGAGCTATGGGGACTGGATATTGCAGATGTGCTAGCGGCGATCTAGCAACCCGTGTCCTCAGCTCTATACACAAAATCCTAGTGACAGGTTCCCTTTAATCTTCCAGTGCCCCCAATCACCTCAAACATGTCATAAGAAGATTTCCACATAATAACACAATAACATCTTTATAAATCCTACTTCTAAGTCAGTCTGTTTGCAGGAAGATTACACTTTGCAGGTGATCTGTTCAAAGATGTCTTATTAGTTTCTACAAAAAGGGTAATTAATATTAATCTACTGAATAGCTGAGTAAAACCTCTTATTAGCGAGATTATAAGGCTATTGTATGTAGGCTTAGAGCCTGCATGAATGATCCCTTGTGTTAGTAACATATGTTCTCTAGAATGTCTGGGTTGCTTGGTAGGTAACACCTTTCTAAACTGCAGTGAGTGCAATGTCGACCTAGTTTGGTGTCAAATATCCAGACAAATGGCCAGGAGTTTACTGGCATCTTAAATGTTTATTCTTCTTAGTTATTTAAAAAAATATTTAGTTAGATGTTAGTAAATGTGTGTTTAACTTCTTAAGGACAAGGTTATGTTGGACTTTAAAGGGAACCTGTCAGGTGATTTCTGCAGCCCTATTAAAGGTCAGGATATAATAGAGGGAGAGAAGTGGTGCTGTATGATATACAGCAGGGGTAGGCAACCTCCGGCACTCCAGCTGTTGTGAAACTACAACTCCCAGCATGCATACTTGCTCTGCTCTTCTAAGAACTCACATAGAAATGAATGATGCATGCTGGGAATTGTAGTTTCACAACAGCTGGAGTGCCGAAGGTTGCTGATCCCTGAAACAGTATACCGTTGGTTTATATGATTTGGAGCAATATTTCTCAGTAAAAAGCAGGGTCAATCCTGACAGGACTCCTAGGAAAGACAGTGAGAGTCCTGATTAAACCTCCCACACAGGATGATTGACAGACTTCTGTGTACACACTGGTACAGTTAAAGCTGTCAATCATCCTATGTGGGTGGAGTAAGCAGGACTCTCACCGTCTCTCTTTCGAGTCCTGTCAGGATTTACTCTGCTTTTGTACTCATAAACCCTTCTCCAAATCATATAAATGTATGCATCGGAGAGTTCAGCTTCTCTCCCTCTGTCATTTGGATAAGTCATCAATATTAGATTGGTGGGGGTCTGGCTTATGACACCCCTGTCAATCAGCTGTTTGAAGTTTCTGTTGATCTTGGGTGAACTCAGCATCGTCCTTATTGTATGCTTTGGTTTATACAGCAGAATGGTGTGCTTTTAGTAATGGCAGTGAAGGGTGTTTCAGCTCTTCATAGCTATCAAACTGGTGTAAAGTAGAGCTGGCTTAGTTGCCCATGGCAACCAATCAGATTCCACCTTTCATTTTCCAAAGGAGCTGTCAAAAATGAAAGGTGGAATCTGATTGGTTGATATGGGCAACTAAGCCAGTTCTACTTTACACCAGTTTGATAAATGACCCCAAAAGTTTCTATAAAAGGGTTATCCAGGATTTTACAAATGATGGTCTATGGTGAGGATATACTATTTACAGATGCCCAACTGGGCAATAGAACCTGTCTTGACCCAGGTACAAATTAATACTTCACTTTTATTATAATTCGCTAAAAATTGAACTGTACTGAACATGTGTGCAATTATACACTACAATAACCTTACCCAGGCCTGTCCCAAATTAAAATAATATGGTGAGGATATGCTATCAATATTTGATCTAGAGTGCCTAACAATATGCACCCACGGATCTGCTGAACAGTAGCTCTTGTACTGAAGTTGACATTGGAAGTACACAGGTCCTCGCTGCGTTTTTTTTCCAGCCGACTCTCTGCATATTGGCCGGGTTGCAGACAGATCTCTGCTGTACCCCATTGCGGGAACAGTCTGCCGGATCTCATACCACTAGTGTGAAAGTAGCCTAAATTTAAAGTGAAAAAAACAACAGCTGAATTGCTTTTGTATTCTGTTGCTGCCCCAACAAAGTTAATAAAAGTTTAGAAACTGAAATGTACCCACAATGGTGTCACTCAGAATAATATTAGTTTCACGAATTGAAAAGTTAACCACCTCAGCTCCCCTAGCTTAAACCCCCTTAATGACCAGACCACTTTTTACAATTCTGCACTACACTACTTTCACGGTTTATTGCTCGGTCATACAACTTACCACCCAAATGAATTTTACCTCCTTTTCTTCTCACTAATAGAGCTTTCATTTGGTGGTATTTCATTGCTGCTGACATTTTAACTTTTTTTGTTATTAATCGAAATTTACCGAAATTTTCTGCAAAAAAATGAAATTTTTCACTTTCAGTTGTAAATTTTTTTTAAAAAAAACTACATTTCTATATAAATTTTTTCTCTAAATTTATTTTTCTACATGTCTTTGATTAAAAAAAAATGTTTGGGTGAAAAAAAAATGGTTTGGGTAAAAGTTATAGCATTTACAAACTATGGTACAAAAATGTGAATTTCCACATTTTGAAGCAGCTCTGACTTTCTGAGCACCTGTTCTACAATGCCCAGACAGTACAAACACCCCACAAATGACCCCATTTCGGAAAGTAGACACCCTAAAGTATTCGCTGATGGGTATAGTGAGTTCATAGAACTTTTTATTTTTTGTCACAAGTTAGCGGAAAATGATGATTTATTATTTATTTTTCTTACAAAGTCTCATATTCCACTAACTTGTGACAAAAAATAAAAACTTCCATGAACTCACTATGCCCATCACGAAATACCTTGGGGTGTCTTCTTTCCAAAATGGGGTCACTTGTGGGGTAGTTATACTGCCCTGGCATTTTAGGGGCCCTAATGCGTGAGAAGTAGTTTGAAATCAAAATGTGTAAAAAATGCCCTGTGAAATCCTAAAGGTGCTCTTTGGAATTTGGGCCCCTTTGCCCACCTTGGCTGCAAAAAAGTGTCACACATGTGGTATCACCGTACTCAGGAGAAGTTTGGCAATGTGTTTTGGGGTGTCTTTTTACACATGCCCATGCTGGGTGAGATAAATATCTCTGTCAAATTTCAACTTTGTATAAAAAAATTGGAAAAGTTGTCTTTTAGAGAGATATTTATCTCACCCAGCATGGGTATATGAAAAAAGACACCCCAAAACACATTTCCCAACTTCTCCTGAGTACGGTGATACCACATGTGTGACACTTTTTTGCAGCCTAGGTGGGCAAAGGGGCCCACATTCTAAAGAGCACCTTTAGAATTTCACAGGGCATTTTTTACGCATTTTGATTTCAAACTACTTCTCACGCATTAGGGCCCCTAAAATTCCAGGGCAGTATAACTACCCCACAAGTGACCCCATTTTGGAAAGAAGACACCCCAAGGTATTTCGTGATGGGCATAGTGAGTTCATGGAAGTTTTTATTTTTTGTCACAAGTTAGTGGAATATGAGACTTTGTAAGAAAAAAGAATAATTAAAATCATCATTTTCCGCTAACTTGTGACAAAAAAAAAATTCTAGGAACTCGCCATTCCCATCACGAAATACCTTGGGGTGTCTTCTTTCCAAAATGGGGTCACTTGTGGGGTAGTTATACTGCCCTGGAATTTTAGGGGCCCTAATGCGTGAGAAGTAGTTTGAAATCAAAATGTGTTAAAAATGCCCTGTGAAATCCTAAAGGTGCTCTTTAGAATGTGGGCCCCTTTGCCCACCTAGGCTGAAAAAAAGTGTCACACATGTGGTATCGCCATACTCGGAAGAAGTAGAGCAATGTGTTTTGGGGTGTATTTTTACATATACCCATGCTGGGTGAGAGAAATATCTCTCTAAAAGTCAACTTTTCCCATTTTTTATACAAAGTTGTTATTGTAGAGAGATATTTCTCTCACCCAGCATGGGTATATGTAAAAAGACACCCAAAAACACATTGCCCAACTTCTCCTGAGTACGGCGATACCACATGTGTGACACTTTTTTGCAGCCTAGATGCGAAAAGGGGCCCAAATTCCTTTTAGGAGGGCATTTTTAGACATTTGGATCCCAGACTTCTTCTGACGCTTTAGGGCCCCTAAAATGCCAGGGCATTATAAATACCCCACATGTGACCCCATTTTGGAAAGAAGACACTCCAAGGTATTCAATGAGGGGCATGGCGAGTTCATAGAATTTTTTTTGGCACAAGTTAGCGGAAATAGTTTTTTTTGTTTTTTTTTCTCACAAAGTCTCCCTTTCCGCTAACTTGGGACAAAAATTCCAATCTTTCATGGACTCAATATGCCCCTCAGCGAATACCTTGGGGTGTCTTCTTTCCAAAATGGGGTAATTTGTGGGGTGTTTGTACTGCCCTGGCATTTGAGGGTCTCCACAATCATTACATGTATGGCCAGCATTAGGATTTTCTGCTATTCTCCTTATATTGAGCATACGGGTAATGAGATTTATTTTTTTCCGTTCAGCCTCTGGGCTGAAAGAAAAAATGAACGGCACAGATTTCTTCATTCGCATCGATCAATGTGGATGAAAAAATGTCTGCCAAAAAAAAAAAAGGAGGGGAAAGGCGTCTGCCAGGACATAGGAGCTCCGCCCAACATCCAAACCCACTTAGCTCGTATGCCCTGGCAAACCCGATTTCTCCATTCACATCAATCGATGTGGATGAATAAATTATTGGCGGGATTTTTTATTTTTTTTATATATACAAAGTGTTTGCCAAAGCATATGAACACCGCCCCTCAGCTCATATGCCTCTACTGCAGAGGAGAAATCTCGTCTTGCAGCGCCGCATACACCGACTTTTGTGTAATCTGACAGCAGCGCAATGCTTCTGTCAGAATGCACATCAGTGCTGCAGCTGGTTCATCGGTTGGTCCACCTAGAAGGTAAAAAAAACAAAACAAAAAAGAAAAAAACAGGCCGCAACGCAATAAATTTATTAACATTAACTTTAGAATAACGTTTGAATGGAACATTAACTTTTATAAACTTTTTGAACAGAACATTAACTTTTTTGCTTACCGGTGATTTTTTATTTATTTTTTTACCTTTTTTATAGAACAAACCTCTCCTTCCCCATGGGACAATGTGCAAAGCGCAAATCGCCCAGAGATGTGGCGAAGTACATTATGCACTTTGTCCCAGGTGAAAGGAGAGGTTTGCAGCAGCTCTGTGTGAAAGGGCCCTAACAGCCCTGTGTGCCTGTCCTGCGTAACGTAATCCCTATGCTAAGTGTACCTGTGTGTGGTACTTCCGGAAACACTCCCCTAAGCATAGGGCAGGGTGGTCAGGGCAGTCAGAACAGAAATAGCGGGTGTCACGCCTTATTCCACTCCTGCTACAGATGCAACATCTTTTTCGGGGTGGCGCTTGGGTTGAGGTACTAGAAACGACACTGGGGAAATGTCGCTTGTGTAGACGGCTCACTACACTGGTGGATGGGGCCACGGAACCTCCTGGATACAGGAGGTTCTCGATGATCTCTTCCTGAAATTTGAGGAAGGATCCTGTTCTCCCAGCCTTACTGTAGAGAACAAAACTATTATATGCAGCCAATTGAATCAAATATACAGACACCTTCTTATACCAGCGTCTGGTGTGTCGGGAAACTAAATAAGGAGCCAACATCTGGTCATTGAAGTCCACCCCTCCCATGAGCAAATTATAGTCGTGGACTGAGAGGGGCTTTTCAATGACAATGGTTGCCCGTTCTATTTGTATTGTCGTGTCTGCGTTAATGGAGGAGAGCATGTAAACGTCACGCTTGTCTCTCCATTTCACCGCGAGCAGTTCTTCGTTACACAAGGCAGCCCTCTCCCCCTTGCAAGACGGGTGGTAACGAGCCGTTAGGGGAAGCCCCGGCGACTAGGTCGCGCGGTGCCACAGCAGCCAATCTGTTCTAGGAACAAATGCCTGAAGAGGGGCACACTTGTGTAAAAAATGTCCACATAAAGATGGTACCCCTTGCCAAATAAGGGTGACACCAAGTCCCATTTGTGGGTATAGCCTGTGGCCCTTTCACAGAGCTTATACAATTTGACCCCATACCGGGCGCGCTTGCTTGGGATGTATTGTTTGAAGCCAAGGTGCCCGCTAAAATGTATAAGGGACTCGTCTATGCAGATGTTTTGCTCAGGGGTATACAAATCTGCAAATTTGGTGTTAAGGTGGTCTATGAGGGGCCGAATTTTGTGGAGCCGGTCAAAAGCTGGGTGGCCTCTGGGACGAGAGGTGCTGTTGTCGCTAAAGTGCAGGAAACGCAGGATGGCCTCAAATCGTGCCCTGGACATGGCAGCAGAGAACATGGGCATGTGATGAATTGGGTTCGTGGACCAATATGACCGCAATTCATGCTTTTTGGTTAGGCCCAGAAAAAAATTTAATTCGGAAACTTGGACGGGTTTCCACCGGAAAGACTGGGCATAATAGCTTCCCGGGTTGGCG
Source organism: Bufo bufo (assembly GCF_905171765.1). Lineage (NCBI taxonomy): Eukaryota > Metazoa > Chordata > Amphibia > Anura > Bufonidae > Bufo > Bufo bufo. The sequence goes on from NC_053391.1 coordinate 381,805,516, forward strand.
GCTATAAATTGAGTGGCATACCGATTTGTTTCTGCCACGACTAAGTCCAAGAGCTCCGCAGTCAAGAACAGCTCAAAAAATCCCAGTGCCGACCCTATCTGAGCTGTCTCAACCCGAACTCCAGACTGGGCGGTGAAAGGGGGAACTACTGGTGCGGCTGAAGTTGGGGGCTGCCAATCAGGGTTTGCCAGCACCTCAGGGACTCTAGGGGCTCTACGGGCCTGTCTGTGCGGTGGCTGCGACGGGGGAACTACTGCACGTGCCACCGTACCAGCTTCAACTGCCCTTCTGGTGCTCGCCACTTCACCATGTTGTACGGCAGTGCTGGTACTAGGTCCAGGATGGGCTGCGCTGCTGGTGTATGCCTCACCACGTAATCCGACAGCGCCAGCCCCACTCTGCTGCCCTTGAAGCGGATCCTGCGCAACCTGTGGTCTAGCAACACGGGGCCGGGTACGCCTGCTGGTAATAGGGACCTCAACCTCCTCGTCCGAACTTTGGGTCAGACTGCCACTGCTTTCTACAGGTTCATATTCTGACCCGCTGGATTCGTCAGATGAGGGTTCCCATTCCTCATCCGACTGGGTCAGAATCCTGTAGGCCTCTTCAGAAGAATACCCCTTATTTGCCATTTGGTCAAATAAATTTAGGGGGTATTCCCTGAGACTACCCAAGAAAAAAAGCAAGCCTGTCTTACAAATGGGAGGCTAGCGAAGTACCGGAAGCCGCTGCGATTGATAAAAAATATCAAAACAGATTTTTTTATCGCCGCAGCGCTTGTAAAGTGATTGTGCAGTGATCAAAAAAATATATATTTTTTGTCACTGCGGCGGGGCGGGCGTGGGTGAACCCACGTGTGGGCGACCGATCAGGCCTGATCGGGCAAACACTGCGTTTTGGGTGGAGGGCGAACAAGGTGACACTAATACTATTATAGATCTGACTGTGATTAGTTCTGATCACTTACAGATACTATAAAAGTACAAATGCTGATTAGCGATACGCTAATCAGCGAATCAGTGACTGCGGTGCGGTGGGCTGGGCGCTAACCGACGCTAACTGCCTAACAAAGGGGCCTAAACTATCCTAAACCTAACCGTCAATACTAGTGGAAAAAAAAAGTGACAGTTTACACTGATCACTTTTTTCCCTTTCACTAGGTGATTGACAGGGGCGATCAAGGGGTTAATTGGGGTCATGGGGGGTGATCTGGGGCTAAGTGTTGTGTCTTGTGTACTTACAGAGATATGTGCTCCTCTGCTGGGGCCAACCGACGAAAAGGACCAGCAGAGGAGCACAGAAGCCATTTAACACATTATATTTATAAATATAATGTGTTAGATGGCTTCTGATTCGTTTTTTTGAAAATCATCAGCCTGCCAGCTACAATCATTTTTGCTGGCAGGCTGATGACGAACTTGTCCTAACTTTTGCCGGCCCGCGATGCGCATGCGCGGGCCGGCTGTGAGCGTAATCTCGGGTCTCGCGAGATGACGCGTAGATGCGTGACTGTGCCTGAGTGAGCCGCCTCCGGAACGTGATCCTGCGTTAGGCGGTCCGGAGGCGGTTAAAGGGGTTGTCCCACGAAAAATATTCTACAGTTTTTAAACCAGCACCTGCATCTGAATTCTTTTGTAATTGCATGTAATAAAAAAAAATTTGCATAGCCACTGAGTTATTCAATAAAAAATTATCTGTATAGCGCCACCTGCTGTTTGTTTTTTTCTTATTTCTTTGACCTGCTCAATGAGAAGGCCGCACATTTTCATTGTTCAGCTGCCCTGAGCTGTGATAGGGGGAGCATGGACACACCCCCTTTAGCTGCAGCAGAAAAGACACTCCCCTTGAGCTTCCAGCTTGATATAAATCTAGATCCATGTGAGGTACAGGGCTGGTTGTAGCTTTGTTAGAAAGAGGTTGCCATGTACTATGTATGTAATTTTCTTTTATTACATTAGTGATGAGATAACCCCTTTAAGGCCTTTAGAATGCCGCAACAAAAAATTGTGCTTTTATTATGCGTTAGTAGCAAAACATAAAACAAACAGATTTGGTATTGCTGTAACTGAACCATAAAATGAACACCAAAGTAACATGTTACTTATGCTGCACAATGAACAGCACAAAACTTGAAATACAAAATCAATGGCAGAATTTCATTTTTTTTCCCCATTCCCTGTCACCAGAACAGCCATATTGAGCTAATCACATGTGCACTCTGGTCACACTGCCTTCTAAGCTGGTTTTCTTGAAGTTCATAATCAGTGGATTTTGTGAAAAAAAACTTCTTTAAAAATGTACTTGACATCATGAATATTGTCTTAACGGAGTCAATGGGACGTGTCCATTGCTGAGCTGTGACGGAATGCTGCCAACAATCCTGCTTGCCTTGCTGGTGTAGCATGCCCCTTCTATCCTACACGCCAGTGCCTGGACAGAAGCACTCCTTCAGTGGCTATAACACAAGCATGTGCAGTGAGTGCTTGAAGCCGAGCAGTAGCGTTTTTTGTCTGACCGATTCCTGGCATATTTGCTGGGTAGCCGGATCTCTGCCGAACCCCCTTAAAGTCAATAGGCAGGCAGTATGTGGCAATGCAAGATGCGGAAAACTCCAGTAGGCTGTTCCAACACAGAGGACAACTGCAAACTAGGTCTTCAATATCAGGACCCTGGACAACTCTTTTTTGGTTGCTTATTATTTTATGTATGTATAAAATCTATATATTTTTTATATTTTTAAACAAAAGTGTTTCTATTTCTTGTCCTTTTACCAGAATAATTGAAAACCATTATGTGGTTCCTGGTGAAGAAAGTGTCACAGAGTACTCAATGTATGGCGAAGGTTATACTCTGGAATGTGATTGCCACAGTGATTACAGGTAATGGCCATTTAGACACAATCAGTATTTAATCTAATTTATGAGATTGTTAATTTACTAAGAATACAGTATGTAGTAATTTCATAATCCCTGCAGGAATGCCATATGGTGGTTATTAGAACTCCATACCGCAATAGACCTTTCTAATCAAAAACAGCCTTTAATCCACTTGTGTCCCATAAAATATTATTAGATTTAGTATTACTGTTTATAATAGTATTCTTAAAGGGAACTATCTTTATTTCCTGATATATTGTGTTAATTAGGTCCTATCAGTTTTGAGAAAAGCAAACCAAAACTAAATAGTGGATAGTCCAGCTTATTTTAAGATCCTAAAATTCCCAAGTTTTTAAAGATATTCAGAGAGCTTCCCTCTGGTTTTCTTTAGAACAAATGAATCTCAGATGAGCAGCAGACTGAATTCACACTGTGCAAGACTCTTAGGACTCATGCACACGACAGTATTTCGCGTTCAGTATACTGGCCGTTTTTTGAGTTCAGTATGCGGTACATATGCTGAACTATTCATTTGAATGGTTCAGCAAAAAAAACTGAAGTGTTTCCATGTGCATTCCGTTTCAGTATTTCCGTACCGTGAAAAGATAGAACATGTCCTATTCTTGTCCGCAAATCACGGTGCTTGGCTCCATTTAAGTCAATGGGTCCGCAAAAAAAACTAAACACATACGGAAATGCAACCGTATGTCTTCCGTATCCGTTCCGTTTTTACTGAACCATCTATTGAAAATGTTATGCCCAGCACAACTTACTGTAATTACTGTATACTGTATATGGCATACGGAAAAATGGAGCGGAAAAACGCAAAGGAAACGGAAACAAAAAAACAGAACAACGGATCCGTAAAAAACGGACCGCAAAACATTGAAAAAGCCATACGGTCGTGTGCATGAGCCCTTAAAGTGACTCTCTGTTTCAAGAACGAATATTCACATTAGCTGGGGAATGAACAAAACACTTGCCTGGTGACCTACTTTTCATCTTTTCAGTTTCAGATCCACCAATTTCCAGGCTCCTCTTCTGTCATCCAAAGATAGCCGCACTTGTTCTCACACTACCTGATGAAAACTGTACATTTGGTAGTCCAAGAAACCTCAGTATTGCCCACATTTCCAGTGCTGGCCAAAGCGAGGGCAACAGGAAGTGTTGTGGACTATCAAATGCACATTAGTTATTTAACAGGCTGAGAAATGGTGCATCCATCTTGGATGACAGAAAAAGAGTCTAGGAACTGGTGGATTTGCATCTGTACAGAAGAAACCTCAGTCCAGCACTGGCTATATGGTAGAGATTTAACAATATATTTTTGCTAGTTGTGTGGTGTAAATACATTATGAAATTTGCTGTTGAGAATGAGCGCCATATTTATGAAGCACCAGTTCCACTTTACTAAAATAGAAGTCAGATAAAGTGGGTGAGGCAACTTCTTTTTATTATAATTTTTTAATTAAAATGTCTTCCTATCAATAAAAAAAAAACCATAAATTTATCAGAAATCTGAGGCACTGCACTTTACATTCTGTGTTGCCTGGAAGTGTTTGGCAAACTGGGTGTGGTGGGGCCCATAGTAAATTTTGCTATAATGCCCTATGAGATTTGTGCACACCCCTGGATTAAGTATTAAACGTGTAACATAAAAATAGAAAAAGGCTAGTTTCACACGAGCGAATGTCATGCTCCGGACTCACAGCGCAGCACCCGTCCTGATATAATGCTACCGTATGTGACACCGGCAGTGCTGGAAGTTCAGGACAGGTGCTGCGCTTCGAGTCAGAGCGCTTGCTCGTGTGAAACCAGCCAAAGTCATTAAAGAGGTTGTCCAGGATTAGAAAAGCATGGTTACTTTCTGCTAATAACAGCATCAGACCTGACCACTGGTTGTGCGTGGTATTTCTGCTCAACTCTATTCACTTTAATAGAATTGAGCTGCAATATCACACACAACTCATAGGCATGTGTGGTGCTGTTTTTGGAAGAAAGCAGCTAGTTCTGGACACTGCTAGACCTTTTTCTAAAATAAAAAATTACTATTTGGGCGCTACATAGTATCACAGTAAAAATCATTGCAACAAAACTGCATTATTACGAGCAATAACAGAGTAGCAATCAGTGAACTATACCAATACTGAGCAAATCAAAGTTCAGGGTGTGTTGTACCAGTTGCATCTTACACCAATCACTTCCCTACCTGTCCAGACTTGGCTGCCAATCATTACAACCAGACCCTCAAAACCACCCTAGATGAAGTTGCTCCAATATCAATCCGTCCCTCTCGACGCAGAACACGGCAACCCTGGCACACACCTGAAACGCGTTTTCTACAGCGCTGCTCCAGATGTGCAGAACACTTATGGAGAAAATCGCGAATATCAACAGACTTCCTCCATTATAAATTTATGCTCAAAACATATAATCTCAACATTGCCAAACAAAAGTACTTCACCTCTCTCATCTCCTCCCTCTCAAATAACCCAAAACGACTTTTTGACACTTTTCGTTCCCTTCTAAACTCTAAAGTTCCAGAACCTGTCACTGACCTCTGCGCTGATGGCATTGCCAATTACTTCACAGACAAGATTGTCAGTATCCAGCAGGAAATAATCTCCCAGTCCCCAAATAATTTCAATCCTCCTCCCTCCAATTCCTCCACATGCTCTCTCTCCTCTTTTGACCCTATAACAGAGGAAGAAGTCTCGAGGCTTCTCTCTTCTTCTCGACCCACCATCTATAGCAGTGATCCTATTCCATCACACCTCCTCAAGTCCCTCTCCCCAGCTGTCATCACTCACCTAACTACAATTTTTAACCTCTCTCTCTCTCTCTTCTGATATCTTCCCCTCCTCTTTCAAACACTCTATTATCACCCCACTACTAAAGAAACCATCTCTTGAACCGACCTGTGCTGCTAACTACAGACCTGTTTCTAACCTCCCTTTCATCTCTAAACTCCTTTAACGTCTTGTCTACTCTCGCCTAATAAGCTATCTCTCTGCAAACTCTCTTTTGACCCCTTAAAATCTGCCTTTCGCCCTCTTCACTCTACAGAAACTACCCTTACTAAAGTGTCTAATGACCTCCTAACAGCAAAAATAAATGGTGACTATTTGCTATTGATTCTGCTAGTTCTCTCTGCAGCGTTTGATACCGTAGACCATAAACTCCTCCTCACCATGCTCCACTCAATTGGCCTTAAGGACATTGCTCTCACTTCGTTCTCTTCCTATCTCTCTGGTTGCTCCTTTAGTGTATCATTCGCTGGCTCTTCTTCTCCTCTTCCTCTTGATGTCGGCGTTCCTCAGGGCTCAGTACTAGGTCCTCTACTCTTCTCCCTCTATACAGCCCCAATCGAACAGACTATCAGTAGATTTGGCTTTCGATACCATCTCTATGCTGACGACACCCAACTATACACTTCATCCCCTGACATCACTTCTGCTTTACTCCAAAACACCAGTAATTGTCTGGCAGCTGTCTCTAACATCATGTCCTCTCTGTAGCTAAAACTAAACCTCTCAAAAACTGAACTTCTTGTCTTACCCCATCTACTAACTCACCTAAACTTGATATTTCAATTTCGGTATGCAGCGCTATCATAACTCCTGTGCAACATGCCCGCTGTTTTATGGCCACATTTGACTCCAATCTCTCCTTTGTTTCCAATATTCAATCACTCACACGCTCTTGTCGTCTGCACCTCAAGAATATTGCCAGAATCCGCCCTTTTCTTACGGTGGAAACGGCAAAAACTCTTGTTGACTTGAATTATTCTCATCTTGACTACTGCAACGCATTACTAATCGGTCTCCCTCTCACTAAACTCTCCCCCATTCAGTCTGTCCTAAATGCTGCAGCCAGGCTCATCTATCCATCCAACTACTACACTGATGCTACTAGTCTGTGCCAGTCACTTTACTGGTTGCCTGTCCACCACAGAATACAGTTCAAACTTCTCACCCTCACCCACAAAGCTCTCCACAGTGCTACACCTCCATACATCTCCTCCCTCATCTCTATCTACCACCCTACTCGTGCTCTCCGTTCTGTTAGTGACCTAAGATTAATAACCTCCATATTTCGTACCTCTCACTCCCGTCTTCAAGATTTTTCTCGAGCTGCACCTACTCTCTGGAATACTCTTCCCCGGAATACTAGGTCAATTCACAACTTCTCCACCTTCAAACGTGCTTTAAAAAACACATCTTTTCAGGCAAGCTTATCAAGCTACCTAAACTTACTATTCCCCGACTAAACCTCCCCCCACCAACTCCTCTGGCCTAAACTCGATCCTCTAGTAGTCCCAAACCTGAAGCAGATCGTCCGGCACCACTCCTGTCAGTTCAATGATGGCTCAAATCCTACTTATCACAATCAACTACCTTATGTGTCACCCCCAATTCCTCATAGATTGTAAGCTCTTGCGAGCAGGGCCCTGACTTCTAGTGTTTCAGTTGCATATTAGCCAGTTAGTTTTGTTTCGTACATGAACCTTATGAATTTATAAAGCGCTGCAGTATATGGTGGCGCTATATAAATACATTTTAATATTATTATTATTATTATTATTATTAACACTGTCAACCATGCATTTACCCATAGCTATACATGTCAGTGTCACTCATTATTTACTTTTGCTGTCTTTGTATTAAACAGCTTGAAAAGGGAGCGAAAGAGAGAAAATAAAAATAAAAAAGAGAGAAAGGCAACAGAAAAAAAAAAGTCTCAGGTATTCGGAGACCTCAGAGTGATACCAATTTTCAGCCCAGTTGGAGTACCTTTAATTCGGAAAAAATCAATTTGGGCTTGAATTGAATTTTCTGACCAATTCGGTAGAATTCAACTCAAAACAAATTTCAAGAAACGTGTACTTTTCAAGTTGGCCTATGTATATGATGCTTTCATATGCAATTGTAGTTGATTTTTGATGTTAACTCTATGCATGGCCATTAAAAAAAAATAATAATAATACAATAAGTATTGTATTCCATCCCTCCCTCCACCGGTTGGCCACCTGTTGGGGATTTTGGCAGACCTGCAAAAGGAAGCATACTTACATGCTCCCTGCTGCTAGGTTTGGGCTCCTTCAGTCCCTGGCCACAGCTGCCTTGTTTGGGTCCCCATTGTTAACAATTTGAGGCAGCTGCAGAAACTTGCTGGCTGCAGTAGTGACCTGCCTCTCTTGCAGCGCTGCAGTGGAATCAAAGTGGATGTTGACAGCAGGGAACCCGAGCGAGGCATCCAAGGCCAGGGAGAAAAGGAGCCAGGATTAAGTGGTGGCCTTTTTTGCTCTTTGAAACATGCAATTTAATCCAGTTTTGTGACATTCGGAATCTTTTAGCACGCTTAAAAATCATTGTTTGCCAGTGGCAGATCTTTTTGTCTAATCACGATCTGCTGCCGGCAAACAATAATTTAGTATCGAGACGAGCAATGGCATGAGCGACTGAGGAGGAGATTGTTGCATGTAATAGCAGCGGTCTCCTTCGCTAGCGAGCTGGCTATTGCCGAGAAGGAACGCGTCCTTCCCGACAATCGCCTAGATGTTCTGCAGGTCTCATATAAGTCTAAGGTAGGGTTTAGTTAAATGGGTTGTCCTAGTAAATAAAAACTTGGGCAATGGTCTAAAATAACAAAAGAAGTTATACTCACTTTTTTTCCATTGCTGCTTCACGTACTCTCTAGTTCTCTTCGCTGTTTGTTTTTCTGGTTGCAGCAGTGACGTTCTGTTCACACAGGTCTCCACTGTAGCCAAATACAGTACTAGCTTCAGCCTTGATGTCCCATGTTCTGCTGAGGCCAGTGATTGGATGCATAGTGACCTGTGTTCATGGAACATCATGGCTGCAGCCAAGATGAGGATGTCATAGATGAGGAGAACAAGAATTTATTGCTAGAAGCTGCAGGGGAGAAAGAGGTAAGTATGGCTTTTTTATATTTTAACACATTTACAGGGGCTGCCTAAGTTTTTATATAACACTGCAAACCACTTTAGTTCTAAGGTACAGTTCCTTAACTTGATTCTTTATCTTTTAACATCATATTATTATTTAGGTCCAGAATTCTGTGTCGATTAATTTTACAGCAGATCTTTATGTTCTTGGAACTGGGTTTTCCAGAAACAGAGCCCCAGATCCCCTTAATTGCCATATAGTAATACCCTAATGTAACATGCAGGTACAGTCACAGAGGAAGTAGATTAACCTTCAAGTAGATTTTTATTTTATCAGTGCCTAATTGCAAATGTGATTACTATAAGGAGAACATTCAATCTCAATGCAGTTGCCTAGCTACCCACATAGTATTAAGCACGATACCATCATACTAATGCAGACTTCTTGTCATAGACGCATGATATCTGAACGAAATGTCAGAGGACAGAACACAGCTTCTTATAGTACTACTAGTGGTATGAAAAACAATCTAGTATATAATATTCTATTCATACATAGAAAAAATAATGTAGCACAGTAGGTGTTGAAAGATAATAGGATGACTCCCATATCCCTTGCTGTTTCAGACTATTTTGCTTTTCTTGTTGGAAATCCTTGACTCTGAAAACATAGCATACTGAGACAGAAACAAAAAAGAAATTTCACTTATATAATTCACGTATATTTATGAGCTGCATTATTGGGTGGGAGTTGGAATGGATCAAAACAGCTGAAATGCAAAAGTCATATACAGACAAGTCAAGGATATAGCCAGACTACTCAAGATAGGTACTAGATATGTCATAAACTATTGTAAGTGGCCAACTTAGACAGTGCCTTGAAAAAGTATTAATAGCTTGAACATTTTTTCACATTACACCCACAAACTAAAATGGATTTATGTAGTAGCAAGTGTGTGAAGTGAAAAGAAAATGATACATGGTTCTCCAAATGTTTATTAAATTAAAATCTGAAAAATATGGTGTGCAGTTGTAATCAGCTTCCTGTACTCTGATACCTGTAAATAAAATCCAGTGTAACCAATTGCCTTTAGAAGTGACCTCATTATTAAATAGAGTGTAAGGTCTGTAACGTAACAAGAACAGTGCAGCCCTGAACTGAAGCACCCTGCTGCCCCTATCTACTTGTAGTACAAGCCCTAAGCAGCAGCACCACAACTGGTCGACGGATCCTATACTACTAAGTGAAGAGACGGACAAAGGCAAACAAAACACGCACACACAACAAAAAAGGCAAAGTCGACAGAAAATGGGTCAAAACCAGACGAGCTACAAGGCACCAAAACATGAAGCAAAGCAATCAGGAACACAGGAACAAGGGTGTAATGGTGTAAATGCTAGTGAGCCACACAAAAGACTATCCCTGGCACTGGTGTATAGAAAAGTGGGGAATTATATAGAGCACCAGGTCCATGGACCAGAACCTGATTGATCTGGTGGCCTGGCGCTCCAATAGGTCAGATACAAAACTAAACAGTTAACTCAGCAGATGGACTGTCAATTAGTCCACTGCCTGTCTGCCCCAGTGCACGCGGGCTATGGGGAGAAACAGAGCATTGCACTGGTTGCCAAGGACTCGGCCGCATCACCGGGGGTGTGGCTCAGCAATGCATCTATCCCGGTGCCCCGCTGAAGCTGAGGATCGCGCTGCTGGACCCCGAACAGGTAACTTCCTTACATAGAGTTCACCTGTGTGTAATTTATTCTCAGTATAACTACAGCTGTTCTGTGAAGACATCAGAGGTTTGTTAGAGAACATTAGTGATTAAACAGCATCATAAAAACCAAGGAACACACCAGACAGGTCAGGAATAAAGTTGTGGAGAAGTGTAAAGAACGGTTTGGTTATAAAAAAAATAGCTCCGAACATTCACAGAGCACTGTTCATTCCATTATCTGAAAATGGAAGGAGGATGGCACAACTGCAAACCTAACAAGACATGGCAGCCCCCCTAAACTGACAGTCCAGACAAGGAGAGAACTAATTAGAGAAGCAGCCAAGAGGCCCTTGGTCAATCTGGAGGAGCTGCAGAGATCCACAGCTCAGGTGGACAAATCTGTTGCAAAGGACAATTATTAGTCGTGTACTCCAGAAATCTGCCCTTTGTGGTAGACTGGCAAGAAGAAAGCCATTTTTGAAAGCAAACCATAAGAAGTCTTGTTTGCAGTTTGTCACAAGCCATGTAGGGGACACAGCAAATATGTAGAAGAAGGTGTTCTGGTCAGATAGACAACTTTTTGGCCTAAATGCTATTTGTGGCGAAAAACTAACACTGCACATCACCCTGAACACACCATCCCCAGCATGAAACATGGCGGTGGCAGCATCATGCTGTGGTGATGCTTTTCTTTAGCAGAGACAGGGAAGCTGGTAAGAGTTGATGGGAAGATGGATGAAGCTAAATACAGGGCAATCCTAGAGAAAAACCTGTTAGATGCTGCAAAAAACTTGACTGGGGCGGAGGTTCACCTTCCCGTGGGACAACGACCCTAATACATACAGCCTGACCTAGAGTAGAAAGGTTTACAAAGCATATTTATGTGTCAGAAGGGCCCAGTCAAAGTGCAGACCTAAATATCATTGAGAATATGTGGCAAGACTTGAAAATTACTGTGCACAGACACTCTCAATCCAATCTGACTGAACTTGAGATATTTTGCAAAGAAGAGTGGGCAAAAATGTCATCCTCTAGATGTGCAAAGCTAGTAGAGACATACACCAAAAGACCTGCAGCTGTAATTGGAGCAAAAGGTGATCCTACAAAGTATTGACTTGGGGGCTGAATACAAATGCACGCCACACTTTCCAGGTTTTTATTTATAAAAAATTTAGAAAACTGTGTACTGTATCATTTTCTTTTCACTTCACACATAATTGATACTTTGGGTTGGTCTATTGCATAAAATCCCAATAAAATACAAGTTTGTTGGTATAATGTGAAAAAATTTGAAAAATGGGGTTTGAATATTTTTCAAAGCACTGTATGTACAGGTATGCGTCCTTTGCTATAATGTCCTTAGCCATATTGGACCACTACCTTTAAGGCCCTATTAGGCTACTTTCACACTTGCGTTTGGGGTTCCGCTTGTGAGATCCGTTTGAGGGCTCTCACAAGCGGCCCTGAACTGATCCGTTTATCCCCAATGCATTCTGAATGGATAAGGATCCGTTCAGAATGCATCAGTTTGGCTCCGTTCCACCTCCATTCCGCTCTGGAGGCGGACACCAAAATGCAGCTTGCAGCGTTTTGGTGTCCACCTGGCCGTGCGGAGCCAAACGGATCCGTCCTGACTTACAATGCAAGTCAATGGGGACGGATCCGTTTGACGTTGACACAATATGGTGCAATTGCAAACGGAGACGTCCCCTATTGACTTTCAATGTAAAGTCAGGAGTCCCTATTAATATACCATTGGATCGGAGTTTTCTCCAATCCGATGGTATATTTTAACTTGAAGCGTCCCCATCACCATGGGAACGCCTCTATGTTAGAATATACCATCGGATTTGAGTTAGATCGTGAAAACTCAGATCCGACAGTATATTCTAACACAGAGGCGTTCCCATAGTGATGGGGACGCTTCAAGTTAGAATATACTAAGAACTGTGGACATAACTTCCCCCTGCTGCCCGGCAGCACCCGATCTCTTACAGGGGGCTGTGATCCGCACAATTAACCCCTCAGGTGCCGCACCTGAGGGGTTAATTGTGCGTATCATAGCCCCCTGTAAGAGATCAGGTGCTGCCAGGCACCAGTGGGCCAGACCCCCCTCCCTCCCCAGTTTTAAATTAATTGGTGGCCAGTGCGGCCCCCCTCCCTCCCCAGTATTAAATTCATTGGTGGCCATTGCGGCCCCCCTCCCTCCCCAGTATTAAATTCATTGGTGGCCAGTGCGGCCCCCCCCTCCCTCCCCATTATTAAATTAATTGGTGGCCAGTGCGGCCTCCCCCCCCCCTAATTAAAATCACCCCCCCTCATTGATGGCAGCGGAGAGTTCCGATCGGAGTCCCAGTTTAATCGCTGGGGCTCCGATCGGTTACCATGGCAGCCAAGACGCTACTGCAGTCCTGGTTGCCATGGTTACTTAGCAATTTTAGAAGCATTATACTTACCTGCGCTGTCTGTGGCCGGCCAGCCGCTCCTCCTACTGGTAAGGGAAAGGTCTGTGCGGCGCATTGCTTATAGCACAGACCTTTCACTTACCAGTAGGAGGAGCGACCGGCCGGCCACAGACAGCGCAGGTAAGTATAATGCTTCTAAAATTGCTAAGTACCCATGGCAGCCAGGACTGCAGTAGCGTCTTGGCTGCCATGGTAACCGATCAGAGCTCCAGCGATTAAACTGGGACTCCGATCGGAACTCTCCGCTGCCACAAATGATGGGGGGGTGTGATTTTAATTAGGGGGGTGGAGAGGGTAGGCCGCACTGGCCACCAATGAATTTAATACTGGGGAGGAAGGGAGGGGGGGCTGCACTGGCCACCAATGAATTTAATACTGGGGAGGGAGGGGGGGCCGCACTGGCCACCAATGAATTTAAAACTGGGGAGGGAGGGGGGTCTGGCCCCCTGCTGCCTGGCAGCACCTGATCTCTTACAGGGGGCTATGATACGCACAATTAACCCCTCAGGTGTGGCACCTGAGGGGTTAATTGTGCGGATCACAGCCCCCTGTAAGAGATCGGGTGCTGCCAGGCAGCAGGGGGCAGTTATGTACACAGTTCTTAGTATATTCTAACTTGAAGCGTCCCCATCACCATGGGAACGGCTCTGTGTTAGAATATACTGTCGGATCTGAGTTTTCACGATATGAAAACTCCAATCTGAAAAAGCTGTTTATGCAGACGGATCCGTTCTGAACGGATGCAAGCATTTGCATTATAGGTGCGGATCCGTCTGTGCAGATACCAGACGGATCCGCACCGAACGCAAGTGTGAAAGTAGCATAGACTGCATGATTTTTGAGCCATGTATAGTCTACAAGCGTTCATAGGAGTGCTCATTCCCAATAATGTCCCATATAATCGATCAGAGGATGAACAAGCAAATGCTCACTTGTCGCTAATGAGCATTTTTCATCAGGATGAAACATGCCCAATATTTGTTAGCTTATCTCTCTGTATAATCAGGGATGTGTTGCCAATAATGAATAAAACAGAATGAGGCAGGAACAATCCCGGTAGCAATAGTTCCCCTCATATTCACTTTGCATTGGCCTGTATCCATTGGTGCTTGCACTGCCCAAACATCAGGCAGTGTAATAGGGCTCTTACCTTTAGCTAAGGGCTCAGCATGAGTAAGGCTCTGTGCACACTATGTTCAACACACTAGGCACATGCATACCTCCAACGGAAGGCTCCAACATATATCACTGGATAGTCACCTGTTGACCTCCATTGTAATAAAATCATTATTGCATGGTATACTTTGTATGTGGTACCCACTATATAGGAAAGTACATTCTGCTTTTTTTTTATATGCAGTAAAAACAGGTATGTCATCATATACCACCTTGATTGAGGACAAAAGGACACACTTAGGGTATGGCCACATGGTCAGGTTCCTGCATGCAGTTTCGGAAGCCAGAATCAGGAGTGGTTCATAAAAGGAGAGAAAGTATATAGGGCAGATAAAGCTTCTCCTCTTTTTTTTTAATCTGACCTTGTGGCTGTACCCTTATGGCCTCTGTCAGGTGACTGGAGACATATGGACACATTTAACTTGGGCTTTTCCTGGTGTATACTCCAGACAAAGTTTCTTATGTTGCTAGAATGATAAATGCATAGATGTAGTCAGATGGCACTACAGTAAACTGGTCTTATGGTCTATTCACATTGTACATATGCCATACTTATCTTAAGACTCCTATGGGCTGATGGGTGCCAAAAGAGTGTATTTTAGAAGCATCCAGAGAATACAGTTCAAATTCTGTAGCAGGGCCCCCATTTCCATGGGCAATTTATAATATTGGTGTCTTCCTTTGTGATGGAGGGTTTCTTTTGGCACTAAGGCCCAGGTATTTTCATTTTGCCAATGACTGGGCTCTTTGGGTAGTATCACATATTTCAGGTAAATCCTTATTTTAAGGTTTATTCACATGCTCCAGATTTGTTGCAGAAATGTTTGCAACTGTCCCATCTACACGAGGCCTGCAGTGGTTCATGCAGCCACTGGTTTTCCTTTTAAGTGTGCTTTTACATGCTTGTGGTCGAGCTGCAGGTCGCGTCTGCAGTTTACTGCAAGTTGCAGTCACTGAATCTCTACTTGCTGCTTGAAACAATGGTAAGCGGCGGCGAACCTGCAGACTCTGGTATTGCCGTTGGTTTGTAAGGCTCTTTCTGGCCCCATTCTCTATAATGGAGACTGGGCACATTCCAGATGAACTAAGTACTTGCATCCCCTCTGTAATTACACTTCTGGAGCATCTATTCTTAAGACTTTTGTTCTATTTATTATTCCCTCTAGAAGGTCCTGCTGGGTGTTACAAGTTAGGGGGGTGTCGCTCCACAGTTTGCTACCAATAGCACTGATTGGATAATGTCAGGCTCTGTAGGGGTACATGTGAACTGTAGAACCAAGCTGGACCTTCATAGCAAACTGCTAGCAATTCATTCATAACTTCTTGCAGGAATAATAGAGGAATGGCACAATATAGAGTCATAAGATTATTTGCTCCAGAGTGTTATTATACAGTGAATGCAAATAGTTACTAAAACAGACATGTCAGTATGGGTAACAGGTCCTTTTTAAGTAATTTCTGTCTGCTTTTCCACCATGTTTTTCAGACAAACTGAAAAACTGTCATTATATAATGTGTTTTTGTATGTCTGAAAAAGGTCAAGCCAATTGTAAACTATTGAGCACTTCTACTATTCCGATCTCCTAAAATCCCTTATTTTCCGTACTTTTTCTCCCAAAATGTATTTGATGAGATTTCACAATATGACACCTTCTGAAAGTAGCTAAAGTGCCTATCAGCCCCTTAACACTTCAGAAAACCTGACCCTTATTGCCATGTCAACCACATAAATTGTACACCACTGCCCCTTATACTTTGATAATGCACTGAAAGGAATATAAAGGCGCTTTTGTCAAGGTACCTTTAAGGTTTCTTGCCTGAGTAAACATTAGTGGTCAAAACCTCTCCTTTACCTCCGGTGCTTTTATTCCATCTTTTATGCCGCATCTGTAAAGTTGTCTTTGACAGTTCTTCAGAAAAAATTAAATTAATTCTAGGAGAAAGAACTGGGGCACAGAAAGGCCATCTCTGTTGATCCAGGACTGATTGGTTCTTTCTAGAAGTTATTTTAAACCATTAACTCCTTTAAGCGTATGTACTGTATAAGCTTTCTATTGCTGTGCTCCAGCACTGCATGGGTTAAGCAGCGGTGATTGCTTTTCCTCTGCAGCTACAAGTCGCACACTATACATTAATCATCCAGATATTGATAGAAAGGCTTTGAATCCATAAGCTGCTTGCACTATTTATCTGCTGAAGAGGCTTATAGTAAATTGAAGAGTATTCTCAAGTATGCATCTAAATACTGTAAATAGCCATATGATGCTCAGGAGTCATATTTTAATATATTTATTATAGATATTCTGGTTTTAAAATAATCCATTAAGAAAACCACAAGTATCTCCAGTTAGACAGCTGCTTTTTTTTTTGTACCCCATGTTAAGATGATATTATTATTATTTTTATTATTATTGTTAAAGCGCCATTCATTCCATAGCGCTGTACATATGAAAAGGGGTATACATACATAATACAGACAATTGCACTAAGCATGAACAAGACGAGTTACAGACTGGTACAGAAGGAGAGAGGGCCCTGCCCGTGAGGGTTTACAATCTACATAGTATGGGAGAAGGACACAGTAGGTGAGGGTGAAGCTAGTCATGGCAGGATATAAAGGCAGCAGGGTCACTGGTTGTAGACTTGTCCAAAGAGGTGGGTTTTTAGGTTTCTTTTGAAGGATTCCACTGTAGGTAAGAGTCTGATATGTTGGGGTAGAGAGTTCCAGAGAATGGGGGATACACGGGAGAAATCTTGGAGGCGATTGTGGTAAGAGGTGATAAGAGGATAGGAGACAAGGAGGTCCTGTGGGGATCAGAGATTGCGTGTGGGGATGTATCGGCAAAGTAGCTCAGAGATGTAGGGAGGGGACAGGTTGTGGACAGTCTTGTATGTATTTGTTAGTATATTGAACTGAATTCGTTGGGCAGTGGTGAGCCAGTGAAGGAATTGGCAGAGGGGAGAGGCAGAGGAGTAACAGGGTGAGAGGTGGATCAGTCGTGCAGCAGAGTTGAGGATAGATTGGAGGGATGCGAGAGTGCTGAATGGAAGGCGGCAGAGGAGAATGTTGCAGTAGTCTAGGCGGGAGATGATGAGGGCATGTACAATTAGTTTTGCAGACTCAAAGTTGAGGAAAGCGCAGATGCGGGAGATGTTTTTAAGTTGGAGGTGGCAGGTGGTGGAAAGGGCTTGGATGTGTTGTCGGAAGCAGAGAGCAGAATCCAAGGTCACTCTAAGGCACCGGACTTGGTTGACCGGGGAGAGTGTGCAGCCATTGATTGTGATAGATAGGTCTGTTTGGGGGGTTGAGCAGGCACACCAACCTGACAAAAAAACTCAGACAAGCTTCCAGGGCTGCAGAACGGCGATGGAAGACATCCCATTCTAAGGATCACTTCACTGCATACAAGCAATTCCTCCTCATTTTTAAATCCTCACTTGCTGATGCAAAACAGGCTTACTTCTCATCTCTCATATCTTCCTTGTCCCACAGCCCTAAACAACTTGTTAACACTTTTAACTCCCTTCTTCGTCTCCCAGCGCCCACACCCTCTCCTCTCATCTCAGCTGAGGACTTTGCCACATAATTCAAACAAAAGATCGTCAACATTAGAGAAAGCCCCACAAAACCTCTACACAACTGCTCAGTCCTCTTCTCCCAAAACCCGCTTCTCCATTACAGAAGAAAAACTCCCTACTCTACACTCCAGATCACCTGTGCACTTGACCCAATCCCATCCCACCTCATCCCTAATCTCACCACAGTGTTTATCCCAGCCCTAACTCATCTCTTCAACCTATCACTAACCTGTCTTCCCCTCTGGTTTTAAACATGCTACCATTACACCCATTCTCAAAAAGCCTTCACTTGACCCATCTGCTTTGTCCAGTTATCGCCCCATATCACTTCTTCCATTTGCCTCAAAGCTACTTGAGCAACATGTCCATTCTGAACTGTCCTCTCACCTCTCCTCCTGCTCCCTTTAACCGCCTACAATCTGGCTTCCAGCCCCACCACTGACCTGGCCCTCTCCTGGATCAAATCATACCTCACAGAACGGACATTTAGCTTCTACCACTCTAGAATTCTGTTTTATCCATGTTAAGTTTTAGAGAGCAAGAGGAGAAGAAGGAGGATATGAAAGATAGGCATTGTGGTATTCTGGATAGTAGGGTGGTGATGTCTGGGCCAGAGAGGTGGATTTGTGTGTCATCAGCATAAAAGTGACACTGAAAGCCATGGGACTCTATGAGCTGTGCCAGGCCAAATGTGTAGATAGAAAAGAGCAGGGGTCCTAGGACAGAGCCTTGCGGGACACCAACATAGAAGGAATTAGACAAGGAGGTGGTGTGAGTGGTAGAAGCTAAATGTCCGTTCTGTGAGGTATGATTTGATCCAGGAGAGGGCCAGGTCAGTGATGCCAAAAGATGAGAGAGTTTGTAACAGAAGGGAGTGGTCGACAGTGTCAAAGGCAAAGGACAGGTCAAGGAAAAGGAGGACAGAGTAAAGTTTTCTGGTTTTGGCTGTTAGTAGGTAATTGGTGACTTTGGTAAGGGCAGTCTCAGTTGAGTGGTGGGGCTGGAAGCCAGATTGTAGGCGGTTAAAGAGGGAGCAGGAGGAGAAGTGAGAGGACAGTTCAGAATGGACATGTTGCTCAAGTAGCTTTGAGGCAAATGGAAGAAGTGATATGGGGCGATAACTGGACAAAGCAGATGGGTCAAGTGAAGGCTTTTTGAGAATGGGTGTAATGGTAGCATGTTTAAAACCAGAGGGGAAGACAGGTTAGTGATAGGTTGAAGAGATGAGTTAGGGCTGGGATAAACACTGTGGTGAGATTAGGGATGAGGTGGGATGGGATTGGGTCAAGTGCACAGGTGATCTGGAGTGTAGAGTAGGGAGTTTTTCTTCTGTAATGGAGAAGCGGGTTTTGGGAGAAGAGGACTGAGCAGTTGTGTAGAGGTTTTGTGGGGCTTTCTCTAATGTTGACGATCTTTTGTTTGAATTATGTGGCAAAGTCCTCAGCTGAGATGAGAGGAGAGGGTGTGGGCGCTGGGAGACGGAGAAGGGAGTTAAAAGTGTTAACAAGTTGTTTAGGGCTGTGGGACAAGGAAGATATGAGAGATGAGAAGTAGGCCTGTTTTGCATCAGCAAGTGAGGATTTAAAAATGAGGAGGAATTGCTTGTATGCAGTGAAGTGATCCTTAGAATGGGATTTCTTCCATCGCCGTTCTGCAGCCCTGGAAGCTTGTCTGAGTTTTTTGGTCAGTTTGGTGTGCCAGGGTTGTCTTGATCTTTTGGGTTTTATTGTGTGTGAGGGGGACAACAATGTCCAGAGCTGTACTTATTGTGGTGTTATACAGTGGTGGCAGTATCTGGGTCTTGGAGGGAACAAATAGCAGAGAGTGGGAGAAGAGAGTCAGAAAGCAAGTGAAAGTCGAGATGTTTAAGGTTCCTGCGGGGGGGTGTTAATGTGTGGACCGGGGGAGCAGCAGAAGAAACATGTGAAGAGAAGGTAAGTAGCTTGTGGTCGGATGGGGCGGAGAGGCGAATTAGAATGGTTAGATAGCGAGCAGAGGCGGGTAAAGATAAGATCCAGAGTGTGACCATCTCTGTGGCTGGGAGCGAAAGACCACTGTGAGAGGCCGAAGGAGTTAGGGAGTGATAGGAATTTACAGGCGGCTTAGTGGCAGGTGTCAATAGGAATGTTGAAATCACCCATGATGATAGTGGGGATGTCAGCAGAAAGAAAGTGTAGGAGCCAGATGTTAAAGTGGTCAAAAAAGATGATGGCTGGGACTGGGGGGCGGTAAATGACAGCTACTTGGAGGTTGGAGGGAGAGTAGATGCGAACAGAGTGTACTTCAAATGAATTGAGCGTAATGGAGGGTGGCAGTGGAGTTGGGCTGTAGGAGCAGGTGTCTGATAGGAGAAAACCAACTCCTCCACCATGTTTGTTTGTAGCCGTGGCGGGGGCGGGGGGGGTGAGTGAAATGAAAACCGCTATAAGAGAGTGCAGCGGGGGAAGAGGTGTCGGAGGGTGTCAGCCATGTTTCTGCGCGACCCAAAAAGGAAAGTTTGAGAGATGAAGAGGTCATGAATGTAGGACAGTTTGTTACAAACAGAGCGTGCATTCCATAATGCTCCTGCAAGAGGAGCCAAAGGAGCAGGGGTAAGAGGAATGGTTATTAGGTTTAAGGGGTTGCAGAAATTTGTAGAAGGAGATTTGTAGTAGGAGGTAGAGGTGATAGTGGGGATTTGCTGAGGGAGGCCTGGATTTGGAGAGATATCACCAGCAATAAGGAGAAGCAGAGAAAGTGTTAGTAGGTCAGAATAAGAGAGGGCAGGAGGTATCTGTGTGTGTTTTGCAAGGAAGTGTTTTACATTACCAAACAGGTTTGTGCAAGCGGTCAGGTGAGAAGGTAAGTTAGAGGGAATAGAGATGAATAGTTCCTTGCTGGGTGAATGGATGTGGGGGTATTTCAGGAGGTTTTGGAAAAGTGGGAAGAGTAGGATGAAAGATAGAAACATTGTTTACATTAACCATGTCTGTAATTACATTTGGTACCCTTCTGGTTCAATTATGGTATAATTCAGTATGTGCACTTAAAGAGTTGCACTTGAAAGGTGTTGCATGTTGAAAAGACCCAAGGACTTAGATTTATACCACTCAGTGTTCAATCAGGTGTGAACAAGAGACGAGGGGGTTACATTTGGCCTAATCAAGGGAGCACCAGATACAGATATCCCTTTTGGACCGTTCTCCAAAATATTGGAGGGTGCTACTAGATATCTGTTGATTTCAATGGACACCTGCATGGATCCTTCAGATACACAATGGAGGAGATTTACTTCTGGTGCAATGTGCAGCAAAAAAGGCATACATGCTTAGCACCACATTTATTTATTTCCCTGCCATGACACCACTGATTCCGCTAAACAGGAAGCCTCAGGAATAAAGATGGACTTGAGGTTCGCCCGGCGGTCGTTTCGCGGCAACCTTTGCTCGTTCGCGGTTCGCCGAACATATGGCGATGTCCGCCGGCGCCATATTCTTTACATTGTGCAGAACTTTAACCAATGACACATCCATCAGGTGGGACAGGACAATTGAGGTGTTTCAGCACATGGACACCCCCCCTACCCTATAAATAAACCCGATCTGGCAGCCATTTTACATTCTGTTTTTTGCCAGTGTAGGGAGAGGTTGCTCTGTGGAGCAGGGACAGACTGTTAGGGACACCAAACGCTAGCTAATAGGGCCACAAAAGTCCTTTTAAAGACTGGTATAGGTGTCACGATAAGTAGGTAAGCGGGGAAATAACCAAACACGGGAAAACAAACAGAACAAACGACTAGGCCCAAAAGCTAGGGAGAAAAGGGTCACCTCCTAGCGATCTCTAAAAGCTTTCCCTAAACTGCTGTGCCCATGTGCATACCCTTAGGGTGGATATGCACATGCCCTCGTGCCTAAACCTAAACACCCTGGGCAAACCCTAAGCAGCAGGGAAAAGGGAAGAGGCAACCTGCTTCTTTAAACCAGGAGCAAGCAAGTGTCTCCCTAGAGGCCTAGATAAAACACACAAAGGGAAATGAAGGAGAGGACTTATCGTGAGCAGAGCTGTAGCAGATGATCCACCACAAATCAAGAGCTCCCAGGAAAGAACTATAACCCACACAGGCCACTGGGGGAAGGAGGGATAAATAGCCTCACTAACAATGAAACCCAGTACACCTGAGGGAAGGTGGATCCAGCTCAAAGCCAAATCAAAACAAACAAAGAAGCCAGACATGTGCAGCCAGTATGACAGATCTCCGCACATTCACAGGGCAAGGCGTGACAGTAGCCCCCTTCTACGGGTGACCCTATCCAGGTGTGCCCTGTGAAAGGCCCTCACCAGGCGGCTAGCACTGACATCAGCAGCCGGAACCCACATTCTTTCCTCGGGACCGTATCCCTTCCAGTGCACCAGGTACTGGAGGGAACTCTGAAGAATACGTGAGTCGAGAATCTTAGAGATTTCAAACTCCAAATTGCCATCCACCAAGACAGGGGGAGGTGGCAATGGACATGGTTCCACAGTTTCCACATATTTCTTTAATAAAGACCTGCGAAACACATTATGGATCTTCCAGGTCTGTGGAAGATCCAGACGAAACGCCACCGGGTTCAAAATTTTGATTGAACAGATTTTGTAAGGGCCAATAATCCTTGGACCCAATTTCCAAGATGGTACCTTCAGCTTAATGTTTCTAGTGGACAACCACATCGAATCACCCACACACAGGTTATTTTCCCATCTATTCCCTGACCTTACCGATGTGCAGCCATTCTTGGCATCGGATGAGGAATAGTAAGTAGCAACGGCCGCCACCCAGCGTTTTGACGAGAGTACCCAGATCAGCCCAAGGAGGGTGGTCCCTGCTGTTGCTGCCTACTCCGAGATCTCTAATGTCAGTGGTGGTGAAGGTGACGATGATGACCTGTCGATGGACGTCACGTGGGTGCCCACAAGAGAGGAAGAGGAGGGGAGTTCAGAAGGAGAGATGGAGAAGCAAATTGGGAGGAGAAGCAGGCAGAACTCGCAGTTCACAGGAGGGAAAAAGCAAACTGCAAATGTATCTGGAGCGAGCCATCGACCATGCACGGTCACATCTGCCACTCCCAGGATGCCGGCACATGGCTCCGCAGTGTGGGCTTTTTTTAACGTGGCAGCTGCTGACATTAGTGTTGCCATCTGCAGCCTGTGCTGGCCACACTCCCGGCGCTCCACGTCCTGCCTCTTCTCCTTCTCCTCTCTATTACCATTTGTCCTCCACTCCACCTTCCACCGTGCCATCGTCGCGTTCATCTGGAAAAGGGCAGGCTTCCGTGGCCCAAATGTTCGAACGTAAAAAGTTAATGATGCCGGATAACCCTCTTGCCCAACGGCTGACCGCCGGCTTGTCGGAATTGCTAGCCCGCCAACTACCATATAAACTGGTGGACTCGGAGCCCTTTAGAAAATTTGTGACCATTGGCACACCGCAATGGAAGGTCCCCGGAAGGAAATATTTCTCCCAGAAGGGCATCCCATAACTATATGGCCATGTTCAGCGGCAAGTGAATGTATCTCTGGCACACAGTGTCGGTGCCAAGATACATCTGACCACAGACACGTGGTCTAACAAACACGGGCATGGAAGGTACATAACTTTTACTGCCCAGTGGGTGAACCTTCTGACAGCTGTCAAGCATGCAATCCGTGGCACCCGTGTGGATTTGGTGTTACCGCCACGGATTGCATGCAGGCCTGCATCTTTTTCTCCTCCTCGACTAACTCCTCCTTTTACACTGCTACCGCCTCTTCTGTTGCACCCCCCCAGCTCCCCAGAATCTATTTGACGTGCCAAGTGAGACATTGCCATGCTGTACTGCGGCTGTTGTGCCTGGAAGCCAAGATCCACACCGGTCCTGCACTTCTTTCAGCTCTGCGGTCACAGGCCGATCAGTGGTTAACCCCACTTAATTTGCCAGTTGGTAAAGTGGTATGCGACAACGGTGCCAATCTGCTGAGCGCATTGAAACAGGGCAAAATGACACACGTGCCATGCATGGCACACGTCCTGAACTTAGTCGTGCAGCGATTCATTGCCAAATACGCCAGGGTCTAGGACGTCTTACGGCAGGCCAGGAAAATCTGGCCATTTTAGAAGATCTTACACGGCCATGGCTCGCCTTGCTGATGTTCAGCGGCGACACCACTTGCCCATCAGACGTCTGATTTGTGACAGCCCGAGCGCTGGAACTCCACCTTATATATGCTTGATAGGCTGCTCCAGCAGAAACGTGCCGTTAACGACTACCCGTACGAACTCTGCGGCAGGACAGGTTCTGGGAGCTGTTTTTTTTCTCACCGCGCCAGTGACGGCTCATGCGCTACACATGCAGACTTCTACGGCCATTTGATGAGATCACCAAACTGATCAGTCGCAACCAGGGTGCCATCAGTGACATCGTACCTTACGCCTTCTTTCTGGAGCATGCATTGCGTCGTGTCATTGATCAAGCCGTCGAGGAGCAGGAGCAGGAAGATGAAGAAGTCGCAATGATGAATGAATTCCCAGGGGGGCTACTCCATCTAAGACAAGTCAGTAGGAGTCTGAAGTGGAGTCAGAGAAGGATGGTGCCTGGGGGGAGGAGGAGGAGGAAGAGCAAGAAGTGCGACATTCTCCTGGGCGATGAGCAAGAACCAGGCCGCTCCACCGCTTCCAATTTAGTGCAAATGGGGGCCTTCATGCTCCAGTGTTTGAAGAGGGATCCCCGTATAAAAAGCATGAAGAGAAAGGACCAGTTCTGGATGGCAACGTACTTAGACCCCCGGTACAAACTCAAAATGGCAGACATGTTATCAGCATCACAGAGGGCTGTCAGAATGTAGCATTTCCAGGCCTTGCTTCGAGAGATGCTGCATTTTGCTGTTGCGGGCGCTGGCAGAGGAATTTCCACCCACAGAGAAACAGTTGCGGATACCAATCCTACAGCACATGCAAGAAGAGGACGGTTTGAAGATGTGTTGGTCACTTCGGATATGAGATCATTCCTGCAGCCAACCCATCAACAGCCGCCCTCCGGATCCAGGCTCAGGGAACGCCTAGATCGACAGTTGTCCAACTACATCAGGTTAACAGCCGATGTAGATGCTCTGAGAAGCGAGGAACCCGTGGACTTCTGGGAGTGCAGGCTTGACATGTTGCCAGAGCTGGCACAATTTACCATGGAACTCTTGGCTTGCCCCTCGTGGAGTGTCCTGTCCGAATGGATGTTCAGCGCAGCAGGGGGGATCGTGACCGATAAGCGCACTCGTCTAGCTCACGACAGTGTGGACTACCTCACATATCTAAAAATGAATGAGGCATGGATCTCGGAGGAATTAAACACCTGTGACGACCACGTTTAATTGAATTTCCTAATGCCAGCCCACACATATCCGCCACCACCCAGAACAAATAATGGTCCCTGTCTTATGTGAATACAGCGGCATAAAAGGCCTTTTCTGTCCTGTGAATGCCTAATGTTTGGGTCCACGGAGGAATTCAACACCTGTGATGACCACGTGTTATCGAATTTCAACTATTATCATTTGGGGTTTATTCAAGAGGGGGGATTTCGTTAGCCATGTTTTTAATCCAATTTTATATTTTTAGTTCTTTTAAACATATGTATTTGACATGTATTTGTACTGGCCTGCAGTAAAATTGATATCCAATGACCGTCTAATATACCTCCAGCCAAATAATCACTTGATGTTTTCTGTCCG
The DNA here is from genome assembly GCF_905171765.1 of Bufo bufo. Classification (NCBI taxonomy): domain Eukaryota; kingdom Metazoa; phylum Chordata; class Amphibia; order Anura; family Bufonidae; genus Bufo; species Bufo bufo. The sequence continues at coordinate 381,830,957 of NC_053391.1, forward strand.
GTGAATGCATAATGTTTCGGGCCTGTACTCCCATGGTCTAAAATAAAAACTTTCTAGGCTCCAGCATGGCACATTTTTGACAGTTTCCCTTTAAGACGCATACAAATGTCCCCTGATTAAAATAAATTAGGGTTAGGGTTAGGGTTAGGGGTTTTGTGGGAATTTTTGCCATTGATCACCCTCTGGTATATCACTGTCCATGTTGTGGGCCGATTTGTACACTTCTAGTAAGTATTTGGTGGCTGCAAATATGACCTGAAGGTTTTTCAGGTTCGCCTGCCATTAAAGTGAATGGGGCCCACCGCAAACTTGTGGTTCGCGAACATTTGATCATGTTCGCGAGTTCGCATTCGCGAATCATCCAGGCCGATGTTCGTCCATCACTACTCAGGAACACATCCTATCAGGAAATGAGCAGAAGAGGCCACATCCAGTCCCTGCAGTCACGTAACAGAAGTGGAGATGGGACCTTCTTAAATCTCCATAACGGGCCCCTGAAAGTGAAGGAGAACCCACCAGGTAAGAGCGGCCACCTTCCATTTATTTCTGTAGGAGTTCTAAAAATTTTCGAGCGCTCAGCTATTTCTGACATTCCCATAGTTCTCAATGAAGAGGTGGTCGTCCATGTGCAATGCCTCTCTATTTCCTTCTGTGGAACTTCAGAAATAACTGAGTGCACTCGCACAGCTTTTTTTTGTACTCCCATAAAAGTGAATGGAGAGCACGCTGTGCATGCGTGGTGTGCTCTCCTTCACTTTTGGGGGCCCTTTATGGAGATTGGAGCGGGTCCCAGAGGTCGGACCTGCACCTATCTGACATTGAGAAAGCCCTTTAAGTGTTTTCGATACTTATTCCAATAAGGTACGTGGCTTATCGGAAAAAAGGTGTTTGAAAAGATGCGAGCATCAAGTGACTGGGTTCCAGAGTAGTTGTTCCAGGAAGCCCCAAGATGGTAAGTTTATTGGAAACAGTTTTCTGTAGGCAAGATACGGTATGATAACACACCCAGATAGAAATGTTGGATTGCTGAAAACTCGGCATGCAGTTATTTCTCAGGCAGATATGTAAATGATTACAGTTGTGGCTTATTAGACACTGGGTCTTGCCATAAGAAGGTGTAAAAATGCTTACCCCACTGCCCTTTGAAAAAGTCTCTTAGAGGCTACTTTTGTGTAGTGTACTGCTTCGTGAGAGATCGTTGATTGCTAGACATGACTCTACTCAAAGACATTTTGCCAGCTTGACAGATTTTGAGAGAGGGTACATCATTGGACTGAGAGAAGCAGGATGGTCATTTTGACAAACTGCCCGCCACCTAGGTTATTCTGATGTAGCTGTTTAGAGTTGTTGGAAGCAGTGGATATATGAGGGCATGCACAAATGGCTAACAAGCTTCAGACAGCCCAGACATACCACCAGCAGAAAAGATTGGTTAATCTGCCGACAAGCAGCACAAGCACGGTTTCATTGTCCACTGTCCAGATACAGATGGCACCTTCATTACATAACTCCATCTCTGCCCAGACCATTTCCAGGCACTTAGCAAAAGAACATTTGGTGTCACGGCACCCATTTTACATCCTACCATTAACAGCCAACAACCACTGCCTTTGTTTGCAGTGGTGTCGTGAACGAGAAACCTAGACTGCTATGGACTGGAAACATATAATCTTTAGTGACTAATCCAGGTTCTGTTTCAGATACGACGATGGTCATGATTGTGTATGGAGGCCTTGTGATGAGCACTTCAACCCTGCCTTTGCTGTGTAGTGACATACTGCCCCTAACTGCGGATGTGATGTTCTCGGGAGCCATCGTATATAATAGTCAGTTATCCCTAGTAGTGATGCAAGGAACACTAACAGCTCAGCAATTTGTGCAGAACATCCTGCGGTCACATATGTTGCCTCTCATGGCAGGACTTCCAGCTGGCATTTTTCCGCATGATAATGCCCAGCCACACACATAGCAAGGGCTTTCAAGGAATGTCTAGGCCAAATTGCAACACTTGTTTGGCCTGTTAGTTGCGTTGCCAATCTAGCATTCATGGGACCAACTGGGATGCCGGCTTTGGCAGCAGGATTTACAGGCCCATCTGCAACATCTGTGAGGCAAATGTGCCACAGAATACCATAGGGAACCTGTATTCCTCCATGCCTAACCATATCTTATCTTGTATCCAGGCTAGAGGTGACCCAACAGGCTATTAGAGCTTTCAGTTGTACAGTTTTCCCCAAAAACATATCCTTTTGCTTTAACATTGTAATCACTTACATACAGTTGGAAGAAAAAGTATGTGTACCCTTTGGAATGATATGGATTTCTGCACAAATTGGTCATAAAATGTGATCTGATTTTCATCTAAGACACAACAATAGACAATCACAGTCTGATTAAACTAATAACACACAAAGAATTGAATGTTACCATGTTTTTATTGAACACACCATGTAAACATTCACAGTGCAGGTGGAAAAAGTATGTTAACCCTTGGATTTAATAACTGGTTGAACCTCCTTTGGCAGCAATAACTTTAACCAAACGTTTCCTGTAGTTGCAGATCAGACATGCACCTCGGTCAGGAGTAATTCTTGACCATTCCTTTTTACAGAACTGTTTCAGTTCAGCAATATTCTTGGGATGTCTGGTGTAAATCGCTTTTTTGAGGTCATGCCACAGCATCTCAATCGGGTTGAGGTCAGGACTCTGACTGGGCCACTCCAGAAGGCGTATTTTCTTCTGTTTAAGCCATTCTGTTGTTGATTTACTTCTATGCTTTGGGTCGTTGTCCTGTTGCAACATCCATCTTCTGTTGAGCTTCAGCTGGTGGACAGATGGCCTTAAGTTCTCCTGCAAAATGTCTTGATAAACTAGGGAATTCATTTTTCCTTCGATGATAGCACTTCGTCCAGGCCGTGACGCAGCAAAGCAGCCCCAAACCATGATGCGAGGCATCATTCACATCAGGCAATGCTTCTTGTGAAAAGCAAACCCAGAACTGGTGTGTGTTTTTTATAGGGCAGCTGTAACCAACACCTCCAATCTCATCTCATTGATTGCACTCCAGTTGGCTGACACCTCACTCCAATTAACTCTGGGAGATATCATTAGTCTAGGGGTTCACATACTTTTTCCACCTGCACTGTGAATGTTTACATGGTGCATTCAATAAAAACATGGTAACATTTAATTCTTTGTGTGTTATTAGTTTAAGCAGACTGTGATTGTCTATTGTTGTGACTTAGATGAAGATTATATCACATTTTATGACTAATTTGTGCAGAAATCCATATCATTCCAAAGGTTTCACATACTTTTTCTTGCAACTGTATATCATCATTACATTCACACATAGAAAGTTTCCAACAACTCCTTTTTGGTATGTTATTTTTTTGTCAATGATTGTATTTGATAGACTAAAATTGTGGTTATTCTTTTCAGTAGTAATAAACTACTATAGTTTCTGTAGGTTAGTTCATCTTTGCATTTACCGTAAGTGTTTCCCAAAGAACATTCATTAATAGATAACAATAGAAATAGGCTCATTGACATAATTATCAGCTCTTTATGGTGAAGCAATATTTCATTCATATGAAGCAACACTAAGCAAATCTATTTACATTTCTGATTAGTTTTGTCATTTCTGCTTAGTTATGATATTTGCTTGTATGACGGTCATGGCCTAATTTTTAAGCAACTGTGATGTTGCAATATATTTCCCCTTTGCCATAGACCTGTCAAGCAAAGTATTCCAAGCACACATCCCTTCATCAAAGAGTAATAGGTAGGTCATGTCATACTATGTTTCATTGGTAATCCCTGCACATTTCACATTTGTGCTCCTTTCAGCAACTTGACACAAACCAACTGCCTCACTGGTTTTCAGAATAAAAATTGAAAAGTATAAAAGTAAAATTAAGTCATTTTTTAAAGGGGTCTCACCACAGGGAGCAGTGTTTCTTCTACACCTTGGTAGCTATGGGCCTGAGGGCCCAAATCACTTGTCAAATCCTCAGGGCAGCCCATGGAATTTATGGGTCACTTGACAAGGCAACATTATGCTTCTCTATGAGTGTAGGTGGATGATAATATAGTATGGTGGTAGGATGGATGGCCTATGGTAGTTAAAGGGGTATTTACAGGATGTGCCATAAACAACTGAAAGGTATTGACTCGTCCCATCTCTAGAATCCTCAATCATTGTACCACGAGCCGTGCCAGAAAGGCAGCGGGAGATTAGGGAGATTAACAAGTGGCTCAAGAACTGGTGTAGGAAGGAGGGGTTTGGGTTCCTGGAGAACTAGACAGACTTCTCTGTCAGTTTACAGACTCTGCCATAGGGATTGGTTGTACCTCAATAGGGAAGGTGCAGCTGTTTTTGGGGATAAGATGGCTAGAAGGTTGGAGGAGTGTTTAAACTAGGGACTGGGGGGAGAGTAATTGCGTTATAAGTGGGAAAGATACTGCAGATAGAGACCTGGGGTGAGGTAATGGAACTGGGGGAGGGAGGGACTAGAACAGTTAACAAGGTTAGGTACAGGGTAAAACATATGCAAAAATCTCTTAATTGTATGTATGTATACTAATGCCAGAAGCCTGACTAATAAAACTGGTGAACTGGAATTAGTGATGTGTGAGGAGGACTATGACATAGTGGAAATAACTGAGACATGGCTGGATGATAACTATGACTAGGCAGTTAATGTACAAGGTTACAGTCTGTTTAGAAAGGATCGTCAAAACCGGAGAGGGGGAGGGGTCTGCCTTTTTGTAAAGTCCTGTCTAAAGCCCACACTCCGTGAAGATATAAGTGAGGGACATGAACATATGGAGTCACTGTGGGTAGAAATAAATAGAAGCAAAAATAATTATAAAATACTGCTAGGAGTTTGCTATAAGCCACGTAATATATCACTGAAAATCAACAGACCTGACAGAACAATAGACATGCAGGTTGGGGGACACCTGGGAAATAGTGATCATAAAATAATAACCTTCCAATTGTCATTCTAAAGAGTGTTTCTTTAGGGAGGCACAAAAATACCAAACTTCAAAACAGCAACATTTTACCAGCTAAGAGAGGCCATTAGCCTAACAACATTAGCCTAACAACATCCACAAAAATAAAAATGCAGCCACAAAATTGGATATTTTTAAAAGCATCCTAAACTGTCATGTCGAGAGGTACATACCTTATAAGAATAAAAGGGTAAGGAACAAGAAATAACCAATGTGGATAAATAGAAATGTAAAGGAAGCAATAAATGACAAAAAGAAAGCATTTAAAGGGAACCTGTCAACAGGATTTTGTGCATAGAGCTGGGGACATGGGACTGCTAGGTGGCCGCTAGCACATCTGCAATACCCAGTCCCCATAGCTCTCTGCGCTTTTATTGTGTTAAAAAAACATTTTGATCCATATGCAAATGAACCTGATATGAGTCCTGTGTCCGGAGATGAGTCCAATTTTCTGAGCGCAGCACCGCCCCGCGTCCTCCGAATCTCCTCCTTGCTGGCTGACGTCACAGAGCTGGAGCGCCGAAATCTCGCGATGCGTGAGCTAGCGCATGCGCAGTGTCGGCATCATGTTCGTTGATGCCGGCACAGGGAACGAACTACGCATGCGCTAGCTCGCGCATCGCGAGATTTCTGCGCTCCAGCTCTGTGACGTCAGCCAGCAAGGAGGAGATTTGGAGGACGCAGGGCGGTGCTGCGCTCAGAAAATTGGACTCATCTCCGGACACAGGACTCATATCAGGTTCATTTGCATATGGATCCAAACGGTTTTTTAACACAATAAAAGCACAGAGAGCTATGGGGACTGGGTATTGCAGCCCATGTCCCCAGCTCTATGCACAAAATCCTGGTGACAGGTTCCCTTTAAATCACTAAAACAGGAAGGTATCAAGAAAGCCTTAAAATAATATAAGAAAAACAACAAAATATGTAAAAGACAAATAAAAGCAGCCAAGAGTAAAACTAACCCTGCAATGTTCTTCAATTATATAAATTGTAAAAAGTTTAAACCTGAAAGTGTTGGCCCTTTACAGAGTGATGAGGGAGAGTTTATAGAGAGTGATGAGGAGAAAGCTAATCTATTAAATCTTTTTTTCTCCACTGGATAGATTGGAGGCTTGGGCTGAGAAGTGGCAGATGAGGTTTAACACTGACAAATGTTAGGTTATGCACATTGGAAGGAAGTCACCCATACAAACTAAATGGTAAATCACTGTGTAACACTGACATGGAAAAGGAATTTTAATGGACGGCAAACTTAACTATAGAAACCAGTCACTGTAACAGTACCCCACTTATGCCTTCTCGACCATGGTCTAGATACCTTCAAGAGTGTAGGGGCATCAATATTGGTAGGATTGAAGATGTGTTGAGGCATCACCTCATAATCAGCTGGATCAATGGATTTTCAGATAACACCTCTCTTAAGGGTAGACTCAACCCTGGGGTGGAGTAGTACCCAGGATTGGGTCAATAGGACAACAGGCATATGCAGAAGGTGGATTTTGCAGCTGTTGGGGTACAGGTGGATTTTGGACAGGCTGCATAGTAGGCATCGAGAGACACAGGCAGACCCCCAACTAAATATCTGTCCAGAGTTCCAGTCGATAACCAAACTATAGATAGAGCCAATTCAGTCCCAGTAGAAGTGAACAGGTAGAGACAGGCAAAACATATAGGGAAATTTTCACTGAATGGAGCGCGTACACTTGAAGCTCAAATGGCACAGTGATGTACTGGATGGTCTCAGAAGGAACTTGTCCACTTGCAATTCATGGGGGTCCATTTATCAAAACGGTCTAAAAGAGAAACTGCCTGTTGCCCATAGCAACCAATCACAACACAGATCTCATTTTACCAGAGCAGTTTAAGAAATATAAGCTGTGTTTTGTGGTTGGTTGCTTTGTACAAGGGATTAAAGATGCTGAAAAGTGTGGGAAGGACCCTTATGGGAAACAATAGTTCATGCGGTCAACAGCTTTCCCTTCCTCAATCCTTAGCACTCCATTCCTCACTGTCCACCCTCTTCTTAGTAATGTATCATCAACCAGTTCATGAAAATAAAATTTCTCCACCAGTTGTCAAGGATTAATGTATTCATAGAAAATCACAGTTTACAGCCTTGTGGAGACGTTTTGCTAGCTGTGAGCACTGCTATGAGCACTGTCTTGGCCAGTTCAAAAGCTCCTTCAAAGACACTGAACTCTTGAGAAAACCTTTGGAAGGTTGTCATAACGCTCTGCAGAGCTGACATTTTAGAAATGCAACGATAGCATGCAAATGTTAACACTTTCAAAATAATATTGCTTGTAGCAATGACAATGTGATCATTTGACATAAAGCAATTTGTACGTTACACTGAGCTCCAGCCTGAACAAGAGAATCTTTCGCTGCAGTCCTTCTACATGAGCACAGAGGCCAGACTAACGATTCCGTCCAGCCTTTGTAAAGAGGGGCTGAGGTGAAGAGGTCACCAGGATAAGACACCCAATGTTTGACCATTAATGATGGCTGCCTTAATGTCCGCAAGTAAGATGCAGGAATTCAAGCAGCAAATTGCTGGTCACAGGGGAGATGAGATAAATCTGTGCACTATGTGCCACTGAAGATGATTGATTTTTAACGGCTCCTGATTAAATGCTGTAAATGCTGAAAAATGTCTGCCCTCTGCCGTGTAATAACTTTCATTATTAATGCCGCTCGTTAAAGGATAAGCGGAATGGAAAGGAGGGCTGGACGGGGAGTGGAGGAATTAGACTTTTGAAAAATAGTCATTGAGCTAAGGTAGTGAATTGAGAATGCGGTGAAAAGAATGGAAGCAAATGGAGAAGTGTCCATGTCTGTTCCTTTCAGGTTGGCTGTTAAATCTGTCAAATTTGATACATGTGAACCAGGGCAAATTATCTTAAGAATAACATAAGGATAAACCAAGGAAGGCAAGGATACTTTTATTTTCATGTTCATTTCATGCCACCTTTGGCTTTTGCTACCATTGTGTGATTTACAAGAATGTTAGCATCATTCAATTAATTTTACTGCAAAATATTTTAATTCACTTTAATTGACATGTAGGGTATTAGGGTGCTGGTCTATTGTGGAGGTAATTTACAACAGCAAGTGAACGCAATTAATCTTGCTTGGCTTTATACTATAAACTGTTAACTGGGATACATACAGTTCATAAAGGTTTCCACATACCAGCCTTTGTGGACACTTAAAGGGGTTATCCAATTTCTCAAACAGCCCCCCCATGTACCGGGCCCCTCACAGGTAATATACTTACCATGCTCACCGCTCCCGGTGCAGCTCCTGGTCCCCACAAGGCCACTGCTGCTTCTCCCTGTACACGGATGAAAACATCCGGTGTCGGGGGGGGCAGCCAATGGCAGGCAGGGATGGGGACGACCCTCCCTAGCGTCACCCGCGATGCTAGGGAGGCTCGTCCCCGCCTGCCATTGGCTGCGTACAGGGAGAAGCAGCAGCGGTGGTGTGGGGACCAGGAGCCGCACTGGGAGTGGGGTAAGTATATTACATGTGAGGGCCCGGAACATGGGGGGGCGTTTCAGAAATTGGATAATCCCTTTAAAGACATGGTCCCCAAGATCAGCAGTTCCAGAATGGGTTCAGGATTTTTTTAAATCATTCCTGAAACAGCAGCACATCTGTCCATACATTGTGCCACAGGTTAGTGCCACTTACTTGAATAGGATGAGTTGCAGTTAGGCTTGAGCGAATCGACCTTCGGATCATAGATACAAAGTCAAATTATTCAAATATTTTCATTTTAATGCTGTTTCTGTACAGCATTAAAATGTTTTGGCTCCATGCAGCCAAAGTTTAACTTGCCTGAAGTCACGCGAGATTCTGTGAATTATTACTGTATTCATATCTGCGTATTTAATAACAATTTTAAATGTGAATCTAAAGTGGGCTTTGGTACAGAAGTACAAACCAGTACCAAAGCCCTCATTGGATTGCTATTTTGAATAGTTTTTAAAGGATAACTGTCATATTTTCATAAGAAAAATCTATTTTAGCATATGTTACTGCTGCAGCAGCATTATGCATAAAGCAATCTTTAGTTTCTTCACTTACCACTGTTTTCCTTGAGTTTTCCGCTTGGTTACGGCTGTTTTGAATCCTACATTATGAGGATCTTCTCAAGGTGGCTTCTCTGCCAGTTCTCTGAGGCCAAAACTGCTTTCCCTCAGGTCACATACACACTTGCTGTAGCCAGCAGCTTCCTGCCAGCCAATCAGATTGGATTACTGAGAGACACGCCTCCTCACTCTGAAGCCTAATGCAGCCATTCAGTGTGAAGGACCGCCCCTCTGTCTTCCTAGCCGGAGACAGATGAACCATAGTAACGATCTTTTAAGGGAGCAGTGGATAGGGACAGGAGACATTAATAAAAGCTGTTATTATAAGGTAATTACAGATCTTTTGACAATCATTGACAGACTAATTCAGGTATACATGCCTAGCTCTAATAAACTAGCAAATAAAAAATATGACAGTTATCCTTTAAATACGCAGATATGAATACAGTAGTAACTCAACGAAGTCTTGCATGACTTCGGGCGAGGCGAACTTTGGCTCCAAGGAGCCAATACATTTTATAGCTGTATGGAAACGGAATCTATTATACGAAGGTCAATTCGTTCAAGCCTAGTAGCAGTCTCACACACAGTACATGGAAAAACATGATGCTGTTTTGTTTTTTTCTTCTGAAAAGTATGGCATTGTTTGTATAGTTTTTTCTGGTGTTTTCACCAGGTGTTTGCTCAGTTAATAGGGAACTATGAAACACTCATTTTTGGGTACCTTTTCTTTTTATTTTGCGTTTCTTAATATTTTTTCAAAGAACAACATGGCTTTTTTTTTTTAGTTTTTTTTTTCCATCTGGTTGGTCCATCTGGATCAACCCCCTCTCTAGATGAGGACATGCTAGCCATTAGCAGATTATCAATGGTGAGACAACTGAAACACTTGCTGATTGGATATTATTGCCTGGGTGGCCACACATATCTCCTGTAGGGGCTCATGCACAACAATTTTATTTTTTTCTGTGAAGGACATTGTTACCCATGTATTAGGCCATAGCTGTTAGAGAGAGACCATTGTCAGAACAACCTTCTACAAGCTACAGCATTAGAGCAAACAGTTGCTCTTGCAGACTATCTATTCATAACATGTTCAGTAAGAGTCCATTCACACATGCGTATTGTATTGCGGATCCGCAAATTGTGGATCTGCAATACACCAGGCCGGCACCCCCCATAGAACTGCCTATTCTTGTCCGCAATTGCGGACAAGAATAGGAAATGTTCTATTTTTTTTGCGGAGCCGCGGCCCCGGAAGTTCGCGGCCAGAGCCCGGAATTTCGGGGCCTCGCTCCGGAAATGCGGATGTGGAGAGCACATAGTGTGCTCCCCGTATCCATTCCTGTCCCATTGAGAATGAATGGGTCTGCACCTGTTCCTGATATTGCGGAACGGATGCGGACCCATTTGTGGACGTGTGAATGAACCCTAACTCTGTTGAATGACTGGCATGTAACACTGCATTGTAGTGACACTGTATGGCCAGCCAGAGCTTCCAAACTAGATAAGATCATATTGCTATGGGTTTAATGATGCAAGACCTATAGCAATCAGTTGATTGCTGTGCCAGCTTCATTATGGAAATTGGCTGTCATATTGAAATAATCCTTGTAATTATGTTGTTGAAATTCAAAAACTTCCTCTAGTGCTGGAACAGTTAAAAACTGTTGGGCATGAGAGTAGCCTGCAAAAGTTATTTTAAGATGTGTCTTAAAGAGTGGTAGAATATTCAGCAGGAAAGTTTAAATGAAGGGACACTATAATTTGATAGTCTTGATATTTTTTACTTTCTTTACCGTCATTATTCATACTTTGTGTACTAATCTTTGACTCAGTGTACCTTATTACTAAATAGTACATTTTTTAAGTAGTAACTAAGCCTCATTTTTACTGGTCATGGTACCTTCCATCATGTTTCCTCTGCCACTGTTGGGCAGAATAGGGTAGTCTGTTGCTCTGTGTTGCCCTTCAGAAAAAGAAAAACGGATTGATCTACTATAAGTCAGTGGGATCTATTAGGATCTATTAGAAAATTGATATGTCATATCTGTTACAAATCCTTTAAAAACTTGAAGCCATGATGCCAATGTTGACAGATAACATACTCCTCCAAGAGACCACTTCGGACTAGTTATAAAAGTACACTGAATTTTTCTTTACAGCTTTTAGTGCTAAACACTTGTTACATCTGAGATGATATACAGTATGGTTTCATGTGGTGCCATCCAGTGCTAAGTCATTTCTATTTTTGTTAAAGGGAACCAATGTTATCGTAAGAAACGCAGGGCATTCTTTAGGCAGAATGTTATAGAGTAAGAGGAACTGACTGATTTTGAGATTGAAGCATGGTTTTATGGGAAAAGATTCAGTAAAATATGTAATTTATTCCTTTAAATCTCAGCTCTATCTGTCATTAGGAGTTATGTGGGTGGTCTGCATGACCAAGCATAAAGAGTTAGCTGTCATCCACATGACTCCTAAGGATACAAAGAGTTGAGGTTTAAATAAATGATAATAAATTACAAGTTATACTGATTTGTTTTACATAAAACTATGTATCAATCTTAGATCCTCCCGGTCTATAACATACTGCCATAGATAGATACCACTGCATTTTCATGGTAACAGGTTCCCTTTAGTAATATTATTTACCTGTCTATAAAACACTTTTATATATTGGTTATTTTTTTCTGACTTCCTTAGGACACACAGAAGACTGAGCAATTCAGGCTCACCTCCTCCAAAGAAAAGAAAGAAGAAGAAATCTGGACATAAAAGAAGCCGGTGAGTCGACTTGGTATCTATCTCCCAGCCTTTTCTATGTGTCAGACTAACCTGCTGGGCCAGAGCCACCAGTAGAAGCTAGTGATAAATTGGCAACATTTAGAAGCTATTACTGTTCCTCTGCAATGCAGTAGCTGGATTCTTTCTAATTAGTTTTTTAGAGGAATGGAAAGATGTAATCTCCAGACATGAATAAATAGTGCATGGGGATGTCAGTCAATAAATAGTCTTAAACATAAATTCTGCCATGAAATATAAATCAGGAGGTAAAGCTCAGTGCTTGTTCAGTTTTGACCCAGCACAGGCTCATAACGGTATAATACAAATCTCCCGATAAGTGTAAATGCCTATGTGTCTTCATAATTTAAAGCAAAACATTATGAAGACTTTGGTTAAGTCTGTGACTTCAGACCACTAATGATTTCCAAATTGAAAGGGTCACATAGAGTGCTTAAAAGGTCACCAAGTGTTCAGAAAACTTTTGCTGTGTCAGACATATAGAGACATATCAAAAGTTTTGATTGGTTGGGGTCTGAGTGCTGAGACCCCTACCGATTGCTATATCAGGAGAAAAGAGCACTCTCTCCTCATTGTAAGGGCTCATTCAGACGGCCGTATGCTGTCCGCAAAAATACTGAATGCTATCCGTTTTTTTGCGGATCCGCAAAAAAAATGAAACATGTCCTATACTTGTCCGTGAAAATCAGGACATGGCCCCATTGAAGTCTATGGGTCTGCAAAAATACTGAATGCTATCCGTTTTTTTGCAGATCCGTTTTTTTGCGGATCCGCAAAAAAACGGATAGCATTCAGTATTATTGCGGACAGCATACGGCCGTCTGAATGAGCCCTAACAAAGGAAGCTAGATGGGCTCAGTAGAAGTTCTATGGGCCAGTCTCTCAGACCCCCACCGATCAAAACTTTTCATATGTCTCTGTGACATATCAAACGTTTTCTGAAAACTCAGTAACCCTTTAAACCCCTTTCCTGCAGATCCCAGGCAATCCTTTAAAAGGGGTTTTCTCTACAATACTAATGCATCCCTTATCCATTGGATAGGGGATAAATACCTGATCATTAGGGGTCAGACTGCTGGGACCTCACCAGTCCACCAATCAGAAGAATGTGAGTATTATTCCCCCAAATGAATGGAGCAGCAGTATGGTGCTCAATTATTACTGACAGTCTCATTAAAAGGGTTGGCCCTTCTCAGACATTGATGGCATAATGCTAGGATATGCCATCAATGTCAAATGGGTGTGGGTCCCTCCCCTGGGACCCACTCCTATCTCCAGTAAGCAGGACTGGCAGTCCCATAGTAGTGAATGGAGTCGGGGACTTGCACTGTAGCTTGGCTATCTTTGGAACTCTTCTTCACTTCGGGGGCCCCGTAATTTTTCTTGTATTGCAGTAGCAGCTGGGAGTTATTGTTTATAGTGCGTGTCATCTTTGCCTTGTGTTTGTCGCAGCAATTCTTAGCCATTGTATAGTCTGTTCGATCACTCTAATTTAGTTTATTGGAATCCTTCCACAGATATCTAGCAGTACTAACCAACATTTTTTAGATGACTAAAGCACTTAGCTTTTGGCTGCCACAGTATCTCTGCTATCGTATCCATCTTACAATACTGTAATGCAGGGTATGAGCTCATGCTGCAGTCCTTACAGATCACTGGACAGTGAGAAGGGGCTCCCTGATCCAATATCCAGTGCTATAGGCATGAGCATAACATTAATGTTAATATTTAGCGCTCAGTCTTCTTGTTGCTCGAGCAAAATTATTCACTGCAAAGCCTCAAGCATTTTAGATGTAACTAATGAATGCTCCAGACAGTCTGATATTCAGTCCTGTTACAGTATAGTAATATGTATATTAAATGCATTAGGTAGTAAAACGGATGGCCTTCCAATAGAAATCCTAGGTAGGCTAGAATTTTAGGACAAACATAGAGTTTGGAGTCCGCCTTATGCATAAAAGTGTTACATACAAGTCATGTCTATAAATATTGGGACACCGACACAATTCTAACATTTTTGGCTCTATACACCAACACAATGGATTTTAAATGAAATGAACAAGATGTGCTTTAACTGCAGACTGTCAGCTTTAATTTGAGGGTATTTACATCCAAATCAGGTGAATGGTGTAGGAATTACAACAGTTTGCATATGTGCCTCCCACTTGTTAAGGGGCCAAAAGTAATGGGACAATTGTCTTCTCAGCTGTTCCATGGCCAGGTGTGTGTTATTCCCTTATTATCCCAATTACAATAAGCAGATAAAAGGTCCAGAGTTCATTTCAAGTGTGCTATTTGCATTTGGAATCTGTTGCTGTCAACTCTCAAGATGAGATCCAAATAGCTGTCACCATCAGTGAAGCAACCATCATTAGGCTGAAAAAACAAAACAAACCCATCAGAGAGATAGCAAAAACATTAGGCATGGCCAAAACAACTGTTTGGAACATTCTTAAAAAAAAGGAACGCACCGGTGAGCTCAGCAACACCAAAAGACCCGGAAGACCATGGAAAACAACTGTGGTGGATGACCGAAGAATTCTTTCCCTGGTGAAGAAAAACACCCTTCACAACAGTTGGCCAGATCAAGAACACTCTCCAGGAGGTAGGTGTATGTGTGTCAAAGTCAGCAATCAAGAGAAGACTTCACCAGAGTGATTACAGAGGGTTCACCACAAGATGTAAACCATTGGTGAGCCTCAAAAACAGGAAGGCCAGATTAGAGTTTGCCAAACGACATCTAAAAAAGCCTTCACAGTTCTGGAACAACATTCTATGTACAGATGAGACCAAGATCAACTTGTACCAGAGTGATGGGAAAAGAAGAGTATGGAGAAGGAAAGGAACTGCTCATGATCCTAAGCATACCACCTCATCAGTGAAGCATGGTGGTGGTAGTGTCATGGCGTTGGCATGTATGGCTGCCAATGGAACTGGTTCTCTTGTATTTATTGATGATGTGACTGCTGACAAAAGCAGCAGGATGAATTCTGAAGTGTTTGGGGCAATATTATCTGCTCATATTCAGCCAAATGCTTCAGAACTTATTGGACGGCGCTTCACAGTGCAGATGGACAATGACCCAAAGCATACTGCAAAAGCATCCAAAGAGTTTTTTAAGGGAAAGAAGTTGAATGTTATGCAATGGCCAAGTCAATCACCTGACCTGAATCCGATTGAGCGTGCATTTCACTTGCTGAAGACAAAACTAAAGGGAAAATGCCCCAAGAACAAGCAGGAACTGAAGACAGCTGCAGTAGAGGCCTGGCAGAGCATCACCAGAGATGAAACCCAGCGTCTGGTGATGTCTATGCGTTCCAGACTTCAGGCTGTAATTGACTGCAAAGGATTTGCAACCAAGTATTAGAAAGGGAAAGTTTGATTTATGATTATTATTATGTCCCATTACTTTTGGTCCCTTAACAAGTGGGAGGCACATATGCAAACTGTTGTAATTCCTACACCGTTCACCTGATTTGGATGTAAATACCCTCAAATTAAAGCTGAAAGTCTGCAGTTAAAGCACAGTTTAATTTCAAATCCATTGTGGTGGTGTATAGAGCCAAAATGTTAGAGTCCCAATATTTATGGACCTGACTGTACAGGTGAAACTTGAAAAATTAGAATATCGTGCAAAGTTGATTTATTTCAGTTTTGCAACTTAAAAGGTGAAACTAACATATGAGATAGACTCATTACATGCAAAGTGAGATATTTCAAGCCTTTATTTGTTATAATTTGGATGATTATGGCTTACAGCTTATGAAAACCCCAAAGTCTCAATTTTAAGGTCCCCTTTGCTCAGGGGGTATGGATTAATTAGCTGACTAGAGTGTGACACTTTGAGCCTAGAATAGTGAACCTTTTCGCAAAATTCTGATTTTAAGCTGCCATTCCTTTTAATTTGCATTACTGAAATAAATGGACTTTTGCACGATATTCTAATTTTTCGAGTTTCACCTGTAGTTAATAGGGAAAATATACATTAGTCCATCAAGTTCAACCAAGGGATAGGTGGGAACATAAATTTTAGAAAAAAATGGGGGGTGAGACACAGATTTCGAAACATTTTCATAAGCATGTTGCCCATTCCAACCAGTCAAATCAATTAGATTTTGAAACCTGCTATGAGAAAATAAAGCTAGTGTGTGATTGGCTACTAAGGTCATCATGGAATCATGGGAAAGTTTAAAGAGGACCTGTCAGATCTTTTGACATGTCTGTTACGTTAAATGAAATTATTAATTCTGGAGCACTTTTTCTTAGAAGTTCATTGCAATGCTCCTCTATAACTTCCCCAGGAAATATATAACTAAATTGACAACCTGGCATTATCATCCCGTTTTTCAACTAGGCATGCCTCACTCATGATTGGACAATGGACAGTGCCATCTATATGTCAGGTCCATTTTTTAAGTCTAAATAGACATTTTTGGTCTGTTCTTCAGGTGGATCCACCATACTGTCGAACATATACCCTTATATTTGTTTATGTCTGTCATTGACTTTTACTATAAAAATCATATACCTTAACATGCATATTTTCACCTACATGTTTAATCGAATTACACATAACAATAAGACCACCTGCCTAACATTGTGTAGTTCAACTTGTATTGCCCAAAGAGCTCTGACCCATTGAGGCATGTTCTACACAAGACCTTTGAAGGTGTCCTCTGCTATCTGACACCATAATGTACAAATCCTTTAAAGGGATTGGCCATCTTACCACAATTTTCGCAAAGGGGCTGTAAACGGCACTATACTCTTAGAATCTCATAAGGGAATTAGTGACGATGTCTTCATATGTAAGGTTCTATCACCTTGTACAGAATAAGCTCTTCACTATCTGTAATGCTGGAGTGCTGATAGAAAGGCATGTTAAAGTAGCACATGCACATTGCTGTGCGCAGTGTTATTCAATAGAGGCTGCTAATCAATGGATTTGGTCACATACCCCTGTATCACTCATGTTCTTTACAGAAGAGCTGTGTAGTTAGTGGAAAAGAACACTTAGTCATGTTCCTAAAACCATTCCTGAAAAATTGTTGCAGTGTGGCAAATTAGCCTGATTAAATAGGCCACTGCCATTAGAGAATACCATTGCCTCGAAAGGGAATACGTACTCTACAACAGTGTTTAGGTAGATGATGCATGTCAAAATACCATCCACATGAATGGCAGTACCCGAGGTTTCCCAGGGGAAAATTGGCCTCCTCTGATTTGCCTTTTCCCATAGCGCTTGGTGGTGTAATCTCTTCCCCAAGAAAGGGTTGCACATGCACCCAGCTGTCTACATGATGTAAAGAAAAACAATGATTGGTCAGACCACTTCCTTCCATTACTCCATTGTCCAATTCTGATGCTCATGGTCCTGTTGTAAGCACTGGTTCTCTGACCTGTCTGTGGCTGCAGCAAGCTGTGAGGCACTGTGTGCCCTAATACACTTTTAGCATTAAATAGAAAACTATTGAATACCCATATAGTAAGTATGTATGGAAATAGTTGCATAGCATATCACGGTTTTTGACTGCTTCTTTTAGTGCTGGCATTGGACTTCTAAGGGATTTTCTGTAATCTGAAATGAAGATAAAAAGACAGAGAGAAAAGCATAAATATGTCTTTTTAAGTCTGCTACAAATGATATGCTGCTGTTAATTTGCTTTTGGAGATTTTTATGTAGCTTAGTACCTGCCTAGACATGCATGGTGTGAATTATTTTTTTACTATCCCTTTAATAGCAGAAACGGTCATGAATCATATTATTGCTCTCCAGAGCCAGATTAAAACCTGTCCCTAATAGTAACTATAAAAGTATTCATACCTCTTGGACTTTTTAGAATTGTATTCTATTGTAATTATACTGAATCACATTTCAGTTAGAGAGGCCAGCGCTTTTTCCTATAGTGTGCAAGCACGACCACTACTGCTGGATTGCAGGGTGGTCATAACCATGGAAACGAGCAGTGTATAATGTGATGGAAAAATTTATTTAGCCAGCAAAGGAAGCAATATGGACAATCACAATACATTAGTAAGTGCCTTGTATTAACTTTCTCTACATGATAAATGCCACTTGCTGAAGTGAGACAACCCCTTTAAGAAAGGAAGAAAAATTATCCCAAGAAAGGATAATTTTGTACCTTTTTTATTTTAAAAATGGCAGTACAGTGTCTTTTTTTACACGCTGTTTGTTGTCACCAGCTACCATTAATTTACCCATAGCCATATATGTTGCCATCGCTGACATTACTAATGCTATCTTGGAATTTAAGAGCTTGAATGCATTATAGCCCTAGGAGACCTCAGAGTTTCATCCCCAACCTTCCCGATGCAATTGGACACTTTGACTTAGTTTGCCGCTGCGAATTGGTCCAGAAACGAATTTCAAGAAATTTGCTTATCTTTTATCCACATCCTTTTGAAAAGTTTTCCAATATATGCCACGCTTTGAGATAAAGATGTTCACAACAGGAATATTAATATTTAATATATTTGGCACATTGTGTGGCATCTCCAGTTATAAAAACAGTTATGCCAGTGTTCATTTTTATTTAGCTGACAAAAGTCAGATCGAGCCAGCAGGAGGCGAACTGGCACACCCATTTCCTAGCACCAATTTTACTCTTCTGTAATGATTGGTGGGGTGGGGAGGACAGTGGTCGATTCCCACTGATCTGACTTTGATGATAGATCCCTCTTTCAGAAATGAATACTCTGGAGCCACATAGGATACTACAGAAGTAATTTTTATGACTTCCTCTAAATATGACAGACGGATTTTGAATTGTCACCAAATGGCACATGTACCATTAGTCTGCTGTATGTAACTGTTATTGTATCTGTTCTTGTTCCTAGGTGCGATAGTTCATCACCAGTTCGGAAAGATAAAAAGAAGAAAAGTGGCAAAAAGCACAAAAGGGACAGGTAATATCAGAGTAAACATGATTACGGGTTCACACCATTAATTAGTTGAGGTTCCGCCATTGTAAAAGACATTCAGTGGTGACAGCAAACACTGTGTAGCGATTATTTCTTATCAAATTTTCACAGTCTGCTTGCCTCCAACAACACATTATCATTTCACTTAATAGGAATTTTACTATAAGGTTGAAAATAAAGTGTTGTAATTGATGGCAAAATAACAGACCTGTTTACCTATCTGCTACTCCATAACTAAGAGAACAGCATGTGCCCAACCCTTGCTATCTTGTTATTGGCATCAGACTGGTCATTTTATTGAATTCCTCTGCTGCATACTGCCAAATAGTGAATTTTAAACAAAAAGCTACAGAAAGAAATGACATGTTTTTACCATGCACATGGGCAGGATTATCATCAAAGGCTTTTGTATCTTTGCTCTCCCTCTATAGTGGAGTCAGGATTTGTGACACTTGATGGTGTCCCAAGTCCTTTCTACACTTTCACGGGGGGTTGGAATGCCTGGGAATAATAGGTCCCCCCCCACTTTGTGTGGAGAGTGTAGCACTTTGATTTTTAGGGCTATCAATAGACAGTACTATGTCGCCATTTACATTGACCAGCGCTTACGGAGGTGACTCGCAGGCGCGCTGGTTTAATATAGTTACCTAGAAGCTTTGCTCTGTGTCTCTCATGAGTTAGGAACGTGCGTGGACTGTAATGGCACCCGCATGCACAGTAGTAGACAGAACATGGGCGCCCATTCAAGTGCATCTCGCGATGTGTTGTTTATACACTGCAGCGGGGGCATGCACTGCTAAGACTCTGGGACACCAGAAACGCAATAGATCCACATGGAGTCTGGGGGAGCATGAGCCGTGTACATGATTGGTTTTATTAATCAGCTCAGATGCACTTTCTCTATTAACACTAATCATGGAATATATGAATATAGCACTGAGATAGGACCAAGATAGGAAGTTCACTAAATTATTGAGAATGATCTATTGTATGTTTGTACAATCTCTTTACCTTTTGAATCATGGTGATATTGGTTACTATATTACTATTATGGCATTATATTAATTGCACTTTATGGGATGATTACCACTTGTGTACATACACTGCCTGTCCAAAAAAAAGTCGCCACCTGGATTTAACTAAGCAAATAGTTATGAGCCTCGTATTGGATAATTACTTCATGGACGTCTTTCAGCTGGCAACAAGTTATTTAGCCCCAACTGGTGCAATGAGTTGCTTCTCATTTCTTAAACAACACATCTCGTGGTCGTGGAAAAGATGTTAGTCTGTTTGAGAAGGGTCAAATCACTGGCATGCATCAAGCAGAGAGATTGCAGAAACTACTAAAATTGGGTTAAGAACTGTCCAACGCATTATTAAAAACTGGAAGGATAGTGGGGACCCATCATATTTGAGGAAGAAATGTGGCGGGAACAAAATCCTGAATGATCGTGATCGGCGATCACTTAAACGTTTGGTGAAATCAAATAGAAGAAAAACAACAGTAGAACTCAGGGCTATGTTTAATAGTGAAAGTAAGATCATTTCCACACGCAGAATGCGAAGGGAACTCAAGGGATTGGGACTGAACAGCTGTGTAGCCGTAAGAAAACCACTAATCAGTGAGGCAAACCAGAAAAAAAGGCTTCAATTTGCTAGGGAGCATAAAGATTGGACTCTGGAGCAATGGAAGAAGGTCATGTGGTCTGATGAGTCCAGATTTACCCTGTTCCAGAGTGATGGGCACATCAGGGTAAGAAGAGAGGCAGATGAAGTGATGCACCCATCATGCCTAGTGCCTACTGTACAAGCCTGTGGGGGCAGTGCTATCATCTGGGGTTGCTGCAGTTGGTCAGGTCTAGGTTCAGCAATAGTATGTGCTCCAAGAATTAGCCCAGCTGACTACCTGAACATACTGAATGACCAGGTTATTCCATCAATGGATTTTTTCTTCCCTGATGGCACGGGCATATTCCAAGATGACAATGCCAGGATTCATCAGGCTCAAATTGTGAAAGAGTGGTTCAGGGAGCATGAGACATCATTGTCACACATGGATTGGCCACCACAGAGTCCAGACCTTTACCCCATTGAGAATCTTTTTTTTTTTTGGTGGCAACTTTTTTTTGGGACAGGCAGCTTATATGCTGTTTGGCACATGACACATTGCTTGACAAAGGCTCCATTGAGTTGAACTGAAACGTTGCAGTAGCATGGGTGAATAAAAGCATCCACATTTTTTCACCAGATTTTGGAGTGCTGCCACAATGTGGCCATTAACATTACAAACTGGCTAAAACAGTGTTGTCTCAATTAGTTTAATTAGGGCCTGGTGCAGCCCATATGGCCGCACAGTTCTTGATCAAAGTACAGCCACTTCCCGAACTCCACACCACTGCGCCATGTGGTCATACCCTCAGCTGGTTGACTGAACAGGCCATATATACATGCAAGTTGCACTTTGTAAAATGCACTTCTATGTTTTTTTTAAGGTCAAATTCAGGAACCAGAAAGAAGAGAAGACACAGGTGAGAGAATTGAAATTTTATAATAGTAATATATTAGCTGCACTTGTAGTATTTTTGTTGAGTTTTTTAATGGTGTTTTTTTTTTCTTTTTAAAGTCATGTGTTTTTGTGCAGGGGAAGTATGTCCTCCCCCTTTATAGATCAAAATAAAAAAAACTCATGGTTTAACCCCTTCCTGACATGCTTCGAACATGTGGATGGGTCTTTAAAGACGGCACCCGCTGAGCCGGTTTATAAAAATATTTAAAAAATACATAAATATTCATATCAAGCCCCTTTCCCCGTTGTACAGAAAAAAAAATAAACAATAGAAAAAAAATTCTGGCATTACTTTATTGAAAATCAAAGGAGGTAAAGCAACCAAAAAATTGTGAATCTGCCATTTTGACTTGTTTTCTTTTTGCCATTTGCCGTATGGGATAAATATTTTAGATTTTAGTAGTATAGTCGTTTTTTTGCACACAGTGATGCTAATGATGTTTATTTATTTATTTTTTATTCATTCAATTTTGAGGTGATTAGAATTTTTAGATTTTTTAAATGTTTTTAAGAACATCATTTTTTTTTTACACTTTTTAAAAGTTCCCATAGGGAACGACCCCATCAGCCTTAGATCAGACATCATCAGCCTCGGATCAGACTCCATCAGCCTCAGGAAAAGACCCCATCCATCTCAGATCAGCTCCCATCAGCCTCAGGTCAGACCCCCATCAGCCTCAAAACAGACCTCATGAGCCTCAAATTAGACCTATCAGCCTCATATCAGACCTCACCAGCCTCAGAACAGACCCCATCAGCCTCAGAACAGACCTCATCAGCCTCAGATTAGACCCCAATCAGACCTCAGATCAGGCCGAGCTAAAATTGACTCTAATAACACGTCAATTAACATTTTCTTGACATTGTTTACCTAACGCATTAGCAATCAAGTTTAGCTCGGCTATAGGGCTGCAGCTATCGATTTTTTTAGTAATAAAGTAATCTATCAATTAATCCAACGCTTAATCGAGTACTGTAATAAGAAAAAACTAATAAAAAAGAAAGTTTTCCTTTATATAATGTCATCAGACCCCCGTGCCATCATCAGACCCCATGCCATCAGTTCTCTGTGCCATCAGCTCCCCCAGTGCCATCAGCTCCCCCCATGCCATCAGCTCAAACCCCATCCCCGGTTGCCATCAGCTCCACTGTGCCATAAGCTCCTCCCCGTGCTATCAGTCCTCTGTGCCATCAGCTCCCCCCAGTGCCATCACCCCATGCCATCAATCCTATGTGCCATCAGCTCTATGTGCCATTAGTCCCCCAGTGCCATCAATCCCCCATGCCATCAAATCCTCTGTGCAATCAGCTCTATGTTCCATCAGCTCCCCCATGCCATTAGTCTCCCAGTGCGATCAGCTCCCCCCAGGTCCATCACCACATGCCATCAATCTTCTGCGCCATCAGCTCTATGTGCCATCAGTCCCCCAGTGCCATCATCTCCCCCCAGTGCCATTAGTCCTCTGTGCCATCAGTCCCTCAGTGCAATGAGCTCCTCCAAGTGCCATCACCCCCATGCCATCAATCCTCTGTGCCATCAGCTCTATGTGCCATCAGCTCCCCCCATGCCATCAGTCCCCCAGTGCCCTTAGCTCCCCCACTTCTACCATCTCCGCTACTAGTCTCCAGCAGTCCTTTAATACTTACCTCTCCTGTAGGAAGGCGGCTCCACAACTCCTCTGTCTTCTTCTCCGCGCGCAGCACTGTCGTCCTGATGTCACGCAGCATCAGCTCGATGTGTCAGGATCCAGTAAAGCGTGCGGACCGGCGGGTGACCACGGAGCGGTGAGTAATAGCAAGCGCTTCACTCCCACTCCATGGTCACATGACACAAACGAATCATCGATGCAAAAAATTTCCATTGAGGATTTTTTTGGTGTCTAATTACTTCATTCAATCGGGTAACTGTTTTAGCCCTACTCGGCTACATATGTAAATAAATAAACTTACCTCAATTGCTTTGGACGAAGCTGCCACTCTTCACTCCCTGGTCTTATTTAGGCCCATGCTGCACTGTGACCTGACTTCGCACAGGTCATAGTGTGTGCCTACGTGCGCTACGTCCTGAGGACATAGTCCTGTACGCCATCAGGACACAGTGCACATTGGTGGTTTGGAAGAAGACAGGGAGGGTGAGTACTGCGTAGAGCTTCCCTTACCGCTCCCCACGCCTCCCGCATGTTGATAACCGCATCCATAATCAAATCCGTCATTAGCATTCGACCTTAGTATTCGCACTGTCACTTTCCCTAAATTTTGGAGAAAAAAGTTGCGTCTTATAGTACAAAAATATGCTAAGTATTTTCAGTAATTTGATTTCGTTAATTACTGGAGAACCCCTTTAAAATGCCCTGCCAAGGATGATATATTAGAAAAATGACAAAACAATTTGTATGAAGTATCTTTAGTGCAGTGGTGCCCAGCCATTTTTCGTCTGAGGGCCGCA
The DNA here is from genome assembly GCF_905171765.1 of Bufo bufo. Taxonomy (NCBI): domain Eukaryota; kingdom Metazoa; phylum Chordata; class Amphibia; order Anura; family Bufonidae; genus Bufo; species Bufo bufo. The sequence goes on from NC_053391.1 coordinate 381,854,832, forward strand.
CTAGACTTGGTATAAATTTTGCGGGCCAGAACCAGGTAGCTTTGCCAGACAGGAATGCAAACACTGTAAGGGGCACAAGTGAGCATTACTACTGTGAAGAGGGCACATATCTGGCCATTATTACTGTGAGAGGGCACGTGTGAGCATTACTACCTCAGGCTGCCTCAGGCTGGGTCTCCTAGGCAACCTGTTAGTGTAATACACTAACAGGCAATGCATTACAATACAGATGTATTGTAATGCATTGCAGAGGGGATCAGACCCCCAAAAGTGAACGTCAGAAATAAAGTAAAGAAAAAAAAGTAAAAAAAAGTGTTTTTAATAAAATTAATAAAGTAATACAATTAATAAAGTTAAACAAAGAAAGAAAACGCCCCTTTCCCCTTATTTTATAATTAAAAACAGAAGAAAAAAAAAATACACACATATTAGGTATCGCCGCGTCCGCAATGACCGGCTCTATAAATATATCACATGATCCACCCTGTCCGATAAATACCATAAAAAAAAAAAACGGTGTAAAAAAAAGCCATTTTTGTCACCTTACATCACAAAAAGTGCAACACCAAGTGATCAAAAAGGCGTATGCCCCCAAAATAGTACCAATCTAACCGTCACCTCATCCCACAATAAAAGAAAATCGCCCAAAAAATAAAAAAACTATGGCTCAGAATATGGAGACATTTTTCAAAAATGCTGGTATTGTGTAAAACTTAAGTAAATAAAAAAAAGTATACATGGTTAGGTATCGCCGCATCCGTAAGAACCTTCTATATAAAAATATCACATGACTTAACCTCTCAGGTGAAAGGAAAAAAAGAAAAAAAGAAAAAAAATGTCACCTTACATCACAAAAAGTGTAATAGCAAGCGATCAAAAAGTCATACGCACCCCAAAATAGTGCCAATCAAACCGTCATCTCATCCCGCAAAAATTATACCTACCTAAGATAATCGCCCAAAAACTGAAAAAAACTATGGCTCTCAGACTATGGCGACACTAAAACATGATTTTTTTTGTTTCAAAAATGAAATCCTTGTGTAAAACTTACATAAATAAAAAAAAAGTAGACATATTAGGTATTGCCGCGTCCGTAATAACCTGCTCTATAACAATATCACATGACATAACCCCTCAGGTGAATACCGTAATTTTTTTAAATAAAAACGGTGTAGAAAAAGCTATTTTTTGTCACCTTACATAACAAAAAGTCTAATAGCAAGCGATCAAAAAGTCATACGCACCACAAAATAGTAACAATCAAACCGTCATCTCATCATGAAAAAAATTAGCCTCTACACAAGACAGTTGCCAAAAAATAAATAAAACTACGGCTTTCAGAATGTGGAGACACTAAAAAAAAATCATAAAAAAAAAAAAATGCTTTGTTATGTAAAACTGAAACAAACAACCAAAAAAAAAGTCATATTTGGTATTGTCGCGTCCGTGACAACCTGCTCTATAAGAATACTGCATAATCTAACCTGTCAGATGAATTTTGTAAAAACCAAAAAAATAAAAATGGTGCCAAAACAGCTATTTCTTGTTACCTTGCCTCACAAAAAGTGTAATATAGAGCAACCAAAAATCATATGTACCCTAAAATAGTACCAACAAAACTGCCACCTTATCCCGTAGTTTCCAAAATGGGGTCACTTTTTTGGAGTTTCTACTCTAGGGGTGCATCAAGGGGGCTTCAAATTGGACATGGTGTCAAAAAAACAGTCCATCAAAATCTGCCTTCCAAAAACCGTATGGCGTTCCTTTCCTTCTGCGATCTGCCGTGTGCCCGTACAGCAGTTTACGACCACATATGGGGTGTTTCTGTAAACAACAGAATCAGGGCCATAAATATTGAGTTTTGTTTGGCTGTTAACCCTTGCTTTGTAACAGAATTTTTTTTTTATCCTAATGGAAAATCTGCCAAAAAAGTGAAAATTTTAAATGTTATCTCTATTTTACATTAAATCTTGTGGAACACCTAAAGGGTTAACAAAGTTTGTAAAATCAGTTTTGAATATCTTGAGGGGTGTAGTTTGTAAAATGGGGTAATTGTGGGTGGTTTCTATTATGTAAGCCTCACAAAAAGACTTCAGACCTGAACTGGTCCTGAAAAAGTGGGTTTTAGAAATTTTCTGAAAAATTTCAAGATTTGCTTCTAAACTTCTAAGCCTTGTAACGTCCCCAAAAAATAAAATGGCATTCACAAAATGATCCAAACATGAAGTAGACATATGGGGAATGTAAAGTAATAACTATTTTTGGAGGTATTACTATCTATTATAAAAGTAGAGAAATTGACATTTGGAGATTTGCTAATTTTTCAAAAATTTTGGTAAATGTGGATTTTTTTTATAATTTTATTTTTATTTTTAATAAATTTTGCCACTGTCATGAAGTACAATATGTGACGAGAAAACAATCTCAGAATAGCTTGGATAAGTAAAAGCATTTTAAAGTTATCACCACATAAAATGACACAGATTTGCAAAAAATGGCCTGGTTCTTAGGGTGAAAAATGGCCCGGTCCTTAAGGGGTTAAAGCACATTGACAGTATCTGAGGCATAAAAGTGGGGCTTATTCTCTTAAGGTAATGGGACACAGTTATATTGCACGAATCCTGTTCGTAGTGACGCCAAATTCTTGCAGCATGCCGGGGCTCCCTATGGAGAATGTGCGCGTGAGAGTACTAGTGATAGGTTGCCGAGGATAGTAGTACTACGGATTAGTTGTCCCTTGGGGCCGGAAGTGCAGTGGATGGGAAGACAGCACGAAATCCTCCGGGGCACTCTCGGTTGCAGGGAACACCAGCCAGATGGAAGTTGAGGTGCCCTTCAGGGTAATTGGTGTTAGGTGCTTTTGCGGCTGGGTCCCTGGTTCGTGACGCCAGCACCATTAGGTGCAAATGTTAAGAGTAGCAGTAGAAAGAATGAGGAGTCGGTTGTTGTAAACCAGTTGAACATTTACTAAATCAATTGTCTTTGGACAGTTGGTACAGTTCATCAATGGAAAGCCAAGATCAATTGTACTCTTTTTATCACGCAGTGGGAGTTGTCTATGGAGGGATTTCTTTTAATGCTGATACTTTACAGGCAAGGATCCCGGTGGTAATCTTAAGTTCACTCTTTACAGCACTCTGGCACTAAAGATGCTATTAACTATTTATTTAGGAGTTATCCTTTAAGGGCGTTCTCCTCACTGCATGCAAACACATCTGCTTCATTCTTTGGCAGGAAACTCTTGTAGCAAGGTTTTTGGTTTTCACTACTACCCGGAAGGTTTAGTTAGTGATAAGGACAATTTTGCGCATCAATTATCCATTTGTGTCCAGGTACTCGGAAAGCTACTCCTGGTCACTTGTGCTGATGAGGTCCATAAGCTATAGTTTGCTGTTACCCTCACTAGTCTCTCTGCATCTTGGTGTATAGGTGCTTGGTTTCTGTAGTTATCTTCTTCAGGCTTGATCAGGGCCCAGAGGAAAGGAACACAGTTACATGGTGACTTTAGCCTGTCTCTCTCCTCCATGAACTTGCTTCTCCTACTAACTCATCTCTCTCTCTACATTCCACTCTCAGCTAGACACACCCCATTATATATACTACTGTATGTGGTGCCAGCATCACCTAGGGCTAATAGATGTAAATGAAATTGCCAGCCAGATAATAGAGAATACTATATAATGCAAATAAACACATGTGTATACATTAAGATGTTTGAAGTGTCTCATTTACACACATATGTGGGACGATGCACAATGCATTAACATTGGAGTCTATGAGGATTACATTATGATCCTATGGAGCCCTGCCACAGGTAGGGGCTCCATTGGAACTAATGTGTGGCAGCCTCAGGTCATTCAGGCGGACCAAGGATGTGCACTTACCATCCGGCTCCCCCAATTCTCACTAGGGTGAGCCGCTGCTCACCTGGAAATGCGTGCTTCCCAGTTTTTGAGCTCCCAGAAGCCGTGGTCACATCCTACCACAGCATCTGAGGGGTTAACTGTATGTGATAAATGTTATCTTTGATCGCATACATTACTCCCGGATGTCTGCTGTTTAAAACAGAAGGCTCCAGGCGGTTATGGCACCCACCGCTCCTGCAAACAGGCGCAATCTGCAAAGTTCCACCCAGTGCCATACATATACAGTGCTGGTTGGTAAGGGGTTAATGTGAATGGTGACTTGGATTTGATGCTGTATTGTAGTCAGTTCCACATTTTCCGTGTGTTCCTTTTCCTAGCAAGCTTTTTGTGCATTGAAACATTTGGAGATTGCTTTTATTTATGCCATAACTAACAGTGCTTGTACACTCAAAACTCGTAGGCTGAGTTGATTTTAATGTGTTCTGGTTTCTAAATGAAGGATTTCTATTTCATGGAGTGTTGAACCTACCCTCCTCTTTGTATTGCAGACTATTTTACTGCAGTATGTTGTTTTTGCTTCATGAGAACATATTTTGCTTGCTGGCAGGCATTGGGGCAACCGCAGATATTATATTTTCCCTGCAGCTTTTCTTCATCAGCTGTACCAGGAGCAGTTCAGATAATGGAAGTCAGTGGCGACTCTAGGAACAATATATAGGGGGGGCACAAAGATACCACAGTCAAAAATGGGGGGGCAAAAGCAAAATAAGTTTATATAAATAAGATTACAAAATACGAGAGAATTGCGGTATGCAGGGATACATTTATAATAAAGCAATTTACTTACAAAAGAAGCTATTCAGTCGTCTGCTGTGCCGTCCTCTGCTTGCTTCCGCAGGCGCACTGTTATGGTGGATCTGTGGAAGACACACTGTTATGGGGGCATCTGTGGATGACACTTATTATGCCTCTCATTAGCCCCCATTATGCCTCTCATCACTCCCATATCAGCCCCCATGCCTCTCATTAGCCCCCATATCAGCCCTTATGCCTCATTAGCCCCCTATAACCCCTTATGCCTCATTAGCCCCCATTATTCCTCTTATTAGCCCCCATTATGCCTCTCATCACTCCCATATCAGCCCCCATGCCTCTCATTAGCCCCCATATCAGCCCTTATGCCTCATTAGCCCCCATTATAAGCACTTATGCCTCATTAGCCCCCATTATAAGCCCTTATGCCTTATTAGCCCCCGTTATTCCTCTTATTAGCCCCCATTATGCCTCTTATCACCCCCATATCAGCCCCCATGCCTCTCATTAGCCCCCATATCAGCACGTATGCCTCATTAGCCCCATTATAAGCCCTTATGCCTCATTAGCCCCCATTATTCCTCTTATTAGCCCCCATTATGCCTCTCATCACTCCCATATCAGCCCCCATGCCTCTCATTAGCCCCCATATCAGCACTTATGCCTCATTAGCCCCCATTATAAGCCCTTATGCCTCATTAGCCCCCATTATTCCTCTTATTAGCCCCATTATGCCTCTTATCACCCCCATATCAGCCCCCATGCCTCTCATTAGCCCCCATATCAGCACGTATGCCTCATTAGCCCCATTATAAGTCCTTATGCCTCATTAGCCCCCATTATTCCTCTTTTTAGCCCCCATTATGCCTCTTATCACCCCCATATCAGCCCCCATGCCTCTCATTAGCCCCCATATCAGCCCTTATGCCTCATTAGCCCCATTATAAGCCCTTATGCCTCATTAGCCCCCATTATTCCTCTTATTAGCCCTCATTATGCCTCTCATCACTCCCATATCAGCCCCCATGCCTCTCATTAGCCCCCATATCAGCACTTATGCCTCATTAGCCCCCATTATAAGCCATTATGCCTCATTAGCCCACATTATGCCTCTTATTAGCCCTCATTATGCCTCTCATCACTCCCATATCAGCCGCCATGCCTCTCATTAGCCCCCATATCAGCCCTTATGCCTCATTAGCCCCCATTATAAGCCATTATGCCTCATTAGCCCACATTATGCCTCTTATTAACCCCCATATGCCTAATTAGCTCCTATATGCCTCATTAGCCCCCATATCAGCCCTGATGCCTCATTAGCCCCCATTGTAAGCCATTATGCCTCATTAGCCCACATTATGCCTCTTATTAGCCCCCATATGCCTAATTAGCTCCCATATGCCTAATTAGCCCCATTATGTCTCTAATTAGCCCCCATTATGTCTCTAATTAGCCCCAATTATGCCTCTTATTAGCGCCCACATGCCTCTTATAAGCGCCCATATGCCTCATTAGCCCCCATATGCCTCTAATGGTCTAATTAGCCCCCATTGTGTCTCTAATTAGCCCCCATGATGCTTCTCATTAGCCCTCATTATGCATCATTAGCCCCATATGCCTCATTAGCCCCCATATGCCTCATTAGCCCCCATATGCCTCTAATTAACCCCCATATTCCTCTAATTAGCCCCCATATGCCTCCAATTAGCCCCCATTATGCCTCTCATGATTAGCCCCTATTATGCCCCCAGCAGCCACATTTTTTATAAAATAAAAAAACACTTACCTCTCCTGCTCCTGGACGCCACCTGCAATTTTCTCTCTCAGTCGACTGTGCTCTGAACTGGCACGCACAGTGTGAGGTCACAGAGCGCCCTCACGCTGTGCGCAGCCCTGCACAGCCGACAGCCGAGGACCAGGAATGGTAAGTACAGAGCGTTTACTGCTTCCTGGTCCTTATCAACCCCATATCAGCCCCCATGCCTCTCATTAGCCCCCATATCAGCACTTATGCCTCATTAGCCCCATTATAAGCCCTTATGCCTCATTAGCCCCCATTATTCCTCTTATTAGCCCCCATTATGCCTCTTATCACCCCCATATCATCCCCCATGCCTCTCATTAGCCCCCATATCAGCCTTTATGCCTCATTAGCCCCCATTATAAGCCATTATGCCTCATTAGCCCACATTATGCCTCTTATTAGCCCCCATATGCCTCATTAGCCCCCATATGCCTAATTAGCTCCCATATGCATCATTAGCCCCCATTATAAGCCATTATGCCTCTTTAGCCCCATATGCCTCATTAGCCCCCATATGCCTAATTAGCTCCTATATGCCTAATTAGCCCCCATTATAAGCCATTATGCCTCATTAGCCCACATTATGCCTCTTATTAGCCCCCATATGCCTAATTATCTCCCATATGCCTAATTAGCCCCATTATGTCTCTAATTAGCCCCCATTATGTCTCTAATTAGCCCCCATTATGCCTCTTATTAGCGCCCATATGCCTCATTAGCCCCCATATGCCTCATTAGCCCCCATATGCCTCTAATGGTCTAATTAGCCCCATTGTGTCTCTAATTAGCCCCCATATGCATCATTAGACCCCCTATGCCTCATTAGCCCCCATTATGCATCATTAGCCCCCATATGCCTCATTAGCCCCATATGCCTCTAATTAGCCCCCATATGCCTCCAATTAGCCCCCATTATGCCTCTCATGATTAGCCCCTATTATGCCCCCAGCAGCCACATTTTTTATAAAATAAAAAAACACTTACCTCTCCTGCTCCTGGACGCCACCTGCAATTTTCTCTCTCAGTCGACTGTGCTCTGAACTGGCACGCACAGCGTGAGGTCACAGAGCGCCCTCACGCTGTGCGCAGCCCTGCACAGCCGACAGCCGAGGACCAGGAAGTGGTAAGTACAGAGCGTTTATAACAGAATAACATAGAATAACATAGGGGGGGGCAATTGCCCCCCTCGCCCCCCTGCAGCGACGCCACTAATGGAAGTACACTAAAGAGTTGCAATTCTCAGTATATTAATCATGCTGGTGGTGCACTCTAGCTCAGTGCTGGTCAGCCACCCTATTATAGGGGCCTCAGATCTAGCCCTCTGTTGGTTAGTGCCCTGCAGTGACCACGTAGCTCAACAGCAAAGGACTTTTGAACTAATGAACTAGAGTAACAAAAAAGGGATACAGCCTCATATTTATTTATATTTTTTTAGAGACTATATTTAAGGCCGCAAAACAAGGATCCGCAAAATACGATTAAGTTCGTGTTGCATCCGTCATTTCCAGACTCGTTGACTCCAGTGGGTCTGTGGTCCCCATTTTGTGACCAAGATTAGGACATGTTCTATCTTTTGAGAAATGACATACGGGTGCAGAAAGCACACAGATCAAAACATAGAACATGTCAACGGATACAACTTGGATGTCACACAGACGTTATCCCTATTTTGCGGATCTCTAAATTCATAGGGTCATGTACATGAGGCTTAAAGGAGAATATCGTCCCAAGAGGTTTGAGACTAAACTTTATAAGTTCATTTCGAATGAATATTACTTTGTTTGACGGTTTTAATTGAAATATTATGTGGCAAATGTGAATCTTAATGTGTAAAGCTTTTTAATCCCTTAACCTCTTGGGAACACATGACATACCGGTACGTCATGATGTCCCAGTACTTAAGGACACACGACGTATCGGTACGTCATGTGTAGTTCCGATCACCGCCGCGCGGTGGGCGGTGATCGGAACAAGGTGCCTTCTCAAATCATTGAGAAGGCACCCTGGGACAATGCGCTGGGGGGTCAATTCAGACCTGCGGTTTGCGGCGTTTACGGGAGTTGCGGCGGGCGGTCGGAGGTGCAATCAGGTCTCGGTGCGGCTGTAATGGGGACCCGATGGCATGGAAGGCAGCGCGATGCCTTCCTTAGGCATCGGCGCTGCCTTCCGGTGAAGAGCCTGTGAGATCCAGCCCCCTGGATCTCACAGGCAGGAAGCTGTATGAGTAATACACACCAAAAATTTAAAGTTTCAAGTAAAAAAAAAAAATAATAATAATTTCCCCCAAATAAAGTAAAAATTATTAGGTATCGCCGCATCCTTATCGACCGGCTCTATAATCATATCACATGATCTAACCCCTCAGATGAACAACGTAAAAAAAAAAACTGTGCTAAATAAACAATTTTTTGGTCACCTTGCATCCCAAAATGTACAACAGCAAGCGATCAAAAAGGTATATGCCCACCAAAATAGTATCAATCTAATCATCACCTCATCCAGCAAAAAATGAGCCCCTACCTAAGGCAATCGCCAAAAAAATAAAAAAAACTATGGCTCTGAATTTGGAGACACTAAAACCTCATTTTTTTTGTTTTAAAAAAGCTGTTATTGTGTAAAACTTAAGTAAATTTAAAAAAGTATACATATTAGGTATCTCCACATCCGTAAGAACCTGCTCTTTAAAAATATCACATGACCTAACCCCTTAGATGAACACCGTAAAAAAATAAAAATAAAAACGGTGTAAAAAAAGCAATTTATTGTCACCTTACATCACAAAAAGTGTAATAGCAAGCGATCAAAAAGTCATATGCACCTCAAAATAGTGCCAATCAAACCGTCATCTCATCACGCAAAAAATTAGACCTTACCTAAGATAGTGGCCCAAAAACTGAAAAAAACTATAGCTCTCAGAATTTGGAGACACTAAAACATGATTTTTGTTTTTTGTTTCAAAAATGATATTGTGTAAAACTAACATAAATAAAAAAAAAAAGTATACATACTAAGTATCACCGCATCCGTAATAACCTGCTCTATAAAAATACCACATGACCTAACCCCTCAGGTGAACACCGTATAAAAATAAAAATGGTGTAAAAGAAGCCATTTTTTGTCACCTTACATCACAAAAAGTGTAATAGCAAGCAATCAAAACGTCATACGCACCCCAAAATAGTGCCAATCAAACCGTCATCTCATCCCGCAAAAATGATACCCTACCTAAGATAATCACCCAAAAACTGAAAAAACTATGGCTCTCAGAATATGGAGACACAAAAACATGATTTTTTTTTTCAAAAATGAAATCATTGTGTACAACTTACATAAATAAAAAAAATTGTATATATATTAGGTATTGCCACGTCCGTGACAACCTGCTCTATAAAAATACCACATGATCTAACCTAAAGAAAGCGAATACGTCCCACGGCGCAATGAACCGTCAACCAGTCACCAGGATCAGAAGTAAGATCTTTTATTGCAGCGATACAACGCGTTTCGGGGAATCACTCTCCTTCATCAGGTACAAAAAGGGTGCAGCCTTTTTGTACCTGATGAAGGGGAGTGATTCCCCGAAACGCGTTGTATCGCTGCAATAAAAGATCTTACTTCTGATCCTGGTGACTGGTTGACGGTTCATTGAGCCGTGGGAAATATTCACTTTCTTTATGCCATTCGTCTTCTTGGGGATTCCAGGCATCTCTAACAAAAAGATTTCTTGTGATCCCGTGGCTGCAGACCGCCATTTCCAGGCGTCCAGGTCTTTCTGACAAGCCCTTATTAGTGTTGTGCCTACATTTGCACAACCTCGCAAGGTGAGCCTTGTAATTTATCACTCTTATATAATTTGTTCTCACAGAATTACCCTATGGTGCGCACATCTGTTTTTTTACAGTTCTAACCAAGCCTGCTATATCGTATACATGATCTAACCTGTCAGATGAATGTTGTAAATAACAAAAAAAAAAAAAAACGGTGCCAAAACAGCTATTTCTTGTAACCTTGCCTCTCAAAAGTGTAATATAGAGCAACCAAAAATCTGCCACCTTATCCCATAGTTTCCAAAATGGGGTCACTTTTATGGAGTTTCTACTCTAGGGGTGCATCAGGGGGGCTTCAAATGGGACATGGTGTCAAAAAAAACTGTCCAGCAAAATCAGCCTTCCAAAAACCGTATGGCATTCCTTTCCTTCTGCGCCCTGCCGTGTGCCCGTACAGTAGTTTACGACCACGTATGGGGTGTTTCTGTAAACTACAGAATCAGGGCCATAAATATTGAGTTTGGTTTGGCTGTTAATCTTTGGTTTGTAACTGGAAAAAATGATTAAAATGGGAAATCTGCCAAAAAAGTGAAATTTTGAAATTGTATCTCTATTTTCCATTAATTCTTGTGGAACACCTAAAGGGTTAACAACGTTTGTAAAATCCGTTTTGAATACCTTGAGAGGTGTAGTTTCTTAAATGGGGTCACTTTAATGAAGTTTCTACTCTAGGGGTGCATCAGGGGGGCTTCAAATGGGACATGGTGTAAAAAAAAACTGTCAAGCAAAATCTGCCTTCCAAAAACCGTATGGCATTCCTTTCCTTCTGTGCCCTGCCGTGTGCCCGTACAGTAGTTTACAACCACATATGGGGTGTTTCTGTAAACTACAGAATCAGGGTCATAAATATTGAGTTTGGTTTGGCTGTTAACCCTTGCTTTGTAACTGGAAAAAAATTATTAAAAAAGAAAATCTGCCAAAAAAGTGAAATTTTGAAATTGTATCTCTATTTTCCATTAATTCTTGTGGAACACCTAAAGGGTTAACAAAGTTTGTAAAATCAGTTTTGAATACCTTGAGGGGGGTAGTTTATAGAATGGGGTCATTTTTGGGTGGTTTCTATTATTATGTAAGCCTCGCAAAGTGACTTCAGATCTGAACTGGTCCCTAAAAATTGGGTTTTTTAAAATTTCAGAAAAATTTCAAGATTTGCTTCTAAACTTCTAAGCCTTGTAACATCCCCAAAAAATAAAATATCATTCCCAAAATGATCCAAACATGATGTAGACATATGGGGAATGTAAAGTAATAACTATTTTTGGAGGTATTACTATGTATTATAGAAGTAGAGAAATTTAAACTTTTTGGTAAATTTGGTATTTTTTTATAAATAAAAATGAAATTTTTTTACTTCATTTTACCAGTGTCATAAAGTACAATATGTGACGAAAAAACTATCTCAGAATGGCCTGGATAAGTCAAAGCGTTTTAAAGTTATCAGCACTTAAAGTGACACTGGTCAGATTTGCAAAAAATGGCCAAGTCTGTAAGGTGAAATAGGGCCGAGTCCTTAAGGGGTTAATGTAATAATTATTAGGGGGTAGATCCTGTGATCTTTTGATCACTTGTCCTATTCACCCTAAAGGCTCATGCACACGACTATATGTATTTTGCGGTCCGCAAAACACGGATCTGCCAAAAAAATTGATGACATCCTTGTGACATCCGTGTTGCATCCTCCGTTTTTTTTTTTTTGCGAATCCATTGTAACAATGCCTGTCCTTGTCCGCAAATCGGACAAGAATAGGATATTTACAATTTTTTGGTGGAATGGACATGCAGACATGGAGACCACACAAAGACATTTCCTTTTTTTTTTGCGGTCCCATTGAAATGAATGGCTCCTCATATGGGCTGTAAAAAAAAAATATCAGAATCGTAGGGTGAATAGGATTCTGACGCACTCCTTGCTGAGGTGTTTCTTGCGCACAGTGCAGCAGGGAGCTTACCATGGCAGGCCTGGTAAGCTTCAGAAGTGTTCAGACTGCCACGTTACCGAGTCTCATCTGATCCAGACCTTCTTGGTGTTGTACAAACTCTGCATAGATACTAGAGGGTTGTCCCGTTAACTCTCCACTAATATCTTTACCAGGCATGGTACCAACTGAAGCTTTCACTGATCTCCCCACCAGGGTTCTGTCTTTTCAAATAGAAGGCTCACTTACTCTTACGTTTCATGATAATAGTTACCTAGAGAACAATCATACCACATATTTAATAACCACTCCACTGTTTCTCAGTCTGTTTATTTTTCATAACTGAGCCGAACGGAGCCTACAGACCCCATAGACTATAATGGGGTCCGTTAGGTTTCCGCTCAGAAGATGATTTTGGAGCGGAGACAAAAGTCCTGCATGCACAACTTTTGTCTCCGCTCCAAAATCATCTTCTGAGCAGAAACCTAACGGACCCCATTATAGTCTATGGGGGTCTATGGGGTCCGTAGGCTCCGCTCGGCTCAGTTATGTGCCGAATCCGTTCTTTCCATTCTCCTGCTCCTATAACGGAGCAGGAGAACGGAAAGGCTGAACGCTGATGTGAACATAGCCTTAGTCTGAAGTCTTCTTTAAATTGCTCCTCCACTTATGTAATTTATGTAATAGAATGCTCTTGTGGGCTCGAGTACTTTGGTCGGACTAGACAAAGTTGCAGAGAAAGGGTTAATAATCACTGCTAGAATGTGGTTCATGGACACACAAAACTAAATCAAGACATGCAGTACAGGTACACTGGATGAATTTTACATGTTTCACTATTACACCTATAGAGAAAATAGCTGATGCTATACCAGATCATTTACAAATATTACTGAGTTTGACCTACCGTATGTGGAGTCTGTAATCTATATTGTTCAATGAAACTTAGAAGTTGTTACCCTTCCAGTCCAATACTTGTTATGATGGTGAAATGTATTGACAACAAAATATTAGAGAAATATGAGAAACATATGAAATTTGTAATTGACTCTTTGTGTTTCTTAGTCTGCACTTAAGCGATTTGGTCAGATATTTCCATCAGTGATTGTGATCCAAAATCAGAAGCGAAGCCTACAGAGATTTGCAGCTGTACTGTACTTCACCCTCACCTGGTTTTGGCTCACAGTCACTGATGGAAATCACTGACCAAATCACTGAAGTGTGAACTAGGCCTTATATTTATGCTCAATGTTTCAAAAAGGTAAATTTGTGGTGTGCTAGCCAGATGACAACCCCTGCTGGTTTATGGCTTTATATGCCTTCTCTAAGGCTGGGCAAACCTCTGGAGGATTATGGGATTATTAGGCTCCATCTTGTCTTTGTTTGAAGAGACTGAAAATGAGCCTCAAACGATCTAAGGCTACTTTCACACCTGCGTTAGGTGCGGATCCGTCTGGTATCTGCACAGACGGATCCGCACCTATAATGCAAACGCTTAGATCCGTTCAGAACGGATCCGTTTGCATTACCATGAACAAAAAAAAAATAATAATAATAATTTTTTTTTTTTTGTTCATGATAATGCCAACGGATCCGTTTTGACTTTACATTGAAAGTCAATGGGGGACGGATCCGTTTTAAAATTGAGCCATATTGTGTCAACTTCAAACGGATCCGTCCCCATTGACTACATTGTAAGTCTGGACGGATCCGTTTGCCTCCGCACGGCCAGGCGGACACCCGAACGCTGCAAGCTGCGTTCAGGGGTCCGCTTGCTGAGCGGAGCGGAGGACAAACGGAGCCAGACTGATGCATTCTGAGCGGATCCGCCTCCACTCAGAATGCATTAGGGCTGGACGGATCCGTTCGGGGCCGCTTGTGAGAGCCTTCAAACGGAACTCACAAGCGGAGCCCCGAACGCTAGTGTGAAAGTAGCCTAAGCTGCGTTCACCAAATGTATTGGCTGGAGGGCAGGCCACATCTGACAATGTTATCTGTTAACAGTGGCATACATAGAGAAGTAAGGGCCCCATAGCAAGGATCTAATCAGGCCCCCATATACAGGACAGAAGAGTTTCCACCTAAACCCCTTTCAATGACCCTTGGGCTATTTTTTCCACTGCCTCATTTGCTAAAAGTTGTTCCTTTAGAGCAGGCATGCTCAACCTGCGGCCCTCCAGCTGTTGTAAAACTACAACTCCCACAATGCCCTGCTGTGGGGTAAAGTCTTGACCAAGTTTTCACCTCCAGTAGAAGAGGGAATGATCCCAAATGGGCTCCCTGTTGTCCTGGGCCCCATAGCAGTCGCATGGTCTACCATAAAGGTAGTTATGCCCCTGTCTATTAACCATCTGATTGGGCAGAGTAAATATAGGGTGTGTTTGCCCAGAGAAAGTTTTAAAAACCAACATGGATATATAGGCGAGCTGTGCTATGACGTTAGAAGGTGAATCACAGCTCCCTGGAAAAAGGACAAGAACTGAATACCAAGCTTCGCTGGTAGAATTACATGAACCACATCTTTTAGGGATGTGAATTTAGTTTTTATGTAATCCTATTTGTTTTAACTACCTTTGTATTGTTCTTTCTGTAACTGTAAGGGCTCATTCAGACGGCTGTATGCTATGGGGTAAAATGCGGATCAGTTTTTTTGCGGATTATATGCTATGGGGCCCTTTTCTATTCCACGGTTCCGCAAAACAAATGAAACATGTCCTATACTTGTCTGTGAAAATCAGGACATGGCCCCATTGAAGTCTATGGGTCCACAAAAATACTGAATGCTATCCGTTTTTGAACTGTCTGCAAAAAAAGGATCCGCATTTTTGCGGACAGCATACGGCCGTCTGAATGAGCCCTAACTTGTATGCACTGTTATTTGATCATATTAAATTAATACCTGCCGTGTTGTCCCAGTTATATTTAGAATTGCAGTCTACTGTGTGTACAGCAGTGTATTGGCTCAGCTGCAGAATACCTGAGTGTGGTACCTTCTGCAGTTGCTGCACAGTGGGTGGAAATAATACCAGCACAGGTAGGAGTCCCAGCAGATAAAAGGTGGAATAGACTAGACTAGAGTACTGTATCCAACTGTGTATAGCCTGGGATTTTCCAGGGATAGCCCACAGTATTAACCTATAGGGAAGCGAGCATAGCCCTAGCCAAGGAGTGAATGAAAGGATATGGTGTGCCATGATAATTACACAAAAGGGAAATGTTCTGGATCTTTAAACTACAAGTTTTACAACTGTGTGGCTTGAATAAAAATCTTGAAAGCAACTTTTAAATTTAGATTTTGATTGGTAATATGCTTCTCCTGATGCATGCATGCGCCAAGCAAGGAATAGAGAACAATGCTCTTTGCACTGGACTGGAGGGAGTAGATCACCGTTGCTTCTTCATGCCAGTATACAGTACATACGCCAGAGAACATTGTCTCCTGGACTTGGCAATTGGGAGCTGATTGCTTTCACCCTATTTCACCAGTGCGCATGTCCCGTAGAGAACACAACAGATAGATTGTATATAGAGTTATCTAGTAGCCAGTCGAGTTATGCTTCTAAAATGTACAATTTATGTATTAATTGAGAACTTAATTAACGTTACATTAAGGTACACACTAGTCTAAAGTTGATGAAAATGGATAATTTCAACCAAAAACTATTTTGGTTTCGGTTGAAATTTAACTATGATTGATCGTTTTAGCCGATCGATGATAGACCGGTATCATCTGTAAAGAAGTTTGCCGTGTTTAATATTTTTGTCTGATAGTTGGACAAAAGATCTCTAATTCAAAGAAAGATCATTTATGAACAAAACATCTTCCCTTGAAAGAACATTCCCCAAAAGATCTTTTGTCCATCGCCCTTTTTTGTTGAATGTGTATGACCAGTTTGAACAACTGTTATGGGCAATATGGACTAAAATGTGTATGGTCTTGTCTGCAAAACCATCGTACCAGATGTTTTTTTTTTGTTCAAGTGATGTTCAACCATCAACCAACTTCTAATTTGTATGGCCAGCTTTAGTGTTGTGACTACAGTTTGCCCAACCACACAAGGTGAGCTGCTATAAACCATTTGTCACTGAATTACCCAGTATCTAAACATTATGGGGTCATTTATCAAACTGATGTAAAGTAGGACTGGCTTAGTTGCCCATAGCAACCAATCAGATTCCACCTTTTAGGAGTTTACTATAAACCACCTAATATTCCAGAGTCCACAGAAAATCTACTACTAAATGAGATAGACGAGGCGGCAAATCATAATGAGGTGGTTATTATGGGGGACTTCAACTACCCAGATATAGACTGGGAAACTGAAACTTGTATATCTCATAAGGGAAACAGGTTCTTGGCAATAACCAAAGACAATTACCTCTCCCAACTGGTTCAGGACCCGACTAGAGGGACGGCCATACTGGACTTAGTATTAACCAATAGACCTGACAGAACAACAGACGTGCAGGTTGGGGGACACCTGGGAAATAGTGACCATAAAGTAATAACCTTCCAATTATCATTCAAAAGAGCGTTTCTACAGGGAGGAACAAAAATACCAAACTTCAAAAAAGCTAAATTTAGCCAACTAAGAGAGGCCATAGGCCAAACTAACTGGGACAAAGTCCTCACAAATACAGACACAAAATGGGATATCTTTAAAAACATCCTAAAATCTCATTGTGAGAGGTACATACCGTATGGGAATAAAAGGTTAAGGAACAAAAAGAAACCAATGTGGATAAATAGAACTGTAAAGAAAGCAATAAATGACAAAAAGAAAGCATATAAAACACTAAAACAGGAGGGTAGCACGGAAGCACTGAAAAACTATAAGGAAAAAAATAGAACATGTAAAAAACAAATAAAAGCGGCCAAACTAGAGACCGAGAGATTAATTGCCAAAGAGAGTAAAACTAACCCTAAAATGTTCTTCAATTATATAAATGTTAAAAAGTATAAATCTGAAGGTGTCGGCCCTTTAATGAGGGGGGAGTCGCAGAGAGCGACGAGGAGAAAGCAAAGCTGTTAAATATTTTTTTCTCCAATGTATTCACTGAGGAAAATAAATTGTCAGATGACATGCAGAATGCAAAAATAAATTCCCCATTAAAAGTGTCCTGTCTGACCCAGGAAGAAGTACATCAGCGACTTAAAAAGATTAAAATAGACAAATCGCCAGGACCGGATGACATACACCCCCGTATCCTAAAGGAATTAAGTAATGTCATAGCCAGACCCTTATTTCTGATATTTGCAGACTCTATACTGACAGGGAATGTCCCACAGGATTGGCGTGTGGCATATGTGGTGCCAATATTCAAAAAGGGGCCAAAAACAGAGCCTGGAAACTATAGGCCGGTAAGTTTAACATCTGTTGTGGGTAAACTGTTTGAAGGTTTTCTGAGAGATGCTATATTAGAGCATCTCAACGGAAATAAGCAAATAACGCCATATCAGCATGGCTTCGTGAGGGATCGGTCATGTCAGACTAATTTAATCAGTTTCTATGAGGAGGTAAGTTCTAGACTTGACAGCGGCGAATCAATGGATGTCGTATATCTGGACTTCTCCAAAGCATTTGACACTGTACCACATAAAAGGTTAGTATATAAAATGAGAATGCTCGGACTGGGAGAAAACATCTGTGTGTGGGTAAGTAACTGGCTGAGTGATAGAAAACAGAGGGTGGTTATTAACGGTACACTCTCAGATTGGGTCACTGTCACTAGTGGAGTACCTCAGGGGTCAGTATTGGGCCCTATTCTCTTTAATATATTTATTAATGATCTTGTAGAAGGCTTGCATAGTAAAGTATCAATTTTCGCAGATGACACTAAACTGTGTAAAGTAATTTACACTGAAGAGGACAGTATACTACTACAGAGGGATCTGGATAGATTGGAGGCTTGGGCAGATAAGTGGCAGATGAGGTTTAACACTGATAAATGTAAAGTTATGCACATGGGAAGGAAAAATGCAAGTCACCCGTACATACTAAATGGTAAAACACTCGGTAACACTGACATGGAAAAGGATCTAGGAATTTTAATAAACAGCAAACTAAGCAGCAAAAACCAGTGTCAGGCAGCTGCTGCCAAGGCCAACAAGATAATGGGTTGCATCAGAAGGGGCATAGATTCCCGTGATATGAACATAGTCCTACCACTTTACAAATCGCTAGTCAGACCACACATGGAGTACTGTGTACAGTTCTGGGCTCCTGTAAACAAGGCAGACATAGCAGAGCTGGAGAAGGTCCAGAGGAGGGCAACTAAAGTAATAACTGGAATGGGGCAACTACAGTACCCTGAAAGATTATCAAAATTAGGGTTATTCACTTTAGAAAAAAGACGACTGAGGGGAGATCTAATTAATATGTATAAATATATCAGGGGTCAGTACAGAGATCTATCCCATCAGCTATTTATCCCCAGGACTGTGACTGTGACGAGGGGACATCCTCTGCGTCTGGAGGAAAGAAGGTTTGTACACAAACATAGAAAAGGATTATTTACGGTAAGAGCAGTGAGACTATGGAACTCTCTGCCTGAGGAGGTGGTGATGGTGAGTACAATAAAGGAATTCAAGAGGGGCCTGGATATATTTCTGGAGTGTAATAATATTACAGGCTATAGCTACTAGAGAGGGGTCGTTGATCCAGGGAGTTATTCTGACTGCCTGATTGGAGTCGGGAAGGAATTTTTTATTCCCCTAAAGTGGAGAAAATTGGCTTCTCCCTCACAGGGTATTTTTTGCCTTCCTCTGGATCAACTTGCTGGATAACAGGCCGAACTGGATGGACAAATGTCTTTTTTCGGCCTTATGTACTATGTTACTATGTTACCTTTCATTTTCCAAAGGAGCTGTCAAAAATGAAAAGTGGAATCTGATTGGTTGCTATGGGCTACTAAGCCAGTTCTTCTTTACACCAGTTTGATAAATGACCCCATAAGTTTCTCCTAGTTTCTCATAGTCCACTGCCCTTTAAACTCAGTCATCAGCCACCTCAGTCCAAGACCATTTAGGGGTTAGAGATGAGAGCTGTGGGCTACAGGGTGCCAATTGCCCATGACTGTTTTGACTAGAACATCAGTACTGCCCACTCTCCATGCTAATATTATAACTTTACACAATTTATCCTATGGATAGACTGCATGCAGAAATCTGAGAAAATAAATGGATGACCTATATTCTAAACCATTCTAAGCACCTGACACAAAAATCTGCTTAATAGCATGAGCAGGTTGTAGAGTTTTTTTGTTATCCATATGGTCTATGCCTCATTGAGCTAAAAGATGGGTTCTACAATTGCAAGTATAGCTGTTCATTTTATGGTGCCAAGGTCATTGGACGTTTTATTGCCTGCAGTTTTCAGCACTTAGCGAAGAACCACACAGAGATGGGAAGGACGCACACGTATAACAGCTAAACAATAGTCTACAAAAGGAAAGGGTAGGAGCAAATGACAGAGGAGATGATAACAAGTTTAACAGAAAATTGCCTCTAATTGGAAAATAGTGCACCTACAAAGAGGAACAAATAGCCCTATTTATTTAAAGACTGGACTAAGAAAGAAACGTGCTGTTAACTACTTAGGCTACTTTCACACTGCCGTTTTGGCTTTCCGTTTGTGAGAACCTTTCAGGGCTCTCACGAGGTCCAAAACGGATCAGTTTTGCCCTAATGCATTCTGAATGGAAAAGGATCCGCTCAGAATGCATCAGTTTGCCTCCGTTCCGTCTCCATTCTGCTTTGGAGGCGGACACTAAAAACGCTGCTGGCAGCGTTTTGGTGTCTGTCTGACGAAACTGAGCCAAACGGATCAGTTCTGACACACAATGCAAGTCAATGGGGACGGATCCGTTTTCACTGACACAATCTAGCACAATTGAAAACGGATCCGTCCCCCATTGACTTTCAATGGTGTTCAAGACGGATCCATCTTGGCTATGTTAAAGATAATACAAGTGGATCCGTTCTGAACGGATGCATGCGGTTGTATTATCTGAACGGATCCATCTGTGCAGATCCATGACAGATCCGCACCAAACACGAGTGTGAAAGTAGCCTTAGCTATTTTGCTGTCAAGTGCAACCCTTTTTCTTGCTGTACACTGAGATTTACACAGTCTACCTGGATGTAGCATCCACTTTCTCGGGAAGACATGGTCTGGATATACGTGCTATGCAACATCTTCCCTTTCAACTAAATAGTTCTAGTGGATACGACTGTATTTTCAAGTAATGACTAGTGTTGAGCGAACCCAAACTGCAAAGCTTGGGTCCGTACCGAACTTTGCCAGTTAGGGTGCCCGGATCCGAACCCGAACTTTGCAGCAAAAGTTTGGGTTCGAATTCGTTGTTGGGGCATTTAATAAAGCTTGTTGAAAGGCTGCAGGGCAGCCAATCAACAAGCTTTTAAGTAGTAATGGCATGGCTGTGATTGGCTGGTGCACCATGTGAACCAGCCTCTATACAAGCTGGATCACATGTAGCACTGTCCATAAGCTCTGAGTAGTGCAGGGACAGGAAGCAGGCAGCTGTAGTGAGGGAGAGTGTTAGGAATCCCATCTGGCTATTTATTCTGTGAGTGACCTATAGTGTGTTTTTATTGTGGGTGCAATATACCAGCTTTGCACCACTGATACAGAAATATAATAATTAATCTGGCTGTTAATTCTTTTGGTGACCTATAGCGATTTTATTATGGGTACAATGCACCATCTTTGTACATCTGACACAAAAATATAATAGTTAATCTGTCTGTTAGTTTGGTGGGTGACATATACCCATTTTTGGTGTGAGGTATACTTGCACTGCATCCGTGACAGGAAAATTAATATACCGTATTTTTCGCTTTATAAGACGCACTTTCCCCCCCCCCCCCCAAAACTGTCCCATGGAAGCGTTCAGCTGTCCATCCCCCAAACACTGGAGAGAAAGAGGAAGTACTCCCCTACCCACCAGCCATCCCTAGATCTGAATGCCAGCATTTCAAAATTCATGGCCTTTGAAATGCTGTCATTCCATCTGGTGGAGACGTTGACTTTTAAAAACCTTATGGCGTTGGCTATCCCACAGTACGTGGTTCCCAGCCGCCACTACTTTTCCAGACGAACCATCCCTGGCCTGCACAACCAAGTGGCGGACAACATCAGGTGTGCACTGAGCAACGCCATCTTTGGCAAGGTCTACATAACCACGATACGTGGAACAGTAAGCACGGGCAGGGACGTTATCTCCCTAACTACACACTGGGTAAATGCAGTGGCGGCTGGGCCTGAGGCGGATAGCAGTTTGGCACATTTCCTTTCGCCACCGAGGATTGCAGGACGTTTCTCGTTGCCTCCTGCTCCTACTCTGCTTCCTGCTCTACCGCCTGCTCATCCGGTCAGCGTAACACCTGCACCACCAACTTCAGCACAGCCAGGGGGAAACAACAGCAGGCTGTTTTTAAACTCATCTGTTTGGGGGAAAAAACCCAAACTGGTCAGGAGCTGTGGATGGGCATGGAACAACAGACCGATGAGTGGTTGGTGTCACTGAGCCTCGAGCCCGGTCTGGTGGTGTGCGATAACGGGCAAAATCTCGTAGCATCTCTGGGCCTAGCCGGTTTGACGCACATCCCTTGCCTGGCACATGTGCTGAATTTGGTGGTGCAGAGGTTCCTGAAAAAGTACCCCGATATGTCAGAGCTGCTGCAAAAAGTGCAGCGTTCTCACCCTGCTGCTGCTCGCCTGTCTGCGTTGCAGCGTAACTTCGGCCTTTCCGCTCACCGCCTCATATGAGACGTACCCACAAGGTGGAACTCCACCTTGCACCTGCTGGAGAGTCTGTGCAGGAGATAGTGGAGTTTCATCTGCAGCACGCACGGGTGAGTCGCTCTACGGAACAGCACCACTTCACCGCCGAGTGGGCCTCCATGCGGGATGTGTGTGCCGTTTTGCACTGCTTCGAGTACTCCACCAACATGGCCAGTGCCGATGACGCCATCCTCAACGTTACTATTCCACTTCTATGTCTCCTTGAAAAAACGCTTCAGGCGATGATGGAAGAGGATGTGGCACAGGAGGAAGAGGAGGAGGAAGAAGCATAATTTCCATGGTTATCAGGCCAGTCATTCACAAGTGGCTCGGAGGGTTGGTTCCTGCACCAACAGAGGCCAGGTACACAACTGTCCAGCCAGGACACAGTTCTGGAGGATGAGGAGGAGGGGATGATGATGAGGAGGAACCGTGTTCACAGCAGGGTGGAACCAAAAGCATCTCAAGGGCATCACTGGAGCATGGCTGGGGACATACAGAGGACACAGATGATACACCTCCCACAGAGGACAGCTTGTCGTTGCCTCTGTGCAGCTTGGCACACATGAGCGACTACATGCTGCAGTGCCTGCGTACCGACTGCCGAGTTGCCCACATTCTAACCAGTGCTGATTACTGGGTGGCCGCCCTGCTGGATACCCGCTACAAGGACAACGTGCCGTCCTTAATTCCGTCACTGGAGCGTGATCGGAAGATGCGCGAGTACAATCGCACGATGGTAGACGCGCTGCTGATGGCATTCCCACCTGACAGCGGGGGTTCAGTGGAAGTACAAGGCGAAGGCAGAGGAGGAGGAAGAAGTCACCAACACAGCTGGGGCACCACCAGCACATCAGAAGGGAGGCTTAGCATGGCCGAAATGTGGAAAAGCTTTGTCAGCACGCCACAACAACCAGCACCACCAGCTGATACGGAACGTCTTAGCAGGAGGCAGCATTTCAGCAACATGGTGGAACAGTACGTGTTCACATGCCTACACGTACTGACTGATGGGTCTGCCCCATTCAACTTCTGGGTCTCCAAATTGGGTACATGGCCTGAGCTTGCCCTTTACGCCTTGGAGGTGCTGGCCTGCCCTGCGGCCAATGTATTGTCCGAACGTGTGTTTAGCATGGCAGGGGGGGTGATCACAGACAAGGCGTAAAGGGCAAGCTCAGGCCATGTACCCAATTTGTACCCACGTTCATTAAAATGAACCAGGCATGGATCCCACAGGATTTGTCCGTACCTTGTGCTGAATAGACAAGTATACCAGCCGCACCCAGCCATTGTTATACTCCAGTGCACTTTCTCTTTGCGTTCTCTTTTTCATTTCCCAATGTTTTGGGGCCTTCACAAATTTGTAAAAAATAAATAAAATAAAGGAAAAAACAAACAAAAAAAACAAAACTGTCTTGGCTATCTCCTCCACCGCTGCTTCAACCTACACCGCCACGTCTACCGCCTCCTCAGCCTCCTACTCCACTTTGACCTCCGCCTCCTAGTTCAAGATTATTATTTTTAAATTTCTTTGTATTCTATGTTATTTTAAGTCATTTCCCTATCCACAATTGCCCTGCTCTTACCCCCATTTTGCTTCCTTTTGCAGCCCTTTAGTCCTTACTATGACTATTTTAGAGCCATTTTAGTGCACCAAAGTTCAGGTCCCCATTGACTTCAATGGGGTTCTGATTCGAGTTCGGGTCAAGTTCGGATCCGAACCCGAACTTTGACCCGAAGTTCGACTGAACCAGTGGAACCCGAACATCCACGGGTCCACTCATCCCTAGTAATAAATATTGTTTGTTAATATTGATGGGGCAAATATTTCAGGGTGTGACTGGAAGGAGTCCAACCCCAAAGGCTCCCACTGATCAGCATCATAAAGAAGCGGTGGCATTCTAATTAGACTGTGGCAATTTTATTGTGTTGTGCTTTAATATTCCTTTAAAATTCCTTTAAGAATACAGCCATACATAGCATAGAACATAAAATCTCATCCACAAACTCTGGTGAACATCCAAGGTGAAATACACACATGTGGTGCAGATTATGGCAGATATCTGTCACAGACACAGATTTTAGGTTTTGCGGTGCAGGGTTTGTAGTCATAAGCTGTCACTTTATGAAATGTGGAAACGAACCTCCCTAGCATTGCGGGCAGTGGTGGATCCAGAACCTGGTCTCGGTAGGGGCACTTCCAGATTATTTTCTGTCCGCCGCCACAAAACAATGGTGCTTATAGAACAGACTACACAGTGTATATGTCACGGCCACGGTTTTGGCCGTGACTCCTTGGGAGCCGCATACTGTTGCCCGCGGTTTTGGGTTGTAGTGTCAACCGCAGCTTGAGGCATAAGGTTGTTAGCCTCAAGTGCGGTTGCCGCGGACAACAGCTATGTGTGTGGTTCCCTCGGAGTTGTGTGCGCGTTTGTAAGCACTTTTGTATGTCTGTGTGCACTTTGTTTATGTTTGGTGTGCACTGACATTTTCCCATCACTGTGGCAGTCCGTGGCAACGTTTGGTTGTATTATGTACATGTGGTGGCAGTGTCCTGGCCTTCGGGCTAACTCCCAGGACATGGTGGCCACCCATGTCGTTGCCTGCGGCAACAGCCACAGTGTGATCTTGGTTTGGACACTTCCCCTTTTAGTGGTGTTTTCCCTTCCCTGGTGTTGGAAGGGTTAACTCCCTTTCTGTGTGTGTGAGACACTGGGTGTGTCTGTGTGGGTGTGGCCTCTTAGGCCTATAAAGCCTCAGTGTTTGGCATGTCTCAGGGGGTTGCTTCACCCATGTGTAGCTGGAGCAGCCTCCTGTGTATGTCATCTGCCAGTGGGGGCCACCCTTGTGGTCATAGCTTTATCTGTGTACTTTATGTCATGATGTTCAGTTGATGTTTTCCTTTGTCTCTGTTTATTGCAACTACGGATTTCCTGGGTACCTGTGTGTTATGTGTGCTATGTCCCTTTGTGTTCTGAGGACATGAGTTGGCATGCATGGGTTCCAGTCAGCGTGGCTGTGACAGGTACGTGTGGAACTTGTTTAGTTCGCCTGTCATATCTGTATGTTGTATGTGTTTCCCCATTCCTTGCAGCTTGGCCAGTGAGACCCCTGTTCCTTCATGTCCAGAAGGAACAGGCCGTCTTACCCTGCTCCTAGGTTAGGGCCATCTTGAGGGCTAGCAGGGACTTCAAGGTTCCGGTGCATGAGCCCTCCTACCATCAAGGTCGGCTTATGTAGCTAGGAGTCAGGGTCAGGTTAGGGATGCGTTTAGGAGGTGACCTGCTCCCTAATCCTGTCGTCCTGGCCGAGCCGCCTAACATCATCTGGCATCGCACGGCTGAGGATTTCTCCCATCCTCAGCCGTGACAGTATACTGTATATTGTGTGGCACAGTGTAGGCTATATGTGTATAACATAAACTTACAATTACATGGCTTGGGCCTTGGGGATCTCGGACACCACTTCAACACTTTGGCCGGGGGGCTAGGTGGAGCTGATGTGTTTTATCCTAATGAGAAAGATTTCATAATAAGGATTTGGAGAAGGAGCAGAGGGATAGCAGAGCAGGGAGAGGGTGGTGCTGCTACTAGGGGGGCTTATACCATGGGGGAGTAATAAAGCCCACCATAATGCCCCCCCCCCAGTAGAAATAATTCTCCTTATAATGTATAGTGTGCAAAAAATACCCCCTTGTAATGACCGCAGTTGAACTAATGTCCCCATAGTGCCCCCATAATGTGCCAGTATAAAATACCCCTATATAGTGCCCCCAGTAAATGCCCCCATAGTGCTCCTCTCCCTTCATCCTAGTCAAATCAAAATCTGTAAAAAATAACCGGTGAAATCCGAAAGGTGCTCTTTGGAATGTGGGCCCCTTTGCCCACCTAGGCTGCAAAAAAGTGTCATACATGTGGTATCTCCGTACTCAGGAGAAGTTGGGCAATGTGTTTTGGGGTGTCATTTTACATATACCCATGCTGGGTGAGATAAATATCTTGGTCAAATGCCAACTTTGTATAAAAAAATGGGAAAAGTTGTCTTTTGCCAAGATATTTCTCTCGCCCAGCATGGGTATATGTAAAATGACACCCCAAAACACATTGCCCAACTTCTCCTGAGTACAGCGATACCACATGTGTGACACTTTTTTGCAGCCTAGGTGGGCAAAGGGGCCCACATTCCAAAGAGCACCTTTCGGATTTCACCGGCCATTTTTTACAGATTTTGATTTCAAACTACTTACCACACATTTGGGCCCCTAGAATGCCAGGGCAGTATAACTACCCCACAAGTGACCCCATTTTGGAAAGAAGACACCCCAAGATATTCCGTGAGGGGCATGGCGAGTTCCTAGAATTTTCTATTTTTTGTCACAAGTTAGCGGAAAATGATGATTTATTTTTTTGATTTTTTTTTACAAAGTCTCATATTCCACTAACTTGTGACAAAAAATAAAAACTTCTATGAACTCACTATGCCCATCAGCGAATACCTTGGGGTGTCTTCTTTCCAAAATGCGGTCACCTGTGGGGTAGTTATACTGCCGTGGCATTCTAGGGGCCCAAATGTGTGGTAAATAGTTTGAAATCAAAATCTGTAAAAAATGGCCGGTGAAATCCGACAGGTGCTCTTTGGAATGTGGGCCCCTTTGCCCACCTAGGCTGCAAAAAAGTGTCCCACATGTGGTATCGCCGTATTCAGGAGAAGTTGGGCAATGTGTTTTGGGGTGTCTTTTTACATATACTCATGCTGCATGAGAGAAATATCTCGGCAAAAGACAACTTTTCCTATTTTTTATACAAAGTTGGCATTTGACCAAGATATTTATCTCACCCAGCATGGGTATATGTAAAATGACACCCCAAAACACATTGCCCAACTTCTGCTGAGTACGGCGATACCAGATGTGTGACACTTTTTTGCAGCCTAGATGCGCAAAGGGGCCCACATTTCTTTTATGAGGGCATTTTTAGACATTTGGATCCCAGACTTCTTCTCACACTTTAGGGCCCCTAGAATGCCAGGGCAGTATAAATACCCCACATGTGACCCCATTTTGAAAAGAAGACACCCCAAGGTATTCAATGAGGGGCATGGCGAGTTCATAGAAAATTTTTTTTTTTGGCACAAGTTAGCGGAAATTGATTTTTTATTTTTTTCTCACAAAGTCTCCCTTTCCGCTAACTTGGGACAAAAATTTAAATCTTTCATGGACTCAATATGCCCCTCACGGAATACCTTGGGGTGTCTTCTTTCCGAAATGGGGTCACATGTGGGGTATTTATACTGCCCTGGCATTCTAGGGGCCCTAAAGCGTGAGAAGAAGTCTGGAATATAAATGTCTAAAATTTTTACGCATTTGGATTCCGTGAGGGGTATGGTGAGTTCATGTGAGATTTTATTTTTTGACACAAGTTAGTGGAATATGAGACTTTGTAAGAAAAAAAATAATAATTTCCGCTAACTTGGGCCAAAAAATTTCTGAATGGAGCCTTACAGGGGGGTGATCAATGACAGGGGGGTGATCAATGACAGGGGGGTGATCAGGGAGTCTATATGGGGTGATCACCCCCCTGTCATTGATCACCCCCCTATAAGGCTCCATTCAGATGTCTGTATGTGTTTTGCGGATCCGATCCATTTATCCGTGGATCCGTAAAAAACATACGGACATCTGAATACAGCCTTACAGGGGGGTGATCAATGACAGGGGGGTGATCAGGGAGTCTATATGGGGTGATCACCCCCCTGTAAGGCTCCATTCAGATGTCCGTATGTGTTTTGCGGATCCGATCCATGTATCAGTGGATCCGTAAAAATAATACGGACATCTGAATGGAGCCTTACAGGGGGGTGATCAATGACAGGGGGGTGATCAATGACAGGGGGGTGATCAGGGAGTCTATATGGGGTGATCACCCCCCTGTCATTGATCACCCCCCTATAAGGCTCCATTCAGATGTCCGTATGTGTTTTGCGGATCCGATCCATGTATCAGTGGATCCGTAAAAATCATACGGACATCTGAATGCAGCCTTACAGGGGGGTGATCAATGACAGCGGGGTGATCAGGGAGTCTATATGGGGTGATCACCCCCTGTAAGGCTCCATTCAGACGACTGTATGTGTTTTGCGGATCCGATCCATGTATCTGTGGATCTGTAAAAATCATGCGGACATCTGAATGCAGCCTTACAGGGGGTTGATCAATGACAGGGGGTTGATCAATGACAGGGGGGTGATCAATTACAGGGGGGTGATCAGGGAGTCTATATGGGGTGATCACCCCCGTCATTGATCACGCCCCTGTAAGGCAACATTCAGACGTCCGTATGCGTTTTGCGGATCCGATCCATGTATCAGTGGATCCGTAAAAATCATACGGACATCTGAATGGAGCCTTACAGGGGGGTGATCAATGACAGGGGGGTGATCAATGACAGGGGGGTGATCAGGGAGTTTATATGGGGTGATCAGGGGTTCATAAGGGGTTAATAAGTGACAGGGGGGTGTAGTGTAGTGTAGTGGTGTTTGGTGCTACTTTACTGAGCTACCTGTGTCCTCTGGTGGTCGATCCAAACAAAAGGGACCACCAGAGGACCAGGTAGCAGGTATATTAGACGCTGTTATCAAAACAGCGTCTAATATACCTGTTAGGGGTTAAAAAAATCACATCTCCAGCCTGCCAGCGAACGATCGCCGCTGGCAGGCTGGAGATCCACTCGCTTACCTTCCGATCCTGTGAACATAGGCGCGCGCGTTCACAGGAAATCTCGCGTCTCGCGAGATGATGCGTAGATGCGTGACTCTGCGCAGGGCTGCCGCCTCCGGAACGCGATCCTGCGTTAGGCGGTCCAGAGGCGGTTAAATATCCCAAACATATTGGCAACCATAAAGTTACATGTACAGAGAAAAGCTTTACTTAGGAAAGAACACCCAGATACTGTTGGTCACAATAATCTACATGAACCAAAATTATAATGAATCAGGCACATGGAATCATAGTACGCAATTTGACAATGTTTTAGAAAAGTGGCCTATTATTGTATTCTGGTCCATATTGCAGACATAGTCATTGTATATTGACAGGAGTGAGAAAAATGCAGCATGCACATGGACGGTATCCATATTTTGCAGACCAACATACTGACACGGCTGTGTGAATAAAGAATAACTGCACTAGTCATATATAATGATCATATTCTTTACACAGTTGGCTGCCTCTGTGAACAACAATTGCAGCAATCACATAATACCCTAGCATTCCTAGATTTTTTTTTTATTGCATTGTACTGTACTTATTTTAGACTTCCTATTGTATTGTTTGTTAAAGATATTTTTAAAGGGGTTGTCCAGGATCAAATAGATTTTTTAAAACATGATATCTTACCATGTCTAGCTGAGTCAAGGTCTCCCTTTTGTGTTCCTGTATTTTTAGCACTTCTCCAGTGCTCCTACGGTCCCCCACTGAATATTGACATGTTTGTGTATATCTGCGCTAACTTCCTGTCACACTGCCTTGTGGGTTCCACAAGGCAGCGCAGCATCGCGGCGTCTGAGCTGTCAGTCAGATCAGTCTCTACTCCTTCGTGCATCTTCCCCTCTCATTGATATTCCCCCTCCTGCCCACATATCTCTCCTCTCTATCTTTATAGATAAGGCTGCGCAATTCCCAGTGACGTCACCGGATCAGAGGGGCATTACATATCGCTGATGTTACCTCATACAATCCTCCCTCCCTGCGCTCCGCCTAATATTATTGTGTGCCGGTGACGTCACCGGACCAGAGGGGCATTACATATCCCTGATGTTACCTCCTACAAACCTCCCTCCCTGCGCTCTGCATAATATTCTTGTTTTCCGGTGACATCACCGGACCAGAGGAGCGTTACCTAGCGCAGCCTGTTTCCGCCTACTACCCGCCCTCCCTGCGCTCTGAATAATGTCCGTGGGTGCCGGTGACGTCACCGGGCTCCTTGCAAAGCGGAAGAAGAGGCTTCGCTCTCCACAAAGGGGCCTGGTACGTCACCAAATTCTGAGTCGGTAGTGCAGTTTCTCTACAAGTTAGAGACTAGAAAACGGGGTATCAGAAAAGGAAAATAAAGGTAATGCAGGCATGTATGTACAAATAAGGTGACTACAGTGCACCAATCCCGGACAACCCCTTTAATTACTATTTTTTATGTTTTTTTATGCCACTCATTGTGGGATTTCATGTATGTCTTGTCCATAATAAAATTCTAGAAACAGTAAGAAAAGCTCATGTTTACAGCAGCAAAACTGCTACTGCACTAAACTCAAACGCAGACTTTATTCTCCTAGGACTGTAACCCACAAATTTGTGTGGAGGACCAAAATTCAACCAACTTTATAATTGTAATTTTACAGCTTTTAGTGCATTTTTATTTTAGTTATATTTATATATCTCTGGGAACCCCTTAAATTATTTCTGCACATTAAAAGAAATCCAATGTCTTTCTAAATAATCCAGCAGTAATACATTAAAAACAAGGGTTGTCCCTCAAAAATAGGGATACTTGCGTGTTATTGGATTGCATGAGTCAAAAACTTTCCTGAACATAAAAGTGAAGTTAAAAAGTCGCAAATACCTTTTCATGCTGCCCTCGCAACTTTTCCAAAAAGGGGTGCAGCATGGGCGGGAAGGGGTATGGCCAGCTGCAGCAGCAGATTTATCTTCTTTTTTTTTTTTTTTTTTTCACCTGACAGGTAGGGCCTTACCTTATAATTTATTTGTTTGTTTTTTTTGTGGAAAACTGCACAAAACATTTTTAAAAAGTATATATATTTTTTTATTTTTTTTTTATTTTAAAATATTTTATTTTCAATATCAGAAAATAGACAGAGTGAACAGAACACCAACAGTGGTGTAAATCGGTACCAGATACATAGTCATAAGGATACAACAATGTGTAAGAATATTGGTAGATAGAAGCAGCTAATTTCAGGTATATGAAACACAAGTGTACATATTATAGATGCAAGGATACAGGCAGTCATAATCCTAAAAGACAATATATTTCCTAATTTGAAGAGTGATCAAGTAGAGAGGAATTCCTTGCCAGGAATCTTTCTGTTCGAGAGCCACCACACCACATAAAATACGCGGGATGTTAGAAGTCGGACAGAGTTTCCCCCCCAACTTTCATCTGGAGGCAACACCAATAAGTCTTCCCTCTGTTTAGCAGTGGAGCTACCAAGGCAGGGCCAAGAGTATCTATGAGGTGAAGCTGAATAATTTAGGTCTAAAGAAACCTGTATTTTGTCCAAGGAGCCCACCGTCTTAAAAATGCCGGATGTGTTCTAGATTCCCAAGAGGCAAGTTCCTGAAAACGGTACATTTGATCGACCTTGAGCCTCCACTGCTCCACCGAGGGAATGCTAGTCTGTAGCCAATATTTGGGTATCAGAAGGCGAGCCACTATCAAAAGTTGCTTAAAGAGAAAGGATGGGGAGGGAATCTTAATGCCTGTTTTCTGGTGCAAATAAAGCCAGAAATCTACGGTTACTCAGAGCTGCCGTAGATTTCTGTTTAGGCACATGGACTGTCAGAGGATGTGCCTAATTTATGACGAGGTGTGCGCCGGCAGCGCAGGGGATATCAAAACTGATGCAGAAATTGCTGGTTTTGATAACTCCCCCAAAGCTCCAACATGGAAATTAAACTTTCCCCACATGCCTTTAGCATATAATTTACTTTTGGCACCAGCATAGGCATTAGCGTTCTCATTATATGTAGATGATAAATTGTTCTCATGCTGCTCATGCATAAATTTACTCAAATTCCATCTATGCAAAAAAGTGAAAATATATATTTATTACAATAATTTAGCTTCTTATGCGTACCTGAAAATGTTAGATCGGACATTGTGCAGTCATTGTATTGTGAAGGTAACTATTTCTATTCACATGTAAGAATATGTGTTTTTCTCATTTTGCACAGAATCTCAGCATGAATTCAGCAGATAATTTAAAGGCTATTAGGCTAATGTACCCTCAGTCTTCCTCTCCATAATAAGTTGATTTGAGAATCAATTGTAATTTTGGCATTGTATAGAAATGTTTCTTACCAGAAATGGTTAGTCTAGTTTCAGACTCCAGAACCAAGTTTCTTTATTGTGATTCCATGATATATGGTATTGTGTTCTTTGTCTCTATTGCCAATTCAGTGTATAAAGCTTGTGAAATGCAGTGTGTACACATGTGACACACAGTCTGCGGGTGTGATAAAGCACTGCTCATATATGCTAAATTAAATAATTCACAGACAGTTCAAGCTCCTTTGGAGCCCAAGGCAATCATGCAAAAATATACACCTCCATAAATACCGCTGTATTATAATCCACAATGCACCCATAACAATGACAGCAGGCACAGTGTGTCCATAACTGTGACAGTCACAGCGCCTCCATAACAATTGCAGCTAGTGTCCCCATTACAGTAACAGCCACAGTGCCCTGTGACTGTGACAGTCTTTACAAACCATGGAATTGCATGGACAGCTAGCCAGGAATCAGTCTTCCCTTTAACTATCTGCACCTATTCGATGCAACGGTGCAGCGTGTGACTTTATATGAGGGTGCCCGGGCAATCCAACTTCCCAGCTCCCAGTCTTCTGTCTGACGCAAGGTCTGGATGGGCACCTGGGAGTCCACCTTTCTGTAGTGTGGCCTTGTACTGTCTGAGCTTGCACTGCAGCTACAGCATTGACTGAGGCTCTCACACTCAGTCACTGGAGTACTATCCCACTCTGTGACTGGCTATTCACTTGCATCATCACACACAGTACATGAGGTGTGGAGCAAGAGTGGGTAGAGTGGAGATACACTGGGGAGAGTAGCATTTAGGGCACATTAGGGGGTAAGTGGCATTTGGGGCACAGTGATGGCACACTGGAGAGCAGAGTGGTGGCATTCAGAGGGGCAGAATGGTGGCAAATGGGGTATGACATTTGGGGGCAAAGTGAAAGCAGATTAGGGGCAGAGTGATGGTATTCAGAAAATAAAGTGATGATGGCATAATAACGCATATGAGTCTGGCTGATAGCAAACTCTTGGAGGCAGCAAGGATTGTAGTATTTTGCTATACAAAAAAATGTCTTTAATTAGGGGCTCCAGACAACTTTGCTTAGGGCCCCGGAAATGCCATGTCTGCCCCTGCACAGTTCCCCCATAATAGCGACATCCACAATGCAGCTCCCTTGACAGTTTTCTCCCTAGTTTTCTAGAAATTACCTGGTGTCTTTAATTGTTGAGTACATTTTCCAGGAATTCAGATTAAACTCATGGTCTTTTACGTGGCCGTGTTTTGAGGGGAGGCCCACAGACCTCAGTCATTGCATGTCTATAGGCTCACGAGGTATATATCTGATACTGCCAATAATCAAGGTGTTAATAAATGTAATAATCATGAGGACAACTAGAAAGTGAAAGAGACCATAGGCGCAATATAGGGCGTTAAAAGTAAAGAGATATGTAAATACAAAGCAGAGGTCATGTGCCAAAAGAATGCTTGCCTATTCTGGTTGTGCCTAGGCACAAATCTTGTCTTGGTCAGATTGATTACTTCATCAGGTTGGATGGAAGGGCGTAATCTGATAAAAGGATCAATTCGACCCAGAAACCCATAGTCTATTTAAATTAAACATTCTGTTGTGCCTGTTAGGTAGTTGGAAGATCTTCAACCATATTCAGACAGCTCTTCTTTTCTTTTCTTAAATATCTTTTGATAATTTTAGTTTAAAGGGCATAAACTAATGTTGCCAAGCTGATAAACGTCTGGTGCATGTTAATTAATCTTAATACAACCTGTCATCAAATTTCTGCTGCCCTCCCTGAAGACAACATAAAGTAGTGACAGACAAGCCGATTTCATCAGTGTGTCATTCATGAGCTGAAAGTACACTAAGTGGTTACCGAGAGCAAGCATTGTAATCATTTCAGCCCTGGTGTGGAAAAGAGTCACGGCTGCCTGAGAAGAGTCACGGTTATTCATGAGCTCCTTTTATCCCTCCCACAGAAGAACACTGTGGGTGGGGAAAGCAGGAGAATATGAATAACCATGACTTTTTTCCATGCCTTGGCTGCAATTATGGATTATGATGCTGGTTCTCAGCAACCACTTTGTTTTTAGCTCATGAATGACACACCACTAAAATCAGCATTTCTGTCACTACTTTGTGCTGCCCTCAGTGAGGATAGCATAAAGGCGATGACAGGCTCCCTTTAAATCGATTAGGCATGCTTCTTCTCATCTTGCAAATGCACCAGACATTTATCACTTTGGCAGCATTAGTTTTCATGCATTTATTACCCATTTCTTACTAAAATATCTTATTTTCAATTCTTCAAATTCCTATAGATCTAGAAGCCTTAAGAACAAAAGAAAAGATAAATCTAAAGACAGAAAAAGGTATGAATATTTCTTTTATTTCACATGTGAAAAATCATGTT
Organism: Bufo bufo; assembly: GCF_905171765.1. Taxonomy (NCBI): domain Eukaryota; kingdom Metazoa; phylum Chordata; class Amphibia; order Anura; family Bufonidae; genus Bufo; species Bufo bufo. Next base: position 381,889,337 of record NC_053391.1, read on the forward strand.
AACCCTGAATTTGCGTTTGATAATTTTTTTTAAAAGAGACGCTTCCATCAGAAATTGATATTTTTGTAAAACTCAGTGGGTAATTCTCAAGATAACAGTAAGAGTAGATATAACAGTATGACGGCGCTATTAGGGCTCTTTCACACGAGCGGATGCAGTGCGTGGAATCCGCTGCGTGAAAGAGACCCAAGCCCCGCTCCGGACAGAAGAGACACGGAGCATTAACATGATTGATAATTCTTCGTGCCTCTCTGTGACCTTATTACTACAAAATCACAGTGAGATAAAGTTGTCACCGTGATTTTGTAGTAAAAATGTCACAGAGAGCATTATCAATCATGTTAATGCTCCGTGTCTCTGCTGTCCAGAGCTGGACTTGGCTGTCTTTCTCGCAGTGGATTCCACGCATGGCATCCACTCGTGTGAAAGAGCCCTTATTCTCTTGATAGACCTAAATAAAGATTCCCAAAGAAGAGTATTCCATTGATTAGTGTAATGTGTAATGCTCTAATTGAGTCATTGGTCGAATTGATTGTCTAACTGAAAAAGTTAAATGAGACTGTTTGTTGTGGCGAAAGTCCCAAAAAATAGGAACTTAAAGAGCCAACATTCCCACCTTTTTATAAAGCAAATGTATATAGAATATTCATATATATAGGCTAGTAATATATGATTATTTTTGGAAGTGTCCCTTTAAATTAGGACTCTACACAAGATTGTATTGGGAGGGGGAGGTAGAGTAAAGGTGACTACACGGTAATGACATATCAGGGAACTTCCCTCTTTCCAAAGCGGTCCCCCAAAATGGGGATATGGTCACGCTCACTGTGTCTCAATGTCCCACTAGAATCCTGCTAGGACTCAGTACTGTCATTGAGAGCTGATGGACTTGTAAACTGAGTCCAGTTATGATGAGTTTGTAGATCAAAGGATTTGAAACAAGGCCCTTTGTTATACATCCGATTTAGTAATTTGAAATTAGAGGAGTGAGAGATCCTCATCTGTGATGGTACATAATACCATTTGAAAAAACATATAATATATATATATACTAATTCATTTTATACAGAGACCACAGAAATGTATATTCAATGGGCTATACATTAGCTCCAAATAGATTAAAGGAAACCAACGACTCATACTCACCTTAGTGATCAACCGCCGCTCCTGTTCTACCAATTCCCAGGTCCCCTGCCAGTTTCTGCCTCTTATTTCCTCCCTACACGTAGGAAATGACTGGCAGCCAGTGACTGGCAGCAATGATCCACCTCAGTCATTATTCTGTTTGCCAAAAGTGACCAGGAAGCAAAGACTGGTAGGGAATCCCGGGAACATTGTAGTGAGTGTGGCAGAGAATCAGTAAGGCAAGTATGAATTTTTTGTCTTTGCAGCTTTGTATTAAAAAAAATATATCAGCTGGGCAGATTGGGTCATATCAGCTCCGCTTTGTTCCTTAGTGCAGTATCACTACTAAACATGCAATAAACTTTCCTATTGGCTTTTATCTTATCAAGGGTATGGATTCTGTGTTTTAAAATCCCATCTATAATTATTTTCCTTGTTAAATTGTTTTTGGCAGATCACATAGTGGATCACCTGTTCGGAGAACCCACAGACACAGCAGTTGCAGTTCTCACAGTGCTTCCCCTTCCTCTGACTATAGCACCTCCAAGTCACCATGCAGGTAATTTGACTTATTTTCTTTTTATGTACAGTAATTTTGATTCTCAAGAGAAGTTGTCAGTATAATATAGGGACATAGGCAGGATTTTGACAAGGTGAGAGTTCACACAAAGATGTATAAGCATGCATGCAGTCAAGTAAGCATGTATGCACTTTCCACTCTCAATCAATATGCTTTGGACAGAAAAGAATAAGGCAACAGAAAACAATTTTTTTTTAAGTGTTTGTTCAAAAATTTGCAAAAGAAGTAAAAGATAAAAAAAAAAACTCAGGGCGTACACAGAAATCATAGGACGCCATAGCAACATTTACAATGGGCCATACCCCCATTTAATGTCTGTTTATGGGGCATAGTTGAACTTCGCATTGTTTTGACTTTTTTTTGGCCATGCTGTGTTTTGGGGAAAAAAACGCCACTAACTCAAAAGTTTGTTGGCTTTTTTTTTTCCTTTTTTTTTTTCACTTTAAGCTATAATTTGGACACAGCTGCTTTTTTGTGTTTATCCCAAATTCAATTTATTTATGTGATAAAACTGCCATAAATACATTGATTAATCTCCACTAGCGAGCTCTATATCCCATTGTAAATGATGAAGTGATGAATGTCTGCAGCCACCACTAGGAGGAGCTTAGTACATATGAATTTATTCAGTGAAAATAGAACTCCATAAGAGCTGTATAAATAACTATGCAGTGAGCTCCCCCTAGTGGTGGCTGCAGAAAATGTATTTGACTGTATCGATAAGCAGTGAAATCAGCTCAGTTCCTGGCCCACCTTTCATGAGCGGTGCTGTAGCCATCACATGGAAAGTATGCCGCTGAACACTATATAAATTTGATGTTGCCATAATTGTATTGAACCAGAGAATAAAGTCAGCAGGTAATTTATCCCGCATGGTGGATGCTGTAAAAGCAAAACCCAGACAAACAGTGTTGGAGTTGCTGTTTTTCTTTTCCATCCCCATCCACTCCCCAGAACAAAGTTACAATACATGTGCTCCAAGACATTTAGAAATACAACTCATCCCATAAAAACACTTATATGGCAACATTGACCTATTGATAGGCCATCAATACCTGATCAAAGAGGGTCCGACACCCGGCAACCCCACTGATCAGCTTTTTGAATGGGAGACAGTGCTTCATGCACCTATTGATAGGCCATCCAATATCTGATCTGCGGAGGTCGACAACCTGCAACCTTGCTGATCAGCTGTTTGAAGAGGAGACGGTGCTTCATGCAAGTGTTACTTCCTCCTTATTACACTGCGGATCCTGGCGGCGTGGTGGAATTACACTTGAATGTAGAGATTACTTGTAATTACACTGCACCACCGAGACTTCTGAGACAACGGTTAGTGTAATGAAGTGGAAGCGGTACTTGCATGGAGTGCCAATTCCTTTTCAAACAGCTGATTGATGGGGGTGCCGGATTTCACATCTCGCTGATCAGATATTGATGACCTATCCTGGGGATAGATCATCAGTATATACAGCCTACGCAACCCCTTTAAGCTGTTGCAAGACACCTCTGTTTGGTTGCTGAATTAAATTACCGTAAGTCAAATACCCTTTCTATTTTCTTACAGACAAAGCCCCAAGCATAGGCAGGATGACCACAGATCCAGCCGCAGTCTCTCCTCTTCTTGCACTGCTCACAGTCGGTCTGCCACACCTCACCAGAATGGGCACAAGAGTGGCAGTCACAATGGTCACCACAATCAAGGCCATGGCGTTATTGTAGAGAAACATTTGGATGTATGTACACTTTTGTGATTTTCCATCTACATTAAGTATCCACTGTGTATGTTCTTACTCTAGACTCTGCATTATTATTGTCCATATTTACCTTCTCAATCAGTAAGTGATGTACTAGTCCCCTGGTCCTGCACTGAGACTTTAATATTTTACATATCATTCATATTTAAAAGATCTAACTTTCATACATATGAAGCTGCCAAACTCTCATTCTCAGTCAGTTTACCGGCTACTTTACCTTTGAACATTTAAAAAAAAAAGCACTTTAGCTGTCAGTTGGAACAGACTATTGAATGTCTGAAGATTTGGTAGTATTTGTGCAAAAATTCTAGTCTAATCATCTGCATAAACCTGGTAAGAAAAAAAAGAGTGAAAATGATATACCATCTGTTCTGGTATTTGAAATAAGAGAAATATATATATATTTCTACAGTATTTGGATGTACTATGCCATTCAACTTATGGTAGGTGCAATAAAACTGAAGGTCATTATTCTTTAAATTTAAAGTGTAACTGTCATTCTTTTTTTATTTTTGTAATGTATAAAGGCAGTGATACTGACCATTACAGAACAGTCAGTGTTAGCAAGTCTCCACTGTTATGTAAACAGAAGACAGAGGAGCGTTACTAAGGCTCAAAATGGGTCACATTAGAGCTATTTTCTAATAGAAATGTGAGATTTCAGTAATTCAAGTATATTACAAAAATGGTTAGTATCACTGCCCCTACACATTACAAAAATAAAAAAGAATGACAGTTACACTTTAAAGAATTATATTTAAAAATATAAAAAAATATTTAATGGGAAAGTTCTTCCCTTTAAATAGATCTCTCTGTAATAAATTGTTGAAAAATTTTAATGCTACCTAGATACAATGAGGATGACAGTGTAAAGAAAATGTAATCCATTTTTAAAGGAATGCTTTGTGTGACTCAGTTTGCCACTGAGCAAGGTTTTCATACATATGATAATAGGTGACCTTCATGGTGGCATTGATTACAAGAGTATTCCCTTTTGTGCATATCTTTAGCATGCAAATCTTCTTCAGAAATTAACATGGGTAAACAGTGATTTTTCCCATGTCCCTCTTCAATGCAATTTCGACTTTTATTGAGCTGCTATATTTGTACTTAATGCCGATTTATGTTTCATGAAAAATAGTTATAGCAGTATAACCAGTGTTGGTTTTCAGCATTTATATGATTAAATTGAGCAATCCTGCTCTGGTGTACACAATGAGTTCATCCTGGCAGAGATTAGTTCAGTATGTCTAGTACAGGTAGAGTGCCTGTAATGATTGTGCGGTAGTACAAGTAGTATTTATTTAAATAACCATGGGAATAAGATGGTCACTAACAATAACCTACAAATGGGTTCCCAATTATAAATACAAGAAAAAAACTGAACAGAACTGGTGGGTAACCTCAATTAAGACTTAACTTTTATTACATCATTAAAATACCCAAAAAGGAAGCAGACGGTCACCCGCCAGGGTGCAAAACACTTGTCACAAATCACTCAGTGGGGAATGAATACAATAATGCTATATTAGTGCCAAGAGAACTAGGAGGGAGCGGGAAAGGGAAAACTGGGTCTATTCCTCCTAGTAAACCCTCCTCTAGTAGTGCTCCACCTGGGCATCAACAAGCTGACCCTAAACAGGGCGATCCCACTGCGTGTCTACTTCCTCCTAGTATATCCTAGTGTCCCTATGCTGCGCCATTTGACTGCCCAGCTTCATCAAGGAAGGGAGCAAGCGAGGGAACTAACACCTGGCACAGTAAAGGATACACTGAGAAAAGCTACATAAAGCAATTAAGCATTATAGTCCTGCTCAAGCACAAACGTATAGATATGCACACGATAGCAAGCAGTATATAGCTATATCCCAGTACCACTCAGACACGTTTCATTGGCATAAGGCCAACTCATCAGGGGACTTGAATTAATAAAATACAGCAATGAAAGAACAAAAAAATAAACAATAAAGTGCAAAAAACAAGTGAAACTTAGCTTAGCAAAAATGGTAGAGGCTCCATCTGGTCAATCTAATAGAGTACTTTGTCCTCATGGCACAGCCCTCTACTTTCTCTGAAGCATATAGTCATCCAGCCGGGCTTGTGGCTGCAGCATATGGTGCCATGAGGACAAAGTACTCCATTAGACTTACCAGATGGAGCCTTTGTCGTTATTGTTAAGCTGAGTTTTACTTTTTTTTTGCACTTTATCTATTGTTTATTTTTTGTTATTTAATTGCTGTATTTTATTAATTCAAGTCCCCTGATGAGTTGGCCTCATGCCAATGAAACGTGTCTGGCAGAGTGGTACACGGATATAGCTATATACTGCTTTCTATCGTGTGCATATCTATATGTTTGTGCTTGGGCAGGACTATATATACCTGCTTAATTGCTTTATGTAGCTTTTCTCAGTGTATCCTTTATTGTGCCAGGTGTTAGTTCCCTCGCTTGTTCCCTTCCTCGATGAAGCTGGGCAGTCAAATGGCGCGGCATAGGGACACCTAGGGATATACTAGGAGGAAGTAGACACGCAGTGGGATCGCCCTGTTTAGGGTCAGCTTCTTGAGTTGATCCCCAGGTGGAGCACTACTAGAGGAGGGTTTACTAGAAAGAATAGACCTAGTTTTCTCTCCCCCCTCCGCTCCCTCCTAGTTCTCTTGGCTCTAATATAGCATTATTGTATTCATTTACCACTGAGTGATTTGTGACAAGTGTGTTGCACCCTGGCAGGTGACATTCTGCTTCCTTTTTGGGTATTTTAAGGATGTATTAAAAGTTAAGTCTTAATTGAGGTTACCCACTAGCTCTGTTCAGTTTTTTCTTGGTAGTACAGGTAGCAAGCAGAACAGTACATATATTACAAATAGATATTAATAATGCACATACCTGCAGTACAGGTAGAGAGTAGTATAGGACATGCTGTACGGGCAGAGAGGAGTGCTATAGATGTAGCACACTCAGAGAACAGTACAGTACATGAAGCACAGGCTGAAAGCAGTACAGTACATAAAGCACAGGCTGAGAGCTGTACAGTACATGAAGAACAGGCTGAGAACAGTACAGTACATGAAGCACAGGCAGAGAACTGTACAGTACATGAAGCACAGGCAGAGAACTGTACAGCACATGAAGCACAGGCTGACAACAGTACAGTATCTGAAGCACAGGCAGAGAACAGTACAGTACATAAAGCACAGGCTGAAAGCAGTACAGTACATAAAGCACAGGCTGAGAGCTGTACAGCACATGAAGCACAGGCTGACAACAGTACAGTATCTGAAGCACAGGCAGAGAACAGTACTGTACATAAAGCACAGGCTGAAAGCAGTACAGTACATAAATCACAGGCTGAGAGCTGTACAGCACATGAAGCACAGGCTGACAACAGTACAGTATCTGAAGCACAGGCAGAGAACAGTACAGTACATAAAGCACAGGCTGACAACAGTACAGCATCTGAAGCACAGGCAGAGAACAGTACAGTACATAAAGCACAGGCTGAGAGCTGTACAGCCCATGAAGCACAGGCTGACAACAGTACAGTATCTGAAGCACAGGCAGAGAACAGTACAGTACATAAAGCACAGGCTGACAACAGTACAGCATCTGAAGCACAGGCAGAGAACAGTACAGTACATAAAGCACAGGCTGAAAGCAGTACAGTACATAAAGCACAGGCTGAGAGCTGTACAGCCCATGAAGCACAGGCTGACAACAGTACAGTATCTGAAGCACAGGCAGAGAACAGTACAGTACATAAAGCACAGGCTGAAAGCAGTACAGTACATAAAGCACAGGCTGAGAGCTGTACAGCACATGAAGCACAGGCTGACAACAGTACAGTATCTGAAGCACAGGCAGAGAACAGTACAGTACATAAAGCACAGGCTGAAAGCTGTACAGTACATGAAGCACAGGCTGAGAACAGTACAGTACACAAAGTGCAGACAGAGAACAGTACAGTACATGAAGCACAGGCTGAAAGCAGTACAGTACACGAAGCACAGGCAGAGAACTGTACAGTACATGAAGTACAGGCTGAAAGCAGTACAGTACACGAAGCACAGGCAGAGAACTGTACAGTACATGAAGTACAGAAAGAAGAGTACAGTACATAAAGCACAGGCTGACAACAGTACAGTATCTGAAGCACAGGCAGAGAACAGTACAGTACATAAAGCACAGGCTGAAAGCTGTACAGTACATGAAGCACAGGCTGAGAACAGTACAGTACACAAAGTGCAGACAGAGAACAGTACAGTACATGAAGCACAGGCTGAAAGCAGTACAGTACACGAAGCACAGGCAGATAACAGTACAGTACATGAAGTACAGAAAGAAGAGTACAGTACATAAAGCACAGGCTGAAAGCAGTACAGTACACGAAGCACAGGCAGATAACAGTACAGTACATGAAGTACAGAAAGAAGAGTACAGTACATAAAGCACAGGCTGAGAATGGTACAGTACATAAAGCACAAGAGCATGATTGCGATTGCAGTGGATGCTATATCTGCCGTTTTTCTGCTGTTTTAAACAGCAGACAAACGAGGCTAATGTCTGCGATTAGCGATAAAGCAGATTACGGACTTATAACCCATTAGGTGCTGTGGTGATTTGAGGAGCTGTTTGTTGTATGTAAAAGCCCTAGTCTCTCTGAATAAACCAAGGCATTTACAACTGCAGTTCCTATGGAGCGCTGCAGCTGGCAGGGCTCCATAATTACTTGGCAAATCTGCAATGAATTGCAATGGCAATTCATTGTAATGTAAGGGAGAAGCAATCTTATAATTAATAATTGTTACTTATAGTACCGTAACCTAGGGTAACAAAAAATGTAAAAAAAAATAAAACTCAGAAAAAAACATTGAAATCATAATTCCCCATAATTAAAAAAAACAATAAGAAATAAACATCATAGGCATTGCCGCATCCCAAAATGCTTAATCTATTAAAATATAAATGTATTTATCCTGTACGGTGAACATCGTAATGGGAAAAAAACAAAATGGCCCATTTGACATTTTTTCAGTGCTTCACCTGCCCGCAATACATTGAATAAAAATGTAATGTAAAAATTTGATTAAATAGCTATTCCAAAATAGTTTCAATAAAAACTACAGATCACCTGGCAAAAAATTAACCCTCACGCAGTTCTGTAGACATGACTATAAAAAAGTTATGGGGGTCAGAATATAGCGCTGAAAAGAAAAAAAAAGTTCCAAAGTTTTTAGTTTTTTAAGTATTAAATCCCAAGAAAAACTATATAAATATAGTATTGCTGTAATTGTACTGACCTGAATAATGAAGGGCACAGGTCAGTTTTACCACCCAGGGAATGGAGTAAAAAACAAAACCCATAAAACCGTGGCAGAATAATTTTTTTCAATTCCACCCCATTCGAAATTGCAGGCTACACATTTCAGCACTGGGCTATTGCTTTCCTCAGACCATAGGGAAGCACTAGCCAAATGCTGAAATGCATAACTTGAATATAAAGAAGATTACTATTACACAGAAACTTTGTTCATTTTGTAATTAATAACCTACAGTATCAGTATTAAAATTATCAGGACATAAAAGGAAACCGCTGCACTCCAATTTCTTCAATATTTTCTTGCGTTTATTCCACCATAATCACCACAACGTTTCGAACTTCTGGTCTTTATCAAGCTCAGTCTTATACAGCATATATCCACATATATATAGTCTTCAAAGTGCTACCATTGGTTCATATTAGCACCTCCTATAACTTTTAGTGCCTCACCCTTTACATAAAAACATCCTATATCCAATACTCAACACCCACATATGCAGTTCAAACATTATATTCTGCTTCTTACTCCATTCACAGGCATAAGGATCCGTCCATTGGGCATACCTCGCATATTTTTCCATGTCATGTTTCCAGCATCTTCACTAACTCAGTGCGCATGCGTTGGCCGGAGGTCGCGTAACTATGACGTCATTAATGACGTCCTCTCTCCCTCGTGATCTATGATTTCCTTTTCTCTAACTCTTTCAGGACCTGCAGATCACATGACTAGGTCACATGGCCTCATCACCTGACTCAAAGGGGGCGTTATCCTAATGCGCTTCTGCTCTTCTTCTGCTTTCCCCGATCATGTATATGCCGATCACATGATCTGGGGTTTCAGCAAACTTCTTATCGTTGGAACAAGACATAATTTAATCGGACCCTACTTGAGAGACACCAAATCTATTTACATGGTCTATGGCATATGCATTTCATAACTTTATGAAGGCTTCCATTATTCTATACTATCATAGACATATCCTACAGGTGCTGCATTACTCCCAGGCTGGACAACAGATCATACATACTACACCCTGCAATAAAGCCGAGTCTTTTTAAGCCCCAATCATTCATTGTGTACATCTCTACTTTCATCATCCTCAGCTCTGGCATACAGAGTATAAAAGACCCCTTTACCTCAGCTAATACGGACATCATTCTGTCATCAGCCTATGGGGTTTTCAACAACCGTGACCTAATTTTATTCAGGCTGATTAAGAGATCATTATACACTTTAGGTGGTCAGTAAGGCCTAGGTGACCCATCCCCCTTCTTTTTTGGGGGGAACTCCATTATATACTATATTAGGTTGTAGGTCTCCTTGCAGTCAATAATGCCACCCATAGAGCCGATTTTAGACTCCAGTTGTTGAATCACACCCTAGCTCATTTATTTTTTTAAAGCAAAATATAGAGATATACATCTATGAATGATTTTAAGGTCTCTATTAAACAGTCTTTTTAGGGATAAATCGTATGTCTATAGTCCAACAAAACCTGGGGTATACTGTACCTGTGAGATTGCCACGCCGTACATCATTTCATTTTAGCGTCCCTCTTTCGTCTAGATGTTAAACGCGAGGTATGCTCAGTTTTAATCTTTGGACTTGATCCCAACTGCCTGTTCATGGAGCATTCAAATTTGTTCTGTGGGTAGAAATAGGATATAAATATATTTAAAGAAAATCAACATAATATTGACATATACATCACGGCTATGCCGGGCACTTTAACTTCATTATTTTACAACATTGTATCCCACTGATAATTAGAACAGAGTGCCTACTTTAAATTCCCTATTTAAACCCTTTGGTTCTAATGTTACCAGCTCAAAAATCCATCTCAGCTCCTTCTTTTTCAGCAATTTTTCTCTGTCCCCTCCTCCTTTTTAGTGGTGGAACCCCATTAATGATCCTGAATCTCAAATGTGAGATGTTGTGTTTACATTTCATGAAATGTTCTGGTACTGGTAATTTAATCTCCTCTGTTGTTGCCTGTTGTTCTTGTGTCTTAGCCAGTAATTTACGGATTGTGTATCTGTGTTGATTAATTCTACTCTTGCAGGCCTGTGTGGTCTCCCCTATATATAGAATAATGGAAGCCTTCATAAAGTTATGAAATGCATATGCCATAGACCATGTTAATAGATTTGGTGTCTCTCAAGTAGGGTCCGATTAAATTATGTCTTGTTCCAACGATAAGAAGTTTGCTGAAACCCCAGATCATGTGATCGGCATATACATGATCGGGGAAAGCAGAAGAGCAGAAGCGCATTAGGATAACGCCCCCGATGGGGCCATGTGACCTAGTCATGTGATCTGCAGGTCCTGAAAGAGTTAGAGAGAAGGAAATCATAGATCACGAGGGAGAGAGGACGTCATTAATGACGTCATAGTTACGTGACCTCCGGCCAACACATGCGCACTGAGTTAGTAAAGATGCCAGAAACATGAGATGGAAAAATATGCGAGGTATGCCCAATGGACGGATCCTTATGCCTGTGAATGGGGTAAGAAGCAGAATATAATATTTGAACTGCATATGTGGGTGTTGAGTATTGGATATAGGATGTTTTTATGTAAAGGGTGAGGCACTAAAAGTTATAGGGAGTGCTAATATGAACCAATGGTAGCACTTTGAAGACTATATATATGTGGATATATGCTGTATAAGACTGAGCTTGATAAAGACCAGAAGGTCGAAATGTTGTGGTGATTTTGGTGGAATAACCGCAAGAAAATATTGAAGAAATTGGAGTGCAGCGGTTTCCTTTTATGTCCTGGAAACTAAGGGGTTCAAGGCCAGAACTCATCACTGCGGGCACCGCCACGGAAATGGAATGACTATTACAAGTCAGTGAGTAGTGCTGTCTTATCCTCAATTTAAGTATTAAAATTATGCCGCACATTGTCATACCAAAATATTTTTTATTAAATTCTAAACAAATACCCTAGTTAAAACCATCACATTTAGAAATACAGTATAGTGGCGGTTTATATTCGATGTTTGTACGTAGAAGGAATAATCAAAGTTTCACTTTCAAATGAAAAAGGACCAATACCTGGCTGTGCAGGGAATATTGAAAAAGTGATGCAGCACTAAACAAGTTCTGCTTTCCCTTCATTTTCAGGATTCCCAGGAGTTCCAGAAGTCGAATCCTATAAACCTCTCTAAAATAGCTTTATTATTATTATTATTATTATTACTACAAAAAATTAGACAGATCTAAATTGTATATAATACTGATTTCAGAAAGTCTTCAGACCCTTTCACTTTTGTCACATTTTGTAATGTTGTGCTCTTGTGCTAAAAGAAATAAATTAACATTTTTCTCCCATGAAAATTCCTCAGAACGAAAAGACTGAAAAAAGAATTTTAGAAATGTTTGCAAATTTATTAAAAAGGAAACATAAAATTTTGCATGAACATAAGTATTCATAAAGAATTCAGACCCTGTTCTTTGACTTTATGTTTCTACACCTTGATTGGAGTGCACCTGTGGTAAATTAAGTTAATTGAACATGATTTATAAAGACACACCCCTGTCTATATATGGTCTTACATCTGACAGTGCATATTAGAACACAAACCAAGCCATGAGGAGGAAAGAACTGCCTGTAGAGCTCAGAGACATGGTTATGTGTAGGCACAGATCTGGAGAAGGATACAACAAAAGCTGCACTGAGAGTTCCCAGGACCACAGTGGCCTCATAATTCTTAACTGGAGGAAGTTTAGAACTACCAGGACTCTTCCTAGGGATGGCTTCCCCACCAAACTAAGTTATCAGGAGTGGAGGCCCGTGGTAAGAGAGGTGACCAAGAACACAATGGTCATTCTGACTGAGCTCTAAAGATCCTCTGTGCAGATAGAAGAAACTTCCAGAAGGTCAATCATCACTGCAGCACTCCACCAATCTGTGCTTTATGGCAGAGTGGCCAGAAAGAAGCCTCTCGTCAGTAAAAGACGGATGAAAGCCCCTCTGGATTTTGAAAAAAAGCACCTAAAGGACTCTCAGACTATGATTCTCTAGTCTGATGAAACCAAAATTAAACTTTTTGCCCTTAATACTAAGCATCATGTTGGGAGGAAACCAGGCACTGCTCATCATTTGCCCAATACCATCCCTACAGTGAAGCCTGATAGTGGCAACATCATGCCAGGAAGACTGGTCAGGGTTGAGGGAAAGCTGAATGGAGCAAAGTAAAGAGATATTCCAAATGAAAACCTGATCCAGAGTATTCTGGATTTTAGACTGGGCTAAAGGTTCACCTTCCAACAAGACAATGACCCTAAGCACCCAGCCAAGACAACACAGGAGTGGCTTAGGGATAACTCTATAGATGTCCTTGAGTGGCCCAGCCAGAGCCCTGACTGGAACCTAATTGAACATCTCTGCAGAGACCTGAAAATGGTTGTCCACCAATGGTATCCACTTAGCGTGACAGAGCTTGATAGGATCTGCAGAGAAGAAAGACAAAAAAAATCCTCAAATCCACCTGTATAAACCTTGTGGCATCATACCCAAGAAGACTGGAGACTGTAATTGCTGCTAAAGAAGCTTCAACTAAGTACTGAATAAAGGGTCTGAATACTTATATCAATGCAGTAATTATGGGGTATTTAGTGCAGAATGATGGGGGAAAACTTTTTTTTATTTCAGCACAAGGCCACAACATAACAAAATGTCAAAAATGTGAAAGAATTTGAAGACTTCTTAAATGCATTTTTTTTATTTAGTTAAGTTAATAATAAAAATGCCAAAATATTTTTCTGTTAGTTTGGACAAATTCCTAAAGGCAATGTGCCCCCTATAATGTTTTTCAGTCAATTAAAACCAGATGGTGATGCAAATTTTTTTTTTTTTATGATACGCTTTTATTTTCCATATTATGCAAGATTGTAGGGGAAGCCATCTTGCCTGAACTATTGTTAACAGCATTTAAATAAATGCTTTGACCACATGGACCATAAACACAACAGGTGGAGATGTTTATTGTCTTCTATGGAAGAGTTTTTTAGACTTGTTCTGTGATCTGTGCAGAGGTCATTGTTCAGGGAAGAGTAGTAGAAAAGCTGTTATCATAACCAAAAGTAAATGGCTAATAATCAGTTTTAGCTATACAGAGTTGATATCTTTCATTGTAATCATGCCTGCAATGATAATGGTATGACTGCTTAAAGGTAATCTCTATAGAACAGGAAATCACAACAGTTTAATAGACTTTGTGGACAGTGCTAAAACTGAAGGCTTTTTTATTTTATTTAGATAGTAACATGGCAATAAAAAAATCACCCAAAAAATCTAAAATTATGTTTAACATGACTTTGATTCAACTGTTTCTACGGTTTTGCTTTCAATTATTTATAAATTGTTTTCTTTCAAATGTTTAACTATCTGACTTACTTCACTATGTCTAATACTGAGCAAAATTTTAAATGGCAGTTCAATGTTACAAGTTCTGCACATAAGACAGACATTCTCAGGAGTTGCAAGTTTTTATAGAACACTAAAAATGCCCATCCACACTAGATAAATCTTGGTTAATGTGAATAAGGCTCAACTTTCTTTTGATTTCAGACTTTGGGAAACATGAGGATATCCTACAGTATGTTCAATCCTATATTTTGCCAGTTGATAGGAGTTTTACATATATAGCTGTCTGACAAAGCTGTCTCTTTCCCATTGAGAATAACTCTTCCTACTCAGGGTATATTTATTTATGGATAGGTTCAGGGGAGATAAGAAGTCTGTTGAACGAGTTGACACCTATCTTATGTGTATGATTCGTTTAAGCTGTAAACATTCATATCTGTTCAACATTATTTTTTGGAAGATAATCATAGTGGCTCTATGAAAAACTGTAATATGCTGTCATATAAACAGCATTGTTATTTTAGCACATCTGTAAATAAATCCAAACTCTTCTTACATGTGCTAAAAATGTACTCTAAATTGTGATTGATCTCCTCATTGCAACCAAGATGACAGAAAATTGGGACAGGAAATATTGGGCTGGGAACACAGGAACCTCTAGCAACCGATTATATTCACACTGTAATGGGGCTTTCTTCATAAAGAACTTGAAGAAGTTTACCTATAATATTATCATTAAAGAAGTTGTCCAGGATTTATTTTTCAATTTTCACCCCAGCCTGAAATACCTGTGGAGAAATCCATACCCACCTGCTCCCTGCTGCTCTTTTTGGCTGTCTTCACTGGTGTTTTGGTCCCTTTCTGTCAACTTCTACCTGGATGAGGCCTAGTGCACCTCTGTAACCAAAGACTGGCTTCAGTGGCAACATGCCCCCAAGCGGCACATGACTGCTATGTCATATGCCACTTGAAATTCATCAGCTGTAACTGTGCAGGTGACTCTGTCCTTCTGAAAGTTGAAAAAACGAGTGAAGAAAGGCAGAGAGCCGGAACAGAACTGCGGGGAGGAGGTAAGTATGGATTTCTCCACAGATAATCCAGGCTGAGGTCCAAGTTAAAGAAAAAAATCCTGGACAACCCCTTTAAAGCTATGACTCCTCCTTCCTGAAGAATGAAGTTGTGTTCTAAGTAAAATTATGTGTTGATTAATATAGTCCCTATTAATATGAAAAGTGGCTGAAAATCACATTTACTTTTCAACAAACTTTGCATTAATCAATAGTACAGTGTGTGTATATGAGGAATAACACTATTTCTATATGAATTGTATCTGGCATTTTTTAGAAGTTTTCCAATATGCATGCTGAATGTCTGGTCTGCAGTTATCCTAGATCTGTAGGGGGGGACTAGCTGCCATCCACTGCACACAGAAAATGGAAGAGAATGGAGGACATTACAGAGAGTACTGACCTGTATGGTTGTGAATAAATCACTTGAGCTGCGATATAAACTTCCTATGTAGCTGCAGTAGTCTCTTTATTGCCTCTCCTTGAGTTCTAACATATAGAGGAAAGTAAAGCGAACGTCGCACTGGTACTGCTATCCCAATTAGGTCCAGGAGGGTTGAGTGCACTTAATTGGAGTTCATAATATGTGTATAACCAAAGCATTTCAGGACTGGACTAGTCCCTTCCTCATGAAATACACATACATAGCAATACACACATGTATATTACCTGAGAAAGGAATTAGTCCAGTCCAAAATGATTTGTTTTTTACACATAGGATTAACTCCAGTTAAGTGACGTTAAACCTCCTGGAACTTAACGGGATAGCAGCACTGGTGCAGAGTTCCCTTTTCTTTTCTCTATACGTTACACTATCTCAGACTTCCAGTGGAACAACCAGGCTGCAGCTACCTAAGATTGCCATTATTACCTCCATGGGATGTTGTGTCCCAGAACAACAATCCAAGGTGAGAGGGACCTTTAAATAACCTCTCCCCAGATGTACCAAGATGTATTGTTTTATTTGTGCTGTTGTGTATTTTTTTTTGTAGAGTATTAGTCGAGTTCTGTCTCATTTAACACTGGATGAGTTTAAGACATTTTCCAAAGTGAAAAGCATTTTGCAAGGAATGGGGTTAAACAGCTAATAACATGAAAACTAGACATTTCTCACTGATAAGACATGTTACAAAGTTTCTTATGGTTGCATGTAATATTGATTTATGCAAAGTTGTGTGAAAAGTGTTAGTGACCATTTGAAGTGGCAAGATTCCATATAATGTACATGATAATGTTTTTTATTTATTTTTTATCATGGGGTATAGTTGTACTTTAGTTTTGGTACAACTCAATGCTGGTTTCTTGGAAATGCAGAACAAAAGTGTGACTAAGTAGATTATGATGTTAAAAAAACCTTTTGTCTCTTTCTCAGTCATTGTTTTTTTATAACTTTTATTTTCTGTTTCTCTATTTTTCTGTTTCACTTTTCTGATTCATGCCTTCTCTTCTGGTATACAAAAAAACAATGTATCTTCACAGTTTCAGACAGTTAGCCATTTTCTCTTTTCTACCTACCCACAAAGCTGTTAGGCATGCTTAGCTGTCATGTTTTACTGACACTTAAAGCTGAAAGGATAGAGTCCACCTAGGTTCTTTTTTTAGTCATTTTGAGAAATTAGGTCTTAGGTATATGCAACTGCATGCTTTCTTAGTGTATGTAGACAAGTATAAATTAGATTAATTTCTATTTTTTTAATCTCATCTGTGTTTTTCTTTAGCCTCTCATTTGAAAAGCGGTAATACTTTGACTTTATTTTAGGGAGCAGTGGTCTCATTAGTGTATTTTCACTCATTTCTTCATTTTCTTTCCCATAACAGAAGTGCAATTTTCCTTTTTTTTTCCTGTGATGTTTTAGAGTTTTGTTTTTGTGTGTCTGTCATTGTGGGCATTTTAGTAGTTAATGGAGATTTTTTTTTTCTTATATTATACATATTTCTATTTTTGTAGCTGATTTAAAAGGGAAGATAACTGATTATTTTAAATAAGTATTTCTGATAGTCCCGTAGATAATGATGGATGATCCATTTTATTAATTTGTAGCATTATATGCACATACTCAGCTTGGAAAGCGCAACAATAAAATCTTTATCAGAAATATATAATTAACTTTGCTAACAATTATTAAGACCTGGCCCCTAACGTATAACTCCTACAATATATCAAAGCAGGCTGTATGGATGTTATACAATCTGTACTGTATGTGTATTATATATTAAGTAATATATATTTAATAGAATAAAATATAAATATCGTAAAATTTATTTAACATGTTATAATTTGTTAGCTCTTCCCAATGCTAATTACTGAAATCTGTTTAAAGACAAGCGCTTATAATCTACAATACTATATTCCTAGCGTTATATGATTTATCTAATTTGGATGGGGTATTGTGCAGAGAACTAAATGTCAAATTTTTTTGAAGAAACTGCACAGTCCAAGGCAAGCAGGTTCAATTTACGGATTGATAATTGTGAGCAGCATAATACAGTATTTAGACCAGTACATATACAGTACAGACCGAAAGTTTGGACAAACCTTCTCATTCAAAGAGTTTTCTTTATTTTCATGACTATGAAGGCATCAAAACTATGAATTAACACATGTGGAATTATATACATAACAAACAAGTGGGAAACAACTGAAAATATGTCATATTCTAGTTTCTTCAAAGTAGCCACCCTTTGCTTTGATTACTGCTTTGCACACTCTTGGCATTCTCATGATGAGCTTCAAGAGGTAGTCCCCTGAAATGGTCTTCCAACAGTCTTGAAGGATTTCCCAGAGATGCTTAGCACTTATTGGCCCTTTTGCCTTCACTCTGCGGTCCAGCTCACCCCAAACCATCTCGATTGGGTTCAGGTCCGGTGACTGTGGAGGCCAGGTCATCTGGCGCAGCACCCCATCACTCTCCTTCATGGTCAAATAGCCCTTACTTTCAAAGTTTTCCCAATTTTTCGGCTGACTGACTGACGTTCATTTCTTAAAGTAATGATGGCCACTCGTTTTTCTTTACTTAGCTGCTTTTTTCTTGCCATAATACCAATTCTAACAGTCTATTCAGTAGGACTATCAGCTGTGTATCCACCTGACTTCTCCTCAACGCCACTGATGGTCCCAACCCCATTTATAAGGCAAGAAATCCCACTTATTAAACCTGACAGGGCACACCTGTGAAGTGAAAACCATTTCAGGGGACTACCTCTTGAAGCTCATCAAGAGAATGCCAAGAGTGTGCAAAGCAGTAATCAAAGCAAAAGGTGGCTACTTTGAAGAACCTAGAATATGACATATTTTTAGTTGTTTCACACTTGTTTGCTATGTATATAATTCCACATGTGTTAATTCATAGTTTTGATGCCTTCAGTGTGAATCTACAATTTTCATAGTCATGAAAATAAAGAAAACTCTCTGAATGAGAAGGTGTGTCCAAACTTTTGGTCTGTACTGTATGTGATAAAAGAGAAAACAAAAATCACACAGCACATTTATCCTGTGTAGGTAGAGCTCTTTCCATTCCACGGGTTGTCAGTCAATTATAGGGTATTTTTTTTCCTAGAAATGTTTTTAACTATAATGCTATTATATGAAAGACTAGGGGGGAATTTATCAAAACTGGTGTAAAGAAAAACTAGCTTAGTTGTCCATTGCAACCAGATTCCACCTTTTATTTTCTAAAGGAACTCTGACAAATGAAAAGTGCAAAGTGATTGGTTGCTATGGGCAACCAAGCCAGTTTTCCTTGACACCAGTTTTGATAAATCCCCTAACCCCTAATTATTTATACATTGCAGCTTTTCAAGTAAAAAAAAAAAGTAAATAAATATGCAGTTATCTTTTATAGCACAATCCACATGTGTTTAGAAAACAGTATACAGTAACATTCCTTTAATCCAGCATTAATAGAACCTGGCAGCTGCTGGATTATTAAACGTTATGTTACTCATACTCTTATATTAGATTATATTAATACTGCTAAAAAAAACTTAAAAGACAAAGTAAAAATTCTGTATGTTACCATCACTGTATTTTAGTTTCAGATGAGATTAAAGGAGTTTCCCAACATTGGAAAAAAGGTTTGTTTTTTTCCAAAAATACAATCATCCTTGCCAATACCTTGCATTGCAGTTTACTAAAATTTCTGAAACAGTCCAGAAACAAGAGTGGAGCTGTTTCTGGGGGGAAATTATTTTTTATAGTAAACTCAGACAAGCCCTTTATTATAATCTCAGCGCAGTCTTCTGCCATTGGTTTTGCAAGACAATGCAGAGTAAAGGAATTTTACAGACTTTTGTGACATTTTATTAGTATACGCAGGTTAAAAACAGCACTAAGTCATTTCAATACAAGCAACTAGTTGACTTCCCTTTTAAATAGAAATTCAAGTTTCCATTTCATACTGGTTGGCTTCCACTTTTGCTACTTTCTCTCACACTTTCTTGACTTTCCTCTGAGGGCCTCCAGATTGGTGGGAGGTCCTTGAGATGTTACCTATTTGTTTTGCTGGTGACACTGCATGAACATAATGTATAATGAAACCAAAAAGTATCATACCTGTTTCTTTTCACCTCCTCTTTCCTCCCTTAAAATTGCTTTAAAATCAGATTCCAAATTTAAAGATGGTCTAGTATATTAGCTGATTTATTTGATTGGAACAAGAAAACTAATTCTAGCGAAGGGATGTGAAACACCTTACTAAAAGAGTCATTGTCTTTTTCCTCCATTCTGCACTCCAAATGTGGAGATTATTCTTTTCTGTTATTGTACCATTCCTGTCTCTGACAATTAAAGAAGGTAGGTATTTGTCTACCTCTGCACGTTCACATCTGAAGATGAGCCTGTTGAAGCACAATAGCTTATTTCAATGCTAATGTTTGATTTTTATTCAATTATTTTACATTCTTTCAGTTTAGTATCTATTGTGTCATTAATTAAAACCTTTTAGCAAATCTAACATTGTTACATATGTAGAATGACCTTGCTGTGTGTACTAGGATATTGGTATGATGCTTTAGCCATAAAATATATACTTTTATTTTAGTAGGATGTAATACCCTTTTCAGATTGTCTTACTGTATCTTGACAAATTACCGATGCTTGCAATGCTAGTGCTCATACCTCCCCTACTGTGGATGATCAAAAGTCCAGCAGGTCACCCTGTTTTGTTTCAGAAACTAGCATGGGACCTATGGCTTCATGAACAGTAGGAGTGCACATAGCCCTGCATTTATATACCACAGTTCTTATGTTTTCTTTTTGTTCTTGGTAAGATTTTCAATTCATTTGAGTCTGAAGACAGTGCTATTTGAGCATGTTGCAGGCCTCAAAAATATGAAGATTATCTATGCTGGTATTATTTAGATGGTGGATGGGGGATTTTTATTAATTTGAAAGACAAATATAAAGGAAAAATATGCTATTTAAATCATCTATGGTCAGAATTTTCTAAACATAGCATTGCTTATCTTGGATGCTTAGTTTTGTACAAAACTGAATCATTTTATACGTTATAGTGTTTAACTGCAAACCCTTAATAGGATTTATAAGTGGCAGTAATTATTAAAAAATGAAATAACAAGTTCCTTTGACTTTCCTGCAGCCTGTGACCACACACTGGGGAGCACAGGTATGCATCTGCACACAAGAAATTCTCTGCAGTGCACTGTAAATGCACAACACCTTAAAGGGGTTGTCTAGGAATAAATATTATTTTCCTGATGCTTACAGCATGCCTCTATGAGGGACAGAATCATACTTATTTGCCCCCCTTCGCTCAGGTCATGTGTGCTGGCTTCGTTCTGGTCCTCAGCTTGTTTACTTCAGCCAGTGGTTGGTTACAGTGGAGCAGATGACCATGCTCATGCCAAGGAGGAAGTAAACAAGCCGCCGACAGGAAGATAGACACAAGGATGCCAGCACGCATTACTGAGTGATGGGGAGCAGGTAAGTATGATTCTTTCCTTCGTGAAGGCAGGCTGCGTGTAAGCTCTGCTTACATTTCTCAAACTGCTCTGAAAAATTACCCATTGCTTACATAGTGGCAATGAAAATACTGTCACCAGTAACATCAGTCCTTGTCATCACCGAGGCTCACAATCTAACTTCTCTTTCTCAGACACACACAAACTAGGACCAATCTTATAGAAATTCAGTTAACCTATCATTGGGAGTATAGAAGGAAGCCAACACAACCATGGGGAAAGAATACACATTTTCTGCTTGGTTGGATTTGAATCCATAACCCAAGTGCTGCCAGGAAACAGTGTCAACCGTTGAGCTAGTATTGGCCTAGTCATACCTTTCTTTAAATGTGAAAATGCATAGACTGCATATAATAGAATGTATTTTTCTAAAGGTCATGTTAAAAAAAATTAAATAGAAAGAAATAATTAATATATTTATTTCCTTTATTTTCCATTTTAATGATGTTGCTATTTTAGATTTTCAAGTTCAAGGTTGGGAGCACTTTAAGTTTATAAGAAATCTTTTTTAGCAGCTAATTACCATTAAAGGGGTTAAATCCATCTAATACAAGGAAGGCCCAATTCCACCAGATCAGGACTTCTTCTGTGATGTCCATATGCCTTAACAAGGCATATGGACAGGAGTTTTCTTTATGAGACAGCCCCCTTAAACAAAAGCCTTCTCTACAAAAAATATTGATGAATTAAAATGCTATTGTTAGATGGATATGTATCTTATTATCTTAAGTCATGGTTGCCCTGATAAGTGAAAGAATTTGAAGAATACTGTTTATATGCCAAGCAGGAGTAACTGTACTGTAAAAAAAGGTGTAGGGTATATTATGATTTTTCAGCTACTGTCCCTATACTCTTAATGGACTTTATGATATCCATGTGGCTCCTGTATAAATACCATAACTCTGTTCGGATGTATGGAACAAATTTTCAGTTGCAGACATTTCTGTAAAATAAATCTGCCACGTGTGAATATATCTTTTATATATTTGAGACACAGCATTACTATATTTAATAAGAAATTCCCCAAGGCCTCATGTATGTTATTAAATTACTACTCTGCACAACCTCTGAGCTAGAAGTGTATAGAGTCATGCTATACCCCATTATGACTCTGATTTTATATTGAGATATACTGAGTTTTTTTTCTCTTGGATTCCATAACATGTTGCATCAGATGCTGTATTGTGGAAGTATATCTCTGTATTATGGTGCTGTATAAGGGCACCAGACAATGACACACATATGGAGCCTTCACATAGGCAAAGAGGCTCAGATTGACTAATGTATCTGACAAAAATCTGTCTAAAAAGTGGGGCAAAATGGAACACCTAGGGTTTCTAAACTTTTTTCCAACATGCTCGACAAGGAGGCATGGCTTAGTGGAAAGTGGGCAGATCTAAGATGCACTAAAACTTTTGGTGCAATTCTGGCGTACACATCTGTCTCAAAGTAAGCCAACCAATAGTTTATATAGAGACAGAGAAAAGTATCTATCTCCTGCACCAGATTTATCATCCAGCCTGAGCCCCTGTGATAAAACTGGTGCAGGTCTAGATTGCCTGTCTAAGCTTACACCATCTTTACTATTAGTAAATCTGGTCCAGTGTCTTAATGTACATAGTTCTGTGTCACCTGGTATAGTATTATTACAGTAAATCCCTGTACAGCAGGATAAGGTACATAATACAGATGCAGAGCCATGAGAAGAGCTGTAATAATATTCCCATCACCCGGGAATTCATCACTATGCTTTTCTTGCAATTCACTTCCTAATAGGCTATAAAAGGGCTACATTCTGTCATAAAACATTATTTTTATTTGAATTTGTGTTTGTTCTCCCTATAATATATGAAGCATTTTCTTAGTAGCGAGTTTCTGATTTTCACCAAAAATGAACCTAAAATGTAAAGGAAAAATGTAAAGGAGTATTTAATGTGGCTGCATAGTAATTGTGAACTAACTGGTTTAAAAGAATTGCTTAATGTATTAGGACATTTTGAGGGTATTCTGGTGATGAATCTATTAGCAATAGCCGAGACTTGCTGCAAAGAGCGTCTCTCAGAAGGATTCAGCAAGTTTATGCATTATGCAGATAGCCAGTTGATTAGCCTATTGATATCAATGAGAACAGTATATTGCTTCATTTTCCTTGCAGAAGCTCTGCAGGGGAATTCAAGACATACTGCCCTTTGTCTTGGATCTCTTTACAGATTATAGATGATCAAATGCAGAAACAGAGGGGGGCCCCAGTCAGCCAATCTTTGGTAAAACCATCTAAGATAAAATGATTTCCAAAGTAGATAACTTCTTTAAACACTAGAAATGTTTTGACCACCTGGACAGCATTTATAAAGGGGCTGGACACTTTATATGTATATTTTACCAAATGTGCTGAAAACAACACATAAAGTCACTAACTGATACAAAGTTATTAGCTCATTTGAGGTGATGTCTTGATTTGTAGGCCCCACTAGTTGCTTAGGCCTCATGCACACGTTCAGGATTCATGTGCGGAGCATCCGCACTGAAATCCGTAGGTGTTCGCAGGCAAATCTGTGAGGTCAATCAGCATTAATTGGTGCAGATTTGCATGCTGATTTGCGTGCGGATTTGGTGCGGTTTCGTTGCGGATTTTACTAAGTGAATGAAGAAAATCCAGACAGGAAAAATAAAATAAATTGACATGCTGCTGATTTTAAAATCCGCACCACAGGTCAAAATCTGCGCGGAAAAAAATCTGCATTGTGTGCACTGAGAATTTCAAATTCTCATAGAATAAAATGTACATGACCTACAGTGCGGATTTTCCGTGCGGAAAATCCGCACGCAATCCTGATCGTGTGCATTTAGCCTTAGTGTTCATTATTGACTGTACAAGATTTGGTCCCAGCATTAAATAACACGTACATGTCATGCATTGTGTTTTTCAGAAGAGATGTTGCAGTCTAAGGCACGGTAATAAATAGGCTTAAGCTGGATTTACACAGGCCAACTGAGTGGCCAGGAATAGTTCCTTCCAGACAGTCGGCTGCTCATTTAGTGAAGGAGGCCACTGCATTTACATGCAACGATCTCCTTCCCTGCATGAGGACAAGGGATCACTAATGCGATCCCTCATCCTCATACAGAATCATGGTTTCTAAGCAGCAGATAACTGTTTAGACCCCACAATATGCTGCCCAGAAGCCATGATCGGTGGTGCCTACATGAACTACAGGATCTCCCTATGAACAAGGTTTTGCTCATTCATCAAGTAATCTGCATCAGGAACAGTCATTTACGATAATCTGCCCGATTCTCAAGTAAATGCACCTTTAAAGCGTACCTGAGTTTTCAAAAAAGTTTGCATAATGGCTGTGCTTCTTTGTACAATCCTAACTGTGAAGGAACAGTTAGATTTGAACTTCCTAATGTTTTTTTTCAGCCATATTATTTCCTGTTTCAGCTGCATTTCACTCAGAAGCAGGGGACGTATCCCTTCTGCCAGCACTGTATGACTTTGACATCCTTTACCTTAGCTTATTCTCTGTTACATGTAAATAATAATAATCTTTATTTATATAGCACCAACATATTCTGCAGCGCCTTACAATTCAGGGGTTCATGTACAAACAGGTAAAGATTCTTTATACCCATAGGGCCCCCCCTAAGAATCTTCTAGTGTGCACATGTATAGTGAACTCAGCTCTTAGGAATGCGGTCTTCTGCTCACCCATATTAGGCACCACAGAATAATAGTGTGTTGTATCTGTTAACTACATTAAAAAAATTATAACTAAAGTTAAAGAACCACTGAAATGAACCTTACAACACAGGAGGCCATTGATAAACAGGTCTTTTTATGTTTAGATTGGAACATGGTACAATCATGATGATGAAGGTTGGACTTATGGAGACATTGGCGCAGAACTTCTAATAACATTAGATTTTATGGGCACATTTGGGAAAGATAAAGATAATGTAGCTGACCACTTTAAGAAGCCAACTGTGTTGCTGAATTTTTACATTGTAAGATTTCATATGCCCCAAAGAGTTAAAAGGTTTAATGGTCAGTTGTGTTATTTAATGGTAAATTAGTTATTTTTCACTTTATTTTGCAGAAAAATTTGAAATATTTTTATTTTCTTGCTAGTACTGTAGGAAATGAAGCAATATAATGATTGTCAATATGTATCACATTTTTTGGAAGGTCACCAATGAAGAGTAGCACTCATCATATTAAGTATTTTGAGATTCCTCCATGTATTATTCCTGCTAAGTTGCATTATTTTAGTACTATTAGGAATCTGCAACCAATGTTAATTTTACTTCAAGGTTCCTGGTTCAGAAATCCTACATGCAATTTGCATATTACAGATTTTAAATGTTATTTTCCGATGTATAGCTGCCTAGTATTTCATCCAAATTTTAGTAAATCAAATACCAGGAAATATAAAATGAGCATTAGTCAAAATGCCGAATCCCAGGACATATTCACCATGGTGTTTCACTCCCACCTAATTTTCACTCCCACCTTACTATTCTTTTCTTGTTTGTTGGAAAGGGCAGACGTCTAAGACTGAAGTTAGGAGACAAAATCCTAGGTGACAGATAGTTTTTTGTTTTCTTCTTGTCTTTGGTTTTTCATACATGCCTCAGTTTGCAGCCACCGATTTTTTCCTCAGTAGAAGTGCAATTACAAAGTTACAGAAGCATCCAGTATGTATACATGACTGTACATGGGCAAATGTTGCATGTTCCATTTGGAACTATTGTACAGTATATAGCTGCAATTAACTAAATAGGTACCGTGAAGGTTTGCATATATCTGATTGTGAAAGCACTTAACTATATTAGAGATAGAGCTAAAATAATAAAAAATAATAAAAATTATTACAATCAGTGATAAAAATGTCAGTTTGAAATCTGCCTCGTTAATATCAAACCATGAGGGAACCACACATTCACCAAACACCCAAACCCCTCTTATCCCTCTTAGGTGTGGGTTGGTGATAAAAGTTTTTTTTGGTTCCCACTAATATCAGGGCCAAGAGATATCAGGCACACCAGATCAAAATGCAGCCAAGCAGATATTTGCCCACTTCTGCTAACCTGAGCATTACATTTGAATCAGTAGCAGCTAGAGTTGGCTATTAGATGAGTGTTGCCCTGCTTAAAGTCCCTATTTGCATGGCCCTTAATACCAATCGGCTAACTGTAACTTGTAACTTGTTTCTAACCTGCGTCCTACTCGACGCTTTTCCTAGCTGGACACCGCCAGCCTTTCATCAGGAGTCGGGCACGTGTGGATAAAACAAAATAACAAAATCACAACTAAGATAGGTGCTGCATGCTTCTGATGTCGCGCATGCAGAGTAGCCACCGGCACTATTGTATATAGCTGGCTTTTGTAATTAATATATCAAGTTAAGGTTTCATCAACTCTTTACCTATAGGAATATGTATATATTAGTGATGATCGAGCATGCTCCGCCGAACACCTGTTCGGCTCGAGCATCTCGATGCTCGGCACATGGCGGTACTCGGCCGAGTACCGCATGTGCTCGAGCGCCATGCTCGAGTCTCCTCCCCGCACGTTTCTTGGCTGCTACGCAGCCAAAAAACGTGCAGGTGAGTACTGCTCTCACTGTAATGCCAGTAGCCATGTTGGCTACTGGCATTACAGTGATTGGCTGGCCGGAACGCGCCATCGGGTGCTATATAGCACCCGATGACGCATGTTTGGCTCATTTGTAGTCAGGGAGAGCTGAGCATAGGAAGGGACAGAGAGTGTAGGGAGTGTAATTTAATATTTTTTTGGTACCAAAATGTTTCAGAGATCCAAAAGTCCTTGTAAGGACTATTGTGTGTGACAGCAGCAATATATGTTTGTAGCGCAACCTGCGCTAAATTGCTCAGTGTTAGGGAGAGCTGTGCATAGGAAGGAACAGACAGTGTAGAGAGTGTAATAGGAAGATTTTTATACAAAAAACTTTTCAGAGACCCAAAAGTCCTTTTAAGGACTATTGTGTGTGACAGCAGCAATATATATTTTTAACGCATCATGCGCTAAATACCGTGTAATAGGCCGCTGCGGACAGTTAAATTATTTGCGCCACAACTCCTGTGTAAAGTGTGCACATCCCTAAAATATCAGTGACATCCAGGGTACCTTTTTTCGTAGACACTGCGAACAGTGACATTACCTGTAGTACCTGTCCTGTATAACGTTTCCTAATCACAAATACCTTAGTAAATTTTTTTGCGCATACACTTCCAAATCCTACGCTACTGTACATGTGACATACTTTCAAGCATGTATCACATTTAAAATAAAGAAGGCAAGCAGTAAAGGACGGGGAAGTGGCCGTGATGCTGATGGTGCACGCAGAGGCTGTGGCCCTGGGCGTGGAGAAACTGTGCATGCTGCCATAGCACAAGAAAAACAATCATCCACAATACCTAGCTTCATGTCCCAGTTTGCAGGGCGGCGCAGGACACCACTCTTGAAGTCAGACCAGTGCGACCAGGTGGTCGGTTGGATTGCAGCAGATAAAGCTTCCAGTCGGTTAAGCACCACCCTGTCTTCCACCAAGTCCAGTATCAGTAGCCAGGAGTCTGGTCAACACAATCCTCACCCTGATCCTCCTTCCTCTCACTATGTACAGTCTGGCCAAACAAGTGATCCCACACTTGGATACTCGGAGGACCTCTTTTCATCGTCATTACTTGATTTGACCCTCTCACCAAGCACGCTTGAAGAGGGACATAAGATCTTGTGCCCTGATTCCCAACCTCTTGAACATCCACAGTCACAAGAAGATGACGGTGGGGAACGGCAATTAGTGTTTAATGAGGTGGATGATGATGAGACACAGTTGCCAATGAGTCAACCGCAATTACTGTCTCAAGAGGTTGATGAAGAGGATGAGACACAGTTGTCAATCACTGAGGTTGTGGTTAGGTCAACAAAGGAGGATGATCAGAGTGAGGAAGTGGAAGAGGAGGTGGTGGACGATGAGGTCACTGACCCAACCTGGGGATCTGCAGCAGCGCAACAGGCTGGAAGAGGCAGTGGGGTGTCAAAAGGGAGAAGGCAGGCCACACCAAACAGGCCCGCAACTGTTCCACGGAGCACCCCCTTGCGGAAATCTTCCTTGCCAAGAGGTAGATATTCCGCAGTATATCTCTTTTTTGAGGAAAGTGTGGACGACCAAAGAACAGTAGTTTGCTACCTGTGCCATACGAAAATGAGCCGGGGCGTGAACACTAGCAACCTCACCACCACCAGCATGATCCGCCACATGGCATCAAAGCACCGTAATAAGTTGGACGAACACCTGGGTCCACAATCTGTCTCTGCGGGTCACACCACTGCCTCCTCTTCCTTTATGTTATGTGCTGGCCAATCCTCTGTCGAAGGCGCAGGCCCGGATACCTGGACCTTCGCAAGCACCATCAGCGACCACATCCACTTCCATGTCCCAGCGTAGCGTCCAAATGTCCTTACCCCAGGACTTTGAACGCAAGCGAAAATACCCAGCTACCCACCCACAGGCGATAGTACTAAATGTGCAGCTTTCCAAATTACTGGCCCTGGAAATGTTGCCATTTAGGCTTGTGGACACTGAGGCCTTCCACAGCCTGATGTTGGCGGCCATCCCACGTTACGCAGTCCCCAGCCACCACTATTTTTCAATGTGTGCCATGCCCGCCTTACACCAACATGTGTCCCGTAACATTACGCGTGCCCTGACCAATGCAGTTACTGCAACTTAGCAGGAATAATACATGGAGGAATCTCAAAATACTTAATATGATGAGTGCTACTCTTCATTGGTGACCTTCCAAAAAATGGGATACATGGACAAGTGCATTCGGCCAGGGACGCTACATTTCCCTTATGGCACACTGGGTGAATGTTGTGGAGGCTGGGAGCGAGTCGTACCCTGAGATGGCACAAGTGTTACCGACGCCAAGGATTGCAGGCCCTACGTCGATCAGGGTTTCCACCAGCACCTACATTATTGGCTCCAAACCCCACTTCTCCTCCTCTGCCTTCTCCTCTACTTCCACTTCCGATTTATCGGCATGCAGCACCAGTCAGTCATCAGTCGGTAGCTGGAAGCAGTGTAGTACTGCAGTGGGGAAGCAGCAACAGGCCGTGCTGAAGCTGATATGCTTAGGGGACAAACAGCACACCGCTGCAGAGCTGTGGCAGGGGATAAGAGACCAGACTGAGCTGTGGCTCTTGCCACTCAACCTACAACCAGGCATGGTCGTGTCTGATAATGGCCGTAACTTGGTGGCGGCTTTGGAGCTCGGCAAGCTCAGACACATCCCATGCCTAGCCCACGTGTTCAACCTTGTGGTTCAGCGGTTTCTCAAAACCTACCCCAATTTGCCTGAGCTACTAGTGAAGGTGCGCCGCGTGTGTGCACATTTCCGCAAGTCATCGACTGCTTGAGCAGGTCTGTCTACGCTGCAGCAGTGCTTGAAATTGCCAGCTCATCAGCTGTTGTGCGACGTGAGCACGCCATGGAACTCCACATTCCACATGTTGGCCAGGTTTTGTGAGCAGCAGAGAGCAGTAGTGGAATAGCAGCTGCAAAATGGTCATCGCCTTTCCAGTCAGCTTCCGCTATTCACAAGCGAAGAGTGGGCATGGATTTCTGACCTCTGTGAGGTTTTAGGAAACTTTGAGGAATTAACACAGATGGTGAGCGGCGATAACGCTATTATCAGCGTAACCAACCCACTTCTGTGTCTACTCAAACGCTCGCTGCTCACAATTAAGGACAACGCTTTGCATGTGGAAGAGGTGGAAATAGGGGAAAACATTACACAGGGTGATAGCCAGATCACCCTCAGTTCGTTTTCTCAGCGCAAATTGGACGATGAAGAGGAGGAGGAGCAGGAGACGGTTGCCTGCCCTACAGAGGGTAGTACCCATGGAAGTTTAATTCCATCTGTTCTGCGTGGGTGGAAAGAAGAGGATGAAGAGTATGAGAAGATTGAGAGTGATCCTCCTGATGACGACAGCAAAGTTTTGCCTGTTGCTACTCTGGCACACATGGCTGACTTCATGTCAGGCTGCCTTTCCCGCGACCCGCCCGTTATACGCATTTTAGGCAACACGGATTACTGGTTGTTCACCCTTCTCGACCCCCGCTACAAAGAGAACTTCTCATCTCTCATTCCTCTGGTGGAGAGTACGAGCAAAACGGTGCAATACCAGAAATTTCTTGTTGAAAAATTGCTCCAAAAATTTCCATCTGACGACACTGGCGGCAGAGTCCGTAGTTCTTTGGCCAACTGAGGAGGGGAGACGAGGGGAACACACAGCAGTTCCAACAGAGGCAGGGCAATACTCTCCAAAGCCTGTGACAGTTTCATGACACCCCGCCAGCACCCTCACCCTGATGCGCAGACCGTGTCAGCGTCCTCAATGATCCCTCAGTGCCTTACAACTACTGGGTGTCCAAGCTAGACACATGGCATGAACTGGCACTCTACGCCTTGGAGTTGCTGGCCTGCCCTGCCGCAAGCGTTTTGTCTGAGCGGGTATTTAGTGCTGCTGGTGGCATTATAATATTTAAGCGTATCCGCCTGTCAACTGACAATGCTGACAGGTGGGCTCTTATAACAATGAACAAGGCCTGGATTGACCATGACTTCTCGACTCCACCAGAGGAAAGCTGATGAACATAAAGGCACTTTAAATGTGTTGTTTGTAATGTACACTGTATTCCCATGCACCCCTTCCACCACAATCAAGGGTATATGGTTGAATCTTCCTTTTTTCATCCTCTTTCTCCTCTTCCATCATATCAACACATGCTTATTCATCGCATATAATGCCCTCACATATGTGCCCTTTGCATATAATGTTTTTCAGGGTCAGCTCAGCTGCAGGCCTGGCATATACTGTTTTACAGGGTCAGCTCACCAGCAGGCCCTCGCATATAATTTTATAAATCCCGATTTGTTCGGTCCGAGCACCCAAGCACTATGGTGCTCGATAAACACTAGTATATATATATATATATATATATACGTATATATGCATGTATATATATATGTAGATGCCTGATAATAGTGAGATCCTGATATCTAATATTCATTACAGATCTATACAAGCAATTAGACACTTGTTTACTAAATTGGAAATATGCTATGCCATTGCTGTGTTATTTCCCACTGCTTATATAGTGCCAGGATATTTCATAGTGTTCTACATAGAGGGTCCCTAGCAAGCAAGGTACACCAAGGCTTTGGATGGTAGCATCAAGGACAGCAACAGTTGCTTTAATATCATATGCAGATAAGGTACATAGTACTCCTAATAAAACTATAGTTGGCCTAGGACTTAACAAATGTGCCCCTTTGCTTGTTAGGGAAAGTCCATGAATCAAGGACATGTTCTGTCCATGTTTTCCATGGATAGAACAGTATCCATTGATTTAGCGTGTTTATTCACACATCTTTGTTTTCCAGTAACTGGTTTAGTGGAAAAACAACAGACACATGCACTACTTTGGTCCGTTATGTGGACCCAATGCACCAATAGACGTCTATGAAAACAGCAGACAGAACATAAATGCCATCAGTTTTCTGTCCATTTTACACTGATCCATTGCATAGAATTTCTTTTAAAAAGGCCGCCTTTTTGTGGATCAACAACGGTGAAAAAAAATGCATGTCTGATCTTGGCCATTTGCAGATTCAAAACTCAGATGAAAACACAGTTTGAGTGTTTGCTTCCGCAAAACTGAAATGGACACGTGAATAAGCCCTTAGTGGGTTGCACAGTAGAAGTATAGCTATCCTATCCAAATCACTCCAAAAATAGACAAATACAGTGGATATATATATAATCTACACACCCCTGTTAAAATGTCAGGTTTCTCTGATGTAAAAAAATTAGACAAAGATAAATCTTTTCAGAACTTTTTCCACCTTTAATGTGACCTATAAACTGTACCACTCAATTGAAAAACAAACTGAAATCTTTTAGGTGGAGGGAAGAAAAAAAAATGGTTGTGCACACCCTCTTATAACTGGGGATGTAGCCGTGTTCAGAATTAAGAAATCACATTCAAAATCATGTTAAATAGGAGTCAGCATACACCTGCCATCATTTAAAGTGCCTCTGAGATTAACCCCAAATAAAGTTAAGCTGCTCTAGTTGGTCTTTCCTGAAATTTTATTAGTCGCATCCCACAGCAAAAGCCATATTCCACAGAGAGCTTCCAAAGCATCAGAGGGATCTCGTTGTTAAAAAGTATCAGTCAGGAGAAGGGCACAAAAGAATTTCCAAGGCATTAGATATACCATGGAACACAGTGAAGACAATAATCAAGTGGAGAAAATATGGCACAACAGTGACATTATCAAGAACTGGAATGGACTTCCCTCCAAAAGATGAAAAGACGAGAAGAAAACTGGTCTGGGAGGCTACCAAGAGGCCCTCAGCAACATTAAAGGACCTGCAGGAATATCTGGCAAGTACTGGCTGTGTGGTACATGTGACAACAATCCCCCGTATTCTTGATGTCTGGGCTATGGGGTAGAGTGGTAAGACAAAAGATTTTTCTTACGAAGAAAAACATCCAAGCCAGGCTACATTTGGCAAAAACACATCTGAAGTCTCCCAAAAGCATGTAGGAAAAGGTGTTATGGTCTGATGAAACCAAGGTTGAACTTTTTGGCCATAATTCCAAAAGATATGTTTGGCGCAAAAACAACACTGCATATCACCAAAAGAACACCATACCCACGGTGAAGCATGGTGGTGGCAGAATCATGCTTTGGGGCTGTTTTTCTTCAGCTGGAACTGGGGCCTTAGTTAAGCTAGAGGGAATTATGAACAGTTCCAAATACCAGTCAATATTGGCACAAAACCTTCAGGCTTCTGCTTGAAAGCTGAACATGAAGAGGAACTTCATCTTTCAGCATGACAAAGACCAAAGGCATACATCCAAATCAACAAAGGAATGGCTTCACCAGAAGAAGATAAAAGTTTTTTAAATGGCCCAGCCAGAGCCCAAACCTGAATCCGATTGAAAATCTGTGGGGTGATCTGAAGAGCGCTGTGCACAGGAGATGCCCTCGCAATCTGACAAGATTTGGAGTGTTTTTGCAAAAAAGAGTGGGCAAATCTTGCCAAGTCAAAATGTGCCATGCTGATAGACTCATACCCAAAAAGACTAAGTGCTGTAATAAAATCAAAAGGTGCTTCAACAAAGTATTAGTTTAAGGGTGTGCACACTTATGCAACCATATTATTTTATTTTTATATTTTTTCTTCACTCTACCTAAAAGATTTCAGTTTGTTTTTCAATTGAGTTGTACAGTTTATAGGTCACATTAAAAGGCGGAAAAAGTTCTGAAATTATTTATCTTTGTCTTATTTTTTTCACAGAAACCTGACATTTTAACAGGGGTGTGTAGACTTTTTATATCCACTGTATATAATTGTACTTGAAGTGGTTGGCCACTTGCTGGTTACTGCTGATCAGTGTGTTTGTAAGATGACTGTGACACTTACTAATATAGCCTATGTTGATATTCTGCTCCATTTTCTATATTTTATAAGGTATGCCACCTTGGAGGTCATGTCCATAAAATGGCCACTGATGCAGGGTCATGTAATCAGGCAAATCACTCACTCACCTTCATTCAAATAAACTTCACCTGTCATATGCCCTTGCATTGTTCGAGTTTGATGCAGGTATATTGTGTTTGAATGGAGGAGGCTGAGTCTGGTCATATGACCTTCTATCAGCGGCCATCTTGTGGACAGGACCTCTATGTGGACAGCAGAGAAGATTGGCCCAATATTCATACACGGCTTATGAAATCTACCAAACGGCACAGAATATCAATAAAAACTATATTGGTAAGTGCTATATTCATCTTACAATCAAATTGGTCAACAGTAGCCAGAAAGTAGCCAACTTGAATGGATGCTGAGATACAGTATGCCAGCACAGGCACTGCATACACAAGCCTTCTGCTTCTGACTGTGTCTATTGTTATGCTGCTAGCACCAGCAGTTGCCACAGATTACTGATTGTTGAGGGTACCGAGTGTCAGACCTCCACTGATCTGATACTGATGACCTATAATATAAACATATAAAGTAGGTTATAAAAGTGCTTCATGCTTTCATATTATTATTGGTAATAATACAAGAGATTTTACAGTCCCTTGCTTCAACAATATTGTTTATGCTTTTTTTTCATATCCTTTGCGAGATTATTCATGTAGATTATGGGGTGATGTATCAAAAGTGCTGCACAGCTGTTTTATCTAGCTTTGGAAAATTATTTTCCCAACTGTATAATTTATAGAAAATATAGTTTACCCAAAAGACTTTAAAGGGTAACTGAATTTTCATAAAACTTTTGCTATGTCATAGAGACATATCTGAGTGCTGAGACACCCAACAATCGCTAGAACGAGGGGAGAGAAGCACTCACATATCATACTCTCTATTCTCACGGAAGAAGGCATAATCGAGACAGGGCCATTGACTTCTTATTGAGTCAGTCTGTATTCCATCTCCTGCAGTGAGGAGAGATAGCTTTGGGATTGGTGGCGTTCTCAGCACTCTGACCCCCACCAATCAAAACTATAAAAACTTTGAATAAGTCTCTGTGACATATCAAAAGTTTTATTAAAACTCAGTGACCCTTTAAAATATTAATGATTAACACAAATAAGTATATATTAGATTATTGGAAATGTGAATGGTAACAATTTATATCTATAAAAACAATACACACATAAAGAGAATATGTCGCCAGCGACCTCTCTATCAAACTGTTTGCATAGACACATCACTGTGGTTCAGTTAAAATGCTGGGATTTTTTTTCTTGATAAAAGGCTCCATTCCTGAGTTATGATACTTAAAAAAAAAAAATATGCAAATTAGTCCTTTAATGCAATGAGGGCATCACCGTTGCTCGTGTTGCACCCAATCTTGGCTGCTTTCTGTAGGCAGCTCCTCCCTCACTGCTTTTATTGACGGGGCCAGGCAGTGGCAAAGCAGTGAGTGAAGAGCTAGCCACAGAAATTAGGGGATATTAGGTGCAAAAAGATCAATGGTGATGCCCTCATTGCACCAAAGCTTTAATTAGCATATTTTAAAAATAGTATCATACCCGTGAAATATGCCTCAGATCACCAAAACAGTTTGGTGACTTATTCTCTTTAAAGTATGTTAGAGAAATATGCTACATTTTAGATGTAGCCAGTGATTATACGTACTATTTCAGTTGGCTCTACAATACTAATCACACTGTATCTTGTATTTTCATGGATAACAATTTTGATGTTTGTGCAGTTGATTATTTATTTACATTTACACATCACCCCCAAAAGGTACTTTAGAGGTTCATTAATGCATTGTCCAGTACTGCTTAAATTTTAATGGTTTGAGCATGAGATAGTTATGTTTGCTATAGTAGAGCAATTTCTTAAATATAGTGGATGATTGGTGGCTTAATATAAGGTAATTAGCAGTCATACGGTATATGTATTCAGATTTATTGTCATATCAAAATTAATATTAGATATACATAGACCTTGGTCAATATTATTTGGGCAAAAAATACACTTTCCTATCCAAATAATTCCCCCGACATGAATATCGCATTTTTTCTTGCTTTATTTTTCCCTCTATTTTTTTCCATGACATACAGTGGTCACTATGTTTTTACATTCATAAGCTATTCAAATTTTAGATATGAATCTATGATCCAGCGCAAAAATTCACGTTAATTTGAACATAGCTGCGACACTGAAAGTACTGAAAGGTCACTCAAACCTCATGATTGGCCTATACAACCACTCTGAAAATACAAGGCCAGGAAAGTGGGTTTGTGTGTTTTTTTTTCTTTATTATTTTTTTCTCTCTCTCTATCTCTCTTGCATTTTTGTGAATCTAATGATGCACTTATGTTGCCCCACTTTTCCCTTCTCTTCATACCTTACCTACTAAAGGAGGAAATGCCACTTTCTTGGTAAGTGGATGTTAACCAAGAGGGACTTAAATCAAAAAAAGATCACAGTGTGACAAAACTAAGAACATAGGGTGCTGATGAAAGCTCAACAGTACTCTGCCGGAAATAAAGGAATTCAGACAAACTAAAATGAAAAAAAAAAAAAAGACAATTTATTTATTTCCAGTAACATTTGTGAATTTAATTTAATTTAATTTTTTTATTTTATTTTCAACTTTCCCTTGTTCCTTCCTAAATCTCTACCAGTTTTTGTGCTGTTTTGTCCAGATGTCTATCTCACTCCTCACTATTATAATTATTTTATTTTATTTAGTTCTATCTTTTGTTTATCTGAAATCATTTTTTGTTCTACATGACGTTAAATTTCTTTCATTTTTTATTTATTTATGTTAGGTCTTAATCTTAGAGTTCTCTCTTCCCCACCTGCTCTTTACAATTATTTTCTGTTATCAACTTTTTGTTGCGTTTTGCATGCAAAGTTGCATGAGCTGCATTGTTGGGGTCGGAAGGCTAAGCAGAAAGAATAGTCTCAGTGTAGAATCTCTGTGTTAACGTGCTGTATGCAACCGTGAGTTGACTTTTTTTGCTACTTTTAGATGAACTCATGCTAAAGCATCTCTCCATTTTTCTCTTCCCCCCTTCTCTATTTGTTTCCCTTCACAGCACTTGAATTCAGTATCTCCATCTTCAAAGACACATTCAAAAGTGGAGACGTCACCTAACCATCACAAGGCTAATAACCGTAATGATATTAGGAGTCCAAGGTCTATTTCATCAGGTAAAGGTGGTCGATGTTCTTCAGATGATAAACGACGACGCCACTCTAGGTCACCGTCATCAGAGAGACAACGTGGACGATCTAGAGGACGAACCAGGATGCACAAGGAGTCTTCTGTGAACACAGAAAGCCATACAGGCTATAGTAGTGATTCTGAAGGATCTATTGTTTCACACACACCTGGAGTAGAGAAGACCCATGGTGCTTTAACAAAGAAGTAAGAACAAATTATTGTGATTTTAGCAGAATTATCAATTAGCCCTAATTTGATTTTGTTTGCATGAGTAAAGCATATTTGATATCTATAATCCTTATGTCTACGTATATTTCATACCTGTACTTCCAAAAGCAATCATATGTTACTCATAACATAAATATATGCAAACTGTAATTCGTTTTTGCTAAAAACAGGAACAAATCTAATCAGTATATATATGTCATAGGCCAACAGTCAAGCATCATCGTGGGAAACAAAATAGTTGTTCTGAGTCTTCAGTGAAACGTACTCGACAAAACTTTGAGAGGAGGAAGAGTCTAGCTCGAAGCACTGGCAACAGGGGTAGTTCTTGGAGCTCTAGCTGCTCACCTTCCCGTTCGAGGTCACGAGACAAGAGATCTGCAAGAAGCAGATCTCGATCTCTATCTCCAAAGAAGAATTTAAACAGGTAAATACTTTATTAATTATCTTGCGCTATAGCATTTGTTATTGCTGCTTTTAGTTAGTTTCTTTGACTAATTAAAATGAGCAGTTGTGGTCCAGAGTTGTTTAAGTTTATATTTTAGTATTAAATATGTTCTTCAACTATCCTAACTGACTGAACTAAGAGATTTGTGTTTGCAGTACTTTCTGTGAGCCTGAACTTGCGAGTTTTTTAGAAAAAAAAAATATATATTTTGGGGGAATTTATCATGGGGGAAATATTTGAAGTCAGTTTTCCTTGAGTCTGCGTTGAAGTACTTTGCCCCAAATTTATTAAAAGGAACACACTGATGGGCATTTATCAATTCATTTACACAACTATTGTGTAGTAAATAAGTCACAAATTGTGGCACACGCCATATGTGCATCATTATTTGCGACTTCCTACCCTTCTCATCACTATTCCAAAGGGGCAAGGAAAGAGACGGGCTTAGTGGGTTGGATGGTGCTTTGTGCCGTCTACCGGATTTCCTATAACTTACGCCAGGTTGTGCCTCTTAATAAATTGGGAGCATCTCACTCCAATGCAGAGGCATCAAGACTGGCATATGAGAGTGTATTGATAAACGTCCCTCAATGTTTGTTAAATTTGGTGCATCTTTTAACCTTTCATCTAGAAATACTACTCTGTTTTTTACACCTCACTCTTACTGGAGTGAGTTCACGACTTAAAAAAAAAATTTGCAGTGATAAATCTGTAATAAAACTAATTAACATAGCTAACCATGCCCACTTTCCTACCCACTTTTCAACACTGGAGTGAGTAGTATGAAAATGCAAAAAGTAGCACATTTTTGTGCATAAAAAACACAAAAGCCCTATTTTGAACTTTTTGAAGCTAGAATTCTGAATTGCAGGGCGTGATAAATTCTCCCTCCTGTTTCTAATTTGGAATCAAACTTAGTAAGTTATAGCAAATGATGACATTTAACATTTTTCCATATTTTTGATATGTCTGTCTGGATATAGCTATAAATTATGGTTACTATCGTGACAGCACTTTTGAGTAGATGTAAAGTGCACACACAGTATATGATTTACGGCCTTTTCTCTCTTTGGTCTAAAGGAACAATATACTATCAGTTGACTTTAGAGCAAAGGCATCAACAAGTAATGTGAAATTGTATATTAAATGAGTGAGATGGCATAATACTATTCCCTTTCTACAAACTGCACTCTTGCTTTAAAACATTGCATAAAAAAATATGAATGTTATGTTGCAAATCTCTCCAAAACAAAAGTTGTTCTTCATCTCTTTAGGGACTTCAGGAGACTGTAATTAAAAAAAAAAAATCCATAAACATATTTGTATGCAAACTTGTTTTTGTGTGGCCACATCTAATGTATTGAATAACTTATTATTTTTACTTGAAAAAACACAGTATTTCCACCATTGTTCTCTGTGGTTTTGTTTTAGGTGTTCACTGTGTGATATAAATGACAAGATAAATATTCTGTTGGTCAGTATGATTACAGAGATTGTATTTTTCACAATAAAAACACTCTTGGGAGATTTAATAAACTTTTATTGCAGTTTTCCAGCATAGTAAAGCCACATATGTTGGCACGAGTTAGGCTTTGCGCCCAAATTAGCAACTTTTTGCCCTGAGATGCACCACAATAATTAAGAGGGTTTAGCCTCTTAATAATAGTGGTCGGTGCCACGCCAACACAACATAGATTAAGAACGGCGTACAATATGGTACAACGTACACAAATACATCAAATATGACCTTCTTATGACGTTCACTATACAGGATAAATAATCTATTCTTTGTATTGTACAAGTTGTTACTGATTATGCAATTTGATTGGGAGGCCCAGGTATGATGACGTTTACACTGCCTGGCCCCGTTACAGAGAGAGCAGAGCCTCTAGGCTCATTCGCATAGAGGCTCATTCGCATATGTTAAAGTTTAATTTTTCTCAGCAATACAGATACATATGAACATGGCACAAACACATATGTCTTCATCTGCCAAGCGCACATGCAACAGGTCAGCCAGTTTTATAGGTACAACTCTGCTGACAGATGCCTTTATAAAAATGAGGAGATGCTGCACCTCATTGTCGGATTATTGGATGGTTCTCCTATCAATACCATCACTGTTGTCATGGCTCTTATCCTTAAACCTGGTGCTTACTAATTAGATAGATATGTAATATTTGTCATTCATTGGACGCTTCCATTCATCTGTCCATTGACTGTGACATTATGTTATTATATCAGTTCCTTACACCAGTGTATTTAATTCTCTTAGGGAAAAAGACAATGAGACTCGAGCACGGCATAATGACACAGAAGCAGCAAGACCTAGACGACGCTCTAGAAGTTACTCACCTATTCGGAAGAGAAGAAGGGACTCTCCAAGCTTCATGGAGCCTAGGAGAATTACAAGGTAACTGTTAGAAATGCAGTTATGGGAATAAGACACAGATTTTTATTTTTACAGGACCAAATGTATACCCAAGGATACACTAAGGCTAATCCTAAAGGTTAGGTATATGTATAAACAGTTGTATACTACTATTCAAGTCATTAGGAGCCATATAAAACCAAATACAAATGGGATTCCATAATCGATGAAGCCAACGATATTAAAAGTGCTAACATAAGAATCAGCGGTGTGTAGAAAACAACAGATGATCAAAGAGTCTTGAAAAACTGCTACTAAGAAAATTTCCTACTTCTTTTTTTTTTTTACGTTATTTATAAATGTAAGTAGATTTATGAAGTGAGTATTTACCCTTTAGCACTATGTCGTTGTTAGTTCCAACATTCTGTGTTTTTTGAGTTCTTATTATAATTGAGGCTTCTTTTTTCTGATACAGAGAACATAGGTGTTACCAGTTTGAGTTGTGTCCCTGTACTTTAGTTCAGTTCTTCCAGTATCAGCCTGTACAAGTACACATCCCTACTGGTAACACCCAGATGGATCTACTGGAAGGTGTGGGGAGAGTGGTGTGCCTCGCCTTTTACTGTTCCCCATTTAAATGTTTTACGTAATGCCATATTGCGTTTGCAACGATAATTGTATCTACTTTATGCACACATTTGATGCAGTTTATGCATTGGTATATTGGATTATATACTACTGCTGTGCCTTGCTTGTTTATCGTTCAATGAATTAATAAATGAATCAGCAGAGAATGTCAAACCTATTTAAAACACAATTTATATTAAATCTCTTTTAACCCCTTAATGCAATATTATGTCCAAGTACCCCACCTGTGGAGGTGTACTTGCTGCCTCAGAATCATCACAAACAAACCCTCACACAGCTCAGTCAATGGAAAAATAAAAAAGTTATGACTTTCAGAATAATGCAACACAAAACACAAAAAATATTATAATTTTTTTACAGAAAAGTGTTAATAGGTTTTAATAATTTAATATGTATCCTAAAGTAGTGCCCAAGCCGGACTGGTCATTTAGGGGTTAAGGACAACAGCTGTCAAGAAACATTTCTTCACTCACAGACTGTTGTAAGAGCATATTTGCTGACAAACTGTACAGATCAAAAATGATTAGAAGAAATTTGCAAAATAATAATTGAACCTGAAAGATTGGTTTGGAGAATTTGTGAGTGTGGTAAAATACAACACAGGCTAGATATTATCATGAACACATTACTATTTTGCGATGCCTGCAAAAGACAAGTTCTTCCTTTCTGATAAATTTGTTAATGGGTGTTTGAGTATGGTAGCGCTTGTGAATGTTTGCTTAAAGAGGTTGTCCTTAGAATAGGTCATCAATATCAGATTGGCGGGGTCTGACACCTGGCACCCCGGCCGATCAGCTGTATAAGGAAACGGCACGCGTAGTGCACAAGTGCCGTCTCCCTTCTCTCTTCTTGCTCTCCGCTGTATGTCTATGGCAAAGCAGCAGCGGACAGGAAGAGAGAAGGGAGATGGCATGAGTGCACTACGTGTGCTGTCTCCTCATATAGCTGATCAGCAGGGGTGTGTCGGGTGTCGGACACCCGCCAAACTGATATTGATAACCTATCCTGAGGATAGGTCATCAATAGAAAAAGCCCGGACAACCCCTTTAAAAATGAAAACTACCATTGCAGGTAGAACACAAAGAGTTATTTAGTTGAATATGATTTCTAAATCATTTCTAGGATTAAGTGGCCGCAGGTGATTATTTGTTTAACTTCTTATTCAACAATATTTTTCAAAATGAAAGAATAATATAGTGTTATATATAGAAACTACTTTAGGCTACTTTCACACTCGAGTTTTGGGCGGATCCGCAAAAACAGATCCGTTACAATAATACAACCGTCTACATCCGTCATGAACGAATCCGTTTGTATTATCTGTAACATAGCCAAGACGGATCTGTCATGAACTCCATTGAAAGTCAATGGGAGACGGATCAGTTTTCTATTGTGCCAGAGAAAACGGATCAGTCCCCATTGACTTACATTGTGTGCCAGGACCAGGATTAGTTTGGCTCAGTTTCGTCAAGTGGACAGAAAAATGCTCCAGAGCGGAATGGAAATGGAACGGAGGCAAACTGATATATTCTGAGCGAATCCTTTACCATTCAGAATGCATTAGGGCAAAACTGTTCCGTTTTGGACCGCTTGTGAGAGCCCCGAACGGATCTCAGATACTGAAAGCCAAAACGCTAGTATGAAACTAGCCTTAGTTGTGCAGCTCTTGTACAGACCTATGTGTCTCATCTCAGGATCCTTAGCATAAATAAAAGAAAATTGGTTGATGTGTAGATAATATTCTACTATTATCCTTAAATTCACATTCCGTGATTTTGTAAGGTTCTTTATCTATTTATTTTTTTAC
Organism: Bufo bufo; assembly: GCF_905171765.1. NCBI lineage: Eukaryota > Metazoa > Chordata > Amphibia > Anura > Bufonidae > Bufo > Bufo bufo. Next base: position 381,931,835 of record NC_053391.1, read on the forward strand.
CAGTCCGGCTTCACAAAGTGCAAGGCTGTAATATCAAGGAAAGGGTTTAATTCATACTGCAAATTCATTCTTAAAATACCTGACATCATTTGTATTATGTAAATTGATGCTGTTCCATCCCATGTTAAGGTTCCTTGTGATGACCTGCTGCCAGTGACATCGATGACAGCAAGTATACTTGATTACTAGGGTAATCTTGCCGCTCGGATGAAGCTGGGCACTCTGTCAAATTTACTAACTGCTTTCAGGATGTCTCTATCTTAATGCAGTCTGTCCTACAAGGGGGTCTGATATCTGCAGCTTTATTAATACTGTGCTATATGTGCAGCACAGCTTCTACTGGATGTGGACACTTTTCTAGAGGCAAAAAGCTATTGCATTCCATTCATGTAAAGCAAACAATCTAGTACCAGGAGGCACAGTGTCTGTCAGCCCATTATAGGAACTTCCATAGGCTATGGTTTATTGTCTGGAAGCTTATGAAGTTTTAAGTATGTTGTTGATAATGGACTGAAGATTATTAATATTTCAGTACTTGAAGTGTCCAGTGTCTGTTGAAAGACCACACGTAAAATGAAGAAATGCAAACAGCTGAAGGGTGCTGAAATAAGAAGGTGTCATTTATGGCATCTTTTCTTTCAGGCTTGGCTGGGCCCTGTCACATAAACAATTTTGAGAGATGTGCAAAAAGCTTTCATGACTGTGGCTTCTATTTGCATCATCTGTCAGTCCATCGCCATCTTTCCCCTTTAATACAGTATGCATATGCTAATGGACACCATCATTTTAGACTGAAATGTAATAAACATAAATAAATAAAAAATATTACATTAGAAAGGATATCAATATCTTAAGCACAGAAGGGCCAATGTTGGGGTTTGGCCTGGGCTGGCTTTTGCTTTGATGGAAAGGAGTGCAATTCCTTTTGCTTGACACTAACACTTAATCATGTCTTCAGGTTCACTTATTTACTAACCTCCTGTTTCTACATTTTCAGAGACTGTCAGAGGTGTGGATTATGTGGGGCCAACAGAGAACATATTAGAAACTGTGCACTGAGTAGATCAAGCTTAAGCATCATCTTTCCCGCTGTTTTTGAAACTCATAGCTGTATTTTAGATCAGTAAACAGCACTGAAAGGGAGCCTATCATGAAATGCAATGCAATCTGCAGGTAGCAGGTTATAGAGCAGGAGGAGCTGAGCAGATTGATATATAGGAAAAGTAATATTTGTAGTCACATGGGTGGTCTTATCAACGATTGACCTCTATCTATGTATCCATACTAATACAGTGAAGTTGTCAATCGCTGATAAGACCACATGACTACTGAACTCATATAGACTATAAACCTATAGATTAATCTGGTCAGCTCCTTCTGCTCTATAACATGCTGCCGTTTGCACTGCATGTTATGGTGGCAGCTTCCATTTAAGCATGCAGTTTTCTCCAAAAATTATTAGAACATGAAGCCTAACAAATGGACACAATCAGAGGCTTCAGATTCAGTTATTTCTATATTTACCTTTAAAAGGAACCTGTCTAGAATTTTATGTTGCCTGAACCACATGCAGCATGAAGTATGTCAGGCTCCCTGGTTGCAAACAATACAACTATATTTTACTCTGAAACTATGCTGTGGTTTAGAGAAAATATAGTTGACCTCCCCCTGGCTTGGCTTCATTGACAGATTTGTCCCTATACAAAAATAGGAAGAGCCTGTCAATAAAACCAAGCTGGATAGGGGAAGGCTGGCAGTGAACAATCCAGTTCCCGGCTTATTCTTAAACTGTGTTTTCCTTGAAATTCTGCAGTATTTCAGAGTAAAACATAGTTGTTTGTAACCAGGAAACCAGAAGATATGTCATGCTGCCTATGCTTTAGGCAGCACAAAGCTCCTGATAGGTTCCCTTTTGCGCTTGATATAATATACGCCAAACTTTTATTGGCCCCATTTCCGCTATCCTGTTCTTTTTAACAATCAAAACAATCACTTTTATTATTCGTAGGTAAATGTTCAAACCTAACATGTCAGTTTCTAAAAATAACTAACTTCTTAAGCAAGAAACGTCTTAACTTCTTAAGCTGACTTCTTCAGTAGACTTCCATTGTCTGTAATATCCTAAAGACTGGATGCTGCCTGCTTCCTCCTGTAACTTATTAATTGTTTTCATTTGCAGTGCCCGGAAGCGTCCTATTCCATACTACAGACCAAGCCCATCTTCCAGCTCCTTGAGTAGCTACTCTCACAGTCGTAGCCGAAGTAGGAGCTATGACAGCTATAGCAGCTACAGCCGTAGCCGGACTCGGAGCCGTTCTCCCAGCCATAGTAGAAGCCCTAGTTACAGGAGCAGCTCGGAGAGTGCTGGATTTTAAGCCTCTGTGCATCAAAAATCAACTTCTACTAATCACATTTGCTTCCTAAAGTAGATTGTGTGTTAGCCCAAGAAAAATCACAGGGTTGGAATGTGAAATAGAATAATATATGTATATATATTTATATATATTATGAATATTCACTGTCGCTCGCATCTACAACCTCATATTAATGTAAATCTGTCCTAGGAAAGCTCTTAGAAATGCAAACACCTCACAACAATAGAAATTCTGTTCTTCATTCTGTCACATCTTGAGATTTCCCCTGTGTTCTATGAACAGAGTGCTCAATGCTGCAAAGCACAGAAGCCACAGCCTCTTCACCACTGCATAGAATGGTGGCACTACATGGAGATAATGACAGCCTCAGTCTTGGTTACTTAACTGTATTTTATAAAGTCATATAGTCTGTAGTAGGAAGTGTTTTTCAGTATTCAAACATTTTGGACTTATAATGATATATATCTGCTTCATCATAAAACATGTTTGGAAGTTAATGACAGGTCCCCCCCAAAAACTTTTTTTTTCTTTTTGCATTTTTATAAATTAACAGAAATGAAGAGCATGTAATTTAGTTCATTCATTGTGATACCTATCTACTATATGTCTGTTCTCATGTGTTATTTTTTTTAGACTCTCCATGTTCCTGTTCCCATGTGACTAAATAGTTGGCAAACACCTTATCAAAAGTTTTCTGTCATCTCAGGAGTTCCTGAGAATGTCCATGATATGTTTACCAGCATGTGCCCATACATGAAGGGTGTATTGGTTTAACTTGAAATAGTCCAAATTATTAACTGATGGTAACTGGATTTTAAACTAACAACTTATGAGAAACAAGCTAGACTTTGTTAGTAATGCTATAGGTAGGTTTTTTAAAGGGGTTGTCCAACTCATTACAAGTAATAGCCGGTCCTCAGGATAGGCTGTCACTGTCTGATTGATGGGGGTCCATGCTGATTAGCAGTTCTGTAATATCTCCAGACCCAGAACTTGGCACAAGATCTACACAGCTCCATCCTTGAAAGAAATGGGAGTAGCACTGAAGTAACCAGCTGGGTCCACTGCACAATGGATGGAGCTGTGTACTTCTGGAGTCAGAACTACTGCAGAACAGCTGAATGGCAGGGGTGCAGGGTGTTGGACCCCCGCTGGTCAGATAATGATGGCCAGTCCTGAATATTGGCCATCACTTATAAAGGGTTGAACAACCCCTTTAAGTCTGTTTAGCATATTTAAACTGCAATTGAGTTTGAGAGTCAAATTAATAGCTAAAATCACCAGCAAAAAGATAAAATAATATACATATATAATAATAAGCTGATTATTAAATTATTTTAAATGCAGCCACCAGAGATGTACAGTAACTAGGCTTACCTTCACATGAGGCAAAGATTCAGCTTGTTCTACCCCATATCATAATGCTGTGGTCAAGGTAGAGTGTGTTGTTGGTGCCCCAACACCCAACATCAGGGGTTCATGTCCAGCTAGCCCACCACACACACCCAGCTACACCTCTGGCTGGGATTCGTCTAAATCTGCATTTCTCTAGCCGCATGTATATGTTTTTGAGAAGTAATTGTCTCTTATTTGTTTAGTAAATAATTATCCATCAGCACCATCTTTATTTTTTTTACCATATTTTATGAACGTATTCTAAAGATTACAGCTACTATCACCTCCAAAAAGACATTCCATGCAAAACCACTGACGCTATAGAGTCACTTTTAACCTCTTGAAGAACACGTATTAACTTATTAACTTATTTATTAATTAATTTATTTTTATTTATTTATTTATTGTGATTAAATTATGTCTGTTTAATGGCTTTAAGAACAAGTGTTGATTTCTCTCTCGAGAATTTAACAAAAAAATTTGCATGAACAATCTGGTAACATGGTTGTTTAAAGGGGTTTTTAGAGGAACAATTGTGCACAATTCTTCCGTTTAATTTGCATTTATGAAACATGATTGAAAGCCGCAATGAACAAACACACTTTTTGGGTACATAGTACTTCTGTACATAGTTGTGGTCACCAATGCTGCTTATATTTTATAATATGCACAGTACAGTTCATGTACAAGTCACAGACACTTGATGGCTGCAAGACAATAGGCACATGATCCTAGTCCAAAGTGATATGCCATAGAGCAACCTCAAGCAATAAGGTGAGGGCTCCATGATGATATTTGGTCACCTGCTGTAAAATTCCCTTAATGGGTATGAAAGAAAAAAATTGGAAAGAATTATAAAGTAGTTTTAAGTTCTCACAAATATTTCACTCATGGTGAGGTCATGTGCAAGTGGTGGTAATGCTGTGGCTTTAAAATGGAGCCCTAGTCTTAAAGAGACTTCCTGGGAGTAGAATATTCATGACCTATCAACAAGAAAGGTCATCAATATCTGATTGGTTGGCGTCCGACTCTCGGAACCCCCATGATCAGCTGTTTTAAGAGGCTGCAGTTTTCAAAGGAGTGCTGCGGCCTCCTCACAGCATACCAAGCACCATACCATACATTATATAGCAGTTGTGCTTGATTCACTTAAATGGGACTGGCCTGGGGTGCCGGGAGTTGGACCCCCACCGATCTGATATCGATGACCTATCCTGAGGCTTTCTTTTTGTGATGCATCCTTCAGTGAAAAAGCTGCACTGCAGCAAATATTTAAATAGATTGGACAAATACTTTATGTTTCCTTGTATTAGAATAAAATATATGGTGTACAGTTTCTCTGAGATTACAGGATAATTGTATAAATTGTGTTCTGACTGTTGAGCAAGGCAGCCTCCACTTTGGATATGTATAAATTATTTCACTAGGTAAGAGAAATGTCGTTAAAATCAAGTGTAGCTAACATTGGTCCAGTCACAGTGCTTTGAAATGAATAGAACCCCCTGCCAATCATGACGTCCTAAATGGCATGTTGACATAAATTTACTTTGCACTGTTCTTGCACTGTCCTGATATATCATTTCACAATGATGACAAATATAATGTATGCAAGGAACTGACTGCTTCACCAAAATGTCACCATTTGAAAGGATTAACCATTTTGGTCTCTTCCCTCTGGATTTGTAAATTTTGCATATTTATTGCATTGTTAATGCCTATAATATCCACATACAACTAATAAACATCAGTTAACATCAATTGTAATTTCTTATGAAGATGTATAGTTTCAGTTATTTGGAGTTTATCTACTAATCTTGTATTTGGTAACTGTCATAAAGTCCCAAAGAAATTGAATGTGATGTGATATTGGCATTTTCCATAAACTCCTTTATGTTTTAACACATATGGCTATTGTTTTTATAAAATAATAATAAAAGCACAGTACGGAACTGGCATTTATCGGCATTTAATGCATTCAAACCGCCTAGCTCTAATTACTGCATGTCTTATAATGAGGGAAGTATTGAAGAATGGATGGAAAATGAAAAATAAGGCAAAAGCTACTACAGTATGTAGGATAAAAGGTAATTACATTACTGCTGTCACACTCTGCCCACTAAGCAAGCCATACAATCCTTAAGAGACCATAGATAAACAAGGTGGCAACATAGATTGAAAGCAAAACATTTTTGCAGGTTTATGTTTTTTAATCAACCCATATATACTGCAAAGCATTAAGAACTTATAGCTTAAAAAAAAAAAAAGTACAAAAAATCTACAGAGAGACAAAGAGACTACCATCAGAAATATCGGGACCCATATGGGCAAATGGTCAGGGTCTCTATTTTGTCCATTAACCTCCATCTTCTACCTCTTTGCATACATATAGGGTAACTTGAAGAAGGCATACTGTCATGGAGGGGAGTGGGGAAAACCCCCCACCGTGCAAAGGCAGAGACTGCAATGCCAGATAGGAAGGAACAGGGAGCAGGTCACCACCTAGCACAACCCTGAACTCACCTTAGACTCCTACCGCATGAGCTGCCTCAGAAGGTAAGGGGGCTCATGCTCACCAACCTTTGACCCTACTATCCCTACAAAGCCCTAGGCCTAATGACAGGGCAGAGACCACCCATTCATCCAACACCACGGATAAATGGTGTCTCAAACGGCCCAGTGGCAAGCAGGATAGAAGGCCATGGGCTAAACAGTACGGCAGGTAAGTTACACAGTAACATAACTATGCAATCCTCACCTGCCGTAGCCATGATGGAAGGTGGCTCCAAGCTGGAAAAACCCACAGGTGAGTCTTCGCTTAAACCCCTCCGGGAAAGCCCGCCCCTTTCGGAGCCTCATACAACAATAAAACCTCCAAGCAAAACCCGCACCATAACTACATACACCAGGTGGGGGGAGGAATGACAGAAACACACCAGAAGGGACAACAGACAAAGCAAAAAATACAAAATAACAAATAAGGATAGCTCACACAGACAGTATCATTCAGCCCAGGAGCAGAGCTCCACACCAAGCTGACAAACAAACCAAACTGACACTCAGGCTTTACCACACCAACATATAGGAGGCCTGAGGTCACACCTACCAAGCACACCTTAACCCCGTGCACACCAAAGCAGGGAAAGGAAGCATCCTAAAAGGGAAAGCGCACACACATGCATAAAAACAAGTTGCCACCGACAACCAGCATGCGCAGCGAAAATGTTGCGGCACACACCGAGGCCGTGACACATACGTTATCCTATATAGCGTATACCATATATTTAATAGGTCCATGGGGGAGCAGAAACAGAATAGTACTTGGGTCCTGTGCATTTATATCTCTGCCAAATGAAGCACAACATGTAGGTAACCAGGTTTGCACATCATTGCTTCTTAAATATGGTGTCTTAATTTAATGTAGTGAGTGTATCCTCTGTTCTGTAGAAAGTCAATTGAGGACATTTATGAAAGCTTTTACTCCACCATTGTGGCATAAAAGAGTCACAAATTATGGCAAATTCCACGTTTTCCCCATAATTTGCTACTTTTTAATCTTCTCGCCACTTTTCTTAAGTGTTGAGAAAAGAGTGGTGCTTATTGGGAGGAGGCTGGGCTTAGCACAGCCAGACAGATTTACTGTAACTTACACCAGAAACTGGTGTCAGTTGTAACCTGAGTCTACACCATCCCCAGACTGGCATAGATTTGAGTTTTTGGCCCACAGAGTGCCAGAAAGATGCATCTTACTCCAGCGCAGGGACATCAAAATCATGTTAAGGGGCTGAGGAGGTGAGGTATAGTCTAACATTTGATGATTCAATGGAGCATAGCTTCAGATTGAGTTTATTATTGATTGTATTGCTTTTTGTACAACTATTTTTTGTTTGGGGAACAGTTTTATTTACAGCAAAAATGCTACGACCTTGAAAAATTGGAAAGAAGTATATATGAAGTTGAGAATGGAATGAACAGAAAGAAGAAAAAAGGAAGAAAAGGAGATTTCAAGTCAACTCCTTTATAATAGTTTTGATTTTGAGCAGATCAAACATTTTATCAAGAAAAATTGGCCTGTTCTAAAAAATTATCTAATAATTACCTGATAAACTGTAAATGAAAGCCAAAATGAAAAGGTGCTTATTTTATGATATGCGCTATTAGAAAAAATTCTGAGTAATTGTTTCAGTGAAATTTATCATTAGTGTATAACATATAAAATCTAAAAGACTTTCTGTTGTCTACTTCCAAATGAACAGTTAGCTATAAATCTCTTCCATAATAATAAAACTTCATTACCTGTATTCTGCAATCTATAAGCTACAGTATAAATTATCTTCTAATATATAAAGCTGAGTGTATGTATGTGTGTATGTCCACTAAAGATATCCGCACCGTCGCATTTACAATCACAAAATTTGGCACACAGGTACATCAGGAGTCCGGAAAGGTTTTAGACCGGGTCTCAGCTCTCTAGGATGTACCATTCCTAAGATATTCCAAAAAAATGCATTAGCCAATAGAAGCCTGGTCACATGACCCTTATCAGCCAATAGAAGCTTGCAGGCCCTTAGTCTCCACATACACATAGTTTTACACCAGGTTTCGATAACAACCCAGCCATTTTTCTTCACTGCTGCATACCTCCCAAGTATACCTCTTTTGGAGGGACAGTCTCTTTTTGACTTAAGTCCCTATGTTCCTCTTTGCTCCTTAAACATCCCTCTTTTTAATCTGAGGTATAGATTTGAATGATTACATTTACAATCCTGATCCAGAATGCTTTTCCCTCATTCCTATCTATGTATTAAAGCCCACCTCGCATATTATTTCATTATTTGATGCAATTTGGATTTTAGAAATTTTTATATTCAGGTAATTTTTTTGCGCTATTGTGTATATAAATATGCTGGATAAGTGGATCTTTCACACAATAACACATAAGTGTCCCTCTTTGACCATCCCAAAAATTGGGAGGTATGCTGCTGTAGGTTAGCTTTAAAGTAGTGTTGATTGCGAATATTCTAATCGCAAATTGTTATCGCAGATATCGGCACTTCGAGAATTCACGAAGATTTAGAATATAGTGCTATATTTTTGTAATTGCAAATATTCTAGATTTTTTTTAAACAGTACCCTCCTGCTTCTCGCTTGTGGGCCAATGAGAAGGTTGCAATATCTTTGTCTGAGCTTAGCAACATCCCTAGCAATCAATAGGAAAGTTGCTTACCCCTTACTATATAAGAAACGCCCCAGCAGCTATTTTCTGCTGTTTTTTGCAGTTCTGAGAGAGAGAGAGAGCAGGGTTATTGCTTTGCTCTGTGCTTTGCTGAGTCATTTACATTGCTGAGTGAATTACATTAGCTAGTTAGCTTATATATATAATACAGAGTTAGTGGTAGATAGTCAGTGTAGGTTAGATAGTGATATAGTGTAACTGATAGGTTCCAGTGCAGGGTAGTGTGATAGGAATTACTGTACTGTGCATTTTCTCCAGTCTCAGGAAACTTCTAGCAGCTTGAAAAATGTAGCAAAAGTGACCCACGCTTGTATTGCACGCGTAATATGCGCATATTACATAGCAGATTTTTGCAATTAAGAAAATAATGACGAGATTACGAATTCAAGAATTTGCAAATTTATTGCGAATATTAGGCCATAAATTCGCAAAATATTGCAAAAACAAATATTGCCTATGCTGCTCATCACTACTAAAGGGGCAGGGCGCTGTGGATGACACTGTTAAGGTAGCGGAGTGCTGTGGACATCACAGTTAAGGGGGCAGGTAGGGTGGCAATTCAGGCCACCCTAAAAAGTCTGACTTAAAACCCCTGCCCCCAGGTCCTACTAAGCTATGCCCCGAACCGCTTAGACCGCGCCCACTGCGCAGCCAACGGGAATTGAAAAAATGAAGGTAAAAATCTACTTCTGTCAGCTGCACGGGTGGGAGGGAGGGCGATTTTATCCCTGCAGCTCACACTCTGCAGCACAGTGCTGCTGTCTGAGAGTGAGCTGTTCAAAAGAACATCCCTGTGTCCATCCAGGCCCTGTGCCGGACGGAGGATAGGGAGTCTGAAAGACGGACTGTCCGACCTAAAACCGGACCTCTGGCCACCCTAGGGGAAGGCTGCTGTTGAGGTCACAGTTAAGGGGATGGTCCGCTATGGAAGTCAGTGTTAAGGGGCATATTGCTGTAGAGGCCACTGTTAAGAGGGCGGGGTGTTGTGGAAATCATTGTTAAGGACATGGGGTACTGTGGAGGTCACTAATAAAGGGGCGGCCTCTGTGGAGGTCACTGTTAAAGGGGCAGGCCGCTGTGGAGGTCAATGTTAAGGGGGCGGGATGCTGTTGAGGTCTCTGTTAAGGGGACAGGGAATGATGGAGGTCACAGTTAAGAGAACAGTCCACTATGGAGGTCAGTGTTAAGGGGCGGGGTGCTGTGGAGGTTACTGTTTAAGGGGGCAGGGTGTTGTGGAGGTCACATTTTAAGGGAACAGAGTTCTGTGGAGGTCACTGTTAAGGGGCAGGTTATTGTGGAAATCACTGTTAATGAGATGGGGTACTGTGGCGGTCATTAACAAAGGGGCGGCCCCTGTGGAGGTCACTGTTAAAGGGGAGGGAGCTGTGGATGTTACTGTTAAGGGGGCAGGCCGCTGTGGAGGTCATTGTTAAGGGAGGAGAGATCTGTGGAGGTCACTGTTAAGGCTGCAGGGTACTGTGGCAGTCACTGTTAAAGGGGAAGTCGCTTTGGAGGTCTCTGTTAAGGGGGCTGGGAATGGTGGAGGTCAGTTAAGTGGATTGTAACCTATGGTCAATGTTAAAGGGTGGGTGCTGTAAAGGTCACTGTTAAGGGGCAGGCCCTTGTGGAGGTCACTGTCAAGGGGGTGGGGAGCTGTGGAACTCACTGTTAAAAGAGCAGGCTGCTGTGAAAGTCAAAGTTAAGGGGGTGGGCTGCTGTGGAGGTCTCATTTTTAAGGAGGTGGAGCACTGTGGTGGGGTGAGTGTTAAGGGGTGGGGTACTGTAGATGTCACTGTTATAGTGGATACTGTCAATATCTTTTAACGACACACACAAACATTAAATCAAATATACCCATGCAAAGACGGGTCCTTCTGCTATTTCCCAATAAAAAGAAAAAAATTGAGACATTGGCGGCAAATTTTTCCCCCATTGCTGTCCCAATTACTTGTAACTAAAACTTTTCCCTACACCAAAACTAGTGTGTAAGACAAAAAGTAATGCAATCAATAATAAACTTAATTTGGCTATGCTTTATTGAGCTGTCATCTGGCCCCAGGAACACATCTCTGGTCACACAGTTGGCAGATTGAGAGTTTGTATTAATTCTACTCGCACCTCAAGTGGCTTGGTATGTATGATCCCATTTAGTATCTAATGGAAACAACACAGGACGCAGTGATGCAGGTAATATCAGCCCATGCATTGTGTCACAGTATGACTGTCAAGCAATTGTGATTATTGTCTCATTGATTGGTTTGTTTATAACCCCTCTGTTTCAAAGTCAGCATTTCATGAATATATGGTGCATTTAATATTAGTCCCTGCACTGTTGCATAGTATGAATGCTAAGGGACTGTGACTAATGTTGTTTCTATCTGTTGGTTACAACTCTGCCGAATTGTATTGCCATAAACTCTTTATCTTAGGAGTACATGTGTGTACCACTGGTTCCATTTTTGTGCATTTTGCCCCTATATCAATGCGCTGTTAGTCCATTAAGAGGCCGCACACTTTTTCTGTATTGACCCATTCAGGTATTGTCCCCTGATGAACCCTCTGTTGCATTAAGAGGGGGAAACGCGTTGGTACCTGTGAAATTGGGATACATCTTGTAATTATATCTTGTTAAGGACAGTTCAGTCCTAGGTACGTGGACAGAGTACACCTACCATTAAGGTGTATCTCTGGGCTGAGCAGCTGTGGAGGGGAAGTTTAGGGATAGTTATTCCCTGTACTCCAGTTTCTCAGCCTTTTACCGCCCTTTGTTTACCGTTGATAGCTTTCTACGCCCCAATTAGGATGCTTTATCCAAGTTGTAATTTTATTTTATTGTGATTATAAATAAAAGTTACGTTTTAGGTCCTTGCCCTCAGTGATACATTATGCTTCATTGAATCATCGCAAGTTAGATAATACCACACCTCCTCAACCCTTTTATCTTTAGAGATGATGATATATAATGATAGGCGAGCCTGAATAAAAAGGCAGTGATTTCATGATATGCGCTATTGTGTTTTTTATAACTCTGTAAATATAATAAATCTTGAGGTTTGCAGACTGGGAGTGACAGTACTTCACTATTAGACATCCTTTCTTGTTTCTAGATCTAGGAGAGGATCCAGGTGGAAAGTGTGGCTCCTAGCAATGAATAACAGTAAAATCTACATGAGCAATTAGAACCCTTAAAACATATATACTTTATTTGATATCCTTCTAAAAAAAAAATGACCCTGATTAGTCTCCCCTAATTCAAATGATCATTGGGTCCAGGAGTGGGTAAAAATGAGGAAGGTGTCCACAAATTCAACAGATTGTCGCCAACAAATGGGTGCCTGGGAACAGGATAATAACACAGATTGAGCAGGAGCTGTGCTACATGCGTTCTCTCACAGCAACATTATAGCCATGCATGTTAAATTTAATACAAAATGTTACTTTATTAACTTTTGCACAAACACATGGGTTTCAATCACAGGAGGATCAAATATATACATATAACCATATCCTAGATATAGACAACAGTATGATTATATGTATCTATTAGAATTTGTATTCATTATTAATCCTGTATTTTTCTTGTATGCATTTACGTGCTATATAAGGGCCCTGATTGTGTGATGAGGTGAGGAACCTTGAAGAAACATCATGTGAGATCTGAAACAGCGGCAGTCTATTTGAAGGAATATTATCATTCAAACCCAGGTGCCTGTGGAAACTTTTATCAATTTAACTTAATAAAGTAAGATGTGGAATGTACTGGTGAGTGTAATACAAACTTTCCTCTGGATAGATAATATTAAGAAGTGGATTTTACAGGTGAGCGCCATACAAACCTTCTTTCCTCTGGATGGATAATATTGGCTTTACTTATACTATTCAAGTATAGTGCACCACCATACTAATGTTTGGCGGACTACAAGTTCAGTAATAGATTAAGTAATTTAATGTGAAGAAGGTGTAGCGCTATTATTTATTTTCAATTCTTTGTATTGATTTAAAAATAGTACGTTTAGAATGATAAGAAGTAAATACATTGCATATAATAATAAAATTGCATCTTAAAGAGGTTTTCTGGGACTGAGATATCGATGATCTATACCAGGGGTCAGCAACCTCCGGCACTCCAGGTGTTGGGAAACTACATCTCCCATCATGCACACTTGCTTGGCTTTTCTCTAAACTCCTACACAAGTGGAAGGAGCATGCTGGGAGTTGTAGTTTCACAACAGCTGCCGAAGGTTTCTGATCTCTGATCTATACTATCAGATATGTGGGAGTCCAACAACCAGCATCAATATCTAAGTCTTAGAAGCCCTGCTTAAAGTATAATTTTCCACGTGCTTAACAGAACGAAATTTAGTGTCATTGCGCCCATTACCTGTCCTGCCATTGGCAGCCATCCACCATTATCCTCTTTTGCAGGGGTGTTGTGAACACCTGGACTGCTATGGCCTAAAACTAGGGATGAGCGAACCCGAACTGTATAGTTTGGGTTTGTACCGAATTTTGGGGTGTCCGTGACACGGACCCGAACCCGAATATTTTCGTAAAAGTTCAGGTTCAGCTCTTTCTTGGCGCTTTTTGAAAGGCTGCAAAGCAGCCAATCAACAAGCGTCATACTACTTGCCCCAAGAGGCCATCACAGCCATACCTACTATTGGCATGGCTGTGATTGGCCAGTGCAGCATGTGACCCAGCCTCTATATAAGCTTGGGTCACGTAGCGCTGCACGTCACTCTGCTGTTACAAGTGTAGGGAGAGGTTGCAGCTGCGACGTTAGGGCGAGATTAGGCAGTGATTAACTCCTCCAAAACACTTAAGACAGTGATCGATCTACAGCTGTGGATCATTGAACTGCTGCTATTCAATTGCTCACTGTTTTTAGGCTGCCCAGAGTGTTTTTCAGTCACTTTTTTTCTGGGGTGATCGGCGGCCATTTTGTGGCTTGTGGTGCGCCAGCACAAGCTGCCACCAAGTCCATTTAACCATCAATAGTGTGGTTATTTTTTGGCTATATCCTACATCAAGGGCAAGCTGCCACCAAGTCCATTTAACCATCAATAGTGTGGTTATTTTTTGGCTATATCCTACATCAGGGGCAAGCTGCCACCAAGTCCATTTAACCATCAATAGTGTGGTTATTTAAATCTATCCCTAAAAGGGTATATTAGATTCAAGGTGCTGATAGGGTCATTCTCAATAACTTCACACACACGCTACTGTGCATATCCAAGTCTAATTCTGTCCGTAAACGTATACCTGTCACCCAGCGCCTAAATAATAGGCCTCAAATTTATATTCAGCTAAATCTGTCATTACTGCTGTGCCTGTATTAGTGTAATACGGTACCTAAATACAAACCGGATTACAAAAAAGTTGGGACACTAAACAAATTGTGAATAAAAACTGAATGCAATGATGTGGAGATGGCAAATGTCAATATTTTATTTGTAATAGAACGTAGATGACAGATCAAACATTTAATCTGAGTAAATGTATCATTTTAAAGGAAAAATACGTTGATTCCAATTTTCACGGTGTCAACAAATCCCCAAAAAGTTGGGACAAGTAGCAATAAGAGGCTGGAAAAAGTAAATTTGAGCATAACGAAGAGCTGGAAGACCAATTAACACTAATTAGGTCAATTGGCAACATGATTAGGTATAAAAAGAGCTTCTCAGAGTGGCAGTGTCTCTCAGAAGCCAAGATGGGTAGAGGATCACCAATTCCCACAATGTTGCACAGAAAGATAGTGGAGCAATATCAGAAAGGTGTTACCCAGCAAAAAATTGCAAAGACTTTGCATCTATCATCATCAACTGTGCATAACATCATCCGAAGATTCAGAGAATCTGGAACAATCTCTGTGCGTAAGGGTCAAGGCCGTAAAACCATACTGGATGCCCGTGATCTCTGGGCCCTTAAACGACACTGCACCACAAACAGGAATGCTACTGTAAATGAAATCACAGAATGGGCTCAGGAATACTTCCAGAAACCCTTGTCAGTGAACACAATCCACCGTGCCATCCGCCGTTGCCAGCTGAAACTCTACAGTGCAAAGAATAAGCCATTTCTAAGCAATATCCACAAGCTCAGGCGTTCTCACTGGGCCAGGGATCATTTAAAATGGAGTGTGGCAAAATGGAAGACTGTTCTGTGGTCAGACGAGTCACGATTCGAAGTTCTTTTTGGAAATCTGGGACGCCATGTCATCTGAACCAAAGAGGACAAGGACAACCCAAGTTGTTATCAACGCTCAGTTCAGAAGCCTGCATCTCTGATGGTATGGGGTTGCATGAGTGCGTGTGGCATGGGCAGCTTGCATGTCTGGAAAGGCACCATCAATGCAGAAAAATATATTCAGGTTCTAGAACAACATATGGTCCCATCCAGACGTCATCTCTTTCAGGGAAGACCCTGCATTTTTCAACAAGATAATGCCAGACCACATTCTGCATCAATCACAACATCATGGCTGCGTAGGAGAAGGATCCGGGTACTGAAATGGCCAGTCTGCAGTCCAGATCTTTCACCTATAGAGAACATTTGGCGCATCATAAAGAGGAAGGTGCAACAAAGAAGGCCCAAGACGATTTGAACAGTTAGAGGCCTGTATTAGACAAGAATGGGAGAGCATTCCTATTTCTAAACTTGAGAAACTGGTCTCCTCGGTCCCCAGACGTCTGTTGAGTGTTGTAAGAAGAAGGGGAGATGCCACACAGTGGTGAAAATGGCCTTGTCCCAACTTTTTGGGGATTTGTTGACACCATGAAATTCTGATTCAACATATTTTCCCCTTAAAATGGTACATTTTCTCAGTTTAAACTTTTGTTCCGTTATTTATGTTCTATTCTGAATAAAATATTAGAAGTTGGCACCTCCACATCATTGCATTCAGTTTTTATTCACGATTTGTATAGTGTCCCAACTTTTTTGGAATCCGGTTTGTAGATAGCCAGATAGTGTTAGGTGTCTGTAAAAAAAGGCCTGAATTTGAATTCAATACATTGGGCCAAATAATATTTTTCTTATTGTGGTGAACGGTAACAATGAGGAAAACATCTAGTAAGGGACGCGGACGCGGACATGGTCGTGGTGGTGTTAGTGGACCCTCTGGTGCTGGGAGAGGACGTGGCCATTCTGCCACAGCCACACGTCCTAGTGAACCAACTACCTCGGGTCCCAGTAGCCAGCAGAATTTACAGCGATATTTGGTGGGGCCCAATGCCGTTCTAAGGATGGTAAGGCCTGAGCAGGTACAGGCATTAGTCAATTGGGTGGCCGACAGTGGATCCAGCACGTTCACATTATCTCCCACCAAGTCTTCTGCAGAAAGCGCACAGATGGCACATGAAAACCAAGCCCATCAGTCTGTCACATCACCCCCATGCATATCAGGGAAACTGTCTGAGCCTCAAGTTATGCAGCAGTCTCTTATGCTGTTTGAAGACTCTGCTGGCAGGGTTTCCCAAGGGCATCCACCTAGCCCTTCCCCAGGGGTGGAAGAGATAGAATGCACTAACGCACAACCACTTATGTTTCCTGATGATGAGGACATGGGAATACCACCTCAGCACGTCTCTGATGATGACGAAACACAGGTGCCAACTGCTGCGTCTTTCTGCAGTGTGCAGACTGAACAGGAGGTCAGGGATCAAGACTGGGTGGAAGACGATGCAGGGGACGATGAGGTCCTAGACCCCACATGGAATGAAGGTCGTGCCACTGACTTTCACAGTTCGGAGGAAGAGGCAGTGGTGAGACCAAGCCAACAGTGTAGCAAAAGACAAAGAGGGAGCAGTGGGCAAAAGCAGAACACCCGCCGCCAAGAGACTCCACCTGCTACTGACCGCCGCGAGCACCCCAAAGGCAGCTTCAAGGAGTTCCCTGGCATGGCACTTCTTCAAACAATGTGCTGACGACAAGACCCGAGTGGTTTGCACGCTGTGCCATCAGAGCCTGAAGCGAGGCATTAACGTTCTGAACCTTAGCACAACCTGCATGACCAGGCACCTGCATGCAAAGCATGAACTGCAGTGGAGTAAACACCTTAAAAACAAGGAACTCACTCAGGCTCCCCCTGCTACCTCTTCTGCTGCTGCCGCTTCGGCCTCTTCTGCTGCTGCCGCCTCGGCCTCTTCTGCTGCTGCCGCCTCAGCCTCTTCCTCCTCCTCTGGAGGAACGTTGGCACCTGCCGCCCAGCAAACATGGGATGTACCACCAACACCACCACCTGCGTCACCAAGCATCTCAACCATGTCACACGGCAGCGTTCAGCTCTCCATCTCAAACATTTGAGAGAAAGTGTAATTTCCCACCTAGCCACCCTCGATCCCTGGCCCTGAATGCCAGCATTTCTAAACTACTGGCCTATGAAATGCTGTCATTCAGGGTGGTGGACACAGACAGCTTCAAACAGCTCATGTCGCTTGCTGTCCCACAGTATGTTGTTCCCAGCCGGCACTACTTCTCCAAGAGAGCCGTGCCTTCCCTACACAACCAAGTATCCGATAAAATCAAGTGTGCACTGCGCAACGACATCTGTGGCAAGGTCCACCTAACCACAGATACGTGGACCAGTAAGCACGGCCAGGGACGCTATATCTCCCTAACTGCACACTGGGTAAATGTGGTGGCGGCTGGGCCCCAGGCGGAGAGCTGTTTGGCGCACGTCCTTCCGCCGCCAAGGATCGCAGGGCAACATTCTTTGCCTCCTGTTGCCTCCTCCTCCTACTCAGCTTCCTCCTCCTCTTCTTCCACCTGCTTATCCAGTCAGCCACACACCTTCACCACCAACTTCAGCACAGCCCGGGGTAAACGTCAGCAGGCCATTCTGAAACTCATATGTTTGGGGGACAGGCCCCACACCGCACAGGATTTGTGGCGGGGTATAGAACAAAAGACCGACGAGTGGTTGCTGCCGGTGAGCCTCAAGCCCGGCCTGGTGGTGTGCGATAATGGGCGAAATCTCGTTGCAGCTCTGGGACTAGCCGGTTTGACGCACATTCCTTGCCTGGCGCATGTGCTGAATTTGGTGGTGCAGAAGTTCATTCGCAACTACCCCAACATGTCAGAGCTGCTGCATAAAGTGTGGGCCGTCTGTTCGCACTTCCGGCGTTCACATCCTGCCGCTGCTCGCCTGTCTGCGCTACAGCGTAACTTCGGCCTTCCCGCTCACCGCCTCATATGCGACGTGCCCACCAGGTGGAACTCCACCTTGCACATGCTGGACAGACTGTGCGAGCAGCAGCAGGCCATAGTGGAGTTTCAGCTGCAGCACGCACGGGTCAGTCACACTGCGGAACAGCACCACTTCACCACCAATGACTGGGCCTCCATGCGAGACCTGTGTGCCCTGTTGCGCTGTTTCGAGTACTCCACCAACATGGCTAGTGGCAATGACGCCATTATCAGCGTTACAATACCACTTCTATGTCTCCTTGAGAAAACACTTAGGGCGATGATGGAAGAGGAGGTGGCCCAGGAGGAGGAGGAGAAGGAGGAGGAAGAGGGGTCATTTTTAGCACTTTCAGGCCAGTCTCTTCGAAGTGACTCAGAGGGAGGTTTTTTGCAACAGCAGAGGCCAGGTACAAATGTGGCCAGACAGGGCCCACTACTGGAGGATGAGGATGAGGAGGAGGTGGAGGAGGATGAGGATGAAGCATGTTCACAGCGGGGTGGCACCCAACGCAGCTCGGGCCCATCACTGGTGCGTGGCTGGGGGGAAACACAGGACGATGACGATACGCCTCCCACAGAGGACAGCTTGTTCTTACCTCTGGGCAGCCTGGCACACATGAGCCGCAGTGCCTGCGCATAGATAGCAGAGTTGCCTACATTTTAACGTGTGCGGACTACTGGGTTGCCACCCTGCTGGATCCCTGGTACAAAGACAATGTGCCCACCTTACTTCCTGCACTGGAGCGTGATAGGAAGATGCGCGAGTACAAGCGCACGTTGGTAGACGCGCTACTGAGAGCATTCCCAAATGTCACAGGGGAACAAGTGGAAGCCCAAGGCGAAGGCAGAGGAGGAGCAAGAGGTCGCCAACGCAGCTGTGTCACGGCCAGCTCCTCTGAGGGCAGGGTTAGCATGGCAGAGATGTGGAAAAGTTTTGTCACCACGCCACAGCTAACTGCACCACCACCTGATACGGAACGTGTTAGCAGGAGGCAACATTTCACTAACATGGTGGAACAGTACGTGTGCACACCCCTCCACGTACTGACTGATGGTTCGGCCCCATTCAACTTCTAGGTCTCCAAATTGTCCATGTGGCCAGAGCTAGCCTTTTATGCCTTGGAGGTGCTGGCCTGCCCGGCGGCCAGCGTTTTGTCTGAACGTGTATTCAGCACGGCAGGGGGCGTCATTACAGACAAACGCAGCCGCCTGTCTACAGCCAATGTGGACAAGCTGACGTTCATAAAAATGAACCAGGCATGGATCCCACAGGACCTGTCCATCCCTTGTGCAGATTAGACATTAACTACCTCCCCTTAACCATATATTATTGTACTCCAGGGCACTTCCTCATTCAATCCTATTTTTATTTTCATTTTACCATTATATTGCGGGGCAACCCAAAGTTGAATGAACCTCTGCTCTGTCTGGGTGCCGGGGCCTAAAAATATCTGACAGTGGCCTGTTCCAGTGGTGGGTGACATGAAGCCTGATTCTCTGCTATGACATGAAGACTGATTCTCTGCTGACATGAAGCCAGATTCTCTGCTATGGGACCTCTCTCCTCTGCCTGGGTGCCTGGGCCTAAATATCTGACAATGGACTGTTCCAGTGGTGGGTGACGTGAAGCCTGATTCTCTGCTATGGGACCTCTCTCCTCTGCCTGGGTGCCTGGGCCTAAATATCTGACAATGGACTGTTCCAGTGGTGGGTGACGTGAAGCATGATTCTCTGCTATGACATGAAGACTGATTCTCTGCTGACATGAAGCCAGATTCTATGTTATGGGACCTCTCTCCTCTGTCTGGGTGCCGGGGCCTAAATTATATGACAATGGACTGTTCCAATGTTGGGTGACGTGAAGCATGATTCTCTGCTATGACATGAAGACTGATTCTCTGCTGACCTGAAGCCAGATTCTCTGCTATGGGACCTCTCTCCTCTGCCTGGGTGCCTGGGCCTAAATATCTGACAATGGACTGTTCCAGTGGTGGGTGACGTGAAGCCTGATTCTCTGCTATGACATGAAGACTGATTCTCTGCTATGACATGAAGACTGATTCTCTGCTGACATGAAGCCAGATTCTATGTTATGGGACCTCTCTGCTCTGCCTCGGTGCCGGGGCCTAAATATCTGACAATGGACTCTTCCAGTTTTGGGTGACGTGAATCCTGATTCTCTGCTATGACATGAAGACTGATTCTCTGCTGACATGAAGCCTGATTCTCTGCTATGGGACCTCTCTCCAATTAATATTGGTTAATTTTTATTTATTTTATTTTTATTTTAATTCATTTCCCTATCCACATTTGTTTGCAGGGGATTTAACTACATTTTGCTGCCTTTTGCAGCCCTCTAGCCCTTTCCTGGGCTGTTTTACAGCCTTTTTAGTGCCGAAAAGTTCGGGTCCCCATTGACTTCAATGGGGTTCGGGTTCGGGACGAAGTTCGGGTCGGGTTCGGATCCCGAACCCGAACATTTCCGGGAAGTTCGGCCGAACTTCTCGAACCCGAACATCCAGGTGTTCGCTCAACTCTACTCATATGCATCACTTACCATTCCTATGACAGGCGTTGAAGGGTTGTCTGGGATGAACTGCTATTTGCCTCCTGGTTTATCGACAAGCTTCGGGCAGTTCTTTCGGATGTGGCCCTCTCGACCACAGTTATGGCACTTGTAGTTACTAAACCTTTGCCTCCGAACATCCCTTCTCTTCCATTCTCTCTCAGGGTCCTGTGATACAAGGACCTTATCTGCCTTGTCCTGCTTCCTTCTATCCATCTCTCTCTCTATAGCGGAGAGAGTGGACAAAATTGCAGACATGGACATAACACTGTATTCGGGTCTGGCTAGGAGCAAAAGATATCTGGGAGTGACCTTCGTGCCATCGGGTGGTACATCAGGACCAACCTCGAGGTCCGCGTCCAGTGCCGCCTGTTTCAGGCGCTGCCAGAAACAAGCACACTCTTCACCTGGGTTTTGATTTAACTTCATCATATCCAGGGTGGAATTAGCACCATATAGTTTTGGAAGTGTGGATTTAAGAGCTATACAAAACTCCTTACCTCCTGAGGTGGCCTGCTCGTGGGTGGTGATGTTACAGCTTGCTATAATGACACTGGTTAACTCCGGGTCCACCTTGGCCAGCAGAATCTGGGCACAATCCGTTCCACTCGTGCTATAACTAAACTGGTTCTGGCTGAACATCCTCCCGAACCCCCGTGGGTTGGTCCTATAGTCCGGTAACTCGGCCAGGATTGTCCGGATTTCTGCAGGGTTAAAAGGCATACCACACGCCACACTACCCTCTCCATTAATACACGCTTACCTTGTGTGTTGGGTGGTCCTTCGTACTGTTGTACCCGTACTGGATAGGCCTCAGACTGGGAGTCATGCAATGAGCCGGGCACACATCTGAGAGATTGAGGCTTCATAGGAAGACTGAGACGTATCACCTCACTCACAGCCCCATCCAATCTGAGGTCATCCAGGTTGGGATACAGTTTGGGAGTTGTGGTCGTTTTGGAGGTTTTGAGTTCATTGATGCAGTCCACCCGATTTTTTTAATCTGGTGGGTCGATCCCTCTAGACTCAGAGATTGTTTGTAGGTCACAGGTGTAGAAAGCCTCATAGTTAGAAACAGAGGGAGGAGATGTAGAAGGAGTGGGTGCCGGAGAAGATTGAGGCACAGGAAAGGGGGTTTGAGAAACGGTTTGGGAAGAGCTGGCAGTGTCAGAAGCGACCCTGTCAGTAGTGGAGGTTGAAGTGACAGTTGGGGACTCACTTACCTTGGGAACTGGTTGTGTTTCAGTAGGCCCGGGTTTGGTGGATCCGGCCTGTTTTAACAAAGTCAGCCCAGATAGAGCCTCCTCTGCTTCCTGCATCGGATCCCTAACATCAGTTACCCCCTCAGGCCAGGTGTACATCACTCGGTTCTTCCGGATTGAAACCATTTTCTGTACGCCCTGCTTACTTACCATGATTGACTTTTGCAGCCACCATTCTGCTACCTTTTTGTCGACTGGAGCCTGGGCCTGAATTCCCTAATAAATTTTTCCCATCTCCATACGTCAAATATACCTTCCAGTCCAGAGGGATACTCCAATTAGTTCCCTTGGACCACCTACTCCATTCTTTAAGGGGCTTTGTGGCCTTCACCCCATAACTAGATCTCATGTACTCAGCAGCCGTCTGACCACACGAGGGGACTATTTCCCCCCCCCCCCCGAACATGGATGTGCCACAACCCATCCTTGGTTAACCAAGCCTGGTAAGTGTTGCCTGCGTCCAGGGACATGCTTTTGACCGTACACGGAGGGTACCGCCCGGCTCCTTCTTACGGTACGTCTGTCCGACCTCGACTTTTACACAGCCTATGTCGGACAGCTAGAAATCTCTTGCACTGAGAGCAGCCTATTGCTACTCTCAATGCTATTTCCACTCCCACAGGGCCTTTAAGCCAGAGCTCCTTTTGCTGGATTCCCAGTATGCCTCCTAAAGGGCTATACACACAGCTGAGTTACGCCTGCGTTTTGGCCAGCAACGGCTAGCCAATAAATGAGACCCGCTTTTCTCCAGCTCATGTGGCTCCTCTAGTCAATCTCCTGCTGATAAAGTAAAAAGAAATACGGGGTTAACCTCTGGTTGTTAAAGAGAGAAGAGTCCTGGAGAACTGTCACTTGGAAAAGAGAAACAGAAGGAAAAAAAAAATAAAGTATGCTAAGATTGAATATAGAACTGTAGAAAAGGGTAAATATAAAACTTAAACTTGCCTCACTATACAAAGGTAAATCCCGTAATTAATCAGAGAAATACCCAAACAAAAATAGACAAAAATGACTGAAAATAAAACTGAAAAAGATGCCAAAGTATGAAAAAGGAAAAAAAAACTGAAAAAGAACTTGGTTACAACAATAAAAACCTAAACAAATAAAAAATAAAAATGGGTTAGTAAAAGAAAACCTGTAATAAAAAAATAAAAAATAAAATGTAGCCTACAATGTAGCCTTCTCAATTAAAATTTTCGCATTATAATTTTGATGTAAAAATGCAAAAATAAAGAAAAACACAAATTTAAAGAAATAAAAAAAGTAAAAATCCCAAATTTAAAAAAAAATCTAAATGAAAAGGAATTCACTGCATAAAAATGGCTAAAAGTTAAAAAAGTTACAACTTTACAACTTTGTTACAAAGGTACTACTTTAGAGGTGAGCCCACACCGTTATTCCCGCCCCCTGGATTCAAACAAAGCTTTGCTAGCTCCACCAGGCCACATGAGGGACAAAGCAACAACAGCCCCACATGGTCTGCCCTAAAATGGCGGCTACTCACTTAGGCCTCATGCACACGACTGTTGTCTGCATCCGCGGCCGTTGTTCCGTTTTTTTTCGCGGACCCATTGACTTTCAATGGGTCCGTGGAAAAATCAGAAAATGCACCGTTTTGCAGCCGCATCCGTGATCCGTGTTTCCTGTCCATCCAAAAAATATGACCTGTCCTATTTTTTTGACGGACAACGGTTCATGGACCCATTCAAGTCAATGGGTCCGTGAAAAAACTCGGATGCACACGATTGCCATCCGCGTCCGTCATCCTTGTCCGTAGGCTACTTTCACAAAGACGGATCCGCTGATCCGTCCGCATAAAAGCTTTTTAGATTTGATTTTTCACTCCGTGAAAACTCAGATCCGACAGTATATTCTAACACAGAGGCGTTCCCATGGTGATGGGGACGCTTCAGGTTAGAAAATACTAAAATAACTGTGTACATGACTGCCCCCTGCTGCCTGGCAGGTGCTGCCAGGCAGCAGGGGGCAGACCCCCCCCTCCCTCCCCCCCTGTATTTAACTCATTGGTGGCCAGTGCGGCCCCCCCTCCCCTGTATTTAACTCATTGGTGGCCAGTGTGGCCGGCCCCCCCTCCCTCTCTTGTATAACACATTGGTGGCCAGTGTGGTCGCCCCCCCCCCTCCCTCCCTTGTATTTAACACATTGGTGGCCAGTGTGGCCGGCCCCCCCTCCATCCCTCCCTTGTATTTAACACATTGGTGGCCAGTGCGGCCGGCCCCCCCCTCTCCCCCCTAATTAAAATGACCGAACCCCCCATCATTGGTGGCAGCAGAGAGTTCCGATCGGAGTCCCAGTTTAATCACTGGGGCTCCAATCGGTTACCATGGCAGCCAAGACGCTACTGCAGTCCTGACTGCCATGGTTACTTAGCAATTTTAGAAGCATTATACTTACCTGCGATGTCTGTGACCGGCCGGGCGCTCCTCCTACTGGTAAGTGAAAGGTCTGTGCGGCGCATTGCCTATAGCACAGACCTTTCACTTACCAGTAGGAGGAGCGCCCAGCCGGTCACAGACATCGCAGGTAAGTATAATGCTTCTAAAATTGCTAAGTAACCATGGCAGCTAGGGCTGCAGTAGCGTCCTGGTTGCCATGGTTACCGATCGGAGTCCCAGCGATTAAACTGGGACTCCGATCGTAACTCTCCCTGCCACCAATGATGGGGGGTCGGTCACTTTAATTAGGGGGGGGGGGCGGCCGCACTGGCTACCAATGTGTTAAGTACAAGGGAGGGAGGGGGGGCAGCCGCACTGGCCACCAATGTGTTAAATACAAGGGAGGGAGGGGGGGCCGGCCGCACTGGCCACCAATGAGTTAAATACAGGGGAGGGAGGGGGGCCACACTGGCCACCAATGAGTTAAATACAGGGGGGGAGTGAGGGGGGGTCTGCCCCCTGCTGCCTGGCAGCACCTGCCAGGCAGCCGGGGGCAGTCATGTATACAGTTATTTTAGTATATTCTAACCTGAAGCGTCCCCATCACCATGGGAACGCCTCTGTGTTAGAATATACTGTCGGATCTGAGTTTCACGATCTAACTCAAATCCGATGGTATATTCTAACATAGAGGCGTTCCCATGGTGATGGGGACGCTTCAAGTTAAAATATACCATCGGATTGGAGAAAACTCAGATCCGATGGTATAATAGGGACTCCTGACTTTACATTGAAAGTTAATGGGGATGGATCCGTTTGCAATTGCACCATATTGTGTCAACGTCAAACGGATCCGTCCCCATTGACTTGCATTGTAAGTCAGGACGGATCCGTTTGGCTCCGCATGGCCAGGCGGACACCAAAATGACTTTTTTTTCATGTCCGTCCAAAAATCAAGGAAGACCCACGGACGAAAAAACGGTCACGGATCATGGAACAACGGAAATCCATTTTGCGGACCGCAAAAAAAAACATCCGTGTGCATGAGGCCTTAACCAGACACTAACAAAAAAACAAAAATTGGGGAAATAAACAGTAAAAACTGTGAAATTCTATTTAAAATGGATTTTTATCCTGTTTTTTTAATTCAGATCGGGTGGATGGTTTTCCCAACTCTGAATTGATTCCCCACCCCCACGCTTCCAGACACTGAAACAAAGGGATGGATCCTAAAAACACATGGGCAATACAGTGTAGCAGAAATGGCTATCTTCCCCCACGTTTTCAGCCACTCAAAGGGAAGGATCTTACAAGCACATGGACAGACAATACAGAGACCCTTTATACTTACCCCAGAAGCAACTTTTTAACCCTCTAAACATACACCCCTCTGGTGCTGAATTGGCTGGGGGTACCAATATATGGATCCCCAACCAATGCCTCCAGATCCTACCCAATTAATACAATGAATTTCTCCTCCTTATATCTAAAATTGTAAGAGCAAAAAGTAGGCTCTTTACTGAGCGCCACTAACAATAGGAGCTAACACAGAGAAATAATAGCAGTTATTAGTACCACAAAGATTTCAAAAAAGTTGAAATATAGTTTGCACTTACTCAAACTTTGCCGGCTTTGTTTGTGAAACTAATATCTCGCTCCTTTTTTCTGCTATTGTTGCGACGTACTGTCCTTATAGCTCGCCATCTGTAGTGGTAGTTTTTGGAAACTGGTACCGTCGGATCCTGATCCTTGTGAAGTACTATTAGCTCTTTTAGATATATGGAGACTTGCAAGTGTAAGCAACCAGCACTGATGAAATATGACTCGCGTACAGTCTGCTTCGTGTCCAAGAAATTCTGTGTCTGTTAACATTTGTTAGACCTTTTTACTGGGCTAACCCCGCCCTCCATGGCACATGGCCGTCCAGTAATATTACAGATAGGCAGGTACAATCCACCTCATGCCTTGACCAATAGGAATACATTTCAGAACTGAAAGGTACACATTTGCACACTTCCTGAGAGTGCCAGTGGGTGGAGCTCAAACATTCTCACCATCCACTACCACACCCAGAACACGTGCAAATGCTTCCAAATGAATCAGCCTTTTATTTAAACAGATATGGCCCTAATCGGACAATATTTATTTAATTCGGTACAGATATCCTACAGACCCAAAGTGAACCTCTGTTAGACATTGTTCCGAAAGGGGGGATCAGTCCCTGAGGAAGGCCTTTTAAAACAGGGTCGACCAAGAAAGGTGATATAGCATTCACATGGCCACCAGTCCCACCAACCAATATTTTGTACCATGTTGGGGCCCCCATGGTTCAATGAGACCGGCATCAGTGTGCTATACCCCACCGTTGCTGATGAGGATCCGCTGACAGCTTTCACTAAGAACATTCCTCTCAGAGCCAGCAGCCATTAGATCCCCGTCAAACCAACGGTTGCGGCTTTCACATGGGGGGGCAGGAACCCGAGTGCTGATCTATAGAATTTCCCTTGTAACGTTGTGACCCGATCACGCTCCTTTATAACCGTAATCCGGTCAGATCTTACACAGGGAGGCATATACAAAATAAACCTACATAACATTCCTAAGCTAAAGAGGAAGTCCACTATAGTCATCCTATGCTAATAAAAATTTCCACGACAAAACCCATCAGGTCTAGGGGATTTTCCAGATAGGATACAGTTTAAAACTTTCTCCAATTTGAGCAGTGTAAACAGTCAAAGTAGAACACTGCAATCCTCTTTAGAAATATTAGGGATGTTTAGGGAGTTAAGGAAGGTGTCCATAGCTGTTGTGCGTGCAGATACAGATATAGCACAGTTTGAGGCGCTTTGTAAATTGTATTGATTAGAATAAAAGGAATGAAAGGTAATTTTGGTGTTTAGGATGTCTTTAATTTTTATTCTGAGGGCAGTAATTTCTTGTTTAACATCAGACGCATGGGATCATTTCTGTGAGTTTTCCAAGTTAGATATACGATAAAGAAGAGAGTTGAGGAGGGTTGAACACTGTTTTTTAAGATGGCTACCTATCAAAATTCAGCTCGCCTCTAATGACTTATGCGCCTTCCAAAGAATAGGATGTGGCATAGAAGTGCTACCATTAACCTCAAAATAATGTAAGAGGTGGTTAGTGACAGTTTTAAGAACATAATGGAGTGCTTATTGAGGATCCTTAAGTTTCAGCACCAATCCCCTTTTGGTATATTTGACAGCATATGAGGCATGACCTGAAAACAACTATGGTACCTATTTCAGTACTTCTGACCTCAGTAATTGTGAAATAAAGATACAGTCAATCCTATGGTATGTCTAATGTGTGTCTGAATAAAAAACGTAGTCTCTGTTCGATGTATTTAAAAATCTCCACGAGTCCTTTAAGGCTACTTTCACACTAGCGTTTTGGCTTTCCGTTTCTGAGATCCGTCATGGGCTCTCAGAAGCGGTCCAAAACGGATCAGTTTTGCCCTAATGCATTCTGAATGGAAAAGGATCCGCTCAGAATGCATCAGTTTGCCTCCGATCAGTCTCCATTCCTCTCTGGACGCAGACACCAAAACCCTGCCTGCAGCGTTTTGTTGTCCACCTGACAAAGCGGAGCCAAACGGATCCGTCCTGACACACAATGTAAGTCAATGGGGACGGATCTGTTTTCTCTGACACAATAGAAAACGGATCCGTCCCCAATTGACTTTAAATGGTGTTCAAGACGGATCCGTTTTCTATTGTGCCAGATTGTGTCAGAGAAAACGGATCCATCCCCATTGACTTACATTGTGTGCTGGACGGATCCATTTGGCTCAGTTTCATCAAGCGGACAGCAAAACGCTGCAGGCAGCGTTTTGGTGTCCGCTTCCAGAGCGGGATGGAGACTGATCGGAGGCAAACTGATGCATTCTGAGCGGATCCTTTTCCATTCAGAATGCATTAGGGCAAAACTGACAGAAAGCGAAAATATGAGTGTGAAAGTATCCTAAGCTGTAAATCGACCATGGCACTGTTAATTTTTGCCAAGAATGTGAGAGAATTACGCCTATTGACAGTTGTGTCTAAGGTAGGGTCTAAAGGTAAGTTCAAATCTCCCCCAAGGAATAATACACCTTCCACAAAATCTTTTAGCTTGCTTAGAGTTTGGATGATCCAGGAGGCTTGGTTGACATTGGGACTATATAAATTAGCAATGGAATAAATAGTGTTCCCAATTGACCATTTTATGAAAAGAAAGCATCCCTCTGGATCTTTATGCTCTGCCAGAATATGAAAGGCGGTGTGAGCACTAAACACTATTTTGACCCCTCTAGATGATGTGTGCGAGCGATGAAATCAGAGCTAAAACTGGCTGCGTAACAGTGCTAGAATTCTGCCATGCTTAAAATGTGTCTCTTGTAGCAAAACAATAGATACTTTGTGTTACTTTAAATGGTGAAGTATTTGGCTCTGTTTTTGAAGAACATTTAGGCCTTTAACATTAAAAGACAAAAACCTAATTTCAGCCATGATGGAATGCAAAAGAAGGTCCCAACTGGACCCTGATGACTAAGGGCCGGTTTACAGTTTGTTTTCGCTGTATGTCAAACGGATGCATTTAGACATATAGTTAAAAAAAACATTTACACAAACATATGCAATTTTGTGGTTATATATCCTTTTTATTAACGTATATGCTTGAGGAATGTGCATAAGTTTCAATACGTTTTTGTTTGTTTTTTTACAACAAAAAATATACATTTTTGTGAAACCTGTCATTTTTTTAATAAATATTGGAAGTGAAGTGTATTAACGAGAGTCAGAAGTATCTGGATAAAAACGTATATATGTCCTGCAAAAAAAGTACAGAAATGTAAACAGTGACAAACACAGTCAAAAGTATGCACTTTTGGACTATGTTTGCCCAATTATAGTCTATAGGTACATCAAGCCATAATTTTCTATACATTTTTTCTGTTTACAAACATATCTGCTTAAAGTACAGCAAAAACAAGATGTGAGCAGCCCCTAACATAAACCTTCCTCCCTGGGGAAGGTGTGTGTGTGTGTGTGTGTGTGTGGGGGGGGGGGGGGGGGGGGGAGTTATAGAGACAGTGTTTAACAAAACTTTAAGTAGCTCCAGTAATGAAAGTGACTCTGGAAGCCATAGAGGTTCCAAGGTCCAAAACTACGGGGAAGGTGTGCAGTCGTACGTACATACAAGTCATATAACCAACTGAATATTTGGAAACGGGAAGAAAAATATAATATCCATTGTAGGGATCTGTACTCGCTATGTGATTGGCAATTACAGATTTTCACGGAGACAGGGGGTTTCAAAGTTCAAATCGTGCTTCATTTGGTCACTTTGCATACCTGCCCGTCTGGGCTCTACCTAATACACAGGCGATTCCTGTCTCACGTATAGATCACTGTTCACACCAGGAGAGATCTGGCTTCACACAGCCATATGATCCAGCAGTCTCCTGGCTATGACCAACATAACAAATTGCAGAATCATGGTCCAACAGTCCTCCTGGCTCTGACTACATGATGCCTCTCTCCTGGCTTCAATCAGCCTTTCAGTCCAACAGCCCACCTTGATATTAGTGATGAGCAGCAGGTGCCATATTCGATTTCGACGAAATTCGCGAATATTCGATAGAATATTCGTTTTATATTCGTCGAAATCGAATATTCGTCATTATTCTTGTTATCGCGATTAATATGCGATTTAAATAATCGCGTATTGCGATTTTAACTTAAAGGCTACTCTCCTATTGAAATAGCAATGCGATTAATTCAAGTTATAATAATCAAATTTCGATTTTAACTTAGCACTGCTATATTCCATATTCGTTAATTCTAGCTTAATATGGAATATAGCAGTGCTAAGTTAAAATCGAAATTCGATTATTATAACTTTAATTATTATTATTTTTTTTTATTGTTATATTTTTTTCTTTCCCACTTCCCTAAAGTTGTTCTTACCTGTCCTTTGGATTCCTGGCTTCCTGGCTGCTCCAGTCAGTGCCCGTTGCCGCTTCTGCCGACTTCCGTGCTCATGGAGCGTCCCCATCACCATGGGAACGTCTCCATATACTAGAATGTACTGTCGGATTTGAGAATTACGTGAAAAATCGCAATTCGATTATTTCAAGTTATAATAATCGAATTTCGATTTTAACTTAGCACTGCTATATTTAATTCTAGCCTAATATGGAATATAGCAGTGCTAAGTTAAAATCGAAATTCGATTATTATAACTTGAATTAATCGAATTGCGATTTCAACTTGGACCTGGTTTACTATGGTTGGCTTGGTAGAATTAGCGAATATGACGAATGTATTCGTCATATTCCACAAAACGAATATAACGAATGTATTCGTCATATTCCACAAAACGAAGATAGCGAAGTATTCTGCATCTTCATTTTAGCTACCTATTCATCAACTTCGCTAATTCTAGCAATCATATAGGAAAGTTTACTATAGAGACAGCTAAGTTTAATTCGCTATGCGATTATATTACTTAGCTTTTTTTTATAAATAGAATAATTATAATAATTATCAGGTATTATAATTATTCTATTTAAAAAAAAAAGCAGTCATATAATCGCATAGCGAATTAAACTTAGCTGTCTCTATAGTAAACTTTCCTATATGATTGCTAGAATTAGCGAAGTTGATGAATAGGTAGCTAAAACGAAGATGCAGAATACTTCGTTATCTTCGTTTTGTGGAATATGACGAATACATTCGTTATATTCGTTTTGTGGAATATGACGAATACATTCGTCATATTCGCTAATTCTACCAAGCCAACCATAGTAAACCAGGTCCAAGTTGAAATCGCAATTCGATTAATTCAAGTTATAATAATCGAATTTCGATTTTAACTTAGCACTGCTATATTCCATATTAGGCTAGAATTAAATATAGCAGTGCTAAGTTAAAATCGAAATTCGATTATTATAACTTGAAATAATCGAATTGCGATTTTTCACGTAATTCTCAAATCCGACAGTACATTCTAGTATATGGAGACGTTCCCATGGTGATGGGGACGCTCCATGAGGACGGAAGTCGGCAGAAGCGGCAACGGGCACTGACTGGAGCAGCCAGGAAGCCAGGAATCCAAAGGACAGGTAAGAACAACTTTAGGGAAGTGGGAAAGAAAAAAATATAACAATAAAAAAAAAATAAAGAAAATTCAAGTTATAATAATCGAATTTCGATTTTAACTTAGCACTGCTATATTCCATATTAGGCTAGAATTAAATATAGCAGTGCTAAGTTAAAATCGAAATTTGATTATTATAACTTGAAATAATCGAATTGCGATTTATCACGTAATTCTCAAATCCGACAGTACATTCTAGTATATGGAGACGTTCCCATGGTGATGGGGACGCTCCATGAGCACGGAAGTCGGCAGAAGCGGCAACGGGCACTGACTGGAGCAGCCAGGAAGCCAGGAATCCAAAGGACAGGTAAGAACAACTTTAGGGAAGTGGGAAAGAAAAAAATATAACAATAAAAAAAAAATAAAGAAAAAACGAATATTCGAAATATCGAATTTATATCACTATATTCGAAATATTCGCGAATTAGCGAAGTGCCGATATTCGCGAAAAAAATTCGATATTCGAATATTCGCGCTCAGCACTACTTGATATGACCACACAAAACCTCTCAGGCTTCCTTCTCCCTCCAGATTTACATTCTGAGGACCAGTGATGATGCCAGCAGGCCTCACATAAGATCACCTCAGGCTAGAGGAAAAACTTGTGATGGATGTGTGTGGACTGGGAAATCCCTCTGCCAATGCTATCTCCCAGTCCAAGAAAATCCAGCCCATACAAACTTAAACAAAGAGCTCAAGCAGACTATGCTCTGCTGAAGTAAATGCATCTTTCTGGATTTCAGCTACCTCACCCAGCTGAGGAACCTGGGTGAGATAAACACTCCCTCTACTACTTTACTGTATACATCACCACACCATCTAAATAGGAATATCAAGTAGTAGGATGAATGAGATGACAGACTCAATAAAGAGGTCAGTCTACTTCAATTAAAGAATATCTCACTTGGTTAGGTTCCTGGAGTAGCATTTATATTGTGTTTGATAATAGTCACCTTAGTGCGAGCATCCCAAGTCTCGTTTTCTGCTTGAGAGGCTTGTCAGTTGAAAACAATTCCCAAGTAGTTGGAGGTGTGATCATAGATAAGAGTTCTTGACCGACTGACCAATCCTGGATTTTCAGCTGATGAACTCCTAATTTATCTCAGTGTATCTCAGGCCGTCTAAGGAAATAGTGAGACTGAATAGAAAGAGACATCTTTTGGGGATTTTTCTCTCTCTCAAGAAATCCATCAGCAGTTTCAGAGTTCTTCTTCTGCTCAGGGTAATTGGGACAAGATCCTGAAAGAGGAATACAGCATTTGTGCAGTATTTCGTTCCCTTGTACTGCTTCTTTTACACTGAAGTCTATTAGTCTGCATATTATATCTCGGTGGTTCCAAAGGTTTTGGTTTTGTGGGCTCACTCTATGATGGTTTTTTCAGGATAATCTTCACCAAGTAGATGCATAAAAGGTGTTTAACTGTGTCATATGGATTCTGGGAGGGTGGATTCTGAAATGCCTCTGATTGTTTCTGCATTATTTACATACTTACAGGGGCGTAGCTAGAAATGCATGGGCCCCATAGCAAAAAAATGTATGCCCCCCCCGTGCCATCCACAGATGCCCCTCCCCTAAACAGTGCCATCCACAGATCTCCCTCCCCTAAACAGTGCCATCCACAGATCTCCCTCCCCTAAACAGTGCCATCCACAGATCCCCCTCCCCTAAACAGTGCCATCCACAGATCTCCCCCCTAAACAGTGCCATCCACAGATCCCCCCCTAAACAGTGCCATCCACAGATCCCCCCTAAACAGTGCCATCCACAGATCCCCCCTAAACAGTGCCATCCAAAGATCCCCCCTCCCCTAAACAGTGCCAGTGCCGCCCCCCCCGCACTGCCTGCTATTACCGGAGCTAAGACAAAGTAAGATATCCAAATAATCCAAGTAAAGAGCTCAGCAATGAGCAATGATTAAAGTTAAAGTAGTTACTGATTAGTTTATAAATATACTGCTGTGAGCGGCGTGGCCCTGTATATTCTAACCCCCAGGCAAGCGTCCCCGTCACCATGGGAACGCCTGGGGGTTAGAATATACCATCGGATCTTCTGAGTTACTCAGTGGCCTGGCTGGAGCCTCCGCAGCCACTGTGTGGGCCCGGCCCTGCGTGCGCCCTGCTCCAGTCCAGTCCTGACTCCTCCCCAGCCAGGCCCGAGCCTCGGACCGCCCGCGTCCCGCCCACTACACTAGTCTAGTGTAGTGGGCGGGCGGTCCACGGCTCGGGCCTGGCTGCCTGTGTGTGGTTGGTGTGTGTGTGTAAAAAAAAAAAAAATCAACAGAAGGCGGCACGGACGGGCCCCCAATGGCGTAGGGCCCCATAGCCACTGCTATGGTTGCTATGGCGATCCCTATGCCACTGCATACTTATGACATAACTTAGAAGTTGATCGATTGTTTCAGAGTAGTCACTTATTGCAGTCTTTGCATTTTGTAGAGCTTCAACCCATGAGCCGATATGGCAAACATCCTGTTTAATGTCGCTGAGATCTTTAGCAATGCACTCCGATGCTTTTGACAAAGCTTTTTGCAAGAAGGAACGAGATATAGGCAGTGCATTGCTCATGTGAGGATTTTCAGATTCACTATTGTCGACATCAGAAATTTTGTCGCATGGGTGTGACTGAGGAGTTTCTTTCAGTGGAATTAGCTTAAAAGAGGCGATGGATGAAGGCTGAGAGTTTTTCTGTATGAATCTGTATAAGTCGCCCTACAGAGACTAAAGTGAAAAAGTAGAAGAGCATTTTGTTATGTACTGTAGGTAGATATTGGCCACTGTGAGTGAATATACAGGGAGTGCAGAATTATTAGGCAAATGAGTATTTTGACCACATCATCCTCTTTATGCATGTTGTCTTACTCCAAGCTGTATAGGCTCGAAAGCCTACTACCAATTAAGCATATTAGGTGATGTGCATCTCTGTAATGAGAAGGGGTGTGGTCTAATGACATCAACACCCTATATTAGGTGTGCATAATTATTAGGCAACTTCCTTTCCTTTGGCAAAATGGGTCAAAAGAAGGACTTGACAGGCTCAGAAAAGTCAAAAATAGTGAGATATCTTGCAGAGGGATGCAGCACTCTTAAAATTGCAAAGCTTCTGAAGCGTGATCATCGAACAATCAAGCGTTTCATTCAAAATAGTCAACAGGGTCGCAAGAAGCGTGTGGAAAAACCAAGGCGCAAAATAACTGCCCATGAACTGAGAAAAGTCAAGCGTGCAGCTGCCAAGATGCCACTTGCCACCAGTTTGGTCAAATTTCAGAGCTGCAACATCACTAGAGTGCCCAAAAGCACAAGGTGTGCAATACTCAGAGACATGGCCAAGGTAAGAAAGGCTGAAAGACGACCACCACTGAACAAGACACACAAGCTGAAACGTCAAGACTGGGCCAAGAAATATCTCAAGACTGATTTTTCTAAGGTTTTATGGACTGATGAAATGAGAGTGAGTCTTGATGGGCCAGATGGATGGGCCCGTGGCTGGATTGGTAAAGGGCAGAGAGCTCCAGTCCGACTCAGACGCCAGCAAAGTGGAGGTGGAGTACTGGTTTGGCTGGTATCATCAAAGATGAGCTTGTGGGGCCTTTTCGGGTTGAGGATGGAGTCAAGCTCAACTCCCAGTCCTACTGCCAGTTTCTGGAAGACACCTTCTTCAAGCAGTGGTACAGGAAGAAGTCTGCATCCTTCAAGAAAAACATGATTTTCATGCAGGACAATGCTCCATCATACGCGTCCAAGTAATCCACAGCGTGGCTGGCAAGAAAGGGTATAAAAGAAGAAAATCTAATGACATGGCTTCCTTGTTCACCTGATCTGAACCCCATTGAGAACCTGTGGTCCATCATCAAATGTGAGATTTACAAGGAGGGAAAACAGTACACCTCTCTGAACAGTGTCTGGGAGGCTGTGGTTGCTGCTGCACGCAATGTTGATGGTGAACAGATCAAAACACTGACAGAATCCATGGATGGCAGGCTTTTGAGTGTCCTTGCAAAGAAAGGTGGCTATATTGGTCACTGATTTGTTTTTGTTTTGTTTTTGAATGTCAGAAATGTATATTTGTGAATGTTGAGATGTTATATTGGTTTCACTGGTAAAAATAAATAATTGAAATGGGTATATATTTGTTTTTTGTTAAGTTGCCTAATAATTATGCACAGTAATAGTCACCTGCACACACAGATATCCCCCTAAAATAGCTAAAACTAAAAACAAACTAAAAACTACTTCCAAAAATATTCAGCTTTGATATTAATGAGTTTTTTGGGTTCATTGAGAACATGGTTGTTGTTCAATAATAAAATTAATCCTCAAAAATACAACTTGCCTAATAATTCTGCACTCCCTGTATGTAAGGGCAGCACTTGTATAAATTTACCTTTTGTCTCGTGCTATAGGTGGTAGTCCCCACTAGATGGAGGTAGAGGTAAACGTTAAGAGTAATTAAAGCCTGATAATAATAGGAGTGCTATGGACTGGTATTTAGGACCTCTGAATGAAGGCACACAAGTTAGTATGGAGGTCCAATTAAACAGGTAAGAGTGTGGTTCAACAGGAGAGAAATTTTTCACAGGATAAAACTTACAATGAGCTCTCTTGCATCTAATCATATAGTTACACAGTAGGATGCAGTATGTTGAAGGTTCAGCTGCCTGGGTAACAAGGTGATTTGCAGAAGTAAATAATGTATTAATTGCTATGTGGGAGACAGGAGAATATATAGAAACAACTGTAATACCTCAGGAAAGTGGGTCTTCCAGTAAAGAAGGACACAAGGCTGTGAACTTTCTGCTGGGTTCACACATGAGCGTACCGAAGGAGCGCTCTGTATGCGCGATTTTATCGGGCGTTTACAGACGCGGCTCCGGCAACAAGCAACGCCCATTGTCGCGCGTTCCCGGAAGTCTATGTACGGGAACGCGTGACCATACGCCCCAAAGAAGCTCCTGTACTTCTTGGGGCGTAGGGCGTTTTGCAGCGCGTTCGTACGCGCTGTAAAACGCTCAGGTGTAAACCCAGCGTCTGATGTGAGCAGGAAGCAGCCAGTAATATAAGCTATGTGCACCCCAGGTATACCGTGGACTGAACTTCAGCTGACAGCTGCAGTATCAGGAGCAAGCAGGCCAGAGCAATGTAGGACCAGATCCAGATCCCCTCTCAGTGGTATGCCAGGTACTAGGTTGCTAGCAGGAGGCCACAGCTTGTCAAAGAAAAAACGTATTTACCATTGGGGTACACTATACCTTGCAATCCAATCCTAAGAGCAGCAAGCAAGTTGACACCTCAATGATGTCTGGGGGACCCAGCGTAGAGTTGGGGCTAGCCCAAAACAGGCCACTACAAAGACAGTGGTGGTATGATGCATTCAGCAATGTTCTGTGAAAGCATGGATCTGGCATTCATGTGGATGTTACTTTAATACATGTAAGTACCACCAGGGCTTTTTTTCTCAGAGAAAAGATGGTGGAACTCACCCCCCTCCCCTGGCCACGCCCCTACCCAACCCTAGGACCGCCCCTTTAGAGAACAGGGATGCAAGTAAAATTTGGTGGGGGGGGGGGCTATAAAAGTCCAGCCCAGCAAAGAAACCCCCCAGATGGGGATGGCACTGTTAATGGGGGATCTGGGGATGGCACTGTTAATGGGGGATCTGGGGATGGCATCCACAGATCCCCCATCCTATAACAGTGCCATCCACAGACCCCCCCCATCCTATAACCGTGCCATCCACAGACCCCCCCCATCCTATAACAGTGCCATCCACAGACCCCCCCATCTTATAACAGTGCCATCCACAGACCCCCCACCCCATAACAGTGCCATCCACAGACCCCCCCACCCCATAACAGTGCCATCCACAGACCCCCCCCACCCCATAACAGTGCCATCCACAGACCCCCCCACCCCATAACAGTGCCATCCACAACCCCCCCACCCCATAACAGTGCCATCCACAAACCCACCCCATAACAGTGCCATCCACAGACCCCCCCACCCCATAACAGTGCCATCCAGACCCCCCCACCCCATAACAGTGCCATCCACAGACCCCCCCACCCCATAACAGTGCCATCCATAGACCCCCCCACCCCATAACAGTGCCATCCACAGACCCCCCCACCCCATAACAGTGTCATCCACAGACCCCCCCATTGCCGCTCCAGTACAGTTATTGTCACGGCCATGGCTATGACCGTGACTCCTGAACCGCATGCGGTTGTCAGCGGTTTTCATTGGTGTTCAATCACAGGTGAGGGCTGTGGTATTGGCCTCACCTGTGGTTGCCGCTGGCAACAGTATGTATGTGGCAGCGTAGCAGGCTGAGCTGTGCCATGCAGCTCGCTACCCTGCGCATGCGGTTTTGTGTGTGATGTGTGGATGTGTGCACTGTGTTTTATGTTATTGTGTGCACGTTCCCTTTAAGTGGTGTTTTCCCTTCCCTGGTGTTGGAAGGGTTAATCCCCTTCCTAGTGTGTGTGATCACTGGGTGTGTCCGACTGTGGGGTGTGGCTTCTTGGCCTATAAAGCCTCACTGCTTTTGCAGGCCTTCAGGTTGCTTCAGCCATGCTTAGCTGAGAGCAGCCTCATGTATTTATTACCTGCCAGTAAGAGCCACCCCTGTGGTCATAAACCTTAATGTCATAACCATATTGTGCTTAAGTTATTTCCAGTTATGTGTGATGTCCGTGTGATGTTTTATATGTGATTTTGTGCAGCTATGGATCTGGGTCCCTGTGTGGGGATGCGTTTGTGATCTGCACCCTGCTAACACAGGGATCCAGTCAGCAAGGCTGTGGCAGGTAGGTGGAACTCTTTGTTCACCTGCCATATCCATAGAGCTGTTTATGTCTCCCCTTTTCCTGCAGCTTGGCCGTTGAGACTCCTGCTCCTCCGTGTCTAGGAGGAGTGGGCTTGTCTTACTCAGCTCCTAGGTGAGGGTCATCTTGAGGGCTAGCAGGGACTTTTAGGTTCCGGAGCATGAGCCCTCCTACCATCAAGGTTGGCTCATGTAGCTAGGAGTCAGGGTCAGGTTAGGGATGCCTTTAGGAGGTGACCTGCTCCCTAATCCTGTCTTCATGGCCAAGCAGCCGTAACATCACCGGGCTCCACACGGCTGAGGATTTCCCCCATCCTCAGCCGTGACAGTTATAAAATGTGTAATTAAATGAAT
Organism: Bufo bufo; assembly: GCF_905171765.1. Taxonomy (NCBI): domain Eukaryota; kingdom Metazoa; phylum Chordata; class Amphibia; order Anura; family Bufonidae; genus Bufo; species Bufo bufo. The sequence goes on from NC_053391.1 coordinate 381,970,589, forward strand.
AATGATTCATGCTGCCCCTCAGTAGTATAACTTTCAATATATTGTACTCACAGCCGGCTACTGTTATCGTAATGCAGGCAGGCCGGGCAGACGAGCGGCAGCATCACTGACTGACGTCACGTGCCTGCGCCGCCTACTTTATGAATGAAGCAGGCGGCACAGGCACGTGACGTCAGTCAGTGACGCTGCCGCTCGTCTGCCCGGCCGGCCTGCATTACGATAACAGTAGCCGGCTGTGAGTACAATATATTGAAAGTTATACTACTGAGGGGCAGCATGAATCATTATTCATTTAATTACACATTTTATAAGTCTCTACTGGAGCTGCAGGGCCGGAGCACAGTGAACGCACCGGCCCCCAGCTCCTCCTCCCAGTCCCTCCCTGCTGATACATCGCAGGCTGCGATGTCAAAAGGTGGCGGAACACCGTTCCGGTGCGTTCCGCCAGAAAAAAAGCCCTGAGTACCACCTACCTGAATATTGTGGAATATATCACAAGACACTTTAATAGTGTAGTTAATTACTGGAGTTTGGCACACTGTTTGATACTGGCGCCAGCAAGGGACTTGTCATCCACTGATATATAGCACAAATTTGTGGCACTCGGTTTGAAGTTTTCGATTCAGAATAATTTATTATACAGTTCCACATCCAATTTTCATGATCCAGTGAAAAATGATTAATTCATTAATGACCACTTGATATATATTATGTACCAAACTTTTCAGTCCATAAGGACCTTCTTCGGTAGTTTCCTTATCTGTGGCCTGGTGAGTGTGTACATGTAGGCTGGATTGAAGTTTGCAATTCATAATAATTTATTATACAGTTCCACATCCAAGGTTCATGGTCTAGTGAACAATGATTTGACCACTTAATATGTAATATAATATGTAAATATAAATTATTCTGAGTTGCCAACTTCAATCCGAGTGCTGCAAAATTGTGCTATAAGACAGCTTAATAGGTCTTGTGGAGTCCTTGCCTTGTTCACGATGGCCGTTGGCAGACTCTTTTCTATTAAAAATGTAATCAGCTATGCTGGAAAATTTCTGCGGTGGTCAGCAAAAAGTGCATGTTCATAACACGATTGGCTGAATTCACACGATCATTTGCCATTGTACCCAAAGGCTAGGGAGTCCGTTTAAAAAAAAAAAAAACTACTTCCTGGTTGGCCAGTTTAGCCAGGCATACTGATGGTGGATTTGTTTGTATGAACGAGACATCTGAATGCGTGCTGATTGTTGTCTCAAGTGTATGGCTCACTTTAGACAGGCGGATTTAATGGTATGGCTTATTGGAGTCATTTGGGGGGAATAATTATAAGGGTTGCAGAGGCAGCAGTTCTATCTGGGCCGTGGTACTTGAGGGGCCCCATGCCCCTTCAGCCACAAAAGAAGACACATTTAAATGCACATGGCATATAGGCTATCCTGTTACAGATTTTGCACTGGGGCTCTAGAGCTTTAAGTTACATACACTGCGTGCAGAATTATTAGGCAAATGAGTATTTTGACCACATCATCCTCTTTATGCATGTTGTCTTACTTCAAGCTGTATAGGCTCGAAAGCCTACTACCAATTAAGCATATTAGGTTATGTGCATCTCTGTAATGAGAAGGGGTGTGGTCTAATGACATCAACACCCTATATCAGGTGTGCATAATTATTAGGCAACTTCCTTTCCTTTGGCAAAATGGGTCAAAAGAAGGACTTGACAGGCTCAGAAAAGTCAAAAATAGTGAGATATCTTGCAGAGGGATGCAGCACTCTTAAAATTGCAAAGCTTCTGAATCGTGATCATCGAACAATCAAGCGTTTCATTCAAAATAGTCAACAGGGTCGCAAGAAGCGTGTGGAAAAACCAAGGCGCAAAATAACTGCCCATGAACTGAGAAAAGTCAAGCGTGCAGATGCCAAGATGCCACTTGCCACCAGTTTGGCCATATTTCAGAGCTGCAACATCACTGGAGTGCCCAAAAGCACAAGGTGTGCAATACTCAGAGACATGGCCAAGGTAAGAAAGGCTGAAAGACGACCACCACTGAACAAGACACACAAGCTGAAACGTCAAGACTGGGCCAAGAAATATCTCAAGACTGATTTTTCTAAGGTTTTATGGACTGATGAAATGAGAGTGAGTCTTGATGGGCCAGATGGATGGGCCCGTGTCTGGATTGGTAAAGGGCAGAGAGCTCCAGTCCGACTCAGACGCCAGCAAGGTGGAGGTGGAGTACTGGTTTGGGCTGGTATCATCAAAGATAAGCTTGTGGGGCCTTTTCGGGTTGAGGATGGAGTCAAGCTCAACTCCCAGTCCTACTGCCAGTTTCTGGAAGACACCTTCTTCAAGCAGTGGTACAGGAAGAAGTCTGCATCCTTCAAGAAAAACATGATTTTCATGCAGGACAATGCTCCATCACACGTGTCCAAGTACTCCACAGCGTGGCTGGCAAGAAAGGGTATAAAAGAAGAAAATCTAATGACATGGCCTACTTGTTCACCTGATCTGAACCCCATTGAGAACCTGTGGTCCATCATCAAATGTGAGATTTACAAGGAGGGAAAACAGTACACCTCTCTGAACAGTGTCTGGGAGGCTGTGGTTGCTGCTGCACGCAATGTTGATGGTGAACAGATCAAAACACTGACAGAATCCATGGATGGCAGGCTTTTGAGTGTCCTTGCAAAGAAAGGTGGCTATATTGGTCACTGATTTGTTTTTGTTTTGTTTTTGAATGTCAGAAATGTATATTTGTGAATGTTGAGATGTTATATTGGTTTCACTGGTAAAAATAAATAATTGAAATGGGTATATATTTGTTTTTTGTTAAGTTGCCTAATAATTATGCACAGTAATAGTCACCTGCACACACAGATATCCCCCTAAAATAGCTAAAACTAAAAACAAACTAAAAACTACTTCCAAAAATATTCAGCTTTGATATTAATGAGTTTTTTGGGTTCATTGAGAACATGGTTGTTGTTCAATAATAAAATTAATCCTCAAAAATACAACTTGCCTAATAATTCTGCACTCCCTGTATAATACTATATAAATTACAAAATATAATTTTTTCTCAATCTAGTTTCAAGTTGATTTCATGTCATACTGGGGTGTAATAGTTAAAGTGATGATACTCTGGCATCTTACAGGGCAATTCTTGTAATTTGTCTGCATGTCAACAAATTAACTGCACAATACAGTTTTAATTACTTGGAAAGCTTTTACCAAAGCATACAATTCCCAATATAATTCATTCAACCCAATCATTCTTTTCTTATTAATATACACTATATGCTAGTCTACTTTTTAATTGCTACATTGTTCAACTCTTTAAAGTCAGTGACACCTTCTGGTCAATTTATGGATTACAAAATCAAAACAAGTGATATGTTAAACTATTCATACAATAATCTTTATGAACATTATTTTTCACTTTTCTTAATTAACCCTTAAGATACCGGAGGTTTTTCCATTTTTCATTTTTCTTCCCTATTTTCCTTAAGCCAAAACTTTTTTATATTTTATACGTTCACATAGCTGTAAAAGGGCTTATTTTTTGCGGGACAAGTTATATTTTCTAATGCCACCATTAATTATGGCATAAAATGTAGTGGGAAAGTGGTAAAAAAAATACCAAAGGGGGTAGAATTGAAAAAAATAACGCAATTCCTTTACCGGGTTTTGTTCCCACAGCGTTTTGTTTGCAGCAAAACCTACCCATGCCCTTCATTCTCTGGGTCAGTACGATTACAATGATACCCCATATGTATAGTTTTTTTATGTCTCAATAGTGTAAAAATAAATTTAAACTTTGATTAAAAAAAAGGCTTACAGTGTTCAGCTGATCAACTACCGATGCCTCCATTGGCTGTACGGGGGGGGGGGGGGGCATCGTTGGGAAGCTCGAAAGCTCGAGATTCTGGGTTTTTGCGCATTTAGATGCCGTGATCTCACTTGATCACGGCATCTAAAGCCTTTAATTACCGCAATTGGCATTATTGCCGGTCTCGGTAATTAGCAGCAGGTCTCTGCTGTTTGAAACAGCGGAGATCCGCCAGCCATGGTGCCCGCTGAATATGCGGGCACCATGTTTACACATCGCTCCAGCGCCGTACATGAACAGCGCTGGCAGCAAAGGGGTTAAAAAAATCATAGCCCTTCTCTTCTATTGTTTTATTAGTTTATCCTTGGCATACAAAGTTCCACATAACCTATGATTTCAATTTGTATTCCCATTGTAGGAATTTATGGCATATGCGCAGGATATGCCATAAATGCCTGACCGGTGTGGGTCTTAACCCTCACCTATTATTTAGCCACCGATGATAGAAGTCTTTGAGTATGAGTGGCAGCCCCTTATACAAACAATGGAAGATAGTCAACTCAATATAATCATTCCCCTAGCGACACCAGTCGAATGTAGAATTCCAGTGAGGGAGATGTAACAGATATGTGATAGGAAATTTATTGAATGTACCTTGAGAAAATATGATACAGGTCAAAGGAAAATTCTCTCTTCAGCTCTGTGATGCATGTCTGAGAAACAGGAAAAGACTGCAGGACATATGATGTAGGCTGTAATATGAATGACATAATGAATTACGACAATAGATAACTTGCAAAAACAAAATATAACAATGGCCACTAGATGGAAGTAGAGTACACTAAGTAAGTGGATAACAACTATAAAACAGAATACGATAATAAATTCTAGTTGAAAGCTATAGCTGTGACAGCACACTCCCCATTTGATATCCTCAGATTTCACTATATGAATTGATATTAACGAGTAATGCATGTTTGAGTCGCAACTCCCTGGTCGGCCAGTTCAGCCAGGCATGATGGTGGATTCATTTGCACAAACTATTCCACAGATAACTGAATGTGTTCTGATCATTGTCTCAATTGTATGGCTAGCTTTAGGCACGTGGTTTTAATGATATGGCTTATTGAAATCATACAGAGAAATATCTATGACCCTAAGTTCACACTTGCGCGTTTTACAGCGCGTTCGAACGCGCTGTAAAACGCATAACCGATGCAAACCAATGCTTCCCTATGGGACTGGTTCACATTTTCGCGTTTTACAGCGCGTTCGAACGCGCTGAAAAACGCCCGACGCATAAACAAGTTCTTGAGCTTCTTTGGGGCGTTTTGTCGCGCGTTTGCGGCCATAGGCCACTGCTGTCAATCACAAACGCGCGTAATACGCGCATTGACTATGCACAAAAACGCGCACAAAAACGTGCGTTAAACGCGCATATCAAATACGCTCAGGTCTGAACCCAGTGTAAGGGTTGCCAAGGCAGCAGTTGTACCTTGGACCTGGTGCTTGAGGGGACCCATGCCCCCTCAACCACAAAAAAGGACACTTATTTAAATGCACATAGCAGATCTGCTGTCCTGTTGCACATCTTGCACTGAGGCCCTGGAGATTAAAGTTATACCTCTGGAGTCACATACTATATAAATTTCTAAATGTAGTTTCAAGTTGATTTCATGTCATACTGGGGTGTAATAGTTAAAGTGATGATACTCTGGCATTTTACAGGGGAATTCTTGTAATTTGTCTGCATGTCAACAAATTAACTGCACAATACAGTTTTAATTACTTGGAAGGCATTCACCAGAGCATACAATTCCCAATGAACAATATAATTCATTCAACCCAATTATTATTTTCTTATTAATATAAACTATACAGTAGTCTACTTTTTATATACTACATGGTTCAACTCTTTGAAGTGAGTGACACCTTCTGGTCAATTTATAAACTACAAAAATCAGAAAAACTGATATGTTGTAACTATTCATACTAAAACCTTTATGAACATTATTTATCACTTGCCTATTTTCAGGACTCCCATAGCAGTGAATGGGCACTCTCCCTCACTTTGGGGTGAGCATTCTGAAGATAGGAGCAGTGACATTGATGGAATATTCTAATGATATGCCATCAATGTCTGAAATGGGAATAGCCCTTTGAGTACAGCCTTCTGCATTGAAGTCATACTTGCCAGCTCTCCCAAAATATTCAGGAGACTCTTTTAAAAATGGGAAATCTCCCTTTTCCTTCACTTCTTGGCAACACTGGAGCTTTGCAAGAAGGGAGCATGACTTAAGTGTGATGCCATGTGCCTAAATGTTGGCACATTTTTTGAGTAGAGCTAAGTCAACATATACAGTAGGTGGTGTTAAATTAGAGTACATAGTCTATAGGTGAGCCAGATTTATCATTAGAGATGGCCTTGCGGTTCCCCCGGCGGTCGTTTCACAGCGAACTTTGCTCGTTCGCGATTCGCCGAACATGTGAATATATGGCGATATTCGCACACGCCATATTTTTTTGCATAGCGCTGAACTTTGACCCATGACACATCCATCAGGTGGGACAGGACAGCCAATTGAGATGTTTCAGCACATGGACACACCCCCAACCCTATAACAGAGCCCAATCTGGCAGCCATTTTACATTATGTGTTTTGCCAGTGTAGGGAGAGGTTGCATTTTGGAGCAGGGACAGTTAGGGACACCAAACGCTAGCTAATAGGGCCACAAAAGTACTTTTAAGGACTGGTATAGGTGTGCTATCGATAGGTGTGATATAGAGGGGTGTGATATACTGAGTTTTTTTTTTCCCTTGATGCACCTGTACTCAAAGGTGTGACGTCACACAGGAGCGTTCTCTGACTAACTCCTACCGGCTTCCCCCGCACGGAAGCCAGCTACCGGCCAGAGCGGCGTGGGCATGTAAGGGGAAGCAAGAAGACGGAGCCACATTACTACACCGCATCAAAGGAATAAGGATTTCGCCTGCATAGTACCATCAATAACAGCGGGAACATCGGGGCGGCTGGAAACATGGATGTATAGGTGATATACTTATAATATACTTTCTAACATAGAAATTATATTATAGTGTATTTGTATTGTGCAGCAGTTGTGTGCGGTTCTGATGCGATACCGCAGCTAGATATAGGGACAAACGCTATTGGAGTAACTAATTGCAACAGGTGTGATATACCTTCTTCCACAAAATCCTGATTGAGCGGTGCTATACACTTGTTTCCGCCAAATACTGATTGAGGGGTGCCATAAACCTTCTTCCACAAAATCCTGATTGGGGGTGCTATATACCTGTTTCCACCAAATACTGATTGAGGGGTGCTACTTACTAGTTTCTGCCAAATACTGATTTGAGGGGCGCTATATACCTTCTTCCACAAAATACTGATTGAGGGGTGCTATTGCTATATACTGTTCCTTCTTCAATCAAATACTGATTGAGGGCTGCGATAAGCCTGCTTCCACAAAATACTGATTGAGGGGTGCCATATACCTGTTTACGCCAAATACTGATTGAGGGGTACTATATACCTGTTTCCATCAAATATTGATTGAGGGGTGCTATATACCCGTTTCCGCCAAATACTGATTGAGGGGTGCCATATACCTGTTTTTGCCAAATACTGATTGAGGGGTGCTATTTATCTGTTTCTGCCAAATACTGATTGAGGGGTGCCATATAGCTTCTTCCACAAAATACTGATTGAGGGGTGCTATTGCTATATACCTTCTTCCACCAAATACTGATTGAGGTGTGCAATACACAATTTTCCGCCAAATACTGATTGAGGGGTGTCATATACCTTCTTTCACTAAATACTAATTGAGGGGTGCTATTGCTATATACCTTCTTCCACCAAATACTGATTGAGGGGTGCCATATTCCTGTTTCTGCCAAATACTGATTGAGGGGTGCTATATACCTGTTTCCACCAAATATTGATTGTGGGGTACTATATACCTGTTTCCGCCACTTATTGAGGGGTGCTATATACCTGTTTCTGCCAAATACTGATTGAGGGGTGCCATATACCTGTTTTCGCCAAATACTGATTGAGGGGTGCTATATATCTGTTTCCGCCAAATACTGATTGAGGGGTGCCATATACCTTCCACAAAATACTGATTGAGGGGTGCTATTGCTATATACCTTTTTCCACCAAATACTGATTGAGGGGTGCAATACACAATTTTCTGCCAAATACTGATTGAGGGGTGTCATATACCTTCTTCCACCAAATACTGATTGAGGGGTGCAATACACCTACTTCCACCAAATACTGATTAAGGGGTGCCATATTCCTGTTTCCACCAAATACTGATTGAAGGGTGCAATATACCTGTTTCCGCCGAATACTGATTGAGGGGTGCCATATACCTTCTTCCACTAAATACTGATTGAGGGGTGCCATATATCCGTTTTTGCCAAATACTGATTGAGGGGTGCCATAAACCTTCTTCCACTAAATACTGATTGAGGGGTGCTATTGCTATATACCTACTTCCACAAAATACTGATTGAGGGGTGCCATATATCCGTTTTCGCCAAATACTGATTGAGGGGTGCTATATATCTGTTTCCGCCAAATACTGATTGAGGGGTGCCATATACCTGTTTCCGCCAAATACTGATTGAGGGGTGCTATATACCTGTTTCCACCAAATACTGATTGGTGCCATACACACTGCCCGTCCTAAAAAAAAGGACCGCCTTTGTTGGACCGCCTTAAGCTTTGAACATGGCACGCATTTGCTGTGGCATTGTTTCGATAAACTTCTCTGCAATGTCACAAGATTTATTTCCATCCAGTGTTGCATTAATTTTTCACCAAGATCTTTCATTGATGATTGTAGAGTCTGACTGCTGCGCAAAGCCTTCTCCAGCACATCCCAAAGATTCTCAGTGGGGTTAAGGTCTGGACACTGTGGTGGCCAATCCATGTGTGAAAATGATGTATTATGCTCCCTGAACCACTCTTTCACAATTTGAGCTCGATGAATCCTGGCATTGTCATCTTGGAATATGCCCATGCCATCAGGGAAGAAAAAATCCATTGAGGGAATAACCTGGTCATTCAGTATGTGCAGGTAGCCAGCTGACCTCATTCTTGGAGCACATACTGTTGATGAACCTAGACCTGACCAACTGCAGCAACCCCAGATCAAAGCACTGCCCCCACAGGCTTGTACAGTAGGCAGTAGGCATAATGAGTGTATTACTTCATCTGCCTTGCTTCTTACCCTGATGCGCCCATCATTCTGGAACAGGGTAAATCTTGACTCATTAGACCACATGACCTTCTTCCATTGCTCCAGAGTCCAATCTTTATGCTCCCTAGCAAATTGAAGCCTTTTTTTCTGGTTTTCCTCACTGATTAGTGGTTTTCTTATGGCTACACAGCTGTTTAGTCCAAATCCCTTGAGTTCCCTTTGCATTTTGCGTGTGGAAATGCTCTTACTTTCTCTATTAAACATAGTTTAAGTAATCACCGATCACGATCATTCAGGATTTATTTTCCCGCCACATTTCTTCCTCGAATACGATGGGTCCCCACTATCCTTCCAGTTTTTAATAATGCATTGGACAGTTCTTAACTCAATTTTAGTAGTTTCTCCAATCTCCTTAGATGTTTTCTCTGCTTGATGCATGCCAATGATTTGACCCTTCTCAAACAGACTAACATCTTTTCCACAACCACCAGATGTGTCTTTCGACATGGTTGTTTACTCATTGCACCAGTTGGGGTTAAATAACTTGTTGCCAGCTGAAAGATAATCGCCCATGCAATAATTATCCAATAGCAGGCTCATAACTATTTGCTTAGTTAACTCTAGGTGGCGTTTGGACAGGCAGTGTACCTTTTTCCACTAAATACTGATTGAGGGTTGCTATTGCTATATACCTTCTTCCAACAAATACTGATTGAGGGGTGCAATACACCGGCTTCCACAAAATACTGATTGAGGGGTGCCACATACCTGTTTCCGCCAAATACTGATTGAGGGGTGCTATATACCTGTTTCTGCCAAATACTGATTGAGGGGTGCCATATACCTTCTTCCATCAACTACTGATTGAGGGCTGCGATACACCTGCTTCCACAAAATACTGATTGAGGGGTGCAATATACAAACCGGATTCCAAAAAAGTTGGGACACTATACAAATCGTGAATAAAAACTGAATGCAATGATGTGGAGGTGCCAACTTCTAATATTTTATTCAGAATAGAACATAAATCACGGAACAAAAGTTTAAACTGAGAAAATGTACCATTTTAAGGGAAAAATATGTTGAATCAGAATTTCATGGTGTCAACAAATCCCCAAAAAGTTGGGACAAGGCCATTTTCACCACTGTGTGGTATCTCCCCTTCTTCTTACAACACTCAACAGACGTCTGGGGACCGAGGAGACCAATTTCTCAAGTTTAGAAATAGGAATGCTCTCCCATTCTTGTCTAATACAGGCCTCTAACTGTTCAATCGTCTTGGGCCTTCTTTGTTGCACCTTCCTCTTTATGATGTGCCAAATGTTCTCTATAGGTGAAAGATCTGGACTGCAGACTGGCCATTTCAGTACCCGGATCCTTCTGCTACGCAGCCATGATATTGTAATTGATGCAGAATGTGGTCTGGCATTATCTTGTTGAAAAATGCAGGGTCTTCCCTGAAAGAGATGACGTCTGGATGGGAGCATATGTTGTTCTAGAACCTGAATATATTTTTCTGCATTGATGGTGCCTTTCCAGACATGCAAGCTTCCCATGCCACACGCACTCATGCAACCCCATACCATCAGAGATGCAGGCTTCTGAACTGAGCGTTGATAACAACTTGGGTTGTCCTTGTTCTCTTTGGTCCGGATGACATGGCGTCCCAGATTTCCAAAAAGAACTTTGAATCGTGACTCGTCTGACCCCAGAACAGTCTTCCATTTTGCCATACTCCATTTTAAATGATCCCTGGCCCAGTGAAAATGCCTTAGCTTGTGGATCTTGCTTAGAAATGGCTTCTTCTTTGCACTGTAGAGTTTCAGCTGGCAACGGCGGATGGCACGGTGGATTGTGTTCACTGACAATGGTTTCTGGAAGTATTCCTGAGCCCATTCTGTGATTTCCTTTACAGTAGCATTCCTGTTTGTGGTGCAGTGTCGTTTAAGGGCCCGGAGATCACGGGCATCCAGTATGGTTTTACAGCCTTGACCCTTACGCACAGAGATTGTTCCAGATTCTCTGAATCTTCGGATGATGTTATGCACAGTTGATGATGATAGATGCAAAGTCTTTGCAATTTTTCGCTGGGTAACACCTTTCTAATATTGCTCCACTATCTTTCTGCGCAACATTGTGGGAATTGGTGATCCTCTACCCATCTTGGCTTCTGAGAGACACTGCCACTCTGAGAAGCTCTTTTTATACCCAATCATGTTGCCAATTGACCTAATTAGTGTTAATTGGTCTTCCAGCTCTTCGTTATGCTCAAATTTACTTTTTCCAGCCTTTATTGCTACTTGTCCCAACTTTTTGGGGATTTGTTGACACCGTGAAAATTGGAAACAACGTATTTTTCCTTTAAAATGATACATTTACTCGGATTAAACGTTTGATCTGTCATCTGCGTTCTATTACAAATAAAATATTGACATTTGCCATCTCCACATCATTGCATTCAGTTTTTATTCACAATTTGTTTAGTGTCCCAACTTTTTTGGAATCCGGTTTGTACTTGTTTCCGCCAAATACTGAATGAGGGGTGCTATATACCTTCTTCCAATAAATACTGATTGAGGGGTGCTATTGCTATATACCTTCTTCCACCAAATACCAATTAAGGGGTGCAATGCACCTTTTTCCGCCAAATACTGATTGAGGGGTGCCATATACCTTCTTCCACTAAATACTGATTGAGGTGTGGTATTGCTATATACCTTCTTCCACCAAATACTGATAGAGGGGTGCAATACACCTGCTTCCACAAAATATTGATTGAGGGGTGCCATATACCTGTTTCCGCCAAATATTGATTGAGAGGTGCTATATATCTAAACAAGAGGAAGCAGAGATACTAGCGCTGCCGTCTATTGGGGAGGGGGGGTGGTATTTTAGGGATCACCCACACTGCAAAGGGGTTACAGTGGGGCGCGTCGCTGCTGGGTTCTGAAACAGGGATAATTGCCAAAAAACCCGGTATAAGTAGGAAAACCTAGTATAAACAAAAGGAGAAATAGAACCCGCGCTGACTAAGTGACAGAGGGAGACACTTATGTAAAGTTTAGTGTATCTTGTAAGGGTTGAAGAAATATATTGATTCCACTGGAACAATGCAATCAGATGACACCCGATTCCTTCCTACGGTGCCTGAGAGCAACGTTCAGAGTCCACCTGGATAAAGTCACAAAGCGTACATAAAACAAAAGGCTGCGAGTACTTACTGCTCAGCCGTCTTGAAGATTTGTGGCTAGAAGTTTCTTGCTTGATGTGAAGCTGATACTTGGATGAACTTGTTAAATCTGTTCGTCGCTTCTTCGCTTCTGTCTTCTGTTGCTGTCTTCTGCTTACCTGGTGGCACGCGCGTAGCTCCGGCCGGTAGCACGCGCGCGCTCCTGGAAGCAATGTTCGTTGTCCTGGTAACCTGGCGTGTGACGTCACACTCGAGAGCTACGGAAGTCTCTTTGGTCCACAATACCTCCGACGCGTTTCGGAATAGTCGTATTCCTTCCTCAGGGATAGATGTGGATCCTGCTTCACTGGTTTTTAAGCCCGCTGGTTACCAAGGTGACAGCTTTTGTTTGCAATACAGCGCGAATACAAAGAAGAGCATAGCAATTATCAGAGGAGAGCGATCTTTGATAGTAATCGATCTCAATAATTGCATTAATTTGTTGGTTGGTATACACATGTTCTTTAATTGGATCCATAATGGCTCATGACTGGCTATTGATTTTATTGTATTTATTTAAATTTATTCCACCGTACTTCCGGTACTTTAGTGGTTTGTTTTATTTTATTTTGGGGGTTCATTAAACTACTTGAAGGTTCGTCGGCGCTTAGTAATACGTTTCCAAAAGAGAGGATTATAGGAAAGCGAACAGCTCTATTTCCTGATTAAGGCCAATGGGCGCCAGGGTATTGAGGTTGTAGATCCATTCGCTCTCCTTACGGGACATTACTTTAATAAAATCTCCACCTCTGGGGTCCTGCTTTATCTGTTCTATGCCCCCAAAGATAGAGCCTTCAAATTTACCTTTGTGTTTCTCACTGTAGTGACGTGACAGGGGGTGGCCTACGAATTTTTTGTTGATGTTCTTTATATGCTCCCATAATCTGATTCTTAATACACGTTTCGTTCTTCCTATATAGATCTTGCCACAGGGGCATTTTATGTGATAAATAACCCCCTTAGAATGGCATGTAAGGTGCTTCTTTATTTTGTAAGTGTTGTTTCCATTACTGATTTCCTTTATGCTTTCCTTTTGTTTGGAGGCAAGACAAACCTTACATGTTCTACATGGAAAGAATCCATTCCTCTCTTCAGCGTGACCTAATATATTTCTGCTTCCCCATTATTTATTCTAATAGATGGGGCTACCATATTGCCCAGATTCCTTGACTTCCTGAAGATAAATTTTGGTGCCAAGGGTAATTTTTCCCCAATAATTTTATCATGTTTGAGGATGTCCCAATGTTTTTTTATAATTTGTTTAAATTGGGATACTTTACCATGATATTGGGTTATTATAGGTATGTTGAAGTCAGGGGCATCTGGTGTGTTATTATGTCCTTTTTTCATAATTGTTACTGCCTTCTTTTGTATAAGTGATTCTCGCTCTGTTTTTAGGACCTCCTGTTTAATTTTCTCAAGCTCAGCCAGATTATACCCTTTCTCCTCAAATTTAGTATGTAAGTTGTTTGCCTCCTCTTCAAATTGCTTACTCAGTGTGCAGTTTCTCCTCAAGCGGATGTATTGGCTGCGTGGGATATTGGTGAGCCAAACCGGAAGATGACAGCTGGTTAGGGAAATAAAGCTGTTGCTATCTGTTGGCTTATGATAGGTTTGGGTGACTATTTTATTTTGGTGAATTTTAATGGTTAAATCTAAAAAATTAATTTCATTGGTGCTGTACGTGGGCGTAAAATGTAAGTAAAATTCATTTTTATTAATTAAATCTAAAAAAATTTTCAATGATGATTCACCCCCTTTCCAGATAAAAACAATGTCATCGATAAATCGCCGCCAGAGGACCAGATTCGCGCGGAGCGCGCCATCAGGGAAGATGGTGGACTCCTCCCACCTCCCCATATATAGATTGGCGAAACTCGGCGCGAATCTGGTCCCCATAGCGGTCCCCCACGTCTGTAGGAGGAAGGTTTCCTCAAATTTAAAATAATTGTGGTTTAAAATAAATAAGATGCATTCCCCTAGGTACTCAATTTGTTCGGGTGGCATAATTCCCTCTTTCTGTAAAAAGAACTGCGACGCCTCCTTCCCTTTGGTGTTCTCAATTACTGTGTAAAGAGAGGTGACGTCGAGAGTCCCCAAAATGTATTCTGGTTCCCAATTCACGGTTTCCAGAATTTGTAGGATATGTTGAGTGTCCTTTAAATAGGCAGGTAATTTTTGGACATACTTCTGAAGGATGGTGTCCACATATTTAGATAGATTGCTGGTTAAACTACCAATACCCGAGATTATGGGTCGGCCAGGTGGTTGAGATTCTGATTTATGAACCTTGGGCAGGTAGTAAAAACAGGAAATGCGTGGGTGTCTGATATTTATGAAATTGGCTTCTTCTTTATTGAGGATACCTAATCGTTTCCCCCTCAATACCAGTTGATTCAACTTCCCCTTATAATGCTGGGTGGGATCACTTTTAAGGATTTTATATGTTCTTTTGTCATTGAGTAATCTGTTTGATTCTTTTTGGTAGTCAGTGTAGTCTAATATCACTATACCACCCCCTTTGTCTGCTGGCCGGATGGTGATATTATTATTCGTCTGTAGTTTTTTTATGCTCATCTGCTCTTGTTTGCTTAAATTGTGATTGTATATTTTGCTGCTCTTGTTGGGGTTGATTTTCCTAACATCCCTTATGACTAGGGTTTCGAAGGTCTTAAAGGATTCCGAATATTCGTTCAGTGGATTGAAATATGACTTTGGTTTTAGGTTAGTATGTTGATATTTGGTATTAGTGTTAGTACACTCTACCCCCTCTCCATCAGATTTTGTTGTAATAGTATTGATGCCCTTTATTTTACTGCGTTCTAAGAGAGTATCTTTAGTTTTATAGTTCTTTTTAAGGAAGTATTTCTTTAAAGCCAAATTACGCAAGAATTTTTTAACACCAATAAAAGCATCAAAGGGGCGAAAGTGTGCCGATGGTGCAAACTTGAGTCCCTTTTGTAGTAGTATTGTGTCACTGTTAGTGAGTATATATTTACTGAGGTTAAAGATTTTTTGTCCTATTTTTTTGATGATTTCCTTTTTAGAGGATTTTTTGCCCCTCCTTCCTCTCTTTGTTTGTGTTTTTCTCTTGTAGGTCTTGGCTGAAAAAAATCCTTCCTCACGGTTCGTTTCACCTTATTGGTGTTCCCAATATTGTCTGTTGATGGATTTCTAGAATTATTGGCGTGATTACTTGTATGGATTGGGTTGCTATCATTTTTTTGAACTATTGCGCTATAGCTTAGAGATCCTGAAGTGCCCATTGAAGGAGTGTTCTCATAGTGGTTTGACCTATCAGTGTGTGTTTTCTCAAGTGGGCTGAATCTATTTGATAGTTCCAAAGGACTGTTGGGGATAACTTCTACTCCATTCCTATTACGGATTTGCACCGTTGGAGTGAGTGCGATGATTCTTGTATCTGTATTTGGGTTGGCCTCTGTGTGTTTTTTCCTAGAGATCTGGACTATTGGAACCAATGGAGTCGTGTTCTCATCCTCTTGAATTGAGGTTGCTGAACTTACATTGTGAAGTGTAAAATCGCCTTTGTATGTCTCATCACAGTCAGTCTCGTCAATGGTATTTAGAGTGGATCTCTCCGTGGTGGTCCCCATTGTCCCAAGTGACGTGATTTGAGGAATACAGTCTCTATCAAATTTTTGTTTCTTTTTATTTATAATTTCCTCTTCTTTCATTCTGATCCTGTTTTTAATTGATCCCTGTAGTTGAATAATATCAGGGTGATCTTTAAAAGGTCTCAAGCTTTCAAATATTTCAGCAATTTCTTTATTTATTCTGATGAGTCCATTTTTTCTTTTTTCAATAATAAAAGTCATTGACTGTCTTGAGAAATTGTGAAACAGCTCGTC
Source organism: Bufo bufo (assembly GCF_905171765.1). Lineage (NCBI taxonomy): Eukaryota > Metazoa > Chordata > Amphibia > Anura > Bufonidae > Bufo > Bufo bufo. The sequence goes on from NC_053391.1 coordinate 381,986,748, forward strand.
CCATTCTCTTTGTGTGTGATGATCCCCTACATCACCTGCCAAGGTCTTGTATATTTTTAACCCTTTTGGAATAATGTCCCAATCCAGATATTTCTCTAAAGAGGCTACCTCCCATAGATCACGCATTTCATTTATCAGTAATCTTTCCAATTTTTTCATTCTACCTAGTGCCTCTTCTATTTTCCTATGGGCAAAGTCCATATTATTTAGAGAGCCGTTATTTTGAGGGTTAAAAAAGAACTTCTGTACAAACTTAATACGGTCCTTCCTATCCAGCCATAACTCACTCATCCTGCTGGTTGGTAATAGTCTGGGATATTATTTCTTTACGGTTTGCTGCTGCGTATCTGAGGCAATTTGTTTATATGTATCAAAACAAGAGGAAGCAGAGATACTAGCGCTGCCGTCTATTGGGGAGGGGGGGTGGTATTTTAGGGATCACCCACACTGCAAAGGGGTTACAGTGGGGCGCGTCGCTGCTGGGTTCTGAAACAGGGATAATTGCCAAAAAACCCGGTATAAGTAGGAAAACCTAGTATAAACAAAAGGAGAAATAGAACCCGCGCTGACTAAGTGACAGAGGGAGACACTTATGTAAAGTTTAGTGTATCTTGTAAGGGTTGAAGAAATATATTGATTCCACTGGAACAATGCAATCAGATGACACCCGATTCCTTCCTACGGTGCCTGAGAGCAACGTTCAGAGTCCACCTGGATAAAGTCACAAAGCGTACATAAAACAAAAGGCTGCGAGTACTTACTGCTCAGCCGTCTTGAAGATTTGTGGCTAGAAGTTTCTTGCTTGATGTGAAGCTGATACTTGGATGAACTTGTTAAATCTGTTCGTCGCTTCTTCGCTTCTGTCTTCTGTTGCTGTCTTCTGCTTACCTGGTGGCACGCGCGTAGCTCCGGCCGGTAGCACACGCGCGCTCCTGGAAGCAATGTTCGTTGTCCTGGTAACCTGGCGTGTGACGTCACACTCGAGAGCTACGGAAGCCTCTTTGGTCCACAATACCTCCGACGCGTTTCGGAATAGTCGTATTCCTTCCTCGGGGATAGATGTGGATCCTGCTTCACTGGTTTTTAAGCCCGCTGGTTACCAAGGTGACAGCTTTTGTTTGCAATACAGCGCGAATACAAAGAAGAGCATAGCAATTATCAGAGGAGAGCGATCTTTGATAGTAATCGATCTCAATAATTGCATTAATTTGTTGGTTGGTATACACATGTTCTTTAATTGGATCCATAATGGCTCATGACTGGCCATTGATTTTATTGTATTTATTTAAATTTATTCCACCGTACTTCCGGTACTTTAGTGGTTTGTTTTATTTTATTTTGGGGGTTCATTAAACTACTTGAAGGTTCGTCGGCGCTTAGTAATACGTTTCCAAAAGAGAGGATTATAGGAAAGCGAATAGCTCTATTTCCTGATTAAGGCCAATGGGCGCCAGGGTATTGAGGTTGTAGATCCATTCGCTCTCCTTACGGGACATTACTTTAATAAAATCTCCACCTCTGGGGTCCTGCTTTATCTGTTCTATGCCCCCAAAGATAGAGCCTTCAAATTTACCTTTGTGTTTCTCACTGTAGTGACGTGACAGGGGGTGGCCTACGAATTTTTTGTTGATGTTCTTTATATGCTCCCATAATCTGATTCTTAATACACGTTTCGTTCTTCCTATATAGATCTTGCCACAGGGGCATTTTATGTGATAAATAACCCCCTTAGAATGGCATGTAAGGTGCTTCTTTATTTTGTAAGTGTTGTTTCCATTACTGATTTCCTTTATGCTTTCCTTTTGTTTGGAGGCAAGGCAAACCTTACATGTTCTACATGGAAAGAATCCATTCCTCTCTTCAGCGTGACCTAATATATTTCTGCTTCCCCCATTATTTATTCTAATAGATGGGGCTACCATATTGCCCAGATTCCTTGACTTCCTGAAGATAAATTTTGGTGCCAAGGGTAATTTTTCCCCAATAATTTTATCATGTTTGAGGATGTCCCAATGTTTTTTTATAATTTGTTTAAATTGGGATACTTTACCATGATATTGGGTTATTATAGGTATGTTGAAGTCAGGGGCATCTGGTGTGTTATTATGTCCTTTTTTCATAATTGTTACTGCCTTCTTTTGTATAAGTGATTCTCGCTCTGTTTTTAGGACCTCCTGTTTAATTTTCTCAAGCTCAGCCAGATTATACCCTTTCTCCTCAAATTTAGTATGTAAGTTGTTTGCCTCCTCTTCAAATTGCTTACTCAGTGTGCAGTTTCTCCTCAAGCGGATGTATTGGCTGCGTGGGATATTGTTGAGCCAAACCGGAAGATGACAGCTGGTTAGGGAAATAAAGCTGTTGCTATCTGTTGGCTTATGATAGGTTTGGGTGACTATTTTATTTTGGTGAATTTTAATGGTTAAATCTAAAAAATTAATTTCATTGGTGCTGTACGTGGGCGTAAAATGTAAGTAAAATTCATTTTTATTAATTAAATCTAAAAAAATTTTCAATGATGATTCACCCCCTTTCCAGATAAAAACAATGTCATCGATAAATCGCCGCCAGAGGACCAGATTCGCGCGGAGCGCGCCATCAGGGAAGATGGTGGACTCCTCCCACCTCCCCATATATAGATTGGCGAAACTCGGCGCGAATCTGGTCCCCATAGCGGTCCCCCACGTCTGTAGGAGGAAGGTTTCCTCAAATTTAAAATAATTGTGGTTTAAATTTGGTTTAAATTTAAATAAATACAATAAAATCAATGGCCAGTCATGAGCCATTATGGATCCAATTAAAGAACATGTGTATACCAACCAACAAATTAATGCAATTATTGAGATCGATTACTATCAAAGATCGCTCTCCTCTGATAATTGCTATGCTCTTCTTTGTATTCGCGCTGTATTGCAAACAAAAGCTGTCACCTTGGTAACCAGCGGGCTTAAAAACCAGTGAAGCAGGATCCACATCTATCCCTGAGGAAGGAATACGACTATTCCGAAACGCGTCGGAGGTATTGTGGACCAAAGAGGCTTCCGTAGCTCTCGAGTGTGACGTCACACGCCAGGTTACCAGGACAACGAACATTGCTTCCAGGAGCGCGCGCGTGCTACCGGCCGGAGCTACGCGCGTGCCACCAGGTAAGCAGAAGACAGCAACAGAAGACAGAAGCGAAGAAGCGACGAACAGATTTAACAAGTTCATCCAAGTATCAGCTTCACATCAAGCAAGAAACTTCTAGCCACAAATCTTCAAGACGGCTGAGCAGTAAGTACTCGCAGCCTTTTGTTTTATGTACGCTTTGTGACTTTATCCAGGTGGACTCTGAACGTTGCTCTCAGGCACCGTAGGAAGGAATCGGGTGTCATCTGATTGCATTGTTCCAGTGGAATCAATATATTTCTTCAACCCTTACAAGATACACTAAACTTTACATAAGTGTCTCCCTCTGTCACTTAGTCAGCGCGGGTGCTATATATCTGTTTCCGCCAAATACTGATTTGAGGGCTGCGATATACCTTCTTCCACAAATAATGTTCTTCTCTACGTACTTAGGCAGAGGGTCATTTAGAAAAATACAGGCAGAGGAAGCTGCAGACCGTTCTGCAGGGATGGTAGGGGTCGGGCAGGTGCACCAGGCCGGAGTCTAAGTGGGAAGTTGGAGAAGGCGCGTGCGATAACTTCAAAGGGCGCACCAGAGTTGGTTGAGTGGCTCACTCAGCATTCCGCTTCTGCACCCTCCTCATCCTCTGTATCTGCACCCTCCTCACTCTCTGCTGTGTGCACCACCAAAGACACCACCACCACCACCATAGCCCCTCTACTCGAGACAGAGGAATTATTTTCCCATCTATTCCCAGACCTTACCGATGCGCAGCCATTCTTGGCATCGGATGATGAAGAGGAGGTAGCAACGGCCGCCACCCAGCGGTCTGACGACAGTACCCAGATCAGCCCAAGGAGGGTGGTCCCCGCTGTTTGCTGCCTACTCCGAGATCTCTATTGTCAGTGGTGTTAAAGGTGACGATGATGACGTGTCGATGGACGTCACGTGGGTGTCCACAAGAGAGGAAGTGGAGGGGAGTTCAGAGGGAGAGACGGAGCAGCAGATATGGAGGAGAAGGAGGAGAAGCAGGCATAACTTGCAGTGCACAGGAGGCAAAAAGCAGACTGCAAATGTATCTGGAGCGAGCCATCCACCATGCACGGTCACATCTTGCGCTCCCAGGATGCAGGCACATGGCTCCGCAGTGTGGGCTTTTGTAACTTGTCAGCAGCTGATAATAGTGCTGCCATCTACAGCCTGTGCTGTCAACGCATAAGTCACAGTAAGCTTAACACTCACCTAGGGATGACTGCCTTAAGAAGGCACCTGGCCTCCCATCACTGAGCCCAGCCACACTCCCAGCGCTCCATGACCTGCCTCTTCTCCTTCTCCTCTCTCCTCCCATTTATCCTCCACCTTCCACCGTGCTGTCGTCGGGTTCATCTGGCACAAGGCAGGGTTCCATGGCCCAAATGTTCGAGCGTAAAAAAATGATGACTGTTGTTCCTGGAAGCCAAGAGCCACACCGGTCCTGAATGCATTTCAGCTCTGCGGTCACAGGCCGATCAGTGGCTAACCCCGCTCAAATTGACAGTTGGCAAAGTGGTGTGCGTCAACGGTGCTAATCTGCTAAGCGCTGAAACAGTGCAAAATGACACACAGGCCGTGCATGGCACACGTCTTAAACTTAGTCGTGCAGCGATTCGTTGCCAAATACCACGAGGTCCAGGACGTCTTGCGGCAGGCCAGGAAAATCTCTGGCCATTTTAGAAGATTTTACACAGCCATGGCTTGCCTTGCTGACGTTCAGCGGCGACGCCACTTGCCCGGCAGACCTCTGATTAGTGACTGCCCAACGCGCTGGATCTCCACCTTGTATATGCTTAATAGGCTGCTCCAGCAGAAAAGTTCCGTTAACCTACTTGTAATAACTCTGCGGCAGGACAGGTTCTGGGGAGCTTGGTTGAATGAATTCCCAGGGGGAACTACTACATCTGAGACAAGTCAGCAGGAGTCTGAAGAGGAGTCAGAGGAGGATGGTGGCTGGGGGGGTGGAGGCGGAGGAGCAAGAAGAGCAGGTTTTAAACTTTTCGGGATCCCTAATGTTGTCCGTGGATGGGGGGAGGAGACCGATGACGACATTCTCCTGGGCGATGAGCAGGAGCCAGGGCGCTCCACCACTTCCAATTTAGTGCAAAAGGGGACCTTTATGCTCCAGTGTTTAAAGAGGGACCCCCATATATAAAGCATAAAGGACCAGTACTGGATGGCAACATATTTAGACCCCCAGTACAAAAACTAAATGGCGGACATGTTACCAGCATCACAGAGGGCTGTCAGAATGCAGCATTTCCAGGCCTTGCTGTGAGAGATGCTGTATTCTGTTGTTGCAGGTGTTGGCAGAGGAATTTCCACCCACAGAGAAACAGTTGCGTGTACCAATCCTACCGCGCATGCAAGAAGAGGGCGGTTTGAACATGTGTTGGTCACTTCAGATATGAAATCATTCTTGCAGCCAACCCATTGACAGCCGCCCTCCAGATCCAGCCTCAGGGAATGTCTAGACCGACAGGTGTCCGACTACATCGGGCTAACTACCGATATGGACGCTCTAAGAAGCGAGGAACCCCTGGACTACTGGGTGTGCATGCTTGACCTGTGGCCAGAGCTGGTACAATTTGCCATGGAACTCTTGGCTTGCCCCTCGTCGAGTGTCCTGTCCAAAAGGACCTTCAGTGCAGCAGGGGGGATCGTGACAGATAATCCCACTCGCCCAGCTCATGACAGTGTGGACTACCTCACATTTCTAAAAATGAATGAGGCATGGATCTCGGATGAATTCAACACCTGTGACGACCACGTTTAATTGAATTTCCTCATGCCAGCCCACACATATCCGCCACCACCCAGAACAAGGAATGGTCTCTTGTTTTATATAAATACAGCGGCATAAAAGGCCTTTTCTGTCCGGTGAATGACTAATTGGGGCCACGGAGGAATTCAACACCTGTGACGACCACATGTTATCGAATTTCAACTATTATAATTTGGGTTTTTTTCAAGAGGGGGGATTTCGTTAGCCACGTTTTTAATCCATTTTTTTTTTTTTTGGTCTTTTAAACATATGTATTTGACACTGGCCTACAGTAAAATTCTTATCCAATGACCGTCTAATATCCCTCCAGCCACATAATCACTTGATGCTTTCTGTCCGTGAATGCCTAATGATTGGGGCCTGTACTCCACTGGCCTGCAGTAAAATTGATATCCAATGACCATTTAATATACCTCCAGCCATATAACCACTTGATCTTTGCTGTCCGATAAATGCCTAATGATTGGGGCTTGTACTCCACTGGCCTGCAGTAAAATTGATATCCAATGAAACATAGAATGTGTCGGCAGATAAGAACCATTTGGCCCATCTAGTCTGCCCAATATACTGAATACTATGAATAGCCCTTGGCCCTATCTTATATGAAGGATGGCCTTATGCCTATCCCATGCATGCTTAAACTCCTTCACTGTATTTGCAGCTACCATTTCTGCAGGAAGGCTATTCCATGCATCCACTACTCTCTCAGTAAAGTAATACTTCCTGATATTACTTTTAAACCTTTGCCCCTCTAATTTAAAACTATGTCCTCTTGTAGCAGTTTTTCTTCTTTTAAATATTCTCTCCTCTTTTACCTTGTTTCCCTTTTATGCTTTTAAAAGTTTCTATCATATCCCCTCTGTCTCGTCTTTCTTCCAAGCTATACATGTTAAGGTCCTTTAATCTTTCCTGGTAAGTTTTATTTTGCAATCCATGCGCTAGTTTAGTAGCTCTTCTCTGAACTCTCTCCAAAGTATCAATATCCTTATGGAGATATGGTCTCCAGTACTGCGCACAATACTCCAAATGAAGTCTCACTAGTGCTTTGTAGAGCGGCATGAGCACCTCCCTCTTTCTACTGGTAATGCCTCTCCCTATACACCCAAGCATTTTGATAGCATTTCCTGCTGCTCTATGACATTGTCTGCCTACCTTTAAGTCTTCTCAAATAATGACCCCTAAATCCCTTTCCTCAGATACTGAGGTTAGGACTGTATCACTGATTTTATATTATGCTCTTGGGTTTTTACGCCCCAGGTGCATTATCTTGCACTTATCAAAATTAAATTTTAGTTGCCAGATTTTTTGACCATTCTTCTAGTTTTCCTAAATCCTTTTTCATTTGGTGTATCCCTCCAGGAACATCAACACTGTTACAAATCTTTGTGTCATCAGCAAAAAGACACACCTTACCATCGAGGCCTTCTGCAATTTCGCTAATAAAGATATTAAACAATATGGGTCCCAGAACAGATCCCTGAGGTACCCCACTGGTAACAAGACCATGGTCTGAATATACTCCATTGACTACAACCATCTGTTGTCAGTCCCTCAGCCACTGCCTAATCCATTCAACAATATTGGAGTCCACGCACAAAGACTGCAATTTATTGATAAGCTTTCTATGTGGGACAGTATCAAAAGCCTTACTAAAGTCCAAATAAGCGATGTCTACTGCACCTCCGCCATCTATTATTTTAGTCACAAATCAATAGGATTAGTTTGACATGATCTCCCTGAAGTAAACCCATGCTGTTTTTCATCTTTCAATCCATGGGATTTTAGATGTTCCACAATCCTCTCCTTAAGTATGGTTTCCATTAATTTCCCCACTATTGATGTCAGGCTTACTGGCCTATAGTTGCCCGATTCCTCCCTACTACCTTTCTTGTGAATCGGCACAACATTTGCCAATTTCCAATCTTCTGGGACGACTCCTGTTGCCAGTGATTCGTTAAATAAATCTGTTAATGGTTTTGCTAGTTCGCCGCTGAGCTCTTTTAATAGCTTTGGGTGTATCTCATCAGGCCCCTGTGACCTATTTGTATTAATTTTAGACAGCTGACTTAGAACCTCTTCCTCTGTAAAGACACATGCATCAAAAGTTTCATTAGTTGTCTTTCCTAACTGTGGTCCTTTTCCTTCATTTTCCTTTGTAAAAACTGAACAGAAGTATTCATTGAGGCAGTCAGCTAGTTCTTTATCTTCTTCCATATACTTTCCTTCTTTTGTTTTTAATTTGGTAATTCCTTGCTTTAGTTTCCTTTTTTTATTTATGTATCTGAAGGATGTCTTATCGCCTTTTTTCACTGACTGAGCTAATTTCTCTTCTGCCTGTGCTTTAGAAGCTCTTATAACTTGTTTGGCCTCTCTCTGCCTAATCTTATAAATTTGCTTGTCATCCTCGTTTAAAAAAAATAATTATAATTACTAAATGCTATCTTTTTGTTTTTAATGATTTTGGCCACTTCTGCTGAGTACCACAGTGGTCTCTTCCTTTTTTTGCTTTTACTGACAAGCCTAATACAATTATCTGTTGCCTTCAATTGTGCCAATTTTAGGCTACTTTCACACTTGCGTTCAGAGCGGGTCCGTCTGGTATCTGCACAGACGGATCCGCTCCTATAATGCAAACGCTTAGATCCGTTCAGAACGGATCCGTTTGCATTACCATGAACAAAAAATGATAATGCAAATGGATCCGTTTTGACTTTACATTGAAAGTCAATGGGGGACGGATCCGTTTGAAAATTGAGCCATACTGTGTCAACTTCAAACGGATCCGTCCCCATTGACTTACATTGTAAGTCTGGACGGATCCGTTTGCCTCCGCACGGCCAGGCGGACACCCGAACGCTGCAAGCAGCGTTCAGGTGTCCGTCTGCTGAGCGGAGGACAAACGCTGCTAGACTGATGCATTCTGAGCGGATCCGCCTCCACTCAGAATGCATTAGGACTGGACGGATCCGTTCGGGGCCGCTTGTGAGAGCCTTCAAACGGAGCTCACAAGCGGAGCCCCGAACGCTAGTGTGAAAGTAGCCTTAAGTAGTCCCATTTCTCCTGGACTCCATTGAAACTGTTCCAATCTGGGACTCGTATACCACTAATATAATTTTAGAAAAGTCTGTTTTTATAAAATCTAAAACTTTTGTTTTTGTGTGGTGTGACTCAGTCACTGTACTTATAGTAAACCACACTGACTGGTGATCACTAGATCCCAAGCTTTCCCCTACAGTAATATCAGATACCAAATTCCCATTTGTGAATACTAAATCTGAAATGGCCTCATTCCGGGTTGGCTCCTCAACTACTTGCTGTAGCGATAATCCCAGTAGGGAATTTAGAATATCTGTACTCCTAACAGAACTAGCTATTTTGGTTTTCCAGTTTACATCAGGAAGATTAAAGTCTCCCATAATGATAACTTCCCCCTTCAATGTCATTTTAGCTATTTCCTCAACTAGTAGATCATCTAATTCTTTGACTTGGCTAGGTGGTCTATATATCACACCTACAAGAGTTACCTTATGATTATTAAGCTGCAAGGTAACCCAAACTGACTCTAAATTGGTCTCGCTAACTTGTATCAAATTAGATTTCATGCTATCTTTCACATACAGGGCCATACATGACCATCTGATATACCTCCAGCCACATAATCACTTGATCTTTTCTGTACGGTGAATGCCTAATTGTTGGGACCTCGGAGGAATTTAACACCTGTGTGTGACGACCACACATTTCACCCCGATTATTATTTGGGGTTTATTAAAGAGGGGGGATTTAGTCAGACATGTTTTTAATCCAATTTTATATTTTTAGTTCTTTTAAACATATGTATTTGACATGTATTTGTACTGGCCTACAGTAAAATTGTTATCCAATGACCGTCTAATATACCTCCAGCCACATAATCACTTGATGTTTTCTGTCCGGTGAATGCCTAATGTTTGGGGCCTGCACTCCACTGGCCTGCAGTAAAATTGATATCCAATAACCATCTAATATACCTCCAGCCACATAATCACTTGATGTTTTCTGTCTGGTGAATGCCTAATGTTTGGGCCCTATACACCACTGGCCTGCAGTAAAATTGATATCCAATAACCATCTAATATACCTCCAGCCACATAATCACTTGATGTTTTCTGTCCTGTGAATGCCTAATGTTTGGGGCCTGTACTCCAGTGGGCTACAGTAAAATTGTTATTCAGTGACAGCATAATGTACCTCGAGCCACATAATCACTTGATGTTTTCTGTCCGGTGAATGCCTAATTTTTAGGGCCCGTACTCCCGTGGCCTAAAATAAAAAATTTCTAGGCTCCAGTAGGGCACATTTTTGAGAATTTCCCTTTAAGACGCATAAAAATGGCCCATGATTAAATACATATTTTTTGTGGGAATTTTTGTCATTGATCCCCCTCTAGTATGTCACTGTCCATGTTGTGGGACTATTTGTGCACTTCTAGTAAGTATTTGGTGGCTGCAAATAAGACCTGAAGGTTTTTCAGGTTCTCCTGCTATTAAAGTAAATGGGGCCCACCGCAAACTTGCGGTTCGCGAACATTTGATCGCGTTCGCGAATCGTCCTGGCCGATGTTCGTCCATCACTATTTATCATCCCTCATCTGCCACTGTGATAAATCTGGTGCAGATTAAGGCTACTTTCACACTAGCGTTTTTGCTGGATCCAGCAGTATTATCTTTAACATAGCCAAGACATAGCCAAGACGGATACGTCATGAACTCCATTGAAAGTCAATGGGGGACGGATCCGTTTTCTATTGTCAGATTAAACAGATCCGTCATGACCCACAATGCAAGTCAATGGGGACGGATCCGTTTTCTCTGACACAATCTGATCCATTTTGTTCCGCATTCCACGACAGAAAGAAAACCGCAGCATGCTGCTGTTTGCTCTCCAGTAGGAGAACTGAACGGAATGCATTTTGGAGCATTCCGTTCTGTTCAGTTACGTTTTGTCCCCATTGACCCTATGATGGATCTCAATATCGGAAAATAAGTATTAGTATTAGTAAAGTTGCCCCTTTGGGTTTACTTTGTAGAATTAATATTAACCCCTTCCCTGGTGCAGGAGCTATACCCGCCCAATAAGCGTCAGGGGCCCAGCAGTCACTGACAGCCGAGCCCCTGCTGTATACGGAGGCATTGGTGAAAACACTGATGCCGATGCATTAACCCCTTCTATGCCGCGGTCAACGCTTACCACGGCATAGAAGGTGATTGTGGAAGGTATGAGTCCCCATCAGGTCCCCACGCTGTGGTGACGGGGATCCGATGGCTGTGAAGGCATCCCGATACCTTCCACAGGCATTGGGGATAGCCTTCTACAGAAGCCTAGGAGACCCAGCCCCCTGGCTGGGTCTCTCACGCAGGCTGTCAGTGTATTACACTGGTAATACAGTAACAGGCAATGCATTACAATACACATGTATTGTAATGCATTGCAGAGGGGATCAGACCCCCAAAAGTTGAAGTCCCACAGTGGGACAAAAAAAAATGTTAAAAGTTCAAAACAGTGTTGTAACGGAACGCCTAGCACCCCGACCGGGTACCTCCGTTGAATAGTTGCTCCTAGTGCTTTCCGAGGACTCCAAGCACTCCACTTGACACCGTACGCACTGCAGACCCCACGAACCGCCGAAGCTTGGTTGAGGTCTCACCGTCTCCTACCCACCCTGGACCCACGACAAGGCTCCAGGCTCCAGTGGGTGGACCTCTCCTAAAACCAGAGAGCAGGAACAAGCTCTTACAAGAGCTAGTAGTTATAGCCAGGGGAGTATAGCAAATCTCCCAGCGTATATCAATCCCCAGCGTCGATCAGTTACCCAAACATCAGCCTCAACATGATAAAAGGTAAAACAGGAACTGACTGTACTTCACGTACAGCCTCTTTTATTCACCAACCAAAAACATAGTACTGCCCACAGGGTTTTGAAATACAACCAATCAATATATTACAACACATCCCCACAATGCATCATGGTTTCCTCCTCTCTGCCCTGGAGAAACCTGCGGAGCAATTCAATTATCTCTCTGGACAAAGGGGAATGGCCAATACACACGTGAGGACAATGGAACAGACATCACTTACTCAAACATACAAAGTCACACCCTTTACAATACACATAGACATTTAACACATTCCCAGACAGCTCAAGTCTGAGAGCATATTATTAGGTGAATGGCACTCAGACAACATGAATACAATAAAATGAGCTAACTGGGTACCCTCACATAACATACAATACAATTACACAGACAGATGGTTCTGTCACACATCTCAAAACCCCACATGTCCCCATATGGCTTGGATCTGAGCGCTCAGATGCCACAAACACAGTCAAATCGCCATGGGGTTTAAGTTTTGCATGGGCTGATGAGAGGGCCCATAATCCTGGGGCAAGAGGCTGGTAGCCAGGCCCCTCCAAAACCCAGTGGCGAGGTTGGTTTCGCCACAAGTGTTTTACATAATAAAAAATAAAATAAATTCCAAGTAAAAAAAGTTTCCTTTTCCCATGATTAAGTCATATAAAATGGTAAAAGAAATAGGGAAAAAGAAAAGAAAAATACACATTTTAAGTATCGTCGTGTCCATATCGACTGGCTCTATAAAATTATTACATGATCCACCCCATCAGGTGAATGTCGTAAAAGAAACTAAATAAAACCAGTGCCAAAACAGCCATTTTTGGTCACCTTGCCTCACAAAAATACCAAGCGATCAAAAAGTCGCATCTACCCCAAAATGGTACCAATCAAACCGTCATCTCATCCCACCAAAAAAATGAGCCCCTATCTAAGACAATCACCCGGGGAAAAAAAATATGGCTCTCAGAAATTGCCAACAAAAAAAACAAGATTTTTTTTCTTTTCAAAAATGCTTTTACCATGTAAAACTTAACAAAAATAAAAAATAGACGTTAGGTATTGCTGCATCCGTAACAACCTGCTCTATAAAAATATCATATGATCTACCCTGTCAAGGGAACTCTGTAAAAGAAATAAATAAAAACAGTGCCAGAATTTTTTGTTACCTCGCCTTACAAAATGCGTAATATGCCACAATTAATCAATGCTAATCAGGGAGTACAAAGGGAGAGACTGAAGTGCAGCCCCATTGATTGTGCAGCAAGCCGCGGAAGAGTGGGAGTGGAGGATGGGAGTGATAGTGGCTCTGGCTGCAATATTTATTCACAGTGGGAATTCTCAAGCCAACGATCCCTAGGGCTAGGACAGTGATAAGAGGGTGCACTATTTCTTCCCTTGGGGAAAACCCTTATGTTGGTGCTCCTACCTGATGGTATTTGGGGTGCCCTTGGTGTTATGAGTGCTGTACAGGTGAAAGGCAGGGGATGTAGATGCTGTGGCCAGCGAATGGTGTAAGAGTTAGTAACCAGGCCAGTTGTAGAGGATAAACATCTCTCTTTACTAAAGGGTAGAAAGGGAGTTGTAAACACTTTGCAACCTTTCCAAGATGACCACAGGCATGCATTACTCTCAAAAATAAGTATTGCAGTTCCCAGGGCGGACTGCAAATCAAACAAACGGTCAGCCAATCCATTATATAAGTGTGAAAGGTGCCGTAAACTGTTAATCCTTCCACAAGCAGCAAAATCTATAGCCATAACAAGCAAATACATTGCTGACACGCACGGCCTTGTGACCTGCCTAGACAGTCTTTAGATATCTGTTCTTCCTTTCCTCAGGGATTCTCTCCTTCACAGGAATAATGTTTCTCCTGCAGAAATTCTCTCTTTTCTTGCCTCAAGCTTCACACAGGCTCATAGGTATCTGCTTTTCTCACAAGCAAATCCCAAATGAAACTAGAATGTGCCCTGAACTTCAGAAATTGCTAAACTGATTAACTGAAGTGGCTGATGCAATGCTAACTAGAAAGCTCCTCCCTCAGAGGGGAAAGCTATTTCCCTCTGCTGAGTCATAATTAACTAAACGGTGCCACCAAAATACAGCTTTTGGAAATGCATGCAAAGCATTAATAATTTTATTGATGTACCAAATTAACACTTTTCAGAGACCGGGTTCATGTGACCTTGTATAGACAGCCCAGGGTCTGCTGAAGAACTTGCTGCTAAGCCATACTTAGATATGTACTGATAACTGCTTGGGGTCCTGACTGGCCTCCTGTATTCTTCTGAGGTCTAAACTATATTTTTGGTTGGATCCAGGGTAGGCCAAAAAGGCATGTAAACTCAATCCATCCCACAAGGATCCTTCATATGTTTGATAAACATATATGCAATCAGGTCATGAAATTATATAATTCAATATGGCTTTCTCCTAACAGGGACCCACAGACAAAATAATCTAAAGACCTCTGAGGACAAATGGAATTACAACTATATATTCACGTTGATTACAGATGGAGGACAAAAGAAATGCAAGATAGCTAGTGATGACCATGCTGGTACAGGTCTTTAGCATGTTGTGAGGACTTGGGTGCAAATCATATAAACATTTAAAACTGTTGAGTTATTTACCGGTGTATCACTATTTGCATACATAGGAACCAAGGATTAAGGATTCATAAATAGGGCTGCTTGGCATTAGTTCTAGAGTCCTGCCAAGCAGCTGATTTATTTTAATTTTTTTAAATTTTTTGTGTCTTTCTGACCTTTTCTGTTCATTGTCTTTGACACATCTGCAAAAACACACTGTATTGCTTAATATTGCTTAGTTATGAAAATAGATGACCTTTAGTTTGTGTACTGAACAGTTTTCCATGACAGCCTGGGAAATAAGAAAGGCAGAAACATTAGAATTGTCCTTTACCATAATTTTTTTTTTTTTTAAATAAGATCATAAGACATATTTTATTGCCTACTATAAGGAATACTAAAGGGGTTTTCTTTAACTGTTCTCTTCAACAGTCTATATCTAGGATAGGGTATCAATGTTTGGGGCTCCTCTGATCAGCACATTGAAGGGGCCATGAAGATCAAACCCCCCAATATCAATTTTTAACCAGAAACCCCCTTTGGGTCCACATTAATTTCCTGTTACAGAGTTATCCCCGGTTATAATTAAAAAAGTTAAAATATTAACTTTACTAGATTTCTCTATATAAATACAACAAGCATACTATAAAGAATATATTATGTTGTGTCACTGCCTGATGAATGTATTTGTGCCAGTGGAATATAAAGTTACTCTCTTGCCATACTTAGACTGGGTTCACATCACATTTTTGCCCTACGTTTTAACATATAAGGCTACTTTCACACTAGCGTTCAGAGCGGGTCCGTCTGATGTCTGCTCAGACGGATCCGCTCCTATAATGCAGACGTTTGTATCCGTTCAGAACGGATCCGTCTGCATTATAGTTTGAAAAAAATTCTAAGTCTGAAAGTAGCCTGAACGGATCCGTCCAGACTTTACATTGAAAGTCAATGGGGGACGGATCCGTTTGAAGATTGAGCCATATTGTGTCATCTTCAAACGGATCCGTCCCCATTGACTTACATTGTAAGTCTGGACGGATCCGCTTGCCTCCGCACGGCCAGGCGGACACCCGAACGCTGCAAGCAGCGTTCAGGTGTCCGCCTGCTGAGCAGAGGCTGAACGCCGCCAGACTGATGCATTCTGAGCGGATCCGCGTCCACTCAGAATGCATTAGGGCTGGACGGATGCGTTCGGGGCCGCATGTGAGCCCCTTCAAACGGAGCTCACGAGCGGACACCCGAACGCAGGTGTGAAAGTAGCATAAGTTGGAAAAAAATTATGCATCCATCAGAGGCATCAGTTTAAGAAATACATTTTTGTAAATGTTAAAACTAGGGATGAGCGAACCCGAACTGTATAGTTCGGGTTTGTACCGAATTTTGGGGTGTCCGTGACACGGACCCGAACCCAAACATTTTCGTAAAAGTCCGGGTTCGGGTTCGGTGTTCGGCGCTTTCTTGGCACTTTTTGAAAGGCTGCAAAGCAGCCAATCAACAAGCGTCATACTACTTGCCCCAAGAGGCCATCACAGCCATGCCTACTATTGGCATGGCTGTGATTGGCCAGTGCAGCATGTGACCCAGCCTCTATATAAGCGTGGGTCACGTAGCGCTGCACGTCACTCTGCTGATACAAGCGTAGGGAGAGGTTGCTGCTGCGACGTTAGGGCGAGATTAGGCAGATTAACTCCTCCAAAAGACTTAATTCAGTGATCGATCTCCAGCTGTGGATCATTGAAGTGCTGATATTGAATTGCTCACTCTTTTTAAGCTGCCCAGAGCGTTTTTATATCACTTTTATCTGGGGTGATCTGCGGCCAAAAAGAATATCTTAGATTGAAGGTGCTGATAGTGTCATTCTGAAAAACTTAACACACACGCTACAGTGCAGATACAAGTCTAATTCTGTGATTAAAGGTATATCTGTCACACAGCGCGTAAAAAATAGGCCTCACATTTATATTCAACCAAATCTGTACTGTTTTAGCTCGTCAAATTATTTGTAGTGACCGTAAAAGCACAGTTTTTGTTCTGGGTTGAAAAACTATTCCCAAATTTGCCATTCTCAAAATTAGTAGTTTCTGCTATATCAGGCCTACTTTAAATCTATCCCAAAAAGGATATCTTAGATTGAAGGTGCTGATAGTGTCATTCTGAAAAACTTAACACACATGCTACAGTGCAGATACAAGTCTAATTCTGTGATTAAAGGTATATCTGTCACACAGCGCGTAAAAAATAGGCCTCACATTTATTTTCAACCAAATCTGTACTGTTTTAGCTGGTCAAATTATTTGTAGTGACCGTAAAAGCACAGTTTTTGTTCTGGGTTGAAAAACTATTCCCAAATGTGCCATTCTCAAAATTAGTAGTTTCTGCTATATCAGGCCTACTTTAAATCTATCCCAAAAAGGATATCTTAGATTGAAGGTGCTGATAGTGTCATTCTGAAAAACTTAACACACACGCTACAGTGCAGATACAAGTCTAATTCTGTGATTAAAGGTATATCTGTCACACAGCGCATAAAAAGTAGGCCTGACATTTCTATTCAACCAAATCTGTACTGTTTTAGCTGGTCAAATTATTTGTAGTGATCGTAAAAGCACAGTTTTTGTTCTGGGTTGAAAAACTATTCCCAAATTTGCCATTCTCAAAATTAGTAGTTTCTGCTATATCAGGCCTACTTTAAATCTATCCCAAAAAGGATATCTTAGATTCAAGGTGCTGATAGTGTCATTCTGAAAAACTTGAATGATTATGTACTCTGCACACCTTGGGTCCAGTGTGGGTGCCTGTGAGAGTGGTTTAGACAATATTGGTTAAATATCCACGGCACTCCAAAAAGTTTTTGCAAGAATAATTTCATTTAATTCTTAATAAACAGAATGCTGTTAATATACATCCAGTGCAAGTTCATTTACATATAGTAAGTATTTTATGCCATATCAGATAGAAAAATCCCGAACGTTTCGGTCTGTACGACCTTCTTCAGCGGGGTCTAAAGAGATATATAACATGTATATAATGTAATCATACAGGTTTCTTGAGTATAACTGACATACTGTTATAGAAAGAAAAAAATGGGGAAAAAAGCAGTGTACTAATAAAGGTTTAGTCCTAATATTAAATCTAAAGAGACAAGGGGTGAAAAAAACAGGGTGAGGGTTAAAAAGCGAAATCCCCAGTTTGCACAGGAGTGGGGGATGCAATTTCTATGGTACCAAGGTAAAGGTAAGACTGATTTGTTAGGTATAGATCGGTACACTCTATATTATAGTCGTTCTGTTGGTAGATATAGGATAAAGTCATGACGTACCTGAAGGCAGAGAGAATAGGCATGCGCTGGATGTGAATTGTGTGTGGATCTGGCGCCCTTTTTAAACTTGTTCGCCGCATGGGGCGGCGCTCCTGAGTGACGTATGGGCGTCTGTATTAGGTCAATGTATGCGCCGGGATCGAGCCGTCAGGTGGGGCGCTCAATAGTGACGTAGTCTAGCTATGTTAGGGAGCGAGTGTGCGCCCTGTCTGTGTGGCCGAGAGGAGAAGCGTGCGTCCTGACGTCATGTGTGCGCGCGCGCATGCGCATATAGCCTATAGGTACAGTGTGGGCAAAGAAGTGGGCACGGTCGTGATGTGGATACCGAGGGGGTTATAAAGATAGCAGGCTATTTACATGGGGGAGATGTGATCATGGTATCGTTGATGGGTAGGATTACAAGATGAGATGTGCAATAATCATATTTCTGTGGTAGTTTCTTTGTCCCTCAGCATGATATTTACAATTCTGTGATAATCATTTGACATATATGATCAAACAATAATTGTACATTGTTATACATTTTATATTGTGGTTCATCATAAACATAATAAATGAGATATGTCACTGGGATATCGTTATATTCATGATATACAGAAAGGAAAAGTACCATAGTGAGTGATGACAAATTAGACAAGTAAAAAAAGGAAATTAGACAACAAAATTTTTGGTAAAGATAAATTATAGAATATTAGTAATATTAATGTAAGAGTATAGAGATCCGGGAAAACTGCTAGCATGGGGTGAGAGGCGGGGGGGGGGGGGGGGGAGGGAAAAGAAAAAAAAAAAAAAGAAGGGGGGGGGGGGGGGGGGGGGGGGGGGGGGGGGGGTTGTAATCTCACCCATGTTCGCCTAGTCCCCATCAACGATTCTAGAACAAGGAAATAAAGAATAAATTATCATCATGATAATATACGAAAATCACATTCCCTATTGAGACCTTTTGGTTCAAGTGTGTCCAGTTTGTGAATCCAGTATGATTCTCTTTGTTGTAAAAGTGCAATCCTATTGCCCCCGCGTCTTGGTTGGTGTACCTGTTCGATGACCTGGAACCGCAGTTGCGCAATTTGATGTTTATGTTTTTCGAAGTGTGCCGGTATTGGTAAAAGGAGTTGCTTGGTCCGTATTGTGGATTTGTGTTTACATATACGATCACGTACGTGTTGGGTAGTTTCCCCGACGTAGACGAGTCCGCACGGACATTTGATCATATAAACAACAAAGGATGAGTCACATGTAAAATAATCCTTGATATGGAACTGTTTACCTGTTCGTGGATGCGTGATCAAATCACCTTTCAAAACGTTGGAGCATTGACCACAATGCAGGCATGGAAAGGTTCCATATTTAGGATTCTGCAAAAAACGTTGTTTTGGGATCTTCTGGATCCCACCGAAGTCCGCCCGGATTAGTTTGTCTCTTATATTGGGTCCTCTTTTATAGCACGTCCGTGGGGGATTTTCGAATTCTTTGACCGATGGGTAAGCATTTTGTAGGATCGACCAATTCTGGCGCACTATACTGTGTATTTTAGGCATGAGGGGGTGGTATGTGGTGACACAGGGTATACGAGGTGCGTCTATCCTAGGTATAGTGGGTGGTCTTTGACTTTTTTGTTTGGTTAGATCAGATGGATATCCCCTGTTGGTGAATTTTGTACTCATTTCGGTGACCCTCTGTGACCGTGTTGCTGGGTCCGAGACTATTCGTTCGACCCTTGTAATTTGGGATAGTGGGATCGCTCTCTTGGTGGTATGGGGATGGCAGCTGGAATAGTGGAGTAAACTGTTCCTATCAGTGGGTTTTGTGTATAAGTCGAATTGGAGTTGGTTATTAATATCTTTTTTCACTAATGTATCCAAAAAACTGACCTCTTTCTTGTCAATGTGTATCGTGAAACCTAGTTCCGGATAAATGTTGTTGAGGTAATTGTAGAATGTCTCTAGATGGGTTTTGGGTCCGTCCCATATGATGAAAATATCATCTATGAAACGTAACCAAACTTTAGCATGATGTTGGTAAAGGGAATGGGTGTATACAAATTTGTTTTCAAAGTCAGTCATGTAGGTGTTTGCGTAGGGCGGCGCCATATTGGCCCCCATCGCGGTCCCGCGTTTCTGTACGTAGAATTGGTCACCAAATAAGAAGTGGTTCTCATTGAGGACAAGTGACAAAAGTTGTATACAGAATTCTTGTTCTGTTATGGACAATTGTGAATGTGATGCTAAGAGCAGTTTGGTGGCTATAATGCCTTTCTCATGTGAAATAGAGGTGTATAGGCTGTTAACATCCATGGTAGCAAGTAGGGTATCTGGTGTCACTGTAATGTTCCGTAGTTTGTTGATGAAGTCATTGGTGTCTAGGATAAATGACCGGGCGGTTTTGGTGAGAGGTGTGAGTATACGGTCAAGAAAGATTGATAAAGGTGATAGAATAGAGTCAGTGAATGCTACGATCGGTCGTCCTGGGGGATTCTGTAAGTTTTTGTGAATTTTTGGAAGTATATAGAAGACGGGGGTGATGGGATGTTGTTTGGTAAGAAAGATTGCTGTGTTGTCATCTATCGTGTTGATGGATTTGTAATGGTCGAGTACTTTTTGACGACCGATCGTAGCATCCACTGACTCTATTCTATCACCTTTATCAATCTTTCTTGACCGTATACTCACACCTCTTACCAAAACCGCCCGGTCATTTATCCTAGACACCAATGACTTCATCAACAAACTACAGAACATTACAGTGACACCAGATACCCTACTTGCTACCATGGATGTTAACAGCCTATACACCTCTATTTCACATGAGAAAGGCATTATAGCCACCAAACTGCTCTTAGCATCACATTCACAATTGTCCATAACAGAACAAGAATTCTGTATACAACTTTTGTCACTTGTCCTCAATGAGAACCACTTCTTATTTGGTGACCAATTCTACGTACAGAAACGCGGGACCGCGATGGGGGCCAATATGGCGCCGCCTTACGCAAACACCTACATGACTGACTTTGAAAACAAATTTGTATACACCCATTCCCTTTACCAACATCATGCTAAAGTTTGGTTACGTTTCATAGATGATATTTTCATCATATGGGACGGACCCAAAACCCATCTAGAGACATTCTACAATTACCTCAATAACATTTATCCGGAACTAGGTTTCACGATACACATTGACAAGAAAGAGGTCAGTTTTTTGGATACATTAGTGAAAAAAGATATTAATAACCAACTCCAATTCGACTTATACACAAAACCCACTGACAGGAACAGTTTACTCCACTATTCCAGCTGCCATCCCCATACCACCAAGAGAGCGATCCCACTATCCCAAATTACAAGGGTCGAACGAATAGTCTCGGACCCAGCAACACGGTCACAGAGGGTCACCGAAATGAGTACAAAATTCACCAACAGGGGATATCCATCTGATCTAACCAAACAAAAAAGTCAAAGACCACCCACTATACCTAGGATAGACGCACCTCGTATACCCTGTGTCACCACATACCACCCCCTCATGCCTAAAATACATAGTATAGTGCGCCAGAATTGGTCGATCCTACAAAATGCTTACCCATCGGTCAAAGAATTCGAAAATCCCCCACGGACGTGCTATAAAAGAGGACCCAATATAAGAGACAAACTAATCCGGGCGGACTTCGGTGGGATCCAGAAGATCCCAAAACAACGTTTTTTGCAGAATCCTAAATATGGAACCTTTCCATGCCTGCATTGTGGTCAATGCTCCAACGTTTTGAAAGGTGATTTGATCACGCATCCACGAACAGGTAAACAGTTCCATATCAAGGATTATTTTACATGTGACTCATCCTTTGTTGTTTATATGATCAAATGTCCGTGCGGACTCGTCTACGTCGGGGAAACTACCCAACACGTACGTGATCGTATATGTAAACACAAATCCACAATACGGACCAAGCAACTCCTTTTACCAATACCGGCACACTTCGAAAAACATAAACATCAAATTGCGCAACTGCGGTTCCAGGTCATCGAACAGGTACACCAACCAAGACGCGGGGGCAATAGGATTGCACTTTTACAACAAAGAGAATCATACTGGATTCACAAACTGGACACACTTGAACCAAAAGGTCTCAATAGGGAATGTGATTTTCGTATATTATCATGATGATAATTTATTCTTTATTTCCTTGTTCTAGAATCGTTGATGGGGACTAGGCGAACATGGGTGAGATTACAACCCCCCCCCTCCCCTTCTTTTATTATTTTTTCTTTTCCCTCCCCCCCCCCCCTACCTCTCACCCCATGCTAGCAGTTTTCCCGGATCTCTATACTCTTACATTAATATTACTAACATTCTATAATTTATCTTTACCAAAAATTTTGTTGTCTAATTTCCTTTTTTTACTTGTCTAATTTGTCATCACTCACTATGGTACTTTTCCTTTCTGTATATCATGAATATAACGATATCCCAGTGACATATCTCATTTATTATGTTTATGATGAACCACAATATAAAATGTATAACAATGTACAATTATTGTTTGATCATATATGTCAAATGATTATCACAGAATTGTAAATATCATGCTGAGGGACAAAGAAACTACCACAGAAATATGATTATTGCACATCTCATCTTGTAATCCTACCCATCAACGATACCATGATCACATCTCCTCCATGTAAATAGCCTGCTATCTTTATAACCCCCTCGGTATCCACATCACGACCGTGCCCACTTCTTTGCCCACACTGTACCTATAGGCTATATGCGCATGCGCGCGCGCACACATGACGTCAGGACGCACGCTTCTCCTCTCGGCCACACAGACAGGGCGCACACTCGCTCCCTAACATAGCTAGACTACGTCACTATTGAGCGCCCCACCTGACGGCTCGATCCCGGCGCATACATTGACCTAATACAGACGCCCATACGTCACTCAGGAGCGCCGCCCCATGCGGCCAACAAGTTTAAAAAGGGCGCCAGATCCACACACAATTCACATCCAGCGCATGCCTATTCTCTCTGCCTTCAGGTACGTCATGACTTTATCCTATATCTACCAACAGAACGACTATAATATAGAGTGTACCGATCTATACCTAACAAGTCAGTCTTACCTTTACCTTGGTACCATAGAAATTGCATCCCCCACTCCTGTGCAAACTGGGGATTTCGCTTTTTAACCCTCACCCTGTTTTTTTCACCCCTTGTCTCTTTAGATTTAATATTAGGACTAAACCTTTATTAGTACACTGCTTTTTTCCCCATTTTTTTCTTTCTATAACAGTATGTCAGTTATACTCAAGAAACCTGTATGATTACATTATATACATGTTATATATCTCTTTAGACCCCGCTGAAGAAGGTCGTACAGACCGAAACGTTCGGGATTTTTCTATCTGATATGGCATAAAATACTTACTATATGTAAATGAACTTGCACTGGATGTATATTAACAGCATTCTGTTTATTAAGAATTAAATGAAATTATTCTTGCAAAAACTTTTTGGAGTGCCGTGGATATTTAACCTATATTGTCTAAACCACTCTCACAGGCACCCACACTGGACCCAAGGTGTGCAGAGTACATAATCATTCAATTATCCGCTACCTGCTACTCAAGCACCCTATGTCCCATAATACCTTTTCCTACGATGAAGAAACCTCATCGAATATTATTTCACAGATACAGTTACCAAGCGATTTCCTACAGATTCCAGCACAGGAGTGGAAGACCAGAGACCTCTCTCGTGACCTACGTCGACTCACCTCACTAGAACTACACTGCAGTACCCTCACAGAATATCACAAATGTGGCCGCATCCCAAGGGGCTTACGATCACACCTAAGACCAACACTATTTAAAGAAGACAACGATTTCTGCGACAGATTTGAACAAATCCTGAATAAATGTTCACTAGACCTCATACTTCTTACAATTGAGAAGTCACATCACACCATCACGGAACTAACCAAACAAATCAATACAACTGAACAACAACTGCAGACCACCCTTTCAGCAGACGAGTGGACATCCATTAAAGACAAGACTACGAAACAAACATCAGAGTTTAGAAAACATACGGAAGAAACAAAGAGATATAAGTATATAAGAGACGCCGAGGACTACAGACTGAACAAAGTTTACAAGTGGCGAGACCCCAATTTTGTCGCACCAAGGGGTTATCAACAATACTACCACTCCCAAGGAGCAAGTACGTCTGGTTCCGAAAGTGACAGACCAACAAAAGCACCTCGTTTTTTAGGCCGTGGACGGGGCCGATACAAGCCAGGCAGAGGAAGACACGCAGAGGCGGGAGAAAGAGAAGAGGACACACGGATACTAACACGCTCCCAGGTATAATAGATAACCTAGTGATTAATATCTCTTCTGTGATACTCTCCCCAGCACAAACAACAGTACTTCAAAAGGGCCTGTCATTCTGTCCCTCCAGCCCACTAAACACCTTTCTCCTAGAACAAGAAATGCAGAGGTTCTATAGAACCATTAGATTGAAAGCCCATTTTTCTGATCCTGAGAAACAGATCAAGACTAATTCTCCCTCCCAAAACCCCTTATCACTACACAACCTTGGACTTAAACTCAAGAGCACATACATGCCCCCCAGATCCTACCACCCGGCCGAGACTTACATCACATTCACACAGAAATCTATCCAAGAAGCCCTCAACATGCACCACCAAGGCAAATTTCGCCATACAAATAACTTGTCCCCTGAGGAAATTATGGCAATTAACTCCCTCAAAACCCATAAAGAAATCATTTACAAACCAGCGGACAAAGGCGGTGCCATTGTGGTAATGGATAAATCCATGTACCTCAGTGAGGTGATGTCACAACTCTCAGACAAACAAACATACGAACCCCTACATTCAAATCCCACATCAGCCATTGCACTTAAAATTCAAAAAGTACTCGACCATTACAAATCCATCAACACGATAGATGACAACACAGCAATCTTTCTTACCAAACAACATCCCATCACCCCCGTCTTCTATATACTTCCAAAAATTCACAAAAACTTACAGAATCCCCCAGGACGACCGATCGTAGCATCCACTGACTCTATTCTATCACCTTTATCAATCTTTCTTGACCGTATACTCACACCTCTCACCAAAACCGCCCGGTCATTTATCCTAGACACCAATGACTTCATCAACAAACTACGGAACATTACAGTGACACCAGATACCCTACTTGCTACCATGGAAGTTAACAGCCTATACACCTCTATTTCACATGAGAAAGGCATTATAGCCACCAAACTGCTCTTAGCATCACATTCACAATTGTCCATAACAGAACAAGAATTCTGTATACAACTTTTGTCACTTGTCCTCAATGAGAACCACTTCTTATTTGGTGACCAATTCTACGTACAGAAACGCGGGACCGCGATGGGGGCCAATATGGCGCCGCCTTACGCAAACACCTACATGACTGACTTTGAAAACAAATTTGTATACACCCATTCCCTTTACCAACATCATGCTAAAGTTTGGTTACGTTTCATAGATGATATTTTCATCATATGGGACGGACCCAAAACCCATCTAGAGACATTCTACAATTACCTCAATAACATTTATCCGGAACTAGGTTTCACGATACACATTGACAAGAAAGAGGTCAGTTTTTTGGATACATTAGTGAAAAAAGATATTAATAACCAACTCCAATTCGACTTATACACAAAACCCACTGATAGGAACAGTTTACTCCACTATTCCAGCTGCCATCCCCATACCACCAAGAGAGCGATCCCACTATCCCAAATTACAAGGGTCGAACGAATAGTCTCGGACCCAGCAACACGGTCACAGAGGGTCACCGAAATGAGTACAAAATTCACCAACAGGGGATATCCATCTGATCTAACCAAACAAAAAAGTCAAAGACCACCCACTATACCTAGGATAGACGCACCTCGTATACCCTGTGTCACCACATACCACCCCCTCATGCCTAAAATACATAGTATAGTGCGCCAGAATTGGTCGATCCTACAAAATGCTTACCCATCGGTCAAAGAATTCGAAAATCCCCCACGGACGTGCTATAAAAGAGGACCCAATATAAGAGACAAACTAATCCGGGCGGACTTCGGTGGGATCCAGAAGATCCCAAAACAACGTTTTTTGCAGAATCCTAAATATGGAACCTTTCCATGCCTGCATTGTGGTCAATGCTCCAACGTTTTGAAAGGTGATTTGATCACGCATCCACGAACAGGTAAACAGTTCCATATCAAGGATTATTTTACATGTGACTCATCCTTTGTTGTTTATATGATCAAATGTCCGTGCGGACTCGTCTACGTCGGGGAAACTACCCAACACGTACGTGATCGTATATGTAAACACAAATCCACAATACGGACCAAGCAACTCCTTTTACCAATACCGGCACACTTCGAAAAACATAAACATCAAATTGCGCAACTGCGGTTCCAGGTCATCGAACAGGTACACCAACCAAGACGCGGGGGCAATAGGATTGCACTTCTACAACAAAGAGAATCATACTGGATTCACAAACTGGACACACTTGAACCAAAAGGTCTCAATAGGGAATGTGATTTTCGTATATTATCATGATGATAATTTATTCTTTATTTCCTTGTTCTAGAATCGTTGATGGGGACTAGGCGAACATGGGTGAGATTACAACCCCCCCCTCCCCCCCCCCCCCCCCCCCCCCCCCCTTTTTTTTTTTTTTTTCTTTTCCCCCCCCCCCCCCCCCCCCTGCCTCTCACCCCATGCTAGCAGTTTTCCCGGATCTCTATACTCTTACATTACACTGCGTGCAGAATTATTAGGCAAATGAGTATTTTGACCACATCATCCTCTTTATGCATGTTATCTTACTCCAAGCTGTATAGGCTCGAAAGCCTACTACCAATTAAGCATATTAGGTGATGTGCATCTCTGTAATGAGAAGGGGTGTGGTCTAATGACATCAACACCCTATATTAGGTGTGCATAATTATTAGGCAACTTCCTTTCCTTTGGCAAAATGGGTCAAAAGAAGGACTTGACAGGCTCAGAAAAGTCAAAAATAGTGAGATATCTTGCAGAGGGATGCAGCACTCTTAAAATTGCAAAGCTTCTGAAGCGTGATCATCGAACAATCAAGCGTTTCATTCAAAATAGTCAACAGGGTCGCAAGAAGCGTGTGGAAAAACCAAGGCGCAAAATAACTGCCCATGAACTGAGAAAAGTCAAGCGTGCAGCTGCCAAGATGCCACTTGCCACCAGTTTGGCCATATTTCAGAGCTGCAACATCACTGGAGTGCCCAAAAGCACAAGGTGTGCAATACTCAGAGACATGGCCAAGGTAAGAAAGGCTGAAAGACGACCACCACTGAACAAGACACACAAGCTGAAACGTCAAGACTGGGCCAAGAAATATCTCAAGACTGATTTTTCTAAGGTTTTATGGACTGATGAAATGAGAGTGAGTCTTGATGGGCCAGATGGATGGGCCCGTGGCTGGATTGGTAAAGGGCAGAGAGCTCCAGTCCGACTCAGACGCCAGCAAGGTGGAGGTGGAGTACTGGTTTGGGCTGGTATCATCAAAGATGAGCTTGTGGGGCCTTTTCGGGTTGAGGATGGAGTCAAGCTCAACTCCCAGTCCTACTGCCAGTTTCTGGAAGACACCTTCTTCAAGCAGTGGTACAGGAAGAAGTCTGCATCCTTCAAGAAAAACATGATTTTCATGCAGGACAATGCTCCATCACACGCGTCCAAGTACTCCACAGCGTGGCTGGCAAGAAAGGGTATAAAAGAAGAAAATCTAATGACATGGCCTCCTTGTTCACCTGATCTGAACCCCATTGAGAACCTGTGGTCCATCATCAAATGTGAGATTTACAAGGAGGGAAAACAGTACACCTCTCTGAACAGTGTCTGGGAGGCTGTGGTTGCTGCTGCACGCAATGTTGATGGTGAACAGATCAAAACACTGACAGAATCCATGGATGGCAGGCTTTTGAGTGTCCTTGCAAAGAAAGGTGGCTATATTGGTCACTGATTTGTTTTTGTTTTGTTTTTGAATGTCAGAAATGTATATTTGTGAATGTTGAGATGTTATATTGGTTTCACTGGTAAAAATAAATAATTGAAATGGGTATATATTTGTTTTTTGTTAAGTTGCCTAATAATTATGCACAGTAATAGTCACCTGCACACACAGATATCCCCCTAAAATAGCTAAAACTAAAAACAAACTAAAAACTACTTCCAAAAATATTCAGCTTTGATATTAATGAGTTTTTTTGGGTTCATTGAGAACATGGTTGTTGTTCAATAATAAAATTAATCCTCAAAAATACAACTTGCCTAATAATTCTGCACTCCCTGTAATATTACTAATATTCTATAATTTATCTTTACCAAAAAAATGTTGTTGTCTAATTTCCTTTTTTTACTTGTCTAATTTGTCATCACTCACTATGGTACTTTTTCTTTCTGTATATCATGAATATAACGATATCCCAGTGACATATCTCATTTATTATGTTTATGATGAACCACAATATAAAATGTATAACAATGTACAATTATTGTTTGATCATATATGTCAAATGATTATCACAGAATTGTAAATATCATGCTGAGGGACAAAGAAACTACCACAGAAATATGATTATTGCACATCTCATCTTGTAATCCTACCCATCAACGATACCATGATCACATCTCCCCCATGTAAATAGCTTGCTATCTTTATAACCCCCTCGGTATCCACATCACGACCGTGCCCACTTCTTTGCCCACACTGTACCTATAGGCTATATGCGCATGCGCGCGCGCACACATGACGTCAGGACGCACGCTTCTCCTCTCGGCCACACAGACAGGGCGCACACTCGCTCCCTAACATAGCTAGACTACGTCACTATTGAGCGCCCCACCTGACGGCTCGATCCCGGCGCATACATTGACCTAATACAGACGCCCATACGTCACTCAGGAGCGCCGCCCCATGCGGCGAACAAGTTTAAAAAGGGCGCCAGATCCACACACAATTCACATCCAGCGCATGCCTATTCTCTCTGCCTTCAGGTACGTCATGACTTTATCCTATATCTACCAACAGAACGACTGTAATATAGAGTGTACCGATCTATACCTAACAAATCAGTCTTACCTTTACCTTGGTACCATAGAAATTGCATCCCCCACTCCTGTGCAAACTGGGGATTTCGCTTTTTAACC
Organism: Bufo bufo; assembly: GCF_905171765.1. Lineage (NCBI taxonomy): Eukaryota > Metazoa > Chordata > Amphibia > Anura > Bufonidae > Bufo > Bufo bufo. The sequence goes on from NC_053391.1 coordinate 382,015,730, forward strand.
CTCACCCTGTTTTTTTCACCCCTTGTCTCTTTAGATTTAATATTAGGACTAAACCTTTATTAGTACACTGCTTCTTTCCCCATTTTTTTCTTTCTGTAACAGTATGTCAGTTATACTCAAGAAACCTGTATGATTACATTATATACATGTTATATATCTCTTTAGACCCCGCTGAAGAAGGTCGTACAGACCGAAACGTTCGGGATTTTTCTATCTGATATGGCATAAAATACTTACTATATGTAAATGAACTTGCACTGGATGTATATTAACAGCATTCTGTTTATTAAGAATTAAATGAAATTATTCTTGCAAAAACTTTTTGGAGTGCCGTGGATATTTAACCTATATTGTCTAAACCACTCTCACAGGCACCCACACTGGACCCAAGGTGTGCAGAGTACATAATCATTCAATACTCCTGTGGTGGGTGATCTAAATGCCTGATTCTCTGCTGTGTAACCTCTCTCCTCCGTCTGGGTGTAGGGGTCAAAGTAACTAAATGGTGGCCTACTCCTGTGGTGGGTGATATGATGCCTGGTTCTCTGCTGTGGGACCTCTCTCCTTTGTCTGGGTGCTGTGGTCAAAATAATAGTAAGTGACCTTCTCCATTGGTGGGTGACTTGAAGCCTGATTCTGTGCTATGGGACCTCACTCCAATTAATATTGTTTAATTTTTATTTATTTTATGTTAACTCATCATTTCCCTATCTACATTTGTTTGCAGGGGATTTAACTACATTTTGCTGCCTTTTGCAGCCCTCTAGCCCTTTCCGGGTGTGTTTTACAGCCTTTTTAGTGCCCAAAAGTTCGGGTCCCCATTGACTTCTATGGGGTTCGGGTTCGGGATGAAGTTCGGGTCGAGTTCGGATCCCGAACCCGAACATTTTTCGAAAGTTCGGCCGAACTCGTCGAACCCGAACATCCAGGTGTTCGCTCAACTCTACTTCTGAATAATATGTGCAACCGTAGTAACAGGAACATCAAGCTGCTTGGAGGTGGTGTGATAGCATTTACTAGAAATGAGTAGTGTTGAGCAAACTTGTGTTTCAAGTTCTGTGTACAAGGTTCGGGTTATATAAGAATTCCGTTTTAGATTCCATTACCACGGACCATAACTTTTGGTCCATGGTAGCGGAATCCATAACGGAATTCTTAGATAACCTGAACCTTGTACGCCGAACTTAAACACAAGTTCGCTCATCCCGAGAAGTTAGTAAAGTTTAGAAGAATTTGATTCAGCAACTTCGACACAAAGTTAGCCAACAAATTTGATTTGTTCCAAAATAATTTGTTGTGAATCACTATAAATCAGGTATACCCAGGCCACCCTGGCTTAGAGTATGGGCACACGGTGCATCCGTGCTTGCAGCTGCCTTTCATTTAATAATGAAGACCACACTTTATAGTCCTTCTTCATTGTTAATGGCCACACAGCACCTTTAAACAGGGGCTGTTGCTGGTATAGGATTTGGCTGGTTAGATTGGGGGACAATATGTATACACTGCGTGCAGAATTATTAGGCAAATGAGTATTTTGACCACATCATCCTCTTTATGCATGTTGTCTTACTCCAAGCTGTATAGGCTCGAAAGCCTACTACCAATTAAGCATATTAGGTGATGTGCATCTCTGTAATGAGAAGGGGTGTGGTCTAATGACATCAACACCCTATATTAGGTGTGCATAATTATTAGGCAACTTCCTTTCCTTTGGCAAAATGGGTCAAAAGAAGGACTTGACAGGCTCAGAAAAGTCAAAAATAGTGAGATATCTTGCAGAGGGATGCAGCACTCTTAAAATTGCAAAGCTTCTGAAGCGTGATCATCGAACAATCAAGCTTTTCATTCAAAATAGTCAACAGGGTCGCAAGAAGCGTGTGGAAAAACCAAGGCGCAAAATAACTGCCCATGAACTGAGAAAAGTCAAGCGTGCAGCTGCCAAGATGCCACTTGCCACCAGTTTGGCCCTATTTCAGAGCTGCAACATCACTGGAGTGCCCAAAAGCACAAGGTGTGCAATACTCAGAGACATGGCCAAGGTAAGAAAGGCTGAAAGACGACCACCACTGAACAAGACACACAAGCTGAAACGTCAAGACTGGGCCAAGAAATATCTCAAGACTGATTTTTCTAAGGTTTTATGGACTGATGAAATGAGAGTGAGTCTTGATGGGCCAGATGGATGGGCCCGTGGCTGGATTGGTAAAGGGCAGAGAGCTCTAGTCCGACTCAGACGCCAGCAAGGTGGAGGTGGAGTACTGGTTTGGGCTGGTATCATCAAAGATGAGCTTGTGGGGCCTTTTCGGGTTGAGGATGGAGTCAAGCTCAACTCCCAGTCCTACTGCCAGTTTCTGGAAGACACCTTCTTCAAGCAGTGGTACAGGAAGAAGTCTGCATCCTTCAAGAAAAACATGATTTTCATGCAGGACAATGCTCCATCACACGCGTCCAAGTACTCCACAGCGTGGCTGGCAAGAAAGGGTATAAAAGAAGAAAATCTAATGACATGGCCTCCTTGTTCACCTGATCTGAACCCCATTGAGAACCAGTGGTCCATCATCAAATGTGAGATTTACAAGGAGGGAAAACAGTACACCTCTCTGAACAGTGTCTGGGAGGCTGTGGTTGCTGCTGCACGCAATGTTGATGGTGAACAGATCAAAACACTGACAGAATCCATGGATGGCAGGCTTTTGAGTGTCCTTGCAAAGAAAGGTGGCTATATTGGTCACTGATTTGTTTTTGTTTTGTTTTTGAATGTCAGAAATGTATATTTGTGAATGTTGAGATGTTATATTGGTTTCACTGGTAAAAATAAATAATTGAAATGGGTATATATTTGTTTTTTGTTAAGTTGCCTAATAATTATGCACAGTAATAGTCACCTGCACACACAGATATCCCCCTAAAATAGCTAAAACTAAAAACAAACTAAAAACTACTTCCAAAAATATTCAGCTTTGATATTAATGAGTTTTTTGGGTTCATTGAGAACATGGTTGTTGTTCAATAATAAAATTAATCCTCAAAAATACAACTTGCCTAATAATTCTGCACTCCCTGTATTATTGCTGTTTTTGCCTGCAATCTTCTGCAGGTTATTTGACAGTAAACACATAAATATTAATCAGCTCTGGTATGCCCACTTCTCCAACCCCAGCATTCTTCTGCCCTACAGGTGGAAGCCATTCTTCTGCCATCTGCTTTTCCTCCTTCGACAAATAATCGAATATCGATGAGAATATGTCATCAGGAACTTGCAGCTCCAACTCTTTCTGCATCTTGCTGACTTTTCTAGGACATGCAGACCAAGAAGGATGATTTCGAAAAAGTAAAGACAGCGAAAGATGAGGATGGTCAGCATTAAGACCTAGCCACCCTAATGGGTGCAGACTGGATGGTATTAGTTGGCACGCTGGCACTGGAATAATAAAGGCTTCCATCTTATTGGTATTGAATTTCATATCTTAGTTTACGGTTGATGTAGGAATAAGTAAATGTAGGAATAAATAACTAAAACTGACGCAGAATAACCCTACACTCTCCCTGCACTCTTCCTGTACTCTCCCTCTCAAATATTCTTCTATTAATCGTGTTCAGCCACATTGGCTGGCTGCACGGCATTATGGGTGCTCTCGCATACCTGGTTTCTTACTTTTATTTTGTATCACAAGCAGCCTTCATTTTAGGAAAAACTGATTTATTTCCACGAAGCGCGAGGAAATACGGAATTTTTGCAAATCGAAATTTTCCTAAACTTTAGACCGAATTACACTTAGAATGCTCGCTTCGCTCAACACTACTTGTTTGTCTATAATTTTCTTTCTAATCTCCTCAGACAACACTTTCCTTAGCTTTCTTTGGTCCATGTTCTGTGTGGTACACACTGTGATACCAAACATCACAGTGACTATTTTTCACCCTTTAAATAGGAGGACTGACTGACTAGAAGTTTGAAGACACTTGTGATGCTAATTACAGGACACACCCTAGTTTAACATGTCCCTATGGTCAAATTATTTCCAATCTTTTCTAGGGATTCTAGGGATTTTTGTCCAGGCCAGTTTCATTAATTCCTTTTGTTTAGTCTGTAGTATACACTTGAGGGAGTGGCAGTAGGGATGAGCAAACCCGTGGATGTTGGGGTTTGACGGGTTTGGACGAAATTTGTTTCACAGTTTGGTTCAGATACCTGAACTTGACCCCAGACCTGAACCCCATAGAAATCAATGGGGACCCAAACTTTGGTGTTGTAAAATAGCTGTAAAATAGACATAGAAAGGAAAAGGAAACAAAATGGGGGTAACAAAAGGAAACGAAATGGGGGTAAGAGCAGTACAATTGTCCTGCAAACAAATGTGGATAGGGAAATGACTTAAATAACATAGAATAAAAGAAAATAATAATAATTACTAATAAATATATACTCAGGGTCAGAGGTACGGTAGTCGTGGCCCAGTGTATGATTACTCAGAGGTGTCCTTAAATATCACTATTGAACTGAGTGTACCTTATTGTAGTTATTAAAACGTTTATTTCATATAATTTTTAAGATATTGTGACACTAAATTAAAACAATGCTGTTGATGCACTGCTTTTATTGGAAGGGTGTCAGGTATGACTGGCAGCTCTAGTCCCATATAAGTCAAGCGGCAGTTTATCAGATGGGTCGCTTAGACAATGTGTTGCTGCGGGCTGCTTGGCCTAGGTTCTTTCCCTATATAAGCTGATTCAGGAGAGCTGGGAGAACCCTAACAGGCTGTATTCCGGGCACCCGCCCTTAAAAGGGCGACCCACAGCCGCTGGAACCTTGGGTCTATTGCTGTCAAGCCCTGACAAATAGTCCTTCCTAAAGTTTGTCCGACGCGTTTCACCACAAAGAATTATGGTTCTTCAGGGACACAAGGTATATCGTCGGGGCGTCTGGTGCAGTGGCAGCGCTCCCGCACGTATGTAAAGGCAGTGGCAACTAACTGTGTCTAAGTGTCCATTTTTTATAGCGCTTCAACCCTGCCCACCTGATTAATTAACCTATGGTTGCAGAGTGAGCGCTCTTTGAACCCCTCCCACTCACTTGTCATACTGTCCAGAACGAAGCCACGCGATCATTTATTGGGCCACTATCTTCAGTCCTGCCCAGTCAGCAGCTCGCAACCGGAAGTGACGTCAGTGGTAGGCGTGTTGGTTGTTATGGGGATCTAGCACCGCGTCCCCGGCAGGTCCTTGCAGGGTAAACAAGTTGAATGCATGTGTCCACGGAAGCAAATATAAACAATCGGCGATCATATAATTAAATATTTAGAGTCTGCTAGATATGTGCATATATTTTATGGCAGACTCATATACGATCTATTCTAAAAAGAGTACATTAGGTTAAGGGTGTTTATACACAGATATGCAGGTCCTTGCAAGTCACAAGTTCCTTTTATGTTTATACTCCTCAACGAATATATAGTGATCGATAATACTTAGAGAATAAAGTAAACTGCCAGGTGGACGCTGATGTTTTACAGCCTCCCTGGCAGGCATAGAATTCAGTCCCTGAGGGGCAGGCTATAGTCAAAGACTTTGCACATACATCTGTGCTTCATTCCTCCCATGTCTATCGAGGTAATGAAATATTTATAGAGATCCAACCAGATCAACTAGCAAAGTGCCATAGCTTGGTCAGAGATATAGTGGAGCCATTACAAGAATGGCTTATATGAAATATATTCATTTAGGCCCTTCGGTGTCACCGAATTTAATCTATATGTCCATTTTGTTTCGGCTCGCAGGATCATCTTATCCCAGTCCCCACCTCTCTTTGGTTTGGGGACATGTTGTATTCCTATAAATTTGAGACAGTTGGTATTACCTCCATGGTATTGCAAAATATGGCGTGCCACTGATGTGTCTTTCTCATTCGAAACATCATTCACGTGGTCCCTTATCCGTCTACTGAATTCCTGTTTTGTCTTGCCCACATAATCCAGTGGGCAAGTACACTGGGCCAGGTATACCACACCAGTAGTGAGGCAGTTTATGAAGTCTCTTATAGTGTACTCCTTGTTATTACTGGAGCAGACTAATGTTTTTGTTTTTCTGATCTGACTACACGCTGTGCAACTGCCACATTTGAAGGTTCCCAAAGGGTTTTCTAGAGAGCCAGTTTCCAGGTCTCTCAGATGGTTGAAAATGGCTGTGGACCAATCTGTCCCTCAAACTACGCCCCTTTCTGAATGTAATCTGGGGGTATGGTCCTAGAACCTTATCTAAATCTGGGTCTGCTTTTAGGATATCCCAGTGTCTAGATAGGACTTGTTTTATTGCTTGATGTCCGCTGTCGAAGGTACCAATAATTCGAATATTATTCTGGCCTATGGCATTTGCTGTTCTCTGTTTTTGGGGGATGAGGAGCTGGTCCCGTTTTTCATTGCACGTGACTTCATAAGCCGTGCGCAAAATTCCGTCAGGATAACCTGAGAGTGAGGTTCAGGGAAAGAGGTTATCCTGACAGAATTTTGCGCATGGCTTATGAAGTCACGTGCAATGAAAACAGCAAATGCCATAGGCCAGAATAATATTCAAATTATTGGTACCTTCGACAGCGGACATCAAGCAATAAAACAAGTCCTATCTAGACACTGGGATCAGGGCCGTTTGAAGGAATTTGGGGGCCCCAAGCAAAATAGACATGGAGGCCCCCCTCCACGCCCTCCCCACCTTACGCACGCAAAGCCTACAGGAACCACAGTATAGCCATACAGTTTAAGTTCACCCACACTTTATATAAATAAAAAAGGAGGTTTACAGTGCAAATACTGCTGTTGCATTTAATGTGCATGAAATTTGAACATTTTCAACAAATGAACATTTGCAAAAAACACCACTTTACCATACAATCCAATATACATTAAAAAAGTGCACAATAACTAAATCCAACATACTTAAAACACACACATTAACATTTTTCAGTTCTTACAAACATGTGCAAATGATCTAAAACTGCTGTTTGCGAACCTTGTTTTCTGCAAAGGCAATCACAATGTCCTCCATGTCCAAAGACTGGCGAACATCACGCTCAATTGATGTAAGTGCCAGTCCTGTGAGCCTTTCTTGGCCCATGGTGGACCTCATGTAATTTTTTATCAGCTTCAAAGCTGAAAAGCTCCTCTCACCAGAGGCACAGGGAGAGTCAGGAGTAGATGCAAAGCAATGCTTAAATTACTGTACAAATCCAGTAGCTTCTCACTGTATATGTAATTAACATGTCCTTCTTACTCCCCCCTCCCTTCTTATTCCACTACCCCATGTCCTTCTTAGTCCCCCCTCCCCCTGTCCTTCTTACTTCCCCCTCCCCCTCCCCGTGTCCTACTTACTCTCCCCCTCCCTGTTTTTTTATTTTTTTTACTTCCTACCCTACCTTAGATAAGTTCCTAAGTTATTTCAGTCCTCCGGCTCCTTCCCTGGACCCTGTAGCGTGGCCGAGCTCCTCGCTCTCTACTTCCAGTCCTGGCTGTCACTCAGTGCGGCCGGAAACCGCGTGGTACAGGTCAGGAGATTCAGTTTCCTGTTCCCGGCCGCGGCCGGACTAAAAGGAAGTGAGCGCTCAGTGTACACTTCCTGTCACTCCGGCCAGGAACAGGAAACTGAATCCCCTGTTCCTGTACCGCGCGGTACCCGGCCGGACTGAGTGACAGCCAGGAGGTAGAGGAGGAGAGCTCGGCCACGCTACAGAGCAGCAGTCAGCAGAGGAGGAACTCGGGAGGTAACCAGGAGTGCTGCAGCCGCCTGAGGCTCTCTATAGAGCGCTCAGGCGGCTGCAGCCTTAAAGGAAGCAAAACAAGCACCGGCTCTGCTCGGGGCCCCAAGCAATTGCTTGTTTTGCCTGTCTGTTAGCGACGGACCTGACTGGGATATCCTAAAAGCGGACCCAGATTTAGATAAGGTTCCTTGTGTCCCTGAAGAACCATAATTCTTTGTGGTGAAACGCGTCGGACAAACTTTAGGAAGGACTATTTGTCAGGGCTTGACAGCAATAGACCCAAGGTTCCAGCGGCTGTGGGTCGCCTTTTTAAGGGCGGGTGCCCGGAATACAGCCTGTTAGGGTTCTCCCAGCTCTCCTGAATCAGCTTATATAGGGAAAGAACCTAGGCCGAGCAGCCCGCAGCAACACATTGTCTAAGCGACCCCTCTGATAAACTGCCGCTTGACTTATATGGGACTAGAGCTGCCAGTCATACCTGACACCCTTCCAATAAAGCAGTGCATCAACAGAATTGTTTTAATTTAGTGTCACAATATCTTAAAAATTATATGAAATAAACGTTATGTTTTAATAACTACAATAAGGTACTCTCCGTTTAATAGTGATATTAAAATAATAATAATATTGAACCAGGAGGCAGAGGTCCAAGTGGAGTAGAAAGTTGAGGAGGCTGTGGACATGGCAGTGTAGGTGGAAGAGACAGAGGAGGTAGCCAACATTGTTTTTGTGGGGTACAGGGTTGTTGTTTTTTTTTGTTTTTTTTGTCTGTTAATTCTGTGTGTGACCTATAGCCATTTTTTGGGGGTGCGGCCGGTATACTTCTCTACTATGCCAATATAACAAGTAATAATCTTGAGCTAGGAGGTGGAGGTCCAAGTGGAAGAGGAGGTGGACATAGCGGTGTAGGTGGAAGAGGCAGAGGAGGTAGCCAACACTGTTTTTCTGTTGTTGTTTTTTGTATTCTGTTATATATTTTTTTAAATTGTGGAGGCCTGAAAACATTGGGAAATGGCAAACTGCGCTGGAGCATAGCAATGGCTGGGTGCGGCCAGTATACCTCTCTACTCTACCCAAGACACGGACAAGTCCTGTGGGATCCATGCCTGGTTCATTTTAATGAACGTGAGCTTGTCCACGTTGGCTGTGGATAGGCGGATGCGCCTGTCCGTGATCACCCCCCCTGCCGTGCTAAGCACACGTTCGGGCACCTCCAAAGTGTAAAGGGCAAGCTCAGGCCATGTATCCAATTTCGATACTCAGAAGTTAAATGGGGCAGACCCATCAGTCAGTACATGTCAGTACATGCAGCTTTTGTTAGCACTCAAACACCGAACATGGACTTCCACGACAAAGTCTGTGTTTGGGTGCCCGGATACCACATTGTTCGGGTTTGCTCATCGCTAGTCATAAGTTATCCTTCCTTTTGTAAAAGAAAAAATGACTCCATGAGTACACCGTTTTCCAACTACGGTGTAGAAACTAACAAGTGAATATTTTGGTGACCTAAAATCAAAACTTTACCAGTAGACTTAGGCTACTTTCACACTTGCGGCAGACTGATCCGTCAAACAGTTCCGGCGCCGGAATTGGCCACCGGATCCGACAAAACGCATACCGCCGCACAGTTTTACTGCAACGGATCCGTCCTTCCGTCGACTGTTATAAAAGCCGGATCCGTCGTTCAGTTTCCTTCAGTCGTCAATTTTCGACGGATCCGTCCGTCGGATCCGTCTAAAAAGCTGATCCGTCTATTCCGTTTGCTTCCGTTTTTAGACGGAAAGACGGATCCGGCGTTTAAATTTAGAGATTAAGGATGCTATCTTTTTAAGCAAATATTAAAACTGTCTATAAAAGATAAGAGAAGGTCACAAAAAGATGCAATCTGTTAAAGCAAATACCACAACTGGCTATAAAAGACCAGCGAAGTTCACTTACCACTCAGAAGTTCCTTCAGCAGAGTGCAAAGATGATGCCGGACCATATTCGTTTTGGATTTCAGGCTTTAATTCTGGTTTCACGATGGAGAAGACGTCTTCAAGCCAGGCGACGTAAAACGCGTCGCTATTGGGTGCATCCAATAACCTCTGCAAGAGTAAGAAGGGGAGTTTTTGAAACTCTATTTCCTGAATTGAGGGATTATCCAGAAAAATTCTTTACCTATTTACGGATGACGGTAGAAAGTTTCGATGATCTTCTACAACGTGTGTCACCTCACATTCAAAGGCAAGACACCACTTTCCGTCGCTGTGTTTCCCCAGCAGAACGCCTATTGTTGACGATAAGGTAAAGTTTATACTTTATTACATATTATACCAATATTTGGTCTAAATTTTCAAAAGCTGCTGTTTGGTAGTGTGAAGCCATACATTTTTTAATCCAAATTTACTTTTTCTGGGATCACTGTACTTTCTGGGATCACTGTACAAAGTGTTTTGGGCCCAATTGATGCTCATCTATTTTTTTTGTAATTATACATCTTGTTTTGGAAAAGTTTGAATCAATATACTCGTCATTGAAGATTTATGAACTGTGATGAATATTGTTCGCCATGGAGAACAAACATTTATTGTTGAATTTTTTTAAAAATTACATTGGCCACATAAAAAATCTTGACCAAACTAATATATGTAGGGGTGCAATAAAATTGGGTCCAATTGATATACCTTTTATATTATCTTGTTTATTAATAATTTTTAGACACTTATTTTTTTCTTTTATATTTTAGGTTTTTGGCAAGTGGAGAAAGTTTCAGCTCACTCCATTTTCAATTTCGCCTTGGGATATCAACTGTTTCAATAATTGTAAAGGAGACATGCCGTGTTTTGTGGGAACAACTGCATGATGAATTCATCCCACATCCAACTCGACAGCATTGGAAAGAAATATCTGAAAGATTTTGGGATGTTTGTCAGTTTCCCAACTGCATAGGGGCTGTAGACGGTAAACATATTCGTATTATCAAGCCTCACGGAACCGGATCCGAGTTTTTCAATTATAAGAAATATTTTTCTATAATACTGATGGCCATCGCAGATGCTCAATATCGTTTTGTTGCAGTGGACGTAGGGGCCTATGGACGCGCAAACGATTCAATGGTGTTTAAAAATTCAAATATGGGCCGTAGTCTATATAATGGACAATTCGATTTTCCTCTCCCTCAACCACTGCCAGGTACTGATGGCCCACCCATGCCGTTTGTATTGGTTGGTGATGAGGCATTTCAAATGTGTGGAAATCTAATTAAACCATATTCCAGCCGCGGATTAGATTTAAAAAAACGCACATACAACTACCGCTTGACCAGGGCTCGAAGAATGGTAGAATGCACTTTTGGAATTTTGGTCGCAAAATGGAGGATTTTCACTAAACCAATTCACCTGAAGGTTGAATCAGTAGACGAGGTTGTCAAGTGTGCTGTGGTGTTACATAACTACCTCCTTCATAAAGAACCACTCAATTTGGAACAGGTGCCCGAGGACAGCGAGATCGCGAGCATTCAAAGTTGTCGACATCGGTCAACTGTAGCGGTTGCACGGATGAGAGACTCGTTTGCAGATTATTTTTGTACTGAAGCTGGAAGGGTGGACTGGCAGGACCAATTTTTATAAACTATTTGGGATTAATTTTCAAATAACCGTTAATTTATGTTTGTTGTCCCGTTGGTTGATGGTTACAGTGTGTTGTATTTGATTTCAATAGCATTTTGGGTTAAATAAATATTTTTTATACGTAATTGTGATTTTATTTTAATATATTGATGTGCTCACGCTGGAGTAGCGACACATACTTGTGTCGCTCCAATCAGTCCTGTTAGGAGACTGTCTGCCCACGCTGGAGGAGCGACAATCTGTTTTGTCGCTACGCCAGTGCTGGGAGATTTTAATTGTCTGGCCTATAAGACACCTAGCTTTACAATCTACCAACGCTGGAGGAGCGACAATCTGTTATGTCGCTCAGCCAGTGCTGGGAGATAATGTCTGGCCTATAAGACACCTAGCTTTCTTACAATCTACCAACGCTGGAGGAGCGACAATCTGTTGTGTCGCTCCGCCAATGCTGGGAGATTATGTCTGGCCTATAAGACACCTAACTTTCTTACAATCTACCAACGCTGGAGGAGCGACAATCTGTTGTGTCGCTCCGCCAGTGCTGGGAGATAATGTCTGGCCTATAAGACACCTAGCTTTCTTACAATCTACCAACGCTGGAGGAGCGACAATCTGTTGTGTCGCTCCGCCAGTGCTGGGAGATTATGTCTGGCCTATAAGACACCTAGCTTTCTTACCAATCTACCAACGCTGGAGGAGCGACAATCTGTTGTGTCGCTCCGCCAGTGCTGGGAGATTATGTCTGGCCTATAAGACACCTAGCTTTCTTACCAATCTACCAACGCTGGTGGAGCGACAATCTGTTGTGTCGCTACACCAGTGCTGGGAGATTTTAATTGTCAAAAAATTTAAAATATCTATCTTCGTTTAAAAAAAAAACAAAAACAGTTCTTGGATTTTTTAAACCAAAAAATAACATTTATTATAAATAACAATAAAATAAATAAAAAACAAAGTTACAAATTGAGGAAATGGTGGGGGGTGGAGGGAAGTGATTGGTTTGGGTCCACTCTCTCCTGTTGTTCTTCTGCCACTGTGGACAACAAAGTGCGTGTTGATGCAAGTGGCACAGAGGGAGTGTGAAGACTGGATTGGGCAGGAGAAGGAGTTTCCCGAGCAAGAGTAGAGGGAGTGGTGAAAGAGGAAGGAGCATAGTAAGAAGGAGGAGAAGAAAAGCTTTGAGAAAAGAGCTCGGGGGTTTGGGATGGGGGTGGGTTGTGGGGAGGGGGAGGGGGAGGGGGAGGGGGAGGGTGGGAATGCTGAGCCTGGTGGGGCTGTAAAGTTGGATAGGTGTGGGATGGGGGATAGGTGAAGGATGGGGGATAGGAGTAGGATGGGGGATAGGGCTGGGGTGGGGGAATGGTTGTGGGGCGGTGTGCCAGTTGCCACAAAACGCTGTCCATCTGTCTTCTGGCCTCATACTGCTGGTCGGGTGATAAGCGTTCCAGCGCAGGTAACAACGACACAAGATAGTGATGCATCGGACTCATTTGTGTCGTCAACACCGCCCCCTCCTGAAGACGACGCGAATGATCCTCCACAGATGCAACCCTATTTGTGATCCCCGCCAAGGACTCATACATGAGCCTTGTGAGGTCTTCGTAGTTAGCCTGGCGGCTCCTACCTGACCTCTGGCGACGCATGAGGGCCTCAAAAAGTGGTGCCATGGTTGCCATCGTTACGTCGCCAGAGGGCACAAGTAGGGGAACATGGTGTTCCTGACAAGCAGTAGGAGCAGGGCGAGAGGGACCCGCGGCGGCTTGCTCTTCAGGGACCGCCTCCTGAGGAACTTCGGGCGCAAGAGTGCTGCTTGATGTTCTGTGAAGCAAAGAAAAAAATAAATTTAGAATTTTTAATGGATGGGAGAAACAGTCGGATAGAGGTTTAGCAAAGAGACTTCTGAAACGACATAGGAGGTTACATTCCAAAAAATAGAGAAACATACTGTACATAAATAGAGGCCATGAATTAAATGATTTTTCAAGGAAGTGTCTATGTACAGTATAGCCTTTTTTTTGGAAAACAACTTCTAATGAAAAAATCGGAAGCACACATTGCTACTCTCTACTACACTAAATACAATGTGAATGTCGAAGACAAAGTGCCAAATGAAATTATTTTTTTTTAGAGACACCAAATACCTTACCTTCGCATCTCAAGGGTCCTTCGTAGGAACCCCAAGGCGGCAGAATAGCGGTATACGTGTCTTGAGGCTCCTCCTGACCCACTCGGGCGCCGAAGTTCCTCATTAAAGGCCTTCTTGTAGCGGTCCCTGATTGAGCGCCACCGAACCATGATCGTGTCTCCTAGAAAGAAATAAATCAAATTAGGATGTATAATTAAAATAAGTGATTTAATCAAAGTTGGTTTACAATTGTACTTTAAACAGCCACAATAAGAAAACAAAATTTTTTAAAAAAAATTAAGTGGCGCTTATAATAAAATTATACTGTAAACCACTTTTGATAAAAAAAATTTTTTACGTGTATGTCTGCTATCTACAAATATATTTATACTTACGGCATTGGCCCTGTTGCCTTTCTCGGAGGTCATCCCAGTTGGGGACAATGGCCGCACAGATCTCGTTCCAGAGGAGCCGTGTAAGATGATGGTCTGCATGGCGGCGGTCGGTGTGGTCCCACAACGGTGTACGTTCCTCCACCATATGGATGAGGAGGTCATTGTCAATATAAAATCTTTCAACGTCCTCCTCATGCCTTCTGGTGGAGGTTTGGGATCCCTAAAAGAAGAAAAAAAAATAGAATAAATTTTTTTGGGAATATTTGAAAAAAAAAATATAGAAAAATTAAAATAATTTACAATACTCACACGACCACGACCGCCACGTGCTCCACGGCGTCCTCTGGAAGATCTTTGATGACCTCTCTCACTGGCAACAGGACGAGATGGCAAAAAAAAAAAAATAATAAATAAATAAATAAATATATAAATATATATATATATATATATATATATATACTCAACAAATGACGAGGCAGCAATTCCATCTTTTGTTGCCAGGGTGACGAGCCCAAAACTTTTTTCCCAGCAACGTATCGGCCAACTCAATGAGGCCTTTGTCAAGCTTGACAAAGGCCTCATTGAGAAGGCCGAAACATTGCTGCAAAAAATTTTTTGGGGTCATCAACCTGTCACCAAAAGCTGGAAGTGCTGCCTCGTCATTTGTTGAGTACGTATCGTGGGGGAGAAGCCTACCTCTGTGAGGAATTTCAGCCAGTGCACGTGGTCTGATTGTGCTGCTGCGGTATTTGTGATTTTATATATATATATATATATATATATATATATATAAAAAAAATACAGGCATAAAAAATTTTGAAAAATATAAACTAAAAATTAACAAACCGTTTCTCCTCCACCCCCAACTTCCTCCTCCCCTCTTCCTCTGGTTCTGGCTTGAGCAGGAGAACTCTCCTCCATAGAGTCTGACTGATAAACAAAGAAAAAAATAATTAATTTAATAATAAAAGAAATATACAGTTTGGAATGCTAAGGAACTTTACATACCACATCCTGGAGGTGTCGTGATCGTGGAGGAGAGCTCCCGGCCTCGCTCGCAGAAGAAGATGTGCCTTTAAAAAAAAAAAAAAAAAGGTGAATATTCGAACTTTAATAAACAGACATACCGACGAAAAAAATACTTACTGGTCATATTTTTTTTCTGGCTGGCTGGCAGGCTGCTGGCTGGCTGGCTATCTGGCTGGCTGTCTGGCTGTCTGGCTGGCTAATTTTTTTTTTTGATCAGTCAAAAAAAAATATTTGACAGGTTGTCATATTGTTGAACGAAAAAATACTACTCCTATTATATTACCTGCAACCCCTATGCTACAGTACATAGGGGTATGCAGTTAATATAAGTACACAGTGGATGCTAGGAGTAGCAGTAGACAGGACTACTACTCCTAACATGCACTGGGTAGTTATATTACCTGCAACCCCTATGCCACAGTACATAGGGGTATGCAGTTAATATAAGTACACAGTGGATGCTAGGAGTAGCAGCAGACAGGACTACTACTCCTAACATGCACTGGGTAGTTATATTACCTGCAACCCCTATGCCACAGTACATAGGGGTATGCAGTTAATATAAGTACACAGTGGATGCTAGGAGTAGCAGCAGACAGGACTACTACTCCTAACATGCACTGGGTAGTTATATTACCTGCAACCCCTATGCCACAGTACATAGGGGTATGCAGTTAATATAAGTACACAGTGGATGCTAGGAGTAGCAGCAGACAGGACTACTACTTCTAACATGCACTGGGTAGTTATATTACCTGCAACCCCTATGCTACAGTACATAGGGGTATGCAGTTAATATAAGTACACACTGGATGCTAGGAGTAGCAGTAGACAGGACTACTACTCCTAACATGCACTGGGTAGTTATATTACCTGCAACCCCCATGCTGCAGTACATAGGGGTATGCAGTTAATATAAGTACACAGTGGATGCTAGGAGTAGCAGTAGACAGGACTACTACTCCTAACATGCACTGGGTACTGACAGCTCCTATGTACTTATAGCTCCTATGAATAAGTACATAGGAGCTGTTTATATGAGTTATTTCAGTCATAATACAAGATATACTCACCTTCTATGGCTTGCACCCGACTCCCTCGCAGGCTGGATCCAGACAGGATGGCGCGAAACTTGCTCCTCCTCTATCCGACGCAGGCGCAGACAGGATATCCGGATCAGTCGATGCGTCATTCTCCGGAAGATTTAAAGTCGGATCCGTCCTTAATACAAATCAATGGGACTTAAGGACGGATCCGGCGTTACGGCTAATGATACGGCTTTTGAGACGGAGAAGAAAATTATGCATGCTACGGTTTTTCATTTCGACGGAAACGTCGAAAAGACTGAAGCGGAGCCATCCTGATGCATCCTGAAGGACGGACTCTCCATTCAGAATGCATGGGGATAAAACTGATCAGTTCTTTTCCGGATTTGAGCCCCTAGGACGGAACTCAACGCCGGAAAAGAAAAACGCGTGTGAAAGTACCCTTATGGATTTATTCTTGTTTTTGCTTAGAAAACATTTACAAACATCACCAAAACTGCCCTGTGTGATCACAGCCTAACATGAATGTGCATCTGTTCCATAAACAAAGCTAAAGGGTCTATTATATTTCTAATTTTAACATGATATTAGAGAATTTATATACCACTAGTATATTATTTGAATCAGCTCAAATGTAAAGTTTCTTTTTGAGTGCCTTTATACAGCCTGGAATTGTCCATGTCTTTAATCCAGGGAGTCATTTTGATTGCATGATTGGAGTCGAGAAATAATTTGTTCCCATGAAATGAGGAAAATTGGCCTCTAACTCACAGAGTTTTTTGTTTTCCTTTGGATCAACTTGCAGGCTTAGGCCTCATGCACACGACCGTTGTGTGCATCCGTGGCCGTTGTGCCGTTTTCCGTTTTTTTTCGCGGACCCATTGAATTTCAATGGGTCCGTGGAAAAATCGGAAAATGCACCGTTTTGCAGCCGAGACCGTGATCCGTGTATCCTGTCCGTCCAAAAAATATGACCTGTCCTATTTTTTTGACGGACAACGGTTCACGGACCCATTCAAGTCAATGGGTCCGTGAAAGAACACGGATGCACACAAGATTGGCATCCGTGTCCGTGATCCGTGGCCGTAGGTTAGTTTTATACAGATGGATCCGAAGATCCGTCTGCATAAAAGCTTTTTCAGAGCTGAGTTTTCACTTCGTGAAAACTCAGAACCGACAGTATATTCTAACACAGAGGCGTTCCCATGGTGATGGGGACGCTTCAGGTTAGAATATACTAACAGAACTGTGTACAAGACTGCCCCCTGCTGCCTGGCAGGTTCTGCCAGGCAGCAGGGGGCAGCCCCCCCCCCCTGTAGTTAACACATTGGTGGCCAGTGTGGCCGGCCCCCCCCCTCCCTCCCTCCCCTGTAGTTAACTCGTTGGTGGCCAATGGGCCCCCCCCTCCCTCCCCTGTAGTTAACTCGTTGGTGGCCAGTGGGCCCCCCCCCTCTCTCCCCTGTAGTTAACTCGTTGGTGGACAGTGGGCACCACCTCCCTCCCCTGTAGTTAACTCGTTGGTGGCCAGTGGGCCTTCTCCCCTCCCTCCCCCTCCTAATTAAAATCTCCACACTATCATTGGTGGCAGCGGAGTGTACCGATCGGAGTCACAGTTTAATCACTGGGGCTCCGATCGGTAACCATGGCAACCAGGACGCTACTGCAGTCCCGGTTGCCATGGTTACTTAGCAATTTGTAGAACCATTATACTTACCTGAAGAGCTGCGATATCTGCGTCCGGTCGGGAGCTCCTCCTACTGGTAAGTGACAGGTCCGGCCGGGAGCTCCTCCTACTGGTAAGTGACATGACCTGTCACTTACCAGTAGGAGGAGCTCCCGGCCGGACCTGTCACTTACCAGTAGGAGGAGCTCCCGACCGGACGCAGACATCGCAGCTCTTCAGGTAAGTATAATGGTTCTACAAATTGCTAAGTAACCATGGCAACCGGGACTGCAGGGAGGGGGGCCGGCCGCACTGGCCACCAATGAGTTAACTACAGGGGAGGGGGGGGCCCACTGGCCACCAATGAGTTAACTACAGGGGAGGGGGGGCTGGCCGCACTGGCCACCAATGAGTTAACTACAGGGGAGGGGGGCTGCCCCCTGCTGCCTGGCAGCACCTGCCAGGCAGCAGGGGGCAGTCATGTACACAGTTCTTTTAGTATATTCTAACCTGAAGCGTCCCCATCACCATGGGAACGCCTCTGTGTTAGAATATACTGTCGGATTTGAGTTTCACGATCTAACTCAAATCCGACGGTATATTCTAACATAGAGGCGTTCCCATGGTGATGGGGACGCTTCAAGTTAAATTATACCATCGGATTGGAGAAAACTCCGATCCGATGGTATATTAACTCCTGACTTTACATTGAAAGTCAATGGGGGACGGATCCGTTTGAAATTGCACCATATTGTGTCAACGTCAAACGGATCCGTCCCCATTGACTTGCATTGTAATTCAGGACGGATCCGTTTGGCTCCGCACGGCCAGGCGGACACCAAAACGACTTTTTTTTCATGTCCGTGGATCCTCCAAAAATCAAGGAAGACCCACGGACGAAAAAACGGTCACGGATCACGGAAAAACGGAACCCCGTTTTGCGGACCGCAAAAAAATATGGTTGTGTGCATGAGGCCTTAACTGGATGGACGTATATCTTTTTTCAGCCTTAGGGCTCATTCACGCATACGGCGGGTCTGCAATACACGGGGCACCGGCCGTGTGCATTCCGCATCACAGATGCGGACCCATTCACTTCAATGGGTCCGCAAATCCGGAGATGCGGTGCGGAATGGAACGGAAGAATAGAACGGAACCCCATGAAAGCACTACTGAGTGCTTCCTGGGGTTCCGTTCCATGCCTCCGCACCGCAAAAAGATAGAACTTGCTCTATCATTTTGCGGAACGGACGGATTGCGGACCCATTCAAGTGAATGGGTCCGCAATCCGCATGCGGCTGGCCCACGTTCGGTGGCCATGCATTGCGGACTGCAATTTGCAGTCCACAGCACAGGCACGGAGGGGCAACGGTCGTGTGAACGAGCCCTTACAAACTAAGTTAGTATGTTACTATACAGGGAGTGCAGAATTATTAGGCAAATGAGTATTTTGACCACATCATCCTCTTTATGCATGTTGTCTTACTCCAAGCTGTATAGGCTCGAAAGCCTACTACCAATTAAGCATATTAGGTGATGTGCATCTCTGTAATGAGAAGGGGTGTGGTCTAATGACATCAACACCCTATATTAGGTGTGCATAATTATTAGGCAACTTCCTTTCCTTTGGCAAAATGGGTCAAAAGAAGGACTTGACAGGCTCAGAAAAGTCAAAAATAGTGAGATATCTTGCAGAGGGATGCAGCACTCTTAAAATTGCAAAGCTTCTGAAGCGTGATCATCGAACAATCAAGCGTTTCATTCAAAATAGTCAACAGGGTCGCAAGAAGCTTGTGGAAAAACCAAGGCGCAAAATAACTGCCCATGAACTGAGAAAAGTCAAGCGTGCAGCTGCCAAGATGCCACTTGCCACCAGTTTGGCCATATTTCAGAGCTGCAACATCACTGGAGTGCCCAAAAGCACAAGGTGTGCAATACTCAGAGACATGGCCAAGGTAAGAAAGGCTGAAAGACGACCACCACTGAACAAGACAAACAAGCTGAAACGTCAAGACTGGGCCAAGAAATATCTCAAGACTTTTTCTAAGGTTTTATGGACTGATGAAATAAGAGTGAGTCTTGATGGGCCAGACGGATGGGCCCGTGGCTGGATTGGTAAAGGGCAGAGAGCTCCAGTCCGACTCAGACGCCAGCAAGGTGGAGGTGGAGTACTGGTTTGGGCTGGTATCATCAAAGATGAGCTTGTGGGGCCTTTTCGGGTTGAGGATGGAGTCAAGCTCAACTCCCAGTCCTACTGCCAGTTTCTGGAAGACACCTTCTTCAAGCAGTGGTACAGGAAGAAGTCTGCATCCTTCAAGAAAAACATGATTTTCATGCAGGACAATGCTCCATCACACACGTCCAAGTACTCCACAGCGTGGCTGGCAAGAAAGGGTATAAAAGAAGAAAATCTAATGACATGGCCTCCTTGTTCACCTGATCTGAACCCCATTGAGAACCTGTGGTCCATCATCAAATGTGAGATTTACAAGGAGGGAAAACAGTACACCTCTCTGAACAGTGTCTGGGAGGCTGTGGTTGCTGCTGCACGCAATGTTGATGGTGAACAGATCAAAACACTGACAGAATCCATGGATGGCAGGCTTTTGAGTTTCCTTGCAAAGAAAGGTGGCTATATTGGTCACTGATTTGTTTTTGTTTTGTTTTTGAATGTCAGAAATGTATATTTGTGAATGTTGAGATGTTATATTGGTTTCACTGGTAAAAATAAAATAATTGAAATGGGTATATATTTGTTTTTTGTTAAGTTGCCTAATAATTATGCACAGTAATAGTCACCTGCACACACAGATATTCCCCTAAAATAGCTAAAACTAAAAACAAACTAAAAACTACTTCCAAAAATATTCAGCTTTGATATTAATGAGTTTTTTGGGTTCATTGAGAACATGGTTGTTGTTCAATAATAAAATGAATCCTCAAAAATACAACTTGCCTAATAATTCTGCACTCCCTGTATAATAGAATGTGCATTGCATCTCTTCTTTATTTAATTTATTTGCTTGTATCTGAAATTATAGAAGACCATTTAATTAATGTGCTGTATATAAATAAAGTATGCAGAAATGGAATCTTGGGAAACAGGGAAATGTTAGTTGGCTGTAAGGCTAATATTCGCTTTCTCAGCACTCTTGCACTGCTTGCAGCCTTTTAATAAATAATGACTTATGAACACGCGGACACAATTACAGGATATTATTGCTTTCACAAATGAAATATACATCACACATTTATTTCTTGAGGGCCATACATGGATATGATATATGTTGTATATATCCTGTAAATATATATATATATATATATAAATATATATATATATATATATATATATATATATATATAATAAAAAAATCTGCAGCACTCCTTTAAAGATGAAGAAAAATGTGCTATTTATTCACACATGTCATGTAGCAATGTTTGGGTTCTCTCTCAGAACCTTTTTCAAGCCAAGACTTGAGAGAACCGAAAGACTTGAGAGAACCGAAACGTTGCTACATGACATGTGTGAATAAATAAAGGAGTGCTGCAGATTTTTCATTGTTTGTTCATCATCCTGAGTCAAGGGATTACCGCTGGCACCCAACTCTTCACTGTCTAAGGGAGTGCTGCATTTTTATGGATATATATATATATATATATATTATATTATATATATATATATATTATATATAAAAATAACAATGGCAGCACAGAAGACCAAATATAAATATGGAGGTGAGGTGCCAGCCAATGGATCTGGCAACAGATCTAGGACAAAATTAGAACAAAAATGGCAGCACTCTCACAAAAAATGAGTGGAAAGAAAAATACTTTATGCACCTATACGCCCATGTGGTCGTAATGTTTCTGCTCATCCAGACCATAGAGCCTTTTTCTTTTCACTCATTTTTTGAGAGTGTTGCCATTTCTCTGTCTCTCTCTCTCTTTATATATATATATATATATATATATATATATACACACTGCTCAAAGAAATAAAGGGAACACTTAAACAACACAATGTAACTCATAGTCAATCGCACTTCTGTAAAATCAAACTGTCCACTTAGGAAGCAACACTGAGTGACAATCAATTTCACATGCTGTTGTGCAAATGGGATAGACAACAGGTAGGCAATTAGCAAGACACCCCCAATAAAGGAATGGTTCTGCAGGTGGTGACCACAGACCAATTCTCAGTTCCTATGCTTCCTGGCTGATGTTTTGGTCATGTCACGGATGGTGTACAGGAAACAAGACAATACAATATAAACAATGACTCACTGGATCCACAACTAAGGAACAAAAGGGAGACCCCTGCATGAGACCTGCCACTCTCCCTCATTGCTCAGCCTATGCGACCACCCCAAAGGTGGATGGGCGCATATCCACGTACCTCGACTATCTTACACCTGAAGACCCTACAATAGTGAGGGGACACGACCACCGGCTCCCTACACAGACACGGAGGGAGTCAGGGTCACCTAGATCCAGAAAACAGAAAATCATAAATACATAAACAGAACTTATCTTGCAGACGACTGGGGACTGTGGACTGGGAACTAGGAACAGCATGCACACACACTCCAGGAAGTTGTATAAGCCGCACACTACTGCATTCTGGGGAGGAACTTAAAGGGCAGCAATCAGTCCAACTGCATGACAGCTGAGATAGACTAACGAGATGAGGAACTCAACCAAAACAAAGAAATTCAAGGAGGAGGATCTGAAAGGCTCCTGTCAGAGCTTCTCAACTGTCTGGTTGTGACAGTACCCCTCCCTCTACGAGTGGACTCCGGACACTCAGGGCCCACCTTCTCAGGATGGGACCTATGGAAAGCCCTGATGAGACGAGTGGCCTTAATGTCCGTCACTGGGACCCACATCCTCTCCTCAGGACCATAACCCTCCCAATGAACGAGGTACTGGAGGGAACCGCGGACAAGACGAGAATCCACAATCCTAGAGACCTGAAATTCAAGATTTCCATCAACCATAATCGGAGGAGGAGGCAAAGGCGAGGGTACAATAGGTTGAACATAAGGTTTCAATAAGGACTTATGAAAAACATGATGGATCTTCCAAGTCTGAGGAAGATCAAGACGGTAGGCAACAGGATTGATGACAGACAGGATCTTGTAAGGCCCAATAAACCTAGGACCCAACTTCCAGGAGGGAACCTTCAATTTGATATTCTTGGTAGACAACCACACCAGATCACCAACATTCAGGTCCGGACCAGGCACACGTCTCTTATCTGCCACA
This sequence comes from Bufo bufo, assembly GCF_905171765.1. Taxonomy (NCBI): domain Eukaryota; kingdom Metazoa; phylum Chordata; class Amphibia; order Anura; family Bufonidae; genus Bufo; species Bufo bufo. Next base: position 382,038,614 of record NC_053391.1, read on the forward strand.
TGCTTATATCTCTCACTCATGCTCTTTAGATTATCCTGAATCTTTTGCCAAATAGATGACAAAGACGAGGAGAATCTATCCTCATCAGGTAAACCAGAAGACCCCTCTCCCGAGAAAGTCCCAAACTGCGGATGAAACCCATATGCACCAAAAAATGGTGACTTATCAGAGGACTCCTGACGACGGTTATTTAAAGCAAACTCAGCAAGGGACAAAAAAGAACACCAATCCTCCTGATTCTCCGCCACAAAACAGCGCAGATATGTCTCCAGATTCTGATTGACGCGCTCTGTCTGGCCATTCGACTGCGGGTGGAAAGCAGAAGAGAATGACAACCGAACCCCCAAGCGAGAACAGAAAGCCTTCCAGAATCTGGAAACAAACTGCGTGCCCCTATCAGAGACTATGTCTGAAGGAATACCATGCAATTTGACAATGTGGTCAATAAATGCCTGCGCCAGCGTCTTAGCATTGGGCAAACCAGGAAAAGGGATGAAATGCACCATTTTGCTAAAACGGTCCACCACCACCAGAATCACAGTCTTCCCCGAGGAACGAGGTAAGTCCGTTATGAAGTCCATGGACAGATGTGTCCAAGGACGGGAAGGAATGGGTAAGGGAAGGAGAGAACCTGATGGCCGTGAATGAGGGACTTTGGCACAAGCGCAAGTCTCGCAAGCTGCCACAAAACCCTCAACCGACTTACGAAGCGCAGGCCACCAGAATCTCCGAGCGATGAGATCCAGTGTGGCTCTTGCCCCCGGGTGTCCAGCAAGGACCGTATCGTGGTGTTCCTTAAAAATCTTGTGTCTCAAAGCGAGAGGCACAAACAACCTCCCAGGAGGACAAAGATCAGGAGCCTCTGACTGGGTTGCCTGCACCTCTGCCTCCAATTCAGGAAAAAGAGCAGAGACCACCACACCTTCAGCCAAAATGGGACCTGGGTCTTCAAAATTCCCACCTCCCGGAAAACAACGTGACAGGGCATCTGCCTTCACATTCTTAACCCCAGGGCGGAACGTGACAACAAAATTAAACCTTGAAAAGAACAAAGACCATCTGGCCTGTCTCGGGTTCAGACGCTTGGCTGACTCCAAGTATGCCTGATTTTTATGGTCAGTAAACACGGTAATAGGGTGTCTGGCTCCCTCTAGCCAATGGCGCCATTCCTCAAAAGCCAACTTGATGGCCAACAATTCCCTATCTCCCACATCATAATTTCTCTCTGCGGAGGAGAGTTTCTTCGAGAAAAAGGCACATGGTTGCCATTTGGCAGGAGAGGAACCCTGAGACAAGACCGCACCCACCCCTACCTCAGAAGCATCAACCTCAACTATGAAGGGTAACGAAATATCAGGTTGCACCAGGATGGGAGCGGAAGCAAAACTCTCCTTGATATTAGAAAAGGCCTTACGCGCCTCTACCGACCAGGAAGAAAAATCTACCCCCTTTCTGGTCATATCAGTGAGTGGTTTAACAACAGAGGAATAATTCAAAATAAATTTCCTGTAATAATTGGCAAAGCCCAAAAAACGCATCAGCGCCTTCTGATTCTCAGGAAGCTCCCACTCAAGCACAGCGCGGACCTTCTCGGGATCCATGCGAAAACCAGAAGCGGAGAGAAGAAACCCCAGAAATTGAATTTCTGGAACCGCAAACACACATTTTTCCAGTTTCGCGTATAATTTATTCTCCCGCAGGATGAGCAAGACCTGACGTAAGTGTTCCTTATGAGTCTTGAAATCAGGAGAAAAAATCTAAATGTCATCCAAATACACTAATACAAATTTTCCCATTAAATGATAAGAAATGCTGTTCACGAAATGCTGAAAAACGGCTGGGGCATTCATCAAACCAAAAGGCATAACCAAATTCTCAAAATGGCCCTCAGGGGTATTGAAAGCCGTCTTCCATTCGTCTCCTTCTCTGACCCTGACCAGGTTGTATGCCCCTCTTAGGTCTAATTTGGAAAAGATTTTAGCCCCAACAACCTGGTAAAACAGGTCCGGGATCAGAGGAAGCGGATAAGGGTCACGAATAGTGATACTGTTCAGCTCCCTGAAATCCAGACAAGGTCTTAAAGAACCATCTTTTTTCTTAACAATGAAAAAACAAGCGGCAACGGGTGACTTCGAGGGTCGTATGTGTCCTTTTCTCAGACTCTCAGAGATATAAGCACGCATAGCGACCCTTTCAGGTTGGGAAAGATTGTATAAACGAGATTTAGGCAGTTTGGCGCCTGGGATGAGATTAATAGGGCAATCGTACTCCCTGTGCGGGGGCAAATCCTGAACTCCACTCTCAGAGAAGACATCCGAAAATTCAGAGAGGAAAGGTGGTACAGTCTTAGTAGAAACCTAAGAAACAGATGTCATGAGGCAATTCTCTCTGCAAAAGTCACTCCAACCATTTATTTGCCTCGCTTGCCAATCAATGGTGGGGTTATGTTTAGTGAGCCAGGGTAGCCCCAACACTAGAGGAGTAGGCAAACCGCTAAGGACGAAACATGACACACCCTCAACATGAGCATCACTCACAATTAAACGAATATTGTGAACTATGCCCTTTAATGATTTCTGAGAAAGTGGAGCGGAATCAATAGCAAAAACAGGAATATCCTTTCCCAAAGTGCATACCTGGAAACCATGAGTTATTGCAAATTGATTATCAATGAGATTGACAGCTGCTCCACTATCCACAAAAATCTCACAAAAAATGCTCTTGCTCTCTAGCGCCACCCTAGCAGGCAGGACAAAACGGGAACTACAAGCAAACGGAAAACCTTCAATTTCCGCCTCAACCCTGCCAATAGTAACAGACGGAACATTTTTAAAATATTTTTTCCTTTTTGTTTCTTTATTACTCCCAGAAGACTGCCTGAATCTCCTAGAGGGACAAACATTTGCCAAATGATTTATACCTCCACAACAAAAACAAACCCTCCCAAGCGGGCTGAATCTTCTATTGTCAGAGGCAATCAACCCCAGCTGCATGGGCTCCTGCTCAGAAGGGGCTGACAGCGACTGAGACCCCTGCGCACAGAAAGAGACCGCTGCACTGTCCTGGGACTGAGTATGACAGGAAGGAGAGATCTCTCCTCTCTCTCTAAGACGCCTATCAATACGAACAGCCTGAGACATAGCAGAATCCAAGGAGGTAGGTCTCTCATGAAAGGCAAATGCATCTTTCAATCCCTCTGAAAGACCATGGCAAAATTGACTTCGGAGTGCAGCATCATTCCAACCAGTATCAGCTGCCCATCTCCGAAATTCTGAGCATTATATCTCTGCGGATTGTTTACCCTGGCATAACAGACGTAGTCTAGACTCAGCCAGAGCAATACGATCCGGATCATCATATATCTGACCCAGGGCTAAAAAGAATTCATCCACTGAACGGAGGGGCCGTGCCCCCTCCGGCAGCGAAAAGGCCCAGGATTGAGCGTTACCCCTGAGCAGCGATATAATGATCCCCACCCTCCGTTCTTCATCACCAGAGGAATGGGGAAGAAGGCGAAAATGGAGTTTGCAAGCCTCTCTAAAACGCACAAAATACTCACTACCCCCGGAGAACGTATCCGGGAGCGAGATCTTAGGCTCAGAACAAACTCCATGAACGCAAGCTGAACCGGTCACTTGAAACTGAGAAAAAGTCTTACGGAGATCAGCTACCTCCAATGAAAGACCCTGGAAGCGCTCAGCCAAAAGTGAAACCGGATCCATGCTTGAGACGGTTTTTGGCGGCTTATAATGTCACAGATGGTGTACAGGAAACAAGACAATACAATATAAACAATGACTCACTGGATCCACAACTAAGGAACAAAAGGGAGACCCCTGCATGAGACCTGCCGCTCTCCCTCATTGCTCAGCCTATGCGACCACCCCAAAGGTGGATGGGCGCATATCCACGTACCTCGACTATCTTACACCTGAAGACCCTACAATAGTGAGGGGACACGACCACCGGCTCCCTACACAGACACGGAGGGAGTCAGGGTCACCTGGATCCAGAAAACAGAAAATCATAAATACATAAACAGAACTTATCTTGCAGACGACTGGGGACTGTGGACTGGGAACTAGGAACAGCATGCACACACACTCCAGGAAGTTGTATAAGCCGCACACTACTGCATTCTGGGGAGGAACTTAAAGGGCAGCAATCAGTCCAACTGCATGACAGCTGAGATAGACTAACGAGATGAGGAACTCAACCAAAACAAAGAAATTCAAGGAGGAGGATCTGAAAGGCTCCTGTCAGAGCTTCTCAACTGTCTGGTTGTGACAGGTCACTTTTGAATGCTGGCGGTGCTTTCACTCTAGTGGTAGCATGAGACAGAGTCTACAACCCACACAAGTGGCTCAGGTAGTGCAGCTTATCCAGGATGGCACATCAATGCGAGCTGTGGCAAGAAGGTTTGCTGTGTCTGTCAGCGTAGTGTCCAGAGCATGGAGGCGCTACCAGGAGACAGGCCAGTACATCAGGAGATGTGGAGGAGGCCGTAGGAGGGCAACAACCCAGCAGCAGGACCGCTACCTCTGCCTTTGTGCAAGGAGGAACAGGAGGAGCACTGCCAGAGCCCTGCGAAATGACCTCCAGCAGGCCACAAATGTGCATGTGTCTGCTCAAACGGTCAGAAACAGACTCCATGAGGGTGATATGAGGGCCCGACGTCCACAGGTGGGGGTTGTGCTTACAGCCCAACACCGTGCAGGACGTTTGACATTTGCCAGAGAACACCAAGATTGGCAAATTCGCCACTGGCGCCCTGTGCTCTTCACAGATGAAAGCAGGTTCACACTGAGCACATGTGACAGACATGACAGAGTCTGGCGACGCCGTGGAGAACGTTCTGCTGCCTGCAACATCCTCCAGCATGACCGGTTTGGCATTGGGTCAGTAATGGTGTGGGGTGGCATTTCTTTGGAGGGCCACACAGCCCTCCATGTGCTTGCCAGAGGTAGCCTGACTGCCATTAGGTACCGAGATGAGATCCTCAGACCCCTTGTGAGACCATATGCTGGTGCGGTTGGCCCTGGGTTCCTCCTAATGGAAGACAATGCTAGACCTCATGTGGCTGGAGTGTGTCAGCAGTTCCTGCAAGACGAAGGCATTGATGCTATGGACTAGCCCGCCCGTTCCCCAGACCTGAATCCAATTGAGCACATCTGGGACATCATGTCTCGCTCTATCCACCAACGTCACGTTGCACCACAGACTGTCCAGGAGTTGGCAGATGCTTTAGTCCAGGTCTGGGAGGAGATCCCTCAGAAGACCGTCCGCCACCTCATCAGGAGCATGCACAGGCGTTGTAGGGAGGTCATACAGGCACGTGGAGGCCACACACACTACTGAGCCTCATTTTGACTTGTTTTAAGGACATTACATCAAAGTTGGATCAGCCTGTAGTGTGTTTTTCCACTTTAGTTTTGAGTGTGACTCCAAATCCAGACCTCCATGGGTTGCAAAATCCTGCACAAAATACAGTGTAATAGGCTGCTGCGAACAGTTAAATTATTTGCTCCTCATCTCCTGTGTAAATTGTGTGCATCCCTAAAATATCAGTGACATCCAGTGCACGTTTTCCGTAGATGGTGTCTGCTGTGGACAGTTATTATCCACGCCACATCTGATTAAAGTGTGTGCATTTCTAAAATATCAGTGACATTTAGTGCACTTTTTCCATAGACGATATCCTCTGCGGACAGTTAAATTATCCGCACCACATCTCCTGTTTAAAGTGTGTGCATCCCTAAAATATCAGTGACATCCAGTGCACGTTTTCCGTAGACTGTGTCTGCTGTGGACAGTTATTATCCGCGCCACATCTCCTGTTTAAAGTGCGCACATCCCTAAAATATCAGTGACATGCAGTGCGCTTTTTCCATAGATGGTGTCCGCTTCTGACAGTTACCTTATCAGGCCCACATGTGCTGTGTAACGTGTGTGCTTCAACATTTCTGTGACATAAAATTGCATTTTTCAATAGACGTGTCCTCTTCTGACAGTGAACTGACCAGGCCCACATCTACTGTCTAACGTGTGAGCCTACTAAAGAAACTACTCACCAGCAGCAGCAGGTAGACATAGAGCAGAACCTGAACCAACAGGTGTTGGCATACTTCGGCAGCATCCTGCCATCCCACTTTGAAGATCTGCTGGACTACTGGACAGCCAAACTGGATTTGTGGCCGCAACTAGCAGAGTTTGCCCTGGAAAAGCTGTCCTGCCCGGCCAGTAGTGTAGCATCAGAGCAGGTGTTTAGTGCAGCGGGGGCTATAGTTACCCAAAGAAAAACTCGCCTGTCCACCCAAAATGTGAGGAGACTGACCTTTGTCAAGATGAATCAGGCATGGATCAGCCAGGATTTCAAACCACCAATGCCTGATGCATCAGACTAGATCATCCATGGTGCCACACCAACACTTTGACAAAAGAGACTGGTTTCTTCTGGCTACCTGCCTCAGCTACTATTCTAATGCTGCCACCTGCCTGATGCCACACATCTGATGCCAAGTTCTCCTTCTTTCCCCCACCATCTTCAGCTAGTACTCATATTGCCACCCACCTCCCCACTCTGTCACTGGGTCACTCTGTGGTCTCCTGATACTGCTGCCACCTCCACACTGTTATTGTGCCACTCTGTGGCCTCCAGATGGTGCCGTCACCTCCAGACTCTGTCATTGGGCCACTCTGTGGTCTCCACATGCTGTTTCCACATCACCACTATGTGAAAGGGCCACTCTGTGGACCTCTCATGCTGTTCCCACCCTCCCCACTTCATGACTGGGCCACTATTTTGCCTTTCGGCCTGGCTGACATTAACATTTATTTGACCCTTCTTCTGATCTGTCAGAAGGAAGGAAAAATGATATGCAAAACGGATGCTGTCTGTGAAGCAGCTGTAAGGCCTGTATGGTCCAATTAGAATTGTTTTGTGATTTGGTAGCCAAAAGCAGGAGTGGGTACAAAACACAGAAGACATGCAAATATTCCATTCACGAGTCATCTCTGTTTTGGGTCCACTCCTGTTTTTTTTTTTGCATTAGCAGTACTGATCGATTGCTGACCAAATGCTGACTGAGTGAAGGCGGATGCTCTACAGACAGGATCCGTTTTTGGGGGTTATTGTTTTGACAGATCAGAGGAAGGTCAAACTAATTAGTGGCGTCAACACAAACTTACTGCTGACAGCCTCTCCACTCTGTCAGGGCACTCTACTTATATAAGCGTTTAATAGAACAGGTTCTGTTGATATCTATGTGGAATCAGCTGACGACACTTGCACTTCTTCTTGGCACTAACATCGACCTGTAAGGCTGAGTTCATACTTGAGTTATTAAATAATACTAATATGGGCTGAGCACTCACCTATTAGGACAATGGAAATCAAATAGTCCAGATAAAAGACAGATAAATAAATAAAAATACTTAGCAATGTAAATGATAAAAAAGATAAAATACAATGAAAATATACTTAAAAATTAAATTAAAGTCAGACCATTCACTGGTAAATTCATCCACTAGTAGGTCAGCAATGCATATATAGAACCCAAAAAGCCATAAGATAAATGATAATATTAGTGAAAAAATCTAATGTGATAGTATGAACAGATGTAGTTCAAAAATAGTCCTAAAACTGGATATTCCCAGCAGAAGTCGACTGAGTAGCTAGAACATGTCCATAAGTTCATACATGCATCCCCGGACCCATATTTTAACATAAGTAAGAGGTAGCCGTTGAGAAGCTGTGCGCATATGGTTATATATAGACCCCGGAGCAGGTATAGATTCTGGCAGATAACAATGTAGGCAAATAAGGTTCTCTGTCTGGCTTCCTATATTGAAGCAATGCAACAATTGTGTGACAGTGTATGTGCTGTGTTCACCGTGGCGTCCCACGTTGCTGCAGCGTTGAATTAGTAAGTACCTGTCCTGTTGTGTTCAGCCGCTTCAGCGCTGTGATTACAGTTGCTTGTCTCCACGATTTTGCCCACTTGAATACAGCGATGTATCTATCTGGATTTTTCGGCCGCTTGTATGGTGTCCCCGATTTTTCTTTTAGGGTAAGATATTGCTGCGTCTCTCATGTATATCAGATAGGCCGAGGGCAACGAGAAGGCAAGGGTTGTATCTGATTTTATGGGCTCTGCATGTGCGGTTAACAAGTATCCATAAAGAGAAATATTCCATAAAAGGAATTTTATATAGGAGGATATGAGTCCATCAAGTATACTGCAGGTGTCCTTTAAAACCAAACGCGTTTTGAGGTCTATTCCTGGCCCCTTCCTCAGTGGTGCATACTTGAGTTATTGTCACGGTGGGAAGTGGGGGAAAACTCCCCACCATATAGCATGGGTAAACAGCTAAGCAACTAGGCCTGGACAACAGGAAAAGGAAGCAGGTCACCTCCTAAGCCGCCGTAATCCTGGTCCTGACTCCTAACCATATGAGCAGACCCAGATGGTAGGTGGGCTCATACACAGGAACCTCGGACCCCGAGTCGAACTGATGATCTCTGAATAAAGGTTAGGAGCTAGAGACGACCTGTTCCTCCAGAACACGGATGAACAGGAGTCTCACAGGCCAAGCAGCAAAGGGAAGGGAAGACAGTAAGTAGCAACTGCCGCAGCACCAAGGTGTAACACGCAGCACCAAGACTACCTGGACCCCCATGCGGACTGAATGCATGGTGCCCCCAGGCAGAGGTAGTCACCACCTTGTGATTCCCCCTCGGGGGAAACCCAAGGCCCTTCTCACGAAAGCCATAGACAGACAGGGGAATGTATAGCAACTATGCTGGACAACACACCAAACAAACCAGACATGGAACACAACACTAGACATAACAACACACCCTGCACATAATCCCTCACCAAACATATACAGGGGAAGGAAGGGAAAAATACATAAGGATGACATCGGATGAACTCAATGTCTAACTAGGTGGCCCTCACACTGTAATGATGGTATATCCAGGGCAGGAGCATAGCTCCAGCACACACCAAGGCTGGATAACAACTGACCTCAATCTCACAACACCAGATTAAGAAGAGCCATGAGGCCACACCCAGAACACACCTAGATATGAAGTTAACTCCTCCAGCAGCAGACAGGGAAAGAACCAGAAGAAGGAGAAAAGCACAAACATGCTGCACCAAATGTGTTGCCCTGGGCAACCAGCATGCATGGCTAATGTGTCACGGCGCACAACAACAAAACTGTGACACAGCCGTGACACTCCTCCCCCTCAAAACACTTCCAAACTGAAAAGAGAAAGCTAGGTGGAACACCCCAAAATGACAGGGGGGGGGGAAATTAGCAAATCAGCATCAGTGCAAGCAAGTCTCCGCAAGACTGCTGCCAGCACACCCGAACCACCAACAAGGAACAAGGCAGCCAGCCAACAAACAGCTCGGAGAGACCGCACAGAACACTGCATCCAACTCAGACCCAGTTCACACAGGAACCACTGAGAATGGACGAGGAGAGATTCAAACACAAGTAACGGTTCACACAACAACGGCAACACCAGTCACCGTGAACCGCACCGTTAACAGAATCTCTCCTTTCACCCTCCCTCCGGAGGACAAGAATGCGCACCAGAAAATGGCAGGCGACACATGCTGAACCCTCTTCCAGAGGCCAATACAGAGAGGCTTTAGTTAGACATACTGTCACGGTGGGGAGTGGGGGAATACTCCTCACCATATAGCATGGGTAAATGGGGAAGCAACTAGGCCTGGACACCAGGAAAAGGGAGCAGGTCACCTCCTAAGCCGCCCTAATTCTGGCCCTGACTCCTAACTGTATGAGCAGACCCAGATGGTAGGTGGGCTCATACACAGGAACCTCAGACCCTGAGTCACGCTGATGATAATAAATGTTAGAAGCTAGAGACAACCTGTTCTTCCAGAACACGGATGAACAGGAGTCTCACAGGCCAAGCAGCAAAGGTAAGGGAAGACAGTGAGCAGCAACTGGGACGGCAGGTAAGAACCCAGTGATACGACAATACACCGGAAAAACAAGCACTTACCTGCCGCAGCAACAGGGTGGAACACCAGCACCAAGACTACCTGGACCCCCATGCGGACCGAATTCATGGCAGCCCCAGGCAAAGCTGGTCACTGACTTGTGGTTCCCCCTCCGAAGAACCCAGGGGCCCTCTTACTGAAGGCACAGACAGACAGGGGAATGTCTAGCAACCATGCTGGATAACACACCAAACAGACCAGACATGAAACACAACACTAGACATAACAACACACCCTGTACATAAATCCTCACCAAACATATACAAGGGAAGGAAGGGAAAAATACATAAGGATGACATCGGGTGACCTCGATGTCTAACTAGGTGGCCCTCACACTGGAATGATGGAATATCCAGGGCAGGAGCATAGCTCCAACACACACCAAAGCTGGGTAACAACTGACCTCAGTCTCATAACACCAGATTAAGAAGAGCAATGAGGCCATACCCAGAACACACCTAGCTAAGAAGTTAACCCCTCCAGCACCAGACAGGGAAAGAACCAGAAGAAGGAGGAAAGCATAAACATGCTGCACCAAACGCGTTGCCCCGGGCAACCGGCATGCACGTCTAATGTGTCACCGTGACACAGCCGTGACTGTTATTTGGTCAGTTTTGGCCCCGTGACTGCCCAAATAAGTGAAATGTGCAGTGATTCTAAGAGCAACGCCTGTCATCTGCATATCATACGGACTCACAGTATTATTTCACTACCAAAGCAGACACCCTATGCGTGTTACTACAAGGCACAGTGTTCTACACCACTATAAAGGCTCTCTGCAGCCAGGAAATAGCCACTTTTTAACACGATTCCCCGCAAATAGATTTGAATCGAACCAAAAAATTTAAAAAATTCGCTCATCTCTATAACAGACCTTGAGCGGTCAAACAGAATGAGTGATACCGACGTGAGTACACACCTGTTATGCCCTGCTCAGGCTATGTGCGGAGGTCTGCCAGGTTAGCACCTCGTGTGTAGCCTTTTTGTTTTGTTTTGGAGTTGAGCTATATCCGCCTCCCTTCAGGTGCACTGGGTGTGGTCGTTGGTTTGAGTTTAAATTACGCCCACTCCCAGTGTCCTGTGCGGGTTATAGCTTCTGTCTGGCTCAGAGGAAGGAAGGAAGGAAGGATTAGCTGTTCCTTCTCAGTAAAGCTAAGTTGGTTTTTGTTTTCTTGTGGTTGTCTGTCTAGGCTGTTAGAGAGACGCCTGCCTCTTCCAGGTTCTGAGGGAGCAGGCTGCCTCTTTCCCCCTTTCACCATCTTAGGGATTTTAGGGTATCTTCAGCCTAGGCACGAGGACACGTTATTCCCACCATCAGGGTCTAAACGTGGGCATAGAAGTCCAGGGAAAGCTGGTAGGGATTTGTCAGGAGGTGACCTTTATCCCCAGCTTCTTGCCTAGACACTTGTTTGTTTATTTTCTGTGTATCTTGTATCCTGTCCGCCGTGACAACACCATGGTTTTCTATGAAGTGGCATACTGGGTAGTTTAACCCAACCAATCAGACATTCATGTCCAACCAATATGCCACAAATGCCTGTAGTAGAGAAACTCCATTAAAAGTAAAATAATGACAATCATAAGTACATTAATATTGTTTAACTAGATGTTATAGTGTTAAGTGAATCAAAGTATCCAAAGTGGACTTGGATCCGAAATTCTGGGATAATTTGATTTGCCGCAAAGCCGTATTTCCTCGTGCTTTGTGGTAAGAAATCAATGTGAACTGAAATGGCCATAAAAAAAAATCCATACTCACCTCATCCATTTGAGTGTGAAGAGGCTGCCACGGCCACCGTGCTCGGTTAGCGTGATGAGATTTAGCGAAATTTTGGGGCGGGAGCTAAAATCAAAATGACCACAATGGCCTCTTTGTGCTCAAATGGATAAGGTGAGTTTTTTTTAAAACTGATTAACTCCTGAAAGCCCCCATTTTTCTTCTCAGATGCCGTGATTAGCAATGAACGTCATCTGAGAGGTTCAATGACGGGGGGCGGTGCAATTGACATTCTCAGTGATTGCGTCTGCTACTTACAACACAAAGCTTATTTCTTTGTGAGATTTGGCTAAACAGCCAAATCAAATTTTTATAAACGACAGTCATCTCTAGTTATAAACATACATACCGTAGCTTTTAAATATATATACATAACAATACATCTATGCATTAAAATACATATTTGAAAAGTGCCTCCTCGACTAAAATGTAAATGGTAACCAGAGCCTGGTTAAATGCAGAAATAGAGCTACAGTATGGAGAGAAAGTAAAAAGATACAGTTCTATGTGCAAATGATTGTAATCCAGAGGTAAATCAAATATGTAGGATGACAATCTTATGGGGTTGTGGAACAAAGTACAACAGAGTAATGAGAAGTGGTCTGATTGCTGGGTTCTTCTGCAAAATGAATGCCCACATGGCAGTGAAAGTAAGTATTATCATGTGTTGGCGCAAAATTGGAGATGACTAAGATCACTACTCTGAGGCTTGTGCTCATAAAAGCCACTATACCGAAAGAAGTAAATGAGTACAAAGGTAATACTTTTAATCTTGATTGCCACCAATTGAGACCATGAGACCAAAGGAGAACTGGGGTCATGCTTAAAAAGGGTTAGAACAAGTTATAGAATATCAGAAAAAGTTATCTTCTATCCACTTGAAAGGGGATAACTGTTAGATCACTGGCGTCCAACCACATAGTTCTTGGCAATAGAGATGAGCGAATTTATCAAAAATTCGATGCGGCCGATTCGGCAAATTTTTCAGAAAAATTAGCTTCAATCCGAATTTATTTGCCGCAAATCACGTTAAAAAACTGCCATTTCCGGGCTGCAGAGAGCCTTTATAGTGGTGTAGAACACTGTGCCTTGCAGTAACACTCACAGGGAGTCTGCTGTGGTAGTGAAACAATACTGTGAGTCAGTATGACATGCAGATGACAGGTGTCGCTCTTAGAATCACTGCATACTTTACTTATTTGGGCAGTCACGGGGCCAAAACTGACTCAAGTATCAACTCAGCCTTACAGGTAGATGTTAGCACCAAGAAGCGCACTACTTTTACACCTTCACCAGCTGATTCCACATATATGTCTACAGAACCTGTTCTATTAAACGCTTATACAAGTAGAGCCCTCCGACAGAGTGGAGAGGATGTCAGCAGTAAGTTTGTGTTGACGTCACTGATTATATTGCCCTTCCGCTGATCCGTCACAACAATAACCCCTCAAAAAACGAATCCTGTCTGTTGAGCATTTGGCTTCACTCAGTCAGCAATTGGTCAGTAATCTATCAGTATTGCTAATGCCCAAAAAAAACAGGAGTAGATCTAAAACAGAGATGACATGTGAACCGAATATTTGCATGTCTTCTGTGTTTTGTAACCACTCCTGCTTTTGGCTATCAGTTCATAAGCCAACTCTGATGGGACCATACAGGCCTTAAAGCGGCTACACAGACAGGGTTCGTTGTGCATCTCATTTTTCCTTCCTTCTGACAGATCAGAAGAAGGGTCAAATAAATGATAATGTCAGCCAGGCCAAAAGCCTGTGGACCAGTCATGAAGTTGGGAAGGGTGGGAACAGCATGAGAAGTCCCAGAGTGGACCTTTGACATAGTGGTGAGGTGGAAACAGCATGAGGAGACCATAGAGTGGCCCAATGACAGGGTCTGGAGGTGGAAGCAGTATAAGGAGGCCACCGAGTGGCACAATGAAAGAGTCTCTAGGTTGTGGCAGCAGCAGTAGCATTAGGAGTAGGCCATCGAGTGGCACAATGACAGAGTCTGGAGGTGGAAGCAGCATGAGTAGGCCACAGAGTGGCACAATGACCGAGTCTGTAGGTGGCACCAGCAAGAGTAGGCCACAAAGTGGCACAACGACCGAGTCTGGAGGTGGCAGCAGCATGACTAGGCCACAGAGTGGCACAATGGCACAGTCTGGAGGTGGCAGCAGCATGAGTAGGCACAGAGGGCACAACAACAGAGTCTGGAGGTGGCAGCAGCAGTATCAGGAGGAGGCCACAGAGTGGCACAATGACCGAGTTTGGAGGTGGCAGCAGCATGAGTATTCCACAGAGTCCATATTTATATTTCTGTACTGAAATAGGCCACTGAACATTTTTGCCACAAATAAGTGCACCAGTGAAGTGCTCAGGCTTGGACTGGCCCACAGGGGAACAGGTGAATCCCCCGGTAGTCCCATGAGTAAGGTGGGCCCATAGTCCCCCAATCCCCTGCACACTAGACTTACATAAAGATCCGCTGCCTAATTAACTTATCCCCTGAGGATTTACAGAACTTCAGAGATCTTCTCCAAGTAGTCTCCATTGTCATTTCATCCTGTAATGGTAATTTACAACATTTACCTTCACTTACTCATTGGTCACTTGCAAGGAAACCCATGTCACCCAAGATAAAGAGAGCTGAGACTAAACCACTTGCAGACTGAGACAAACCTCTGCTTAGACGGCATGCTGAACGTTCATATGGCAAGTTTCCAGATTCTTCACTTTGTACTCTAAACTGAGTTCCAGTTTTGTTTTTCACTTTATCTTTAATGTTTCTAATGGCATTGTCCGATTAGGTCTTACACTACCACGTAAACATCAGCCTCATATCACTTTCAAACCTTTACTCCTAATTCTGAGCAACTTGTTTTTTTTTTCTTGTTCAAGTATATTTCTAATTACTTATTGTAACTGTTGTATTCATTGTTATTTTAAGAAGGACACATAGATGGTCAAGCTGTTTACTATGTATATTTATTTTAAGATGCAGTAATTAAGGTTGCTTCCTTCTATGTCAGAGGATGTAACTCACCTATCAAAAGTAGCCAGATTTTCACTTTAATGAATAAAGAGGGAGTATACACTCACCTAAAGAATTATTAGGAACACCTGTTCTATTTCTCATTAATGCAATTATCTAGTCAACCAATCACATGGCAGTTGCTTCAATGCATTTAGGGGTGTGGTCCTGGTCAAGACAATCTCCTGAACTCCAAACTGAATGTCAAAATGGGAAAGAAAGGTGATTTAAGCAATTTTGAGCGTGGCATGGTTGTTGGTGCCAGACGGGCCGGTCTGAGTATTTCACAATCTGCTCAGTTACTGGGATTTTCACGCACAACTATCTCTAAGAATGGTGTGAAAAGGGAAAAACATCCAGTATGCGGCAGTCCTGTGGGCAAAAATGCCTTGTGGACGCTAGAGGTCAGAGGAGAATGGGCCGACTGATTCAAGCTGATAGAAGAGCAACGTTGACTGAAATAACCACTCGTTACAACGAGGTATGCAGCAAAGCATTTGTGAAGCCACAACACGCACAACCTTGAGGCGGATGGGCTACAACAGCAGAAGACCCACCGGGTACCACTCATCTCCACTACAAATAGGAAAAAGGGGCTACAATTTGCACGAGCTCACCAAAATTGGACTGTTGAAGACTGGAAAAAATGTTCCCTGGTCTGATGAGTCTCGATTTCTGTTGAGACATTCAAATGGTAGAGTCCGAATTTGGTGTAAACAGAATGAGAACATGTATCCATCCTCTGATGGCTACTTCCAGCAGGATAATGCACCATTTCACAAAGCTCAAATCATTTCAAATTGGTTTCTTGAACATGACAATGAGTTCACTGTACTAAAATGGCCCCCACAGTCACCAGATCTCAACACAATAGAGCATCTTTGGGATGTGCTGCCTTTCATTTAATAACAGCAAATAGTGGCAATAAGAAGAGAAAGGCGCTCCTAGGGTGAGTATGTCAAATTAACATTAAATCCACAAATAGTGGGAAATGGTTTGCTCACCTATTTGGGTTGCACCAAATTGGGTGCAACCACAATAAAGGCCAAATGGGAAAGGTTAATGGTTGATGTGGCCTGAACTTGTCCAATCACCTTGGGCGGGAGCCACACCGACAGTAGGGTAGACAGTAGAAGTAGAAGAATGTCAGACCATAGGAGTCAAGCGTGTGGACAACAAGGGGCGCACTATCACAACTGGTTGTTCAATAAATTTAAATAAATTGAAATTTATTGAACAACCGGTTGTGAAAGTGCGCCCCTTGTTGTCCACAAGCTTGACTCCTATGGTCTGGCGTTCTTCTACCTCTCATTTCATTTAATAATGAAGACCGCACTGTATAGTTGGTCTTCGTTGTTAATAGCTGTGTGGAACCTTTATTACACCTTTAAACAGGGACTGCACCCACTTATCCAACACTTTCTGCCCTACAGGTGGAAGCTCTTCTTCTGCCATCTGCTTTTCCTCCTTTACCACATCATCTTATATCGATTAGAATATGCCATCAGGAACATCCAGCTCTTCCTCTCTCTGCATTTTGCTGACTTCTGTAGGACATGGAGACCAAGAAGGATGATTTGGAAAAAGTAAAGCCAGCAAATATGAGGATGGTCATCATTAAGACCTGGCCGCCCTAAGCGGTGCAGAGTGGATGGTATTGTTTGGCACACTGGCACTGGAATAATAAAGGCTTCCATCTTCTTTGTATTGAATTACATATCTTAGTTTATAGCTGATGTAGAAATAATTAAATGTATGTAGAAATGGATAAATAAAACTGATGCAGAATAAGTCTCCCTGCACTCTCCCTCTCCAATATTCTTTAATAGTTTAGTGCTTGCCAAGTTTCTCTCTATGCTTAGCTCACAGGACAGTGGTAGAGACCGCGCGGGATGAGGGTTTTATAGGGCTGTGACTTCACAGGGGATGGCTATCTGCGGATTGGCTGGCTGCACTCATTACTGTATAGGTGATCTTGCATTCCCGGGCTTGTCTCCATTACACTTAGTATTACTTTGTAACAAGTGCAGCCATCATTTTAGGAAAACCTGATCTGGTACCACGAAGCGTGAGGAAATTCAGATTAGTTTAGAATCGAAGTTTTCCTAAACTTTAAACTGACTTCTGCTTTGAATGCTTCACTTCACTCAATACTAATTATAGCACATATGGTACCCTGTCGGCTATTCCCACAGCCATACCAAAAAAAAAGGTCTCAAAAATAAGGACTAATCCTGGGGCAAGCAACAAAAGGTAACAGCATGCAATTGAAATAATGAAAGACAATTATACCATCCAAAGTCGAGCACTGGACACCTGACATACATTTCACACCCAAAACCTCATCCTCAGAAAACATTGTGGACAAACTTCCTTGACCTACAAAGGGGCCTGACCTCAATCCCATCCAACACCTTTGGGATGAGATAGAATGGCCCTTTTGTCTAACATCAGTGGCTGGCCACACAAATGATTTTTTGCATGAATGGGCTAAAATTCCCACATATTTAAAAACCTTGAAAAGAGAGACCAAAGAGAGAGGACCAACTACTGTAAATATTATAGCCTATGGATTTAGAAGTAGATATCATAAAGGTGTTTAGGTATCCTAATACTTTGTCTACAGTCAGGTCCATAAATATTGGGACATTGACACAATTCTAAGATTTGTGGCTTTATACACCACCACAATGGATTTGAAATAAAATGAACTAGATGTGCTTTAACTGCAGACTGTCAGCTTTAATTTGAGGGTATTTAAATCCAAATCAGGTGAACAGTGTAGGAATTACAACAGTTTGCATATGTGCCTCCCACTTGTTAAGGGACCAAAGTAATGGGACAATTGGCTTCTCAGCTGTTCCATGGCCAGGTGTGTGTTATTCCCTCATTATCCCAATTACAATAAGCAGATAAAAGGTCCAGAGTTCATTTCAAGTGTGCTATTTGCATTTGGAATCTGTTGCTGTCAACTCTCAAGATGAGATCCAAAGAGCTGTCACTATCAGTGAAGCAAGCCATCATTAGGCTGAAAAAACACAACAAACCCATCAGAGAGTTAACAAAAACATTAGGAGTGGCCAAAACAACTGTTTGGAACTTTCTTAAAAAGAAGGAATGCACCAGTGAGCTCAGCAACACCAAAAGACCCGGAAGACCACGGAAAACAACTGTGGTGGATGACCGAAGAATTATTTCCCTGGTGAAAAAAAACACCCTTCACAACAGTTGGCCAGATCAAGAACACTCTCCAGGAGGTAGGTGTATGTGTGTCAAAGTCAACAATCAAGAGAAGACTTCATCAAAGTGAATACAGAGGGTTCACCACAAGATTTAAGCCATTGGTAAGCCTCAAAAACAGGAAGGCCAGATTAAAGTTTTCCAAATTACATCTAAAAAAGCCTTCACAGTTCTGGAACAACATCCTATGGACAGATGAGACCAAGATCAACTTGTACCAGAGTGATGGGAAGAGAAGAGTATGGAGAAGGAAAGGAACTGCTCATGATCCTAAGCATACCACCTCATCAGTGAAGCATGGTGGTGGTAAGTTTCATGGCGTGGGCATGTATGGCTGTCAATGGAACTGGTTCTTTTGTATTTATTCATGATGTGACTGCTGACAAAAGCAGCAGAATGAATTCTGAAGTGTTTCGGGCAATATTATCTGCACATATTCAGCCAAATGCTTCAGAACTCATTGGACGGCGCTTCACAGTGCAGATGGACAATGACCCAAAGCATTCTGTAAAAACAACCAAAGAGTTTTTTAAGGGAAAGAAGTGGAATGTTATGCAAAGACCAAGTCAATCACCTGACCTGAATCCCATTGAGCATGCATTTCACTTGCTGAAGACAAAACTGAAGGGAAAATGCCCCAAGAACAAGCAGGAACTGAAGACAGTTGCAGTAGAGGCCCGGCAGAGAATCACCAGGGATGAAAACCAACACCTGGTGATGTCTATGCGTTCCAGACTTCAGGCTGTAATTGACTGCAAAGGATTTGCAACCAAGTATTAAAAAGTGAAAGTTTGATTTATGATTATTATTCTGTCCTATTACTTTTGGCCCCTTAACAAGTGGGAGGCACATAGGCAAACTGTTGTAATTCCTACACCGTTCACCTGGTTTGGATGTAAATACCCTCAAATTAAAGCTGACAGTCTGCAGTTAAAACACATCCAGTTCGCTTCACTTTAAATCCATTGTGGTGGTGTATAGAGCCAAAAATCTTAGAATTGTGTTGATATCCCAATATTTATGGACCTGACTGTATATAGTGGAAGTTATTTCCAAATTTTCTGCAGATACATTTTATATGTAAGCTCAGCTGTAAAATATGAAAATTGTGACTTTTTGGAAAGTTGCAAATGAAAAATCTCATGTAAAACCAATTACCATAACTAACCATGCCCATTTGCCAACTACTTTTCTAAACTGCAGTGAGTGGTGCAATAATTCAAAAAGTAGCAAAATTTTTGGTTAGTTACCGTATTTTTCGCCCCATAAGAAAATGCTGCCATTTTACATCGCAGACTGTGATGTATCAGCTGGAGACGGGGGAGGAGGGGCCGGTGTCATGCAAATGCGGCGGGTCCGGTGCGGTCACTGTACTCCGGCCCCGCTGCTAACTCACTTCCTTAATGCCTATACCTTTTATAATAATAACTTTAATTGAAGTTCCGATCCCCAGCCCCATCTGTACTACTTACTAAATGTCCTGTAGCAGGCAGAGCAGGGCGGGCGGCCGGCCGTAACTCACTGATGTCACTTGCCTGCACCGCCTACTTCATTCAAAAAGTAGGCGGAGAAGGCACGTGACATCAGTGAGTTACGGCTGGCCGCCAGCCCTGCTCTGCCTGCTACAGGACATTTAGTAAGTAGTACAGATGGGCTGCGGATCGGAACTTCAATTAAAGTTATTATTATAAAAGGTTTAGACAATAAAGCAGTGAGTGAGCGGCGGGTCCGGAGTACAGTGACCGCACCGGCCCCGCTGCATTTGCATGCCACGGCCCCTCCCCAGGTTTAGCTCCGGTATATTAGGGTATCTGTGGATGCCACTATTATGGGGTGGGGGATATGTGGATGGCACTGTTATGGGGTGGGGGATCTGTGGGTGACACATATATAGCAGTGGCCATCCACAGATCCACCCCCATAACAGTGTCATCACAGATCCCCCTCCATAACAGTGCCATCCACAGATCACCCCCATAACAGTGCCATCCACAGATCTCCCCCCAAAACAGTGCCATCCACAGATCACCCCCCATAACAGTGCCATCCCAGATCACCCCCCCAAAACAGTGCCATCCACCAGATCCCCCCCCAATAACAGTGCCCCCCTCGATCCCCCCCCTATAACAGTGCCATCCACAGATCCCCCATAACAGTGCCATCACAGATCCCCCCATAACAGTGCCACTACAGATCCCCCTCATAACAGTGCCATCTACAGATCCCCCATAGTAGTGTCATGCACAGACCACCATTAGTTCAAAACCCACCAAAAGCACACCTTTTGGTTAAAAAATGTTTTTTTCTTATTTTCCTCCTCAAAAACCTAGGTGCGTCTTATGGGCAGGTGCGGGTATATTCTTTTTCCAGACTTCTGTCTGGTCTTTAAAAATAGTGGCCAATTGTGAATGCAGTGGGCACCATAGCCACAAAGTTACTGCCGTTTCATACAGAAGACACCAGGAGTTAATGTCTGCAATCAGCAATAACGCTGATCACAGGCATTTAACTCCTTCATATGCTATGGTCAATGTGACCACAATACCCCAGAGTGCAAATTTCAAAAGCATTGCTCTTCAAGGCCTGGAAAGGCTCCCCCACGAGGTGATAGGGGGAGCCATTCATTGTCTATGAAAGGCCAATGCCTTTCACAGATATATTCCAATTTAGGCTTGAAGATGGCAGCACTACATTGTAATATACTAAATCTTCTATTTGTCAGTGTATTTATTTTCATTGATAAATATATGTCACAATATAACGAGTGTATGATGTTAGGCCCTTGAGAGCCTAAAAAGTTTTAAAAAGTTATTAAAATATAAGAATTTCCCAGACTAAAATACTAATAATCAATAACAAAAATAAACATTATAGGCATCGCAACATCCGATAATGACTTTAGTATTAACCACTTAAGGACACAGGTTTATACCCCCCTAAAGACCAGGCCCTTTTTTACAAATCGGCACTACACTACTTTCACCGTTTATTGCTCGGTCATGCAACTTACCACCCAAATGAATTTTACCTCCTTTTCTTCTCACTAATAGAGCTTTCATTTGGTGGTATTTCATTGCTGCTGTCATTTATACTTTTTTTTGTTATTAATCGAAATTAACGATTTTTTTGCAAAAAAATGACATTTTTTCACTTTCAGTTGTAAAATTTTGCAAAAAAAAACGAGATCCATATAGAAATTTTGCTCTAAATTTATAGTTCTACATGTCTTTGATAAAAAAAAACTGTTTGGGTAAAAAAAAAATGGTTTGGGTAAAAGTTATAGCGTTTACAAACTATGGTACAAAAATGTGAATTTCCGCTTTTTGAAGCAGCTCAGACTTTCTGAGCACCTGTCATGTTTCCTGAGGTTCTACAATGGCGCCAGACAGTACAAACACCCACAAAATGACCCCCATTTCGGAAAGTACACACCCTAAGGTATTCGCTGATGGGCATAGTGAGTTCATAGAACTTTTTTTTTTTGTCACAAGTTAGCGGAAAATGATGATTTTTTTTTTTTTTTTTTTTTACAAAGTCTCATATTCACTAACTTGTGACAAAAAATAAAAACTTCTATGAACTCACTATGCCCATAACGAAATACCTTGGGGTCTCTTCTTACCAAAATGGGGTCACTTGAGGGGTAGTTATACTGCCCTGGCATTCTAGGGGCCCAAATGTGTGGTAAGGAGTTTGAAATCAAATTCTGTAAAAATTACCTGTGAAATCCGAAAGGTGCTCTTTGGAATATGGGCCCCTTTGCCCACCTAGCTGCAAAAAAAGTGTCCACACATCTGGTATCTCTGTATTCAGGAGAAGTTGAGGAATGTGTTTTGGGTGTTCTTTTTACATATACCCATGCTGGGTGGGATAAAATATCTTGTCAAATGCCAACTTTGTATAAAAAAATGGGGAAAAAGTTGTCTTTTGCCAAGATATTTCTCTCACCCCAGCTGGGTATATGTAAAATGACACCCAAAACACATTCCCCACCTTCTCCTGAGTACGGCCAATACCAGATGTGTGACACTTTTTTTGCAGCCTAGGTGGGCAAAGGGGCCATATTCCAAAGAGCACTTTCGGATTTCACAGGTCATTTGTTACAGAATTTGATTTCAAACTCTTACCACACATTCGCGGCCCCTAGAATGTCAGGGCAGTATAACTACCCCACAAGTGACCCCATTTGGAAAGAAGACACCCCAAGGTCTTCCGTGAGGGGCATGGCAAGTTCCTAGAATTTTTTATTTTTGTCACAAGTTAGTGGAAAATGATGATTTTTTTTTTTTTTTTTTTCATACAAAGTCTCATATCCACTAACTTGTGACAAAAAATAAAAACTTCCATGACTCACTATGCCCATCAGCGAATACCTTGGGTCTCTTCTTTCCAAAATGGGGTCACTTGTGGGGTAGTTATACTGCCCTGGCATTCTAGGGCCCGAATGTGTGGTAAGGAGTTTGAAATCAAATTCTGCAAAAAATGACCAGTGAAATCGAAAGGTGCTCTTTGGAATATGGGCCCCTTTGCCCACCTAGGCTGCAAATAAGTGTCCACACATCTGGTATCGCTGTATTCAGGAGAGTTGAGGAATGTGTTTTGGGTGTCTTTTTACATATACCCATGCTGGGTGAGATCAATATCTTGGTCAAATAGCCAACTTTGTATAAAAAAAAATAGGGAAAAGTTGTCTTTTTGCCAAGATATTTATCTCACCCAGCATGGGTATATGTAAAATGACACCCCAAAACACATTCCCCACCTTCTCCTGAGTACGGGGATCCAGATGTGTGACACGTTTTTTGCAGCCTAGGTGGGCAAAGGGGCCCATATTCAAAGAGCACCTTTCGGATTTCACAGGTCATTTTTTACAGAATTTGATTTCAAACTCCTTACCACACATTTGGGCCCCTAGAATGCCAGGGCAGTATAACTACCCACAAGTGACCCCATTTTGGAAAGAAGAGACCCCAAGGTATTCGCTGATGGGCATAGTGAGTTCATGTGAGATTTTATTTTTTGTCCACAAGTTAGTGGAATATGAGACTTTGTAAAAAAAAAAAAAAAAAATTCCACTAACTTGTGTCAAAAAATAAAAAATTCTAGAACTCGCCATGCCCTCACGGAATACCTTGGGTGTCTTCTTTCCCAAATGGTGTCACTTGTTGGGTAGTTATACTGCCCTGGCATTTTCCAGGGGCCCTAATGTGTGGTAATAGGTAAATGACCTGTGAAATCCTAAAGGTGCTCTTTGGAATGTGGGCCCTTTGCCCCCCTAGGCTGCAAAAAAGTGTCACATCATGTGGTATCGCCGTATTCAGGAGAAGTTGGGGAATGTGTTTTGGGGTGTCATTTTACATATACCCCATGCTGGGTGAGAGAAATATCTTGGCAAAAGACAACTTTTCCCATTTTTTTTATACAAAGTTGCATTTGACCAAGATATTTCTCTCACCCAGCATGGGTATATGTAAAATGACACCCCAAAACACATTCCCCAACTTCTCCTGAGTACGGCGATACCAGATGTGTGACACTTTTTTGCAGCCTAGATGCGCAAAGGTGCCCAAATTCCTTTTAGGAGGGCATTTTTAGACATTTGGATACCAGACTTCTTCTCACGCTTTGGGGCCCCTAGAATGCCAGGGCAGTATAAATACCCCACATGTGACCCCATTTTGGAAAGAAGACACCCCAAGGTATTCAATGAGGGGCATGGCGAGTTCATAGAATTTTTTTTTTTTGGCACAAGTTAGCGGAAATTGATATTTTAATTTTTTTTCTCACAAAGTCTCCCGTTCCGCTAACTTGGGACAAAAATTTCAATCTTTCATGGACTCAATATGCCCCTCACGGAATACCTGGGGGTGTCTTCTTTCCGAAATGGGGTCACATGTGGGGTATTTATACTGCCCTGGCATTCTAGGGGCCCTAAAGCGTGAGAAGAAGTCTGGAATATAAATGTCTAAAAAATTTTACGCATTTGGTTTCCGTGAGGGGTATGGTGAGTTCATGTGAGATTTTATTTTTTGACACAAGTTAGTGGAATATGAGACTTTGTAAGAAAAAAAAATAATAATAATTCCGCTAACTTGGGCCAAAAAAATGTCTGAATGGAGCCTACAGAGGGGTGATCAATGACAGGGGGGTGATCAATGACAGGGGGGTGATCAATGACAGGGGGGTAATCAATGACAGGGGGGGTGATCAATGACAGGGGGGTGATCAGGGAGTCTATATGGGGTGATCACCACAGTCATTGATCACGCCCCTGTAAGGCTTCATTCAGACGTCCGGATGCGTTTTGCGGATCGATCCATCTATCAGTGCATCCGTAAAAATCATGCGGACATCTGAATGGAGCTTTACAGGGGGGTAATCAATGACAGGGGGGTGATCAGGGAGTCTATATGGGGTGATAACCACAGTCATTGATCACGCCCCTGTAAGGCTTCATTCAGACGTCCGGATGCGTTTTGCGGATCCGATCCATCTATCAGTGGATCCGTAAAAATCATGCGGACGTCTGAATGGAGCTTTACAGGGGGGTAATCAATGACAGGGGGGTAATCAATGACAGGGGGGTGATCAGGGAGTCTATATGGGGTGATCACCACAGTCATTGATCACGCCCCTGTAAGGCTTCATTCAGACGTCCGGATGCGTTTTGCGGATCCGATCCATCTATCAGTGCATCCGTAAAAATCACGCGGACATCTGAATGGAGCTTTACAGGGGGGTAATCAATGACAAGGGGGTGATCAGGGAGTCTATATGGAGTGATCACCACAGTCATTGATCATGCCCCTGTAAGGCTTCATTCAGACTTCCGGATGTGTTTTGCGGATCCGATCCATCTATCAGTGCATCCGTAAAAATCATGCGGACATCTGAATGGAGCTTTACAGGGGGGGTAATCACCACAGTCATTGATCATGCCCCTGTAAGGCTTCATTCAGACGTCCGGATGCGTTTTGCGGATCCGATCCATCTATCAGTGCATCCGTAAAAATCATGCGGACATCTGAATGGAGCTTTACAGGGGGGTGATCAGGGAGTCTATATGGGGTGATCACCACAGTCATTGATCATGCCCCTGTAAGGCTTCATTCAGACGTCCGGATGCGTTTTGCGGATCGGATCCATCTATCAGTGCATCCGTAAAAATCATGCGGACATCTGAATGGAGCTTTACAGGGGGGTGATCAGGGAGTCTATATGGGGTGATCACCACAGTCATTGATCATGCCCCTGTAAGGCTTCATTCAGACGTCCGGATGCGTTTTGCGGATCGGATCCATCTATCAGTGCATCCGTAAAAATCATGCGGACGTCTGAATGGAGCTTTACAGGGGGGTGATCAATGACAGGGGTGTAATCAATGACAGGGGGGTGATCAGGGAGTCTATATGGGGTGATCACCACAGTCATTGATCACGCCCCTGTAAGGCTTCATTCAGACGTCCGGATGCGTTTTGCGGATCCGATCCATCTATCAGTGGATCCGTAAAAATCATGCGGACGTCTGAATGGAGCTTTACAGGGGGGTAATCAATGACAGGGGGGTAATCAATGACAGGGGGGTAATCAGGGAGTCTATATGGGGTGATCAGGGGCTAATAAGGGGTTAATAAGTGACGGGGGGGGTGTAGTGTAGTGTAGTGGTGCTTGGTGGGACTTTACTGAGCTACCTGTGTCCTCTGGTGGTCGATCCAAACAAAGGGGACCACCAGAGGACCAGGTAGCAGGTATATTAGACGCTGTTATCAAAACAGCGTCTAATATACCTGTTAGGGGTTAAAAAAAACACATCTCCAGCCTGCCAGCGAACGATCGCCGCTGGCAGGCTGGAGATCAACTCTCTTACCTTCCGTTCCTGTGAGCGCGCGCCTGTGTGCGCGCGTTCACAGGAAATCTCGGCTCACGCGAGATGACGCCTATTGGCGTTAGTGTGACCTGGGAGCGCCGCAGAAATGACGCCTTTCGGCGTTAGCGTGGCGGGAAGTGGTTAAAATATAAAAATATTCATCCCATACGGGGAAAGGCATTAAAAATCACTTCATCTCACAAAAATTGATTAAAAGTGATCAAAAAGTCATACCCATTCCAATATATCATTTAAAAACTACAGATCGTCCTGCAAAAACTGAGCCATCACACACCTCTGTAGACATACTGTAACTATAAAAAAGTTGTGGAGGTCAAAATATGGCAATGAAAATTAAAACAAAATTAAAACATAAGTAAAACTATATCAATGTGGTATCGTTGTAATCGTACTGACCCAGAGAATGCAAAGTACATGAGTTTAACGAACGCCGTAAAAACAAAACTCAAATAACTGGGGTGGGATTACCTTTTTTTTCCCAATTCCACATCATTTGGAATTTTAAACAGCTTCCCACTACATTTTTTGTAATAATAAAGGGTACCATTAGGAAATGTGACTGGTCCTGCAAAAAACAAGATCTCATATGGCTATGTGAACAGATAAATAAAATAAAATAAATAAGCACATTTTTGATTGTTAAGCATCCTTTTCAATTTCTTCTCCCATCTTCAGCTTCAACTTGCTGCATTTCTGAAAAAAGAATGGTAAAATGGAAGAGTCTGTTGCATGTTGCAGGGGAAGAGATCAACGTCTTCTACCTGCTACCTTAGGGCTCATGCACACAAAAATGTATTTTCTTTCCGTGCCAGTTCTGTTTTTTTTTTTGGGACCGTATGCGGAACCATTCATTTCAATGGGTCCACAAAAAAAACTGAAATTAATCCGTGTGCATTCCGTTTCCGTATGTCCGTATTTCCATTCTGCAAAAAAATGGAACCTGTCCTATTATTATCCGCATTACGGACAAGGATAGTACTGTTCTATTAGGGTCCAGCTGTTCCGTTCCGGAAAATACAAAATGCACACGGACGCCATCCATATTTTTTGTGGATCCGTTTTTTGAGGACCGCAAAACACATACGGTCGTGTGCATGAGCCCTTATTCATGAACTACTGAAAGTAAACTATAATTTTTGTTCTCTAATGCAAAATGATTTAATGCAAAATGATTTAATATATCCTATTTCTAGATAAAACTACATGACGTTTACTTTGCATTAATAGCTCCTTTGCTTGGAAGAATAATGTATGCAAAAAAGGCCTTGTAATTTTGAAGTATCAGATCACTAACTCATACCGTGAATAACAAAGAAGCTCATTAAATGTGGAGTCTTTGTTACTTATTGGTACATAGATCTTTTAGCAGTGTAAGTAATGTATCATAAGTTGAAATACTTTAAAGCATAATATAAAATTATCTACTGTTCTTTTATATCTAGATATGAACATTCATTTGCTTAGTACAATAAGTCATTCTAGAGCAATTTCTCTTTTTTATTCATGAGTCTATATTAGATACAATAGAAATACAGTGAAACAAGTAGTCTATCATGATATTTATTACAGTGTCCTTGTGCTAATGAATAGCATTCGGTAGGTAAAATATCTGGGTGGTTCAAAAATTAAAACCAGCCTACAAACTGCTTCCTCAAGGAACATCCAGTGTACTCACCGCCAGTAGACAATGTCTCCGTGAAGCTAACAATCTAATTTCATGGGAAGCTTATGAACCTATCAGTATATTTTCAGAGTGAGAGTGTGAAATGAAACCTGAGTACCATACGTGGACTGTACATATGGCAAAGACTACAGTAAGGGGACAAATACAATGGGCAGATATATTATAATGTTTGCACTTTGTTTTGTTTTTGCACAACTTATTCTGGATTGATTTATTAAAGTCCCTCCCCCAAAAAAATAAATAAAAAAATGAACATGTCTGCCCTTCTGGGGAAGCAGCACTGCAGTCAACAGACATGGCCACTACACTGTGGACGGAGTTTTGTGTTTCCGGTGACTGATTCTGGGCCCAGAGCTCCTGCAAACAGCTGTTTGGTATGGGGTGCCGGAAGTTGGACCCGCAGATCTGATATTTATGACCAATTCTAAGGATAGGGCCCCGTGCACCTGCGATCATAGGTGTAGGGAATATGCTCCAAAGTTTGGCTTCAATGTGCTCAATGACTATGTATGCGCACATACGTGATGCGTGCTTGGTTCACCGTGCTTACACTCATGATGGAAACAGCTGTGCAGCCAGTGTTAGGGATGCATGAGCAATGCTCACAATGAACAGCAATCATGCTAAATGAGACTTCAAAAACACGCAGCAAAAAGAAAATTAAAAGAAAAATAAAAGAAAAATGAGCTCTCTAGGTTCAAAATTACAGTAGAGTATAACATAATAATAGTAAGCACAAAGCATTAAATTTATAAGTGATCCAAAATAACATATTAGGTCCACCTGTGGCATCAAAAGGAGACCGAGGAGCACCGTGTCACAGACCCTCAGTATCACAGGTCATAGACCAAATGAAACAGGTGAAAAATAATTGACCCAGGTATATGTCTATGTGGCGTGCGGCCTTGGCTGCCAGTCCTGGCCTAACGCCCACACCCCAACTTGCAGTATAATGCTAATGGGAATGCAATAGAGAGGAAAATATGGACAATTTGTCACAGGAGAGCCCATATCGCTGCAAGCAAGGCCTATAAATCGTAATCATCGCTGGATAGGTAAGATAACTCCGGGTTTGCATACAGATCCTGGTGTGAGATGGCAAAACTTGAAAAAAACTGCAACTGAGTAGTACTGGATGCAAAATTGTTTCCCATTGGTAAAGGAGCAACAAAGATCCAAATAAAATCCATAATAAAAGGACAAAACTGCAGTCCGAGGCAGATGAATTTCTCAAATTCATATTCCAGTTTTTCACAATAATGTATTCAACCTATAAATGAGAAAAAGGAAAATAAGTCAAAATATTCTAAACACTTGTATTCTGATACACACTAGTAGGATGAGTACACAAGGGGTACCGCAACAGTACACACATATACAAACATTTTCATGACCCTCATGGAGGAAAGACACATCTATGTGAGCCACCACTTTAGTCATATACTGGGGTGGTAGCATTACATAGATGATGTAATCATCATTTGGACTGGCCCAGTGGTTGAGTTGAACCAATTAGGGTCTTTCTTAATTCCATAGATCCTGAGATCAGATTCACTTTAGTTCACTCCAATACTGAAATACAATTTCTGGAAAAATTGGTTAAAAAGACAAGGAACTTCCTTAGCGCTGATCTATTTGTCAAAGAAACAGATAGAAATCCCTGCTGTATTGGAAATTATTAAGATTTAGGATAGAATAGTACAGGATGAGGAGTTGATTGTAATAAGTCTGGAAAAAATGGAGGATAAATTTATTAAAAGGGGATATCACAAAACATTAGTCAAACAACACATTACTAGGGTCTCCACTATGGTTAGGGCCAATCTGTTACTGGGCCCCCAGCGGATCCCGTATCCTTTTTTATTAGAGGTTATACCAATCAAAGTGTAAAGATTAGTAATATCATAAAAACACATTGGTCGATTCTAGGAAGCAATTGAAAAAAATCCCAGAATTTAGGATTCATCCTTTATTATATTACCGCTGTGCACACAATGCCAAACACCGATTCGTCCACGCTGACATTGGCACTGCAAAAATGTCTTCTGGAGCATACTTTGGATCCACAAAAGTAGAGTGTTTACCAATCACAATTGTATTAATTGTCCTCTAATGCTGAAGGGTCTTAATTTCACAAACCCCAATGTCCTCCTCCTCCTCCAATTCAGTCCCCACAGGGCTCATGTGGCCGTGAGATCTAGGAGCCACGTCTCCAGTCCCCTGACCAGCCAGATTTACCATCATCTGTTCCAGGACATGAAGCAGTGGAATGATGTAGCTCATCCAAATTACGTGGCCTCCTCAAAGGGCCTAAGCAAACGGCAGGTGTCACGCATGAGCTGCCACTGGCTGACATCGAAGTTACACAGGGGAGTACTCCTGTCCGCTTGGATCATCAATAAATCGTTTATGGTCTTTCTCTGTTCATATAGTTGGTCCAACATATGGAGTGTGGAATTCTAACGGGTGGAAACATTGCATGTTGGGGGATGCTGTTCTGCTCCTGCAGCTCAAGGAGGGTGTGCTTTGCGTTGTACGAGTGGCTGAAGTGCATGCAAAGTTTCCTAGCCATTTTTAGGATGTCTTGCAGATGGGTGGAAGACTTCAGGAACCGCTTAAGTGGCCAAGTTGCTGGTGTGGCTGGCCAGGAACCACATTTACCCAGTGGGCCGTAAAGGACATATATTGTCCTTGACCATAGTTATAGCTACCGACTAGGGTTGAGCGAACCCGAACTGTGAAGTTTGGGTTCGTACTGAACTATAGGATTTTTGGACTCTGGACCCGAACCCGAACTTTTCAGTAAAAGTTTGGGTTCGAGTTCGGTGTTCGGCGATTTAATGGCGCTTTTTTAAAGGCTGCCGAGCAGCCAATCAACAAGCGTTTCACTTATGTGCCCTTAGAAGTCATCACAGCCATGCCTACTAATGGCATGGCTGTGATTGGCCAGTGCAGGGATAGGATGCTGCTGCTGTGAGGGAGAGAATAGGAAATAATTTGTTATCAGAAGTGCTTGTTAACTCTACAGCGATTTTGTTTTGTGGGTGCAGTGCAACATTTTTTTACCCTGCCCTGAGCCCAGTGACACAGAAAAATAACTTTAATCCGTCTGTTAGTTAGGTGGGTGTCGGCAAGTTCAGTGCATCATCACAGCATATGTGCATTTGTGTCAAATGCAAGCTGTAAATACTGCAGTTATATTCTGGGTTTAAAAAAACATCCATTTTTTGCAAGACCCTACATTTGGGGCCTTTGATGCATTTGTGACAGTCAAATACAAGCTGTAAATACTGCAGTTATATTCTGGGTTTAAAAAAAAACACCCA
Source organism: Bufo bufo (assembly GCF_905171765.1). NCBI lineage: Eukaryota > Metazoa > Chordata > Amphibia > Anura > Bufonidae > Bufo > Bufo bufo. The sequence goes on from NC_053391.1 coordinate 382,069,596, forward strand.
TTTTGGGCAAGATAATAGATTTGCGGCCTTTCTTGCATTTGTGATAGTCAAATACAAACTTTAAAGAGGACCTTTCACCTATTCTTACCCTATGAACTAAGTATACAGCCATGTGGAGCGGCGCCCGGGGATCTCACTGCACTTACTATTATCCCCAGGCGCCGCTCCGTTCTGCCGCTATGCCCTCCGGTATCTCCCTTCCCTAAGTTATAGTAGGCGGAGATACCAGTCCCTAAGTTATGGTAGGCGGAGTCTGCCCTAGCGCTGGCCAATCGCAGCGCAGAGCTCACAGCCTGTGAGGTTATTTTCTCCCAGGCTGTGAGCTCTGCAATGCGATTGGCCAGCGCTAGGGCAGACTCCGCCTACCATAACTTAGGGAACGGAGATACCGGAGGGCATAGCAGGAGAACGGAGCGGCGCCCGGGGATAATAGTAAGTGCAGTGAGATCCCCGGGCGCCGCTCCACATGGCTGTATACTTAGTTCATAGAGTAAGAATAGGTGAAAGGTCCTCTTTAAATACTACTGTTATTTTCTGGTATTAAAAAAAACACCCATTTTGTGCAAGACACTACTTTTGGGGCTTTTGCTGCATTTCTGACAGTCCAATACAAGCTTTAAATACTGCAGTTACATTCTGGGTTTAAAAAAACACCCATTTTGTGCAAGACCCTACATCTAGGGCTTTGCTGCATTTGTCACAGTTAAATACAAGCGTTAGATACTGCTGGTTTATTCTGGGTTTAAAAAAAACACCCATTTTGGGCAAGATAATACATTTAAGGCCTTTGCTGCATTTCTGACAGTCCAATACAAGCATTAGATGCTGCTGTTATATTCTGGTTTTTCAAAAACACCCATTTTGTGCAAGACCCTACATCTGGGGCCTTTGCTGCATTTGTCACAGTCAAATACAAGCGTTAGATACCGCTGTTATATTCTGGTTTTAAAAAAAACACCCATTTTGTGCAAGACACTACATTTGGGGCCTTTGCTGCATTTGTCAGTCAAATACAACCAGTCAATACTGCAGTTACATTGTTGGTTCACAAATTAAAAAATTTTGTGACCGTGAAGTAATTGTATAAAATTCACCTGTCACACTGTTGTGTGACCTCAAGAAATTTTTCCTCTTTATGGCACTGGCCTTACTCTCAGTGAACTTAATTGTTGACTATTGGCGGTTACATTGTCGCCTGACATAAACCGCCTGTTAGTTTGGTGGGTGAACGCAAAGAATGAAGAGAGTGTCAAATAAGGGATGTGGCCCCGGTCGTGGTGCTGCTGGTGGAGCTGCTGTTGCAGGGAGAGGACGTGGTCGATCTGTTCCAGCTACACGCACAAGTGAAACATGTTCCTCAGGTTCAAGTAGGCGACAGAACCTTCAGCGTTATTTAGTAAGGCCGAATGCAGCTCTACGAATGGTGAGGCCAGAACAAGTACAGGCGATAGTAGATCAACTGGATCAACTTGCAGGATAACAGGCCGAACTGGATGGACAAATGTATTTTTTCGGCCTTATGTACTATGTTACTATGTTACTATGTTAGATTAAGCGACTGCTAGTGCCTCCAGTTCCTTCACATTGTCTCCCACCCAGTCTCCTGCTTAAAGATCAGAGTTGGCACCTGCAGCCCATGGCCATCAGTCTTTCACCTCACCCCCTTGTAAATCAGCCAAGCAGTCTGAGCCCCAAGTCATGGAGCAGTCTCTTCTGCTTTTTGATGACTCTGCTAGCAGGGTTTCCCAGGGCCATCCACATAGCCCTGCCCCAGAAGTGGATTGAGTGCACCGATGCCCAACCACTTATGTTTCACAATGAGTACATGGGAGGACCACCACAGCATGTCTCGGATGATGACGAAACACAGGTGCCAACTGCTGTGGCTTTCTGCAGACCGACAAGGAGGGCAGGGGTGAAGACTGGGTGGAAGATGATGTGGAGGACGATGAGGTCCTCAACCTCACATGGAATCAAGGTCATGCGAGTGACCTGTCTAGTTCGGAGGAAGAGCCGGTGGTCGCACAGAGGCACCAGCACAGCAAAAGAGGGAGCAGGGTGCAAAAGCGTCTGTTACATTCTTGGGTGACATTTTTCCCATTTTTTACAGTGAATAAACCCCTGCTCTGCATAGGTGACAGGGACTTAAATTTCTAAAATTCATCTTAAAATGACGCGCGCCCTTCCTTTCATTCGATCCTTCCACTTTAACAACTTGTCCCACATTTCCACTCGATCACATTTCAGCCTTTGACCACCCTTGGATGTGTTATCCCTTTCTCACGCTACCTCTCCGGTGTGGAACCCTGATTCCCCGCTATCCGTGATCACCATTGTAGGCACAGAAAAGAACATCGAAAGTTGCTAAAGAAGATATCCAATTGGATCGTGGATGTCATGGGGACGTGCGATCAGGCAGAAGTTATCAACAAAGCGGCAGCAGGGCCTCTCCTGTCTAACGTTTCCAAATCCAAAATACCTCAGTGACATTCCCTGTAATTTTTTATTAATCATTCCAATAACAGGGCATCTTAAGAGTCCTGTATTGTTATTTATCGTCACTACCTCCCCGAGTCTGGAATGGGTAATTGCCGTGCCCCCCCTCCTTTACTTGGAAGCTTCTGCTTCAATAATTTGTCCCACATTTCCGCTCGATCACATTTAATTTCATCCATTGACCTCCCTTGGATGTGGTATCCCTTTCTCAGGCTCCCTCTCCGGCCTGGAACCCTGATTCCCTGCTACCCGTGATCACCATGGTAGGCACAGAAAAGAACATCGAAAGTTTGATAGAGAAGATATCCAATTGGATCGTGGACGTCACAGGGATGTGCGATCAGGCTGAAGTCATCAACAAAGCGGCAGCAGGGTCTCTCCTGTCTAACGTTTCCAAATCCAAAATACCCCAGTGACATTCCCTGTAACTTTTTATTAATCATTCCAATAACAGGGCATCTTAAGAGTCCTGTATTGTTATTTATCGTCACTACCTCCCCGAGTCGGAAATGGGTAATTGCCGCGCGCCTCCTCCTTTACTTGGAAGCTTCTGCTTCAATAATTTGTCCCAAAATTTCCGCTCGATCACATTTAATTTCATCTATCCACCTCTCTTGGCTGTGGTATACCTTTATCAGGCTCCCTCTCCAGCCTGGAACCCTGATTCCCCGCTACCCATGATCACCATGGTAGGCACAGAAAATAACATTGAAAGT